>NC_060146.1:34790392-35415392 GCF_021461385.2 Schistocerca piceifrons | reverse complement strand
ACACTCACAGTTTAAGCACTTCCGCTGCCTACCAAACTCCCCAGACATGAACATTACTGAGCATATCTGGGATGCTTTCCTACGTGCTGTTCAGGAGAAATCTCCGCTCCCTCGTACTCTTACGGATTTATGGATAGCCCTACAGGGCCGGCCGGGGTGGCCGAGCGGTTCTAGGCGCTACAGTCTGGAACCGTACGATCTCCGAAGTTAAGTCCCATAGTGCTCAGAGCCAGTTGAACCATTTTTTGAACAGCCCTACAGGATTCATGGTGTCAGTTACATCCAGCACTACTTCATACATTAGTCAAGTTCATGCCAAGTTGTGTTACGGCGCTTTTGCGTGCTCGCGAGAGCCTACGCGGTATTAGGCAGGTGTACCGGTCTATTTGCCTCTTCAGTGTAAACGATGTGCACTCTGTTATTACGGGTGTTTCTAAACCATTTCTGTTTGCTGATGTCACTAGCTTGGTAGTAATGGATGTTGTCTGCAATATTGGCTCTGTTTCAAATAGTGCAGTTCATGACATAAGTTCATGGCTTGTAAAAAAAAAAAAGAAACTAATGCTGACTCACATAAAGATTCAGTTTCTACAGTTTCTGCGCACAATTCCACAAAACTTCACGTTTTTATTTCACAGAATGGCCATATGATTAGTGAAATTGAACAGTTCAAATTTCTAGGTGTTTATATAGGTAGTAAACTGTCGTGACAAGTGCACGTACAAGATCTTGTTCGAGGACTTAACGTTGCCATTTTTACTATTCGAACGGTATCTGAAGTGAGTGATAGTTCGACACGGAAAGTAGTCTCGTTTGCTTACTTTCATTCTCTTATGACGTATGGTATTATATTTTGGGGTAACTCTTCCCATTCTCAAAGGATATTTTTGGCTCAGCAACGGACGGGCGGGCAATAGGTGGTGTAAGTCACCAACCTCTTCTCGACCCCTGTTCATTAGTGTGGGTGTTCTGACATTATATATATTATCTACTATCGTTTCTTGATAACGGTGTGAACGTATTCCCAAGAATTAGCAGCTTTCGCTCAGTTAACACTAAGCAGAAATTCAATCTGTATTTGGATCGCACTTGCTTGACTCTTGTGCAGAAAAGTGTGCAGTATAACACTGCATCCATTTTCAGTAAGTTACCACGAGAACTCAAAGATCTTAGCAGTAACACACGGGCTTTCAAATCGAAACTCAAGAGTTTAATCATGGACACTCCTATTCTGTCGAGGAGTTCCTTGAAAAATTAAGCTGATTTCTGTGTTATACAGTGTGTCCCACTCAAACGTCTCTGATTTCAAAGACCCAGGAAGAAAACACAGTAGATACGACAATGAAAAATGCACCACATTGTAGAGCATCTCAAAGAATTTATTTATTTATCATCAATACACCTCTACATGTGAACCATTTGTAGCACGAAGAATATCGAATCTACATTCAATTTCTTGCCAAGTTCTTTGTAACATTTCCTCTGTTATTGCTGCAGTCGCATTAGTGATAAGATGTCGTAACGCAGGCCTATCGTCCACTTTGGTCGCATACACGCTGTCATTCACGAATAGCCACAGGAAGAAATCAAGCTGCGTAATGTCGGGTGAATGTGTTAATGGGTCCTCCGCGTCCGATCCAACGATTGGGGAATTTCCTATCCAGGAACTTGTGAACAGTCGTTGACCAATGCGGTGGATATCCATCTTGTTGAAAGATGATGTTGGGTTGCAAGTCTTGTATCTGAGGGTACACAAACTGCTCCAACATGTCCAGATACACTGACCCATTCACTGTTTGTTCCGCAAAGAAGAACGGTCCAACAATTAAGTCGTGCATAAGCCCACTCCAGATGTTTAGTTTAGGGCTATCACGAACATGTTCAATGACAATGTGCAGATTTTGCGAACCCCAAATCCGAACATTAACCCTTCCTGATAAACGAAAGGTTGCCTCATCAGAGAATAACCATCTTTACAGGAAGCTGGCATCCATTTCAGTACGCTGTAGCATATCCGCAGCAAATTGTTGTCGGCGTGGTTTGTCGTTCGGCGTTACATGTTGCAGAATTTGCACTTCGAAAGCACACATACGAAGACGCTGGTGAACTACACTATGCAATATTGGTCGAGGTACATCAAGTTGCCTAGATGCTTGACGAATTGACTTACGTGGACTTCTGAGAAACGTTTGTCTGGTGTCCTCCACTGCCTCTTCCGAAACTCCGTAATGTGCACCGCCAGAATGTTTCAGAACACTTCCTGTTGCCACAAACTTCCTATACCATTTCTTAATTGTTTTCGCATCAGGTGGGTCACATTAATACACGATGATAATTTCTTTGGGCAGTAATCGGCGATTTTGTTTCTGGAAACCACAGTACTGCCTGCACGGACTGCTATGGAGTCGGCATTTTCACTGCATGCGACCATGCTGCACTCTGGCGACGACACTTGGCACTTCTGACGCGGAATATAAATTCTTTGAGATACTCTACAATGAGGTGCAGTTTTAATTGTTGTATCTACTGTGGTTTTTCTCTCCGAGGTCCTTGAAATCACGGAGTGGGACACCCTGTATTGTTATTGTGGTTATACATACTTACGGATTGTCTTTTTTTGGGTTCATAAACATTTTATTTTATGTACTGGCGCGTTCTATGACGTTGGAGATTTGCGCCTCAATTTGGTCCTTCAGAACTAGACATGTAAAATAAAAAAAAAGTGTAAACTTATGTTAAAGGTTTAACAGAGTGAGACATGTCTTACAGCTGGGAAATGCGTGTGCAGAGTGTTTCCGTAAGAGCGTGCAAAAAGGTAACAGGACGTAGAGAATGCTTCACTGAGCAAGTTGAGGAAGGGAACCTCGTGTCGGAGAAGCCAGCTTAAGGAGATATGGAAGTAAACTTGTCTAGGATTACTGTTTTCCAGTTTACTTACAACTAATATGCGTACATGATCACACATACTGATCTGTTTATTTACATGTACATTGTACATTGAAATAAACAGTTCACATAGTATGCAAAAAACTGGTGATTTCTCAAACTGGGAAACAATCAAGAATGGGGTGCCGCAAGGTTCGGTCTTAGGTCCTCTGCTGTTCTTAATATATATTAATGACTTGCCATTCTATATTCACGAAGAAGGAAAACTGGTACTTTTTGCCGATGATAGCTATCACACCCGACAGACAAGAAATAACTGGGGAAATTGTAAACGATGTTTTTCAGGAAATCATTGAGTGGTTCTCTGCAAATGGGCTCTCATTAAACTTTCACAAAACACAGTATATACAGTTCCACACAGTAAATGGAATGACCCCATTAATAAATATAGACTTCGATCAGAAATCGGTATCTAAGGTAGAATATTCAAAATTTCTAGGTGTATGCATTGATGAGATGTTGAACTGGAAAAAACACACTGAGGATCTGCTGAAACGTCTGAGTTCAGCTACTTCTGCTATTAGGGTCATTGCAAATTTTGGTGATATGCATCTGAGTAAATTAGCTTACCACGCCTATTTTCATTCTCTGCGTTCGTATGGCATATTCTGGGGTAACTCATCATTGAGTAAAAGAGTGTTCTTTGCACAAAAGCGTGTAATCAGAATAATTGCTGGAGCTCATCCAAGATCATCATGCAGACACTTATTTAAAGAGCTAGAAATCTTCACTGTAGCCTCACAATATATATATATATATATTTTTTTTTCACTTATGAAATTTGTTATTAACAATCCGAAAGAATTCAAAAGTAGTAGCAGTGTACATGGCTACAACACTAGGAGAAAGGATGATCTTCACTACTCAAGGTTAAATCTAACTTTGGCTCAGAAGGGGCTAAATTATGCTGCCACAAAAGTCTTTGGTCACTTACCTAATAGCATCAAAAGTCTGACAGATAGCCATATAGCATTTAAAAGGAAATTAAAGAATTTCTTAATGGCAACTCCTTCTACTCATTAGATGAATTTTTGGATATAGTAAGTGGGTAATTTCCCAACCTGCACAAAAAAAAGAAAAAGAAAGAATTGAGTGTCATGTAATATTTTGTCTAATGTAATATCTTGTATAGGCACCTTTTATTAACCTGACACGTTGTACATCATTACGAAGTGTCGTATTCATGATCTATGGAACAAGTACTAATCTAATCTAATTCTTCAAAAAATGGTTCAAATGGCTCTGAGCACTATGGGACTTAACATCTGAGGTCATCAGCCCCCTAGAACTTAGAACTACTTAAACCTAACTAACCTAAGGACATCACACACATACGTGCCCGACATGCCCGAGGCAGGATTCGGACGTGCGACCGTAGCGGTGGCGCGGTTCCAGGCTAAAGCGCCTAGGACCGCTGGCCACAACGGCCGGCTACATGTACATTCGTAATTTACTCCAGGAAACGAGGAGGTCGAACCTGATTACTAGGAACTATTTCCAGATCGCTGGATTGGAAGGGGAGGTCGTATTCCATGGTCTGCCAACCACTGTAACACTCTGTGTGTTTCTATTTAATTCCTCTTTTTCTGGTATTTGTCTACGTCTTTCTTGTTCTGTGTCGTCCCTTGTCATCACCGTTGCTTGTTTTGGTTCCATTTGGCTCTTTCACGATAGTGGAAAAAGGGACTGAAGGCCTTTGTAGTCTGGTCCCTTCAAATCCCACAAACCAACCAACCAACGTCGAACAAGCTTCACACATAATTTCAAACCTTTCTCGCTGGCACCACCCAAACCCTCCTCCCCCCCCCCCCCCCCCCAGGAGCCAAAAAAAAACAAAAAAAAAACACACTTCCTACGTTTTCGCTGTAAGACTTCGGCATTAGGCTTGATGTTTTGATTTATTACTTCACTAACTGACAAGCTCAGCATTGCCAGCCCGCATCTCGTGGTCGTGTGGTAGCGTTCTCGCTTCCCACGCCCGGGTTCCCGCGTTCGATTCCCGGCGGGGTCAGGGATTTTCTCTGCCTCGTGATGGCTGGGTGTTGTGTGCTGTCCTTAGGTTAGTTAGGTTTAAGTAGTTCTAAGTTCTAGGGGACTGATGACCATAGATGTTTAGTCCCATAGTGCTCAGAGCCATTTGAGCCATTCAGCATTGCCAATTTCATATTAAAAACTGTGTTTGCAGCCTAACATAAAAAGTTTATTTCCATGCATTCCTGAAAACAACTTTGGATCATGAAACAGTCGTACAGAAAAGTATGCGTGTTGTTGTGATCTTCAGTCCTGAGACTGGTTTGATGCAGCTCTCCATGCTACCCTATCCTGTGCAAGTTTCTTCATCTCCCAGTACCTACTGCAACCTACATCCTTCTGAATCTGCTTAGTGTATTCATCTCTTGGCCTCCCTCTACGATTTTTACCCTCCACGCTGTCCTCCAATGCTACATTTGTGATCCCTTGATGCCTCAGAACATGTCCTACCACCCGTTCTCTTCTTCTCGTCAAGTTGTGCCAAATGCTCCTCCCCAGTTCTATTCAGTACCTCCTCATTAGTTATGTGATCTACCCATCTAATCTTCAGCAATCTTCTGTAGCACCACATTTCGAAAGCTTCTATTCTTTTCCTGTCTACACTGTTTATCGTCCATGTTTCACTTCGATACATGGCTACACTCCATACAAATACTTTCAGAAACGACTTGCTGACACTTAAATTTATACTCGATGTTAACAAATTTCTCTTCTTCAGAAACGCTTTCGTTGCTATTGCCAGTCTACATTTTATATCCTCTCTACATCGACCATAATCAGTTATTTTGCTCCCCAAATAGCAAAACTCCCTTACTACTTTAAGTGTCTCATTTCCTAATCTAATTCCCTCAGCATAACTCGATTTAATTCGACTACATTCCATTATCCTCGTTCTGCATTTGTTGATGTTCATGTTATATCCTCCTTTCAAGATACTGTCCATTCCGTTCAACTGCTCTTCCAAGTCCTTTGCTGTCTCTGACAGAATTACAATGTCATCGGCGAACCTCAAAGTTTCTATTTCTTCTCCAAGGATTTTAATTCCTACTCCGAATTTTTCTTTTGTTTCCTATATTGCTTGCTCAATATACAGATTGAATAACATCGGGGAGAGACTACAACCCTGTCTCACTCCTTTCCCAACCACTGCTTCCCTTTCATGCCCCTCGACTCTTACAACTGCCATTTGGTTTCTGTACAAATTGTAAATAGCCTTTCGCTCCCTGTATTTTACCCCTGCCACCTTTAGAATTTGAAAGAGAACATTCCAGTCAACATTGTCAAAAGCTTTCTGTAAGTCTACAAATGCTAGAAACGTAGGTTTGCCTTTCCTTAATCTTTCTTCTAAGATAAGTCGTAAGGTCAGTATTGCCTCACGAAGTATGCGTACAAGTACATATGTAACAGTATTCGCATTAAACATAGTACTAGTGTATGCTAGACGCATCTGCTTCGCGCGTGTACTCCGCTATCTGCAAATGTCTCTATGGCAACACCTCTTCATAGCTCTGCAGGTGGCTATTGTTTCGCCTACAGCCGTCTGCGCATCGCAGTTGAAAGCACTGCCAGGTGTCAGGGCTTTCCTGAAGTTGACCCGAATGTAGGAGTGTTCTAATAGTAAAGAGGAAAAGTATGAAAACTTCAAGCACGATGCGGCATTTTTTCGCGCGTTTGTGCACGAGATATCATACCTCGAACTATATGTTGTACAGTGGTATTTTTGTGTAGATAAAGGGGATTGGTAAAATAATGTGAACAGTGGTAGTAATGGGATGGTTGTGTTTGACGGTCAACAACGCAGGTAAGGCACGTATCGCGCTGGGCTGCGATTGTTCAGTACGGACTAGGCGTCAGTGCAGGTTGTTTACGAGTAGTGCACACTTCGTATTTGCATTCAGAGGCCGAGGTCGATGTACAACCAAAGATCTGACAGAGTTCCAAAGACCGCAGATTTTGGGAATCCGATTAGCTGGAGCATCAGTAAGCAAGACAGAGCAACAGTTTCAACAGTCACGACAGCCTACACAAAACATAGAAAGACGTAAAAGTGATAGTGGGCTCAAATCGAAACTAAATGGCAGATTTCGTTGTACACTAACAGGAACTGTCTCAAAAGAACACAAAACTACGGCGGCGGAAGTACCTGCAGAGCTCCATAGCCATCTTCTAGACCACCTATTTATCGACACTGTCCACAGGGAACTCCATAAAGCGAATATTCATGGACGTGCTGCTACACCGAAACCCTTAGTGACGACAATCAACGCAAAGAAGCGTGAAACATGGTGGCAGGAGCATAAATCCTGGACTGTTCATCAGCGGAAACACGTCGTATGGTTTTCGTTATTTCCAACATCGGGCCTTGATTCCAACGGTTAATCATGGAGGTGGGATGGTGTGGGGAGCCATATCATGGTATTCTGCTGGTCCCATCGTTACTCTCAAACGCCATGTTACAGCCAACATTTTAGGCGATCAGGTGCACCACATGATCAAATGTTGTTCCCCAACAATCATGCCATATTTCAGGACGATAATGCACCAATTCAGAGCCAGGACGTGGTATCAGGAGCATGCAACTGAACCACAGCTTCTTCCCTGGCCAGCTCTGTCCCCGGACTTGAACATCATCGAACTCTCGTAGGAAATATTGGAGCGCAGACTCCGGAGCAGATTTCCGCCTCCCTCGTCACTACAGAAGTTAGCTCTGATCGAAGACTGGTATAACAGTCCACTGGAGACTATATAAACTGTTGTGGATTGGCAAGAGAGCCAACCCACTGTGAGAGGAAGCCGAAAGGCACGCGTTTTAGCTCACGCAGGCTGGCGTGAGGTCTGGAACAGGACAATGAAATGAGACTAACAGAAAACGTACGTAGCTGCTGGAATACTTAACTTTAATCCATAATTGGTGAACATCGCTCTTGACGGTACATGTTTTACAGCATCAATAGTACCTGGTAATGGCGCCTTGCTAGGTCGTAGCAAATGACGTAGCTGAAGGCTATGCTAACTATCGTCTCGGCAAATGAGAGCGTATTTTGTCAGTGAACCATCGCTAGCGAAGTCGGCTGTACAACTGGGCGAGTGCTAGGAAGTCTCTCTAGACCTGCCGTGTGGCGGCGCTCGGTCTGCAATCACTGATAGTGGCGACACGCGGGTCCGACGTATACTAACGGACCGCGGCCGATTTAAAGGCTACCACCTAGCAAGTGTGGTGTCTGGCTGTGACACCACATAAACATTACATGCCAGTCTTCCAAGAAGAATCACAGCTTTATTACTAGCAAATGGTGATCCAACCCTATATTAGTAAACATTTCCCAAGTAGGTACAGGTGTTCACATTATTTTGCCTATCACCTGTACGATTAGCGGCGTATGTGGATACTGTCTGCGAAACACTGATCACCGAGAACATTATGAGCACCTATCTAACAGCCAGCCGGTATGTCCACTTTTGGCACGGATAACAGCGGCAAGCGTCGTCGCATGGAAGAAGCTGGAGGGAGATGGCACCACACCTGCACACAAAAGTCAGCTAATTCCCGTAAATTCCGCGGTGGGGATCGGTGAGCTCTGACGCCACGTTCGATCACATCCCGCATGTGTTCGATCGGTTTCAGATTTGGCGAGTTGTGGGGCTAGCACATCAACTGGAACTCGGCACTGTCTTTCTCGAACCTCTCCGCCACACTCCTGGCCTCGTGACACGGCACATTGTCTTGTTGAAAAATGTCAGGCCGTCCAGAAACATGATGGTGATGAAGCGGTGTGGGTGGTCTGCAACTAGTGTATGATCTTGGCCGTCACGGTGCCTTTCACTAGCTCCACTGGACCCATGGGTGCCCATGTGAATGTTCCCCAGATCGTAACAGAGCCACCGCCAGCTTTCCTCCACCCCACAGTACAGGTGTAAAGGAGCTGTCCATCAGGAAGATGACGGATCCGCGCCGTCCCATCGGCATGATGAAGAAGGTATTGGGATTAATCAGACCATGCAAAGGTCTGCCACTGCGGCAACGTCCAGTGCCGATGGCCACATGCCCATTTCAGTGGCAGATGTCGTGGTGTTAACACTGCGCCGGCTGTTGTGGTCGAGCGGTTCTAGGCGCTTCAGTCTGGAACCGCGCGACCGCTACGGTCGCAGGTTCGAATCCTGCCGCGGGCATGGATGTGTGTGACGTCCTTAGGTTAGTTAGGTTTAAATAGTTCTAAGTTCTAGGGGACTGATGACCTCAGAAGTTAAGTCCCATAGTGCTCAGAGCCATTTCAACCATTTTGTTAACATTGGCACACGGTTGGGTCATAGGCTGGGGAGGCACATTATTAGCACTGTTTGGTGCACCGTGTGTTCAGTGCACACTTGTACTCTACTCTGCATTACAGTCTGGTGTTAGTTCCGCCACAAGGCGCCGCCTCTCCTGTTTTACCAGTCCGCCCAGCCTACGACGTCCAACAGCTGTAATGGGGGGTGACTGCCCAACTCCCATTTCATCTCCATCTACATCGTCTTCCATCTCCACTACGCAGCGCAAAAGGAGGTCCGATGCGATGTTAAGAGGTATCCCATGATATTTGTCACCCCGGGTTATTACTTCTCCACTATCAACTATATTCGCAATACACTTTGCAGACAGTATGGAGATATAGCATTGAATGAAAATGCACAGTTATGTCATTGTACGCCTCATAGTTCAGGAAAAGACGTCATAAATAATGTGTTGCTAGAAAAACTGCCGTACCATGCAGGGCGTTTAAATTTGATACTTCTTTGCTACTTAACTCTGTTTGCAATAACTTTCGCAGACGGAATGCACATTTGTCGCTTAACGTACTTAAGATATTATGTCATTGTACGACACATAGTCCAGCAGATATTACGTCATAAATTTCAAGCACAAGGCTAGAAACTGCGTGGTACGGACGTAGACGTACAGCTATAAGTAAATACCTGAGCATTGCTGGGTTTCTATATTAGTAAATAAATAAACAAGATTTTGACAAAGAGCAGGTATTTTGGAGCGACGCATCAGAATGGAAGATTGATAACATAAAAAAATTTACAGTCAACACCTGGTCTGCCGGCGATCTAAACTAATAAAATTACCGCGAGCTTCCAGGAGTCTCAAATGGTTGAATACCCACGAGATTTCGGACAGATTCCTCTTCGGCATTGTCAGGTTAAGACTACTGTGTTTTACGCTCGAAAATGACTGACAAGTCCGAAACGTCTTGGATATTTAAGAACCGCAGTCAACTGAGCTGCACCGTGCTTTCAGAAGTCCGATTATGAAAACTGCGCGTAGCAAAGTGCGCTGCATCCGCCTTCCTCCGAACAGTAAACGCGCTCTGCCAGAAATACCGAAGTCAAATCGACGTGCTGAGGCATTAGAATGGTGGCGGTGGTTGGTTGCCTAACGTACCGCGTGGCCTTCGGGGACGGCGCCAGGCGCGCATTAGCTTTAATGGGACACGCGATCACCTGCCGGCGGTTTCCCAAACAAGTTCTGCCGGCTGCTGGAATCTAGACTTGCGCCTTCTTTTCCTACTATTTTTTCCCCTTCCTTCCTTCCTTTTACCGAGGCGATATTTGCCCTTCTTCGCCATCTGAGACAGCGAATACGAGTATTCCTTTCACGTAACAAGCGCTGACATTTGCCAAGATTATCCAATTTCTATTTTGCTGGCTGGGTTTCTAAACGTGACCTCACCATTAGCGGTCCAGAATTTTCATTTCTTTATTCACATCTTGTGTACATTCCAACCAAGTGGCACATTATTAGTTAAGTGGTGCATCCGATGATTTGAAGAAACATTCTGTAGCGAGAATCAGAGCACGTACTAGCTTGTGAAGGGTCGATGGGATTCTCAGCGCTGCGTTGTTAATCGTACGAGGTGCGTTCAATAAGTAAAGCAGCAAGACGTTTCTGTTATGAACGCAACTTGGTTTTATTCAGGATGCCAATACAACACAATCTGCTACGGTCCCAGGTTCGAATCCTGCCTCGGGCATGGATGTGTGTGATGTCCTTACGTTAGTTAGGTTTAAGTAGTTTTAAGTTCTAGGGGACTTATGACCACAGATGTTGAGTCTCATAGTGCTCAGAGCCATTTGAACCATTTGAACAACACAATCTCCGTTACGCCACCTTACTGGAAGGGCCTTTATGCCCGCATGGTAGCACGCTACTGGTCGACTGCACAGTGGCTCCAGGAACACTCTTCTGAGTTTAAATACTTCCGCTGGCCACCAAACTTCCCAGACATGAACATTATTGACCATATCTGGGATGCCTTGCAACGTGCTGTTCAGAAGAGATCTCCACCCCCTCGTACTGGTACGGATTTGTGGATCGTCCTGCAGGACTCATGGTGTCAGTTCCCTCCAGCACTACTTCAGACGTTAGTCGAGTCCATGCCATGTCGTGTTGCGGCACTTCTGCGTGCTCAGGGGGGCCCAACGCGATATTATGCAGGTGTACCAGTTTCTTTGGTTCTTCAGTGTATTTAACACATTAACTTATTTATAAAGTTATCAGTCGGTTGAAGCTGTTTTATACATGGGAATTCGAGTCTTCAAATAATCGGTGGTTTACTGGTAGTACAGAAAGTCTCCACTGGAATGGTCACTTAGTTATAAGTGTAGATTACAAGAGCTTAAAACTGCATCAATCTTCTGTACGTAGTATATTAAATTACTGCGCGCAGAGCGACAGTAAATCATTCTTCGCGTGCGCCGTAGGCGAGCAGAACGGGAAGAACGCCTAATTCGAAGTAAGCTCTGCCATGTACTTCACACTGGTCTGCAGGTATGGATGAAGATGTCGACCCAGATCTTGTGTCAGGTGTTTGGTTATTTGGGCTGCGACACTCCACACCGCTTTCGTGGCCCGTGCACCTGTATGTTGCCGGACAGTCGGTGTCTCCAAGCTTTCACGGCAAACCGGCTTGGCGACGTGTCGTTAATAAACACACTTCCACCTTTCAGCTACTCGCTTACTTTAAGCGAAAAAATTTGAATTCTCTCCGTATATTTCGCTCCTTCCTCCTGCCGCTTCTAGCAAACCCCTCCCCAGACTCAATAAATGTCACGACAATAAATGGCCATCGCGTTTTTTCATTTTTTATGCAACAGTTTTCCGTTCAGTATCCTCTCGTGACCATATTTGGAAGTGTAATATCACATGTGACAACAGAAGCAACTGTATCAGACAACGTGCTGTGTGTAGGAGCCAAAGACGTTACCCCTTACTTAAGGAAAGCAAACATTATCATTGCATTATTTTCTGATTTTTATTATCTCAGTTGTGTCATACCTCTGTACGCGAAATTTCCACACTCCTGAACATCCTTAGGTCCACTGTTTCCGATGCGATAGTGAAGTGGAAACGTGAAGGGGCGCGTACAGCACAAAAGCGTACAGGCCGACCTCGTCTGTTGACTGACAAAGACCGCCGACGGCTGAAGAGGGTCGTAATGTGTAGTAGGCAGACATCTATCCAGACCATCACACGGGAATTCCAAACTGCATCAGGATCCACTGCAAGTACTGTGCCAGTTGGGCAGGAGATGAGAAAACTAGGATTTCATGGTCGAGCGGCTGCTCATAAGCCACACAACAAGCTGGTAAATCCCAAACGACGCCTCCCTTGGTGCGAGGAGCGTAAACATTAGACGACTGATTAGCGGTAAAACGTTGTGTGGAGTGACGAATTACGGTACACAATGTGGCGATCCGAGGACAGGGTGTGGGTGTGGCGAATGCCCGGTGAACGTCATCTGCCAGCGTCTGTAGTGCCAAAAGTAATGTTCGGAGGCGGTGTTGTTATGCTGTGGTCGTGTTTTTCATGGAGGGGGCTTGCACCCCTTGCTGTTCTGCGTGGTACTTGTTGTGACTTGGCAAGACAGCCAAGTCACAATGAGAAGGAGCCGAAAGACACGCGTTAAGCTCACGCAGATTGGTGTGAGGTCTGGAACAGTTAAAGGAATTAATAGTAGCAAATAAAGTACGTAGTTGATGTAATACTTAACTTTAATCCACAATTGTAGAACATCTCTCTTGACGGTACATGTTATAACCACAATATAAAATAATATCAAATGCTATGGCGCCTTGCTAGGTCGTAGTAAATGACGTAGCTGAAGGCTATGCTAACTATCGTCTCGGCAAATGAGAGCGTAGTTGTCAGTGATCCATCTCTGGCTAAGTCGGCTGTACAACTGGGGCGAGTGCCAGGACGTCTCTCTCTAGACCTGCCGTGTGGTGGCGCTCGGTCTGCTATCACTGACAGTGGCGACACGCGGGTCCGAGTATACTAGCGGATCGCGGTCGATTTAAAGGCTACCACCTAGCAAGTGTGGTGTCTGGCGGTGACACCACAGTACTATCACAGCATAGGCATACACTGATGTTTTAAGCACCTTCTTGCTCCCAACTGTTGAAGAGCAATTCGGGGATACCGACTGCATCTTCCCTCACGATCGAGCATCTGTTCATAATGCACGGCCTGTGGCGGAGTGGTTACACGACAATAACATCCCTGCAATGAACTGGCCTACACAGAATCCTGACCTGGATCCTATAGAACACCTCTGGGATGTTTTGGAACGCCGACTTCGTGCCAAGGTTCACCGACCGATATCGATACCTCTCCTCAGTGCAGCACTCCGTGAAGAATGTGCTGCCATTCCCCAAGAAACCTTCTAGCACCTGATTGAACGTATGCCTGCGAGAGTGGAAGCTGTCATCAAGGCTATGCGTGGGCCAACATCATACTGAATTCCAGCGTTACCGATGGAGGGCGCCACGAACTTGTAAGTCATATTCAGCCAGGTATCCGGATACTTTTGAACAAACAGCGTATATGAGAAAAAGTACCACCACTGGTGTTTCCTAAGAATGTCTTTATTGTATAGCACGACTAGTTTCGGCGGCCGATTATCGACATTCTCAGGCCCCAGCATTGCCGAAAGAGTATTTGATTTCCTTGGCGCATTTACTGTGGGATCATTGTTTAGTTAACCATCACACGTGGCCTATCTGTCATGAGGAGTCTGCACTCGACGCCGTGTCGTGGTGTTGGAGACAGTATAGACTCGTGATGACAGCTACCCCACGTGTGATGGTTAACAATTATCTCACAGTAAATGCGCCAAGGAAATGAAATACGCTTTCGCTAGTGGGTCTGAGGATGACAGTTATGTGCCTCCGAAACTTGTCGTGTGATAAAGACATTCTCAGGATACACCAGTGGTGGTCCTTTTTTCATACGACATAATTTTGTAGGTAGATTGAATGGTATGTGGACGTACTATCTGCAAAATGTGTTGCGTAGAGGGTTGTTCACTCGCAGAGGGCTTTTGTGAGAAATACGTGCCATGTGAACAGCGCCGAGAGTTAGCTTGCCGGCAGTGTCCTAGAGGAGTAAGATTCTAGCCTCCAGAATCATTCCTCCGCTTACTCCACTCTCTTATACATCACGAACGTGGTCATATACATTTGTTTTCCATTCCACTAAAGCCATTAAAGTGCATCTGCAGCCCAGCCCGACGCTCTTCCATTGCAATCTCTTCCTTCACACACAGAACTACGACTAAAAACTCTCTCGGAGAGTGATTACTGAGCATTCACCGACTCTCTTACTCTGCTGTATGTAAACGCTTCCGACATCTGCTCTCGGAAAATTCTCAGATGCTTACAGAAAGTGCTCGCAAGTAATTATCAGATAGCACCTAGCAGCGAAAATCCTTCCCTAGTCTAAATATTCTGCGAACACTATCAGAGACTGGCACCCCTGATTGTGCTAAACCCTAATGTAAGATTGTACGTGTTAATGAGTAGATTTTGAATTTATAAATTCGATCAGTAAATACATGGTTTAGTCAGAATCAGATTTTTATTATCCCCGAAAGCTGTTAGACGCCAACGGCCTTGCCGCAATGGTTGCACCGGTTCCCGTCAGATCACCGAAGTTAAGCGCCGTCGGGCTTGGCTAGCACTTGGATGGGTCACCGACTGTATCTGCTGTCGGGCAAGTAGGGTGCACTCAGCTTTTGTGAGGCCAATTGAGGAGCTACCTGATCGATGACTGACAACGACCGGGAGAGCGGTGAGCTGACCACATGCTCCTCCACATCCGCATCCGGGGACTCTTGCGGGTTGAGGATGACACGGCGGCCGGTCGGTCCAGTTGGGCCTACAAGACCTGTTTGGACGGTGTGTGTGTGTGTGTGTGTGTGTGTGTGTGTGTGTGTGTGTGTGTTGTAAGTAGGCTGTTTAGGTTTTTATGTTGGTAATGCCACGTAGAGCTCCATATGAAAATCACTGGCTGTACTGTGTGAAGTCTGTCGCTGGTTTGCATTGTTGGAATTTGCTATTGTAGTGTTGGGCAGTTGGCTGTTAACAGCGCGTAGCGTTGCGCAGTTGGAGGTGAGCTGCCAGCAGTGGTGGATGTGGGGAGTGAGATGGCGGAGTTTTGAGAGCGGATGATCTGGACGTGTGCCCATCAGAGGCAGTAAATTTGTAAGACTGGATTTCATGAGCATATATATATATATATATATATATATATATATATATATATATATATATATATATATAATGACTTTTGAACACTATTAAGGTAAAGACATTGTTTGTTCTCTATCAAAATTTTTCATTTGCTAACTATGCCTATCAGTAGTTAGTGCCTTCAGTAGTTAGAATCTTTTATTTAGCTGGCAGTAGTGGCGCTCGCTGTATTGCAGTTGCAAGAGTAACGAAGATTTTTGTGAGGTAAGTGATTCATGAAAGGTACAGGTTACTGTTAGTCAGGGCCATTCTTTTGTAGGGATTTTTGAAAGTGAGATTGCGTTGCGCTAAAAATATTGTGTGTCAGTTTAGTGTTGGTCAGAATAAGTAAAGAGAGAAATGTCTGAGTACGTTCAGTTCTGCTCAGCTGTTTGAAAATCAAATAACGTAAGAGGTTTATCAGCACAGTAATTCATTAATTTTTCTAAGGGGACGTTTCAGTGTGTGTGTGTGTGTGTGTGTGTGTGTGTGTGTGTGTGTGTGTGTGTAAGCTGTTACACAGGCAAGCTAAAACTGGGAAAAACCGACCGGTTAAAACCAATTCGTAATAAACGATATTTTCCGGTATCTGTTTGGTCTCGGTCAAGGCAGGTGTTTTTTATATTTTACTAATAACGGAAATATCAGCAATAGCAGCAGAGCCAAAATGTTTAGCTTTTAAATAAACCTTTTTTTAAAAAAAAGGTTAAATTTTCGATAGTTCGAAATATTGCGCTATTATACAAAATGGGATAACGGAAAAGTGCTTTTTTAATAAGAATGTCTACAGAAAAGAGCAACAAACAGATGCAATAAGAACTGATACACCATGGCTGAGGCGGTACAGTGAGGTGACAAAAGCCGTGAGGTACCTCCCAATGTCGTGTCGGACCTCCTTTTCCCGGCGCAGTGCTGCAGCTCGACGTGACACAGAGTCAACAGGTCGCTGGAAGTCCCCTGCAGAAATGAGTCAGTCTGTCTGTACAGCCGTTCATAATTGCGCGAATGTTACCGGCGCAGCATTTTGCGCACTAACTCATCTCTAGACTACGTCCCATAAGTATTCGATGAGATTCACGTTGCGTGACCTGGGAGGCAAATCATTCCCTCGAATTTCCCAGAATGTTCTCCAAGGCAGTCGCGAACAATGGTGAGCGGTGACATGGCGCATAGCCATCCATAAAAAAATTCTTCATTCTTTCGGAACCTGAGGACCATGATGGGCTGCCAATGGTCTCCAAGTAGCCGAACGTAAACATTTCCAGGCAATGATCGGTTCAGCTGGACCATAGGACTAACTCCATTCCATGCAAACACAGCCCACCAGCAGTTTGCACAGTGCCTTGTTGACATCTTGGGTCGATGTCTGCGTGGGGTCTGCGCCACTCTCGAACCTTACTGTCACCTCTTACCAACTGAAATCGTTGTTACTCATCTGACAGGGGCACACTTCTCCAAACGTCTAGGGTCCAACTGATGTGGTCACAAGTCGAGGAGAGATGCTGCAGGCGATGTCGTGCTGTTGGCAAAGGCACTCGACCCGTCGTCTGATGTCATAGCCTGTTATCGCCAAATTTTCGCGGCACAGCCCTAAGGGGCTTCTGCGGTTATTTCAAGCAGTGTTGCTTGTCTGGTAGCACTGACAACCTTACGCAAACGTCGCTGGTGTCGGTTGTTAAGTGAAGACCGTCGATCATTGCTTGGCCCGTGATGAGAGGTAATGTCTGAAGTCTAGTATTCTCGGCACAGTCTTGATATTGTACATGCAGGAATACTGAATTCCATAACGTTTTTCGAAACGGAATGTCCCATGCGTCTGGAACTACCCATCATTCCACGTTCAAAGTCTTTTAATTCCCGCCTTGTGGCCATAATCACATCAGAAACTTTTTCGCACGAATCACCTGAGTACGAATGACGCGCCCGCCGATGCACTGCCCTTTCATACCTCGTGTACGCCACTCTACTGCCATTTGTATACAGGGTGCAAAGCATTTAAACTGATAAACTCTGGGAGCTTGTAGGGGACATCAAAACAAATATTTTTCCCTAGTGGCACTTTTTCCTATGAGGATTATTAAAACCGGTGGAGGCCGTATAACGGTCTTCAGTTGTTAGAGGCCGTATTACGATCTTCAATTGACAGAGCGCGTATTACGCTTCTCAGTTGTAGGCAACTGCTGTCCACCAGTGTAGTAGTGCACTGTCTCTCTTTACTAATGGGGCGATACATGTGGAGTGAGTACACTAATATGGTTGGTGCGTACTACATAGCGCACCACAACGGACGAGCTGCACAGCGGGTTAATCAACAGCAATATCCTAATCGTCGTATCCCGCATCATACGACCTTTGCTGCTGTGTACCAACGTCTGCGTGAGACCGGGTCATTTAGCAGATTACCTGGACAGGGACGCCGTCGCACGGTAAGAACACTGCAATTTGAGGAAGCTGTCTTGCAGCATGTGGAGCGGGATCCTTCAATCAGCACTCGTGCAATTGCAAGTAACATGGGGACGAATCAGACGAATGTATGAACAGCTCTTCGAGAGCAATTGTTACGTCCATTTCACTTACAAAAAATGGTTCAAATGGCTCTGAGCACTATGGGACTCAACTGCTGAGGTCATTAGTCCCCTAGAACTTAGAACTAGTTAAACCTAACTAACCTAAGGACATCACAAACATCCATGCCCGAGGCAGGATTCGAACCTGCGACCGTAGCGGTCTTGCGGTTCCAGACTGCAGCGCATTTAACCGCACGGCCACTTCGGCCGGCCATTTCACTTACAACTTGTCCACAACCTGGAAGCAGTTGATTATCCACCCAGAGCACAGTTTTCGCAGTGGTACCTGGAACAGTGTGAAATGCATCCTACATTTCCATCCTACGTGTTGTTTAGCGATGAAGCAACGTTCTGGCGTGATGGAGTCTTCAACATGCACAATTGGCATGTTTCGAGTGAGGATAACCCACATGCTACAGTTACTAGCGCTCATCAAATGCGGTTCTTCGTTAATGTGTGGGTCGGTGTTGTTGGGGACTGTTTAATTGGGCCGTATGTGCTACCTAGGCCTTTAAATGGCAGGCACTATTACAATTTTCTCGCCAGAGCATTGCCGGAGTTCCTGGAAGACGACAAGACAACGCATGTGGTTCCAACATGCCGGGGCGCCGGCGCATTTCAGTCGTCGTGTGCGTCGGTGGAGGTCAATGGAGGCATTTTTGAAAATCTACTGTAGTTGAAATTGGGTTGTGTTAATGTGTTGTCTCTTGGTCACAAAAAATGGAAGACTGTTTGTTGGTTAAGGGGGGTCGGACGTCAAACGGGCCGAGTTCGAGAAGGAGAGGCGCCACAGGACATTTTAATTTGCACTGTCTATACTTTTACAAATAAATTCATTAAACTTTGTCAGCATGACCAGGAAGGATTCAGGATTCACACTCATAGCAGTGGAAGTTCAAAACACTAAGAAATAACATTTGTTATATGTGAAATTTCATGGTTTTTTCACTTACTGTTGGCTGCATTTGTTGCTATAGGTACACTTTTCCTCATAAGTAACAGAGATTCTTCGATGAACTTTGCACAGCTTACAAACCATACTTACAGGTGTATGAAACTCCAGAACTTATTTAATCTATTGAAAAATGAGTGGGCTGTTACGTTTTAAACTTCGTGTTTAGAGAAAACTCGAATTTTGTAGTTAATTATCTCAATTTTTACCACAGTTTTTAACAGATTTGGGAAATTCTAGAGTTTCATACACCTGTAAGTATGGTTTGTATGCGGTGCAAAATTCATCGAAGAATCTATGTTATTTATGACGAAAAGTGTACCTACAGCAACAAATGCAGCCAATACCAAATAAAAAAACCGATGAAATTTCACATTTAAAAAAATTTGTTTTGTTATGTTTTTGAACTTCCTCTGCTAAGAGGTTCAAATGGCTCTGAGCACTATGGGACTTAACATCTATGGTGATCAGTCCCCTCTGCTATGAGTGTGAATCCTGAATCCTTCCTGGTCTTGGTGACAAAGTTTTATGAGTTTATTTGTAAAATTATAGGCAGTGTAAATTAAAATGTCCTGTGGTGCCTGTCCTGCTCCAAGTCGGCCCGTTTGACATCCTACCTCCCTTAATTAATTTGCCACCAGAGAAATCTTCCTCTACCGGTTTAAATATTCCTCATAGGAAAAAATGTCATTAGGGAAAAATATTTGTTTTGATGTCCCCTACAACCTCGCTGAGTTTCTCGGTTTAAATACTTGTCACCCTGTATAAGTGTGTTGTGTACATAGTTCCGCGTAGTCAGCGCATACAGAACTTCCCCACTAGAGCGCGCCCCGCTAAGCACAACAGCGCAGGCGCAGCGCTCGTCCGTCTCCGCACTGCGAGATGGCGCTGCCATAGAGACGGACCAAATTCTGCTTCCACTGATCCGCATATTAATATGTAACGCAACCAACGATTTTGCTGCTAATGTAGAACCTTTTCTCCTCGCGGATCACACTCGCACAGTGATACCTGAACGCGCGAGGTTTTATAACGAGTGTACAGACCTCCGATTAGTCAGTCTGCATTAGTCTATAATCAAGTTTCAGTCTGTGCCTAATAAGATTATCATATTGCTGCACATAGCCATGAAGATAAATGAATAGACACTTTGCCAAGTATCAGAGATGTGTGAGAATAAGAGTAACGTACCAAGACCAAAGGAACTTCAGAATGTCAATTGTAAATAGCATCCAGAACCAAGTTAAGTTATTTCTACACTCCTGGAAATGGAAAAAAGAACACATTGACACCGGTGTGTCAGACCCACCATACTTGCTCCGGACACTGCGAGAGGGCTGTACAAGCAATGATCACACGCACGGCACAGCGGACACACCAGGAACCGCGGTGTTGGCCGTCGAATGGCGCTAGCTGCGCAGCATTTGTGCACCGCCGCCGTCAGTGTCAGCCAGTTTGCCGTGGCATACGGAGCTCCATCGCAGTCTTTAACACTGGTAGCATGCCGCGACAGCGTGGGCGTGAACCGTATGTGCAGTTGACGGACTTTGAGCGAGGGCGTATAGTGGGCATGCGGGAGGCCGGGTGGACGTACCGCCGAATTGCTCAACACGTGGGGCGTGAGGTCTCCACAGTACATCGATGTTGTCGCCAGTGGTCGGCGGAAGGTGCACGTGCCCGTCGACCTGGGACCGGACCGCAGCGACGCACGGATGCACGCCAAGACCGTAGGATCCTATGCAGTGCCGTAGGGGACCGCACCGCCACTTCCCAGCAAATTAGGGACACTGTTGCTCCTGGGGTATCGGCGAGGACCATTCGCAACCGTCTCCATGAAGCTGGGCTACGGTCCCGCACACCGTTAGGCCGTCTTCCGCTCACGCCCCAACATCGTGCAGCCCGCCTCCAGTGGTGTCGCGACAGGCGTGAATGGAGGGACGAATGGAGACGTGTCGTCTTCAGCGATGAGAGTCGCTTCTGCCTTGGTGCCAATGATGGTCGTATGCGTGTTTGGCGCCGTGCAGGTGAGCGCCACAATCAGGACTGCAAATGACCGAGGCACACAGGGCCAACACCCGGCATCATGGTGTGGGGAGCGATCTCCTACACTGGCCGTACACCACTGGTGATCGTCGAGGGGACACTGAATAGTGCACGGTACATCCAAACCGTCATCGAACCCATCGTTCTACCATTCCTAGACCGGCAAGGGAACTTGCTGTTCCAACAGGACAATGCACGTCCGCATGTATCCCGTGCCACCCAACGTGCTCTAGAAGGTGTAAGTCAACTACCCTGGCCAGCAAGATCTCCGGATCTGTCCCCCATTGAGCATGTTTGGGACTGGATGAAGCGTCGTCTCACGCGGTCTGCACGTCCAGCACGAACGCTGGTCCAACTGAGGCGCCAGGTGGAAATGGCATGGCAAGCCGTTCCACAGGACTACATCCAGCATCTCTACGATCGTCTCCATGGGAGAATAGCAGCCTGCATTGCTGCGAAAGGTGGATACACACTGTACTAGTGCCGACATTGTGCATGCTCTGTTGCCTGTGTCTATGTGCCTGTGGTTCTGTCAGTGTGATCATGTGATGTATCTGACCCCAGGAATGTGTCAATAAAGTTTCCCCTTCCTGGGACAATGAATTCACGGTGTTCTTATTTCAATTTCCAGGAGTGTATGCTTTTTATTATTTTAATAAATGTGTGTGAAAATTAATCAAGTTCTGTTTAAAGTTGGTCACCGTCAATCTGCTACTCTAAGCGTGCAAGTGGCATT
Organism: Schistocerca piceifrons; assembly: GCF_021461385.2. Lineage (NCBI taxonomy): Eukaryota > Metazoa > Arthropoda > Insecta > Orthoptera > Acrididae > Schistocerca > Schistocerca piceifrons. Next base: position 35,393,566 of record NC_060146.1, on the reverse strand, counting down.
TCTATCGTCTGACCTAACGGCAGGAGATAACCACGCCACGATAAGACCACGAGACGTATTGCTGATACTCGCCTACTTCGTTAGAGCGACGAGTCAAATAATCTGATGGTGTGTGTACCGAAGGTCTTACAGTACGGACACCACAATGTGCATACCGCCATCCCGTGACTTTTGTCGCCTCAGTGTAGATCGACAACCCGGACCTTGTGGTTTGCGGGTACAGCTGTGAGATGTGTGAGATGTGTTTGGTGTGGTGTTGCAGGCCTGTGGGCGGTGGTGAACACGTCGGGGTCGTGTTGCCGCGGCCGCCTCGACGCGCAGGGCTCGGCGCAGTGGGAGCAGGTGCTGCGGCTCAACGTGGTGGGCGCCCTGAGGACGGCCAGGGCCTTCCTGCCGCTGCTCAGGCAGGCCAAGGGTGAGTGGCGGGCACCGGCGCTCGTCTGCAGGGCCTGATGGCATGACGCTAGGATTTGATTAATTTTGATTCACTGAAAACCTACTGAATAAGATTGATGATTCCAGAATTAGATTTTCACTCTGCAGCGGAGTGTGCGCTGATATGAAACTTCCTGGCAGATTAAAACTGTGTGCCCGACAGAGACTCGAACTCGGGACCTTTGCCTTTCGCGGGCAAGTGCTCTACCATCTGAACTACCGAAGCACTACTCACGCCCGGTCCTCACAGCTTTACTTCTGCCTCATATCAGCGCACACTCCGCTGCAGAGTGAAAATCTCATTCTGGAAACATCCCCCAGGCTGTGGTTAAGCCATGTCTCCGCAGTATCCTTTCTTTCGGGAGTGCTAGTTCTGCAAGGTTCGCGGGAGAGCTTCTGTAAAGTTTGGAAGGTAGGAGACGAGGTACTGGCAGAAGTAAAGCTGTGAGTACCGGGCGTGAGTCGTGCGTCGGTAGCTCAGATGGTACAGCACTTGCCCGCGAAAGGCAAAGGTTCCCAGTTCGGGTCTCGGTGGGGCACACAGTTTTAATCTGCCAGGAAGTTTCAAGATTGATAATATATGTAATGCTACTTCTCGAATGTCAGTGAAGGATACTGCAAAAAGTTCAAGTGATTCTTCAGTTTCTCCCGGCGTATTTGTTGTTCGAACACTCCACGTGTATACTGCCGGTTCATAGTGTCCAACGGGCACAATATTTCGGCGATCAGACATGTCGCGCCGGCCGGGGTGGTCGTGCGGTTCTAGGCGCTGCAGTCCGGAACCGCGGGACTGCTACGGTCGCAGGTTCGAATCCTGCCTCGGGCATGGATGTGTGTGATGACCTTAGGTTAGTTACGTTTAAGTAGTTCTAAGTTCTAGGGGACTGATGACCTAAGATGTTAAGTCCCATAGTGCTCAGAGCCAACCAGACATGTCGCCATCGTGATGCGCTGACGAACAGAGCTCCTGAGGGCGGGCGGCCGATGAAGGGTTAAGAAGACTCTCGGCAAGAAGTACGAACTGGCGACCAGGGCGGACGTAACAAGCACATCGACGCTGGCAGTATACCCGTGGACTGTTCGAGCCACTAATAAAACATGTTTCTGCATTTCCTGCAATTTTCAGTTTTCAGTGTGCAAGGAACATTTTCTACTGAGGAATTGCCGATATAAAGATGAAATTTGCTACAGACTTTGCACACACTTTCTATGGTATAAATTTTTTCAAAATGCATTACAGTCAAATTTATTTAAATTTTTGTCAACTAAAATTTGCTACATATCATACACATAAATTTAAAAAAAAAGTGTAGCGAAAGGTATATAAGACTGATATTAAGAAACTGCTAACTCAGATTTGTTTATCTAATTACTAATAATAATTTTGAAAGTGACAAGTAACCACTGACAAACTTGCACAATGGATACACTTCGATTGTGATCGGCTTTGCATATGATGTTACAGTGTAGAGAGTGTTGTACGAGCCCATACGGCTGCTAGGGAGGTGAAACAACCCCTTGAAAAAAAATTGAATTAATATCCCTAAACGATTAACGTTGAAATGGTAACACAGATGAAAGAAAAAAACTTCCTATGGATTTTAATGTACATTACGATAGTGCATCCAGATTTGTCAAAAGTATTTTTTTTCGAAATTCCCTCTCCCTATTATTTCGTTTTTCATTTTGACAATCGACTAATAGCAAAGCATATAGCATCATTCATATCACATTTAGTCATACATGATGAAGTGGTATTCCAAAACGTATTTGACAGAAATGAGCTAGAAACTCTCTATAACAAAATGCATTCAGCATTTTTTTTACTTGAACCGTTCTGCGCATTTCTCATTATTACACAGATCCGCAATAATGTACAAAGAATTTTGAACATAATGCAATTAAATCTGAAAAGGTTGCAATTTAAAAATTAAAAATATACAGTGAATGTAAAAGAGAAAACCCAAATACAACACAAGATATTTTATATTCCATAAAATTAAGAAATTATATATATATCAGAAATAATCTAGAAATGTATCTATATCACAGTATGAGTATCTGATATGTGTCCGCTTCAATGACAATTGTCATGTTGTTCTTATATGGATATGGTGTCTGTTCTTTCGGACATAACCGAAAGAACAGACACCATATCCATATAAGTATATAGTTCTGGTAACACCGGCCAAGACTTTCTTCATCTGTGTGGATGCACACATATTCCCCGAACTCTTAAGAGACTTGGTAAGAATGTCTTCCACGAGTAATGAGTGTGTTGGGGTGGGACACTATGAATGTAGTGTGTGGACATACAAGGTGGGAATGTGGGTCTCACGGGAAGCGACAAGGGATACGTCCCTGCAGTCGCACTGTCTTCTGTGCCCTCTGTGGCTCGGATGGATAAAGCGTCTGCGGTGTAGGCAGGAGACCCCGGGTTCGAGTACCTGTCGGGGCACACATTTTCACCTGTCCCCGTTGATATATATCAACGCCAGCTAGCAGCTGAAGGTGTTAATATAATTCTAAACTGTCACACACACACACACACACACACACACACACACACGCGCGCGGGCGCGCGCTTGTGTGTGTACACGTATGTAGAATACACAATTCAATTCGTCTAATCATGTTTCCAAACACAAGCTGTAACAGAAGCAGTGAAAGTGGATATTGCAGTTTTCAATTCATCGCTGGATTTTGTACGGTTTTTATACACAGTTGCTTTCGCTGCACTCCGGAAGAAAAATCAGGTGGTGTTAGGTCAGGCGATCGTGGAGGCCAAAGTCCCTGTGAAATCATGCCATCACCAAAAACATCAGCAAGCAGTGACATTGAAACGCGAGCTGTAAGCGCGGTTGCCCCTTCTTGTTGAAAATAGCCGTTCAGTATTTCACTTAACACAAGTTCTCTTATGAATGGGCACAGAATATCTCGGCAGTATCGTTGTGCGTTTATTGTTCCGTTGAAAAACAAGGGACCCTTAATCCGACGTCTAAAAATTGCAATCCGGACTCCTATTTTCACAGAATGAAGTGATTCCTCATGAATACACAAAGGATTTGCAGTACTCCACATACGAGAATTTTGCGAGTTCATGCACACGGATAAATGTAACCAAGCCTCATCAGTGAAAAACGTTTCATTAAGAATATCCCTTCCATTTTGTAGAACGAAATTTTTGAACCGTTGACAATAATGCACTCTCTTGCCATGATCAGTATTTTTCAGTTCTTGCACGACTGTCACTTTGTATGGGAAAAGTTCTGATTTTTTCCTCACAGCTGGCCGGCGGCTGTGGCCGAGCGGTTCTAGGCGCTTCAGTCCGTAACCGCGCTGCTGCTACGGTCGGAGGTTCGAATCCTGCCTCGGGCATGGATGTGTGTGTTGTCCTTAGGTTAGTTAGGTTGAAGTAGTTCTGAATCTAGGAGACTGGTGACCTCAGATGTTAAGTCCGATAGTGCTTAGAGCCATTTCAACATTACAGCTGTGTGGGCCGTTCCGACACTAACATCGATTTCCTAGTCGAGTTTTCTCACTGACTTATTCGGAGTCATGGACATTTTATCGGAAAGATCGAGTAGTTTATCCTCAGAGAAAACGCTAGGACGACCACTTCTCGGTGTAACTGCCACTGAATCTGTACTTCGAAATTTGTTAATCAAATCTCGCACAGTATCGCGATGTGGGAGTGTTGTCTCCGGGTAAACTGAATTAAATGTTTGACGAACTTCGACCAGCTGAAACTGTGTCTTTACTGCTAGCTTTGAACACTTGTTCGACTAAAAACACGCATTCTTCAATGGTTAGCGTCTTAACAGTGACAAAAACGAAACAAACGAACAAAGGAACTAAAGTTAAAATTTCACGGCGACACGGAACGACACACACCAACGATACTACTGACGCTGGCTGAGATAAACGAATCAGTGCAACGTTGGGAGAGTCTACTTGAAGGGAAGTAACCCAGGCAGGCGAACAAACATGCGGCACGCGAGGCTAACAATCATACGGCACTGCGGAGAGACTTTTTGAACACCCCGTGTGTGTGTGTGTGTGTGTGTGTGTGTGTGTGTGTGTGTGTGTGTGTGTGTGCGTAGAATGTACGTTTAGAATACGTTTATCTGGAAAATACTTACTAAATAACCCAACATAACAATTGTCATTGAAGCAGACACATATGAGATGCTCATACTGTTATCAAGATAATTTCTAGATTATTTCTGGGAAATGCATCTTTGGAATACCATTTGTCATATACAGTTGAATGTGGTTAATGATGCTATATGTTTTCTTATTAGTCAAATGTCTAAATGGAAAGCAAAATTTCGGCAGGTGGGAGGAGGTTTACAGGAAAATGCTTTGTCAACAAATCTGTGTGCACCCGTTCAACATACATCAAAAACCATAGAAGTTTTATTCGACTTTTTTTATATCTGTTACCAATTTGAGGGTATTTGTTCAGAAATGTTAAACTCAGTTTTTTTCAATGGGTCTTTCACCGACTTATCGACTATATAGGCATGTACAGAAAAATGTGTGTATTACTTTGTTCTACACTTGTTCAAAGTTGATCATAATCGAAGTGTATCCCTAGCGTAGGTTTACTTGTGCAGAAATGTTCTTCTTGTGATATAATGTGTTTTAGAGTATCCAGCAATGTTCTTATCATATTATTTGATAAAAACATTGAAAAAAGACCAGATTATAACCAATAACAATAAAAACAGATAGAAAATTTGGTTGATTATCTCTCAAATAGTAAAAGTTACATTAACTTATACAGGGTGTTACAAAAAGGTACGGCCAAACTTTCAGGAAACATTCCTCACACACAAAGAAAGAAAATATGTTATGTGGACATGTGTCCGGAAACGCTTACTTTCCATGTTAGAGCTCATTTTATTACTTCTCTTCAAATCACATTAATCATGGAGTGGAAACACACAGCAACAGAACGTACCAGTGTAACTTCAAACACTTTGTTACAGGAAATGTTCAAAATGTCCTCCGTTAGCGAGGGTACATGCATCCACCCTCTGTCGCATGGAATCCCTGATGCGCTGATGCAGCCCTGGAGAATGGCGTATTCTATCACAGCACTCCACAATACGAGCACGAAGAGTCTCTACATTTGGTACCGGGGTTGCGTAGACAAGAGCTTTCAAATGCCCCCATAAATGAAAGTCAAGAGGGTTGAGGTCAGGAGAGCGCGGAGGCCACGGAATTGGTCCGCCTCTACCAATCCATCGGTCACCGAATCTGTTGTTGAGAAGCGTACGAACACTTCGACTGAAATGTGCAGGAGCTCCATCGTGCATGAACCACATGTTGTGTCGCACTTGTAAAGGCACATGTTCTAGCAGTACAGGTAGAGTATCCCGTATGAAATCATGATAACGTGCTCCATTGAGCGTAGGTGGACGAAACTAAAATGAGCTCTAACATGGAAATTAAGCATTTCCGGACACATGTCCACATAACATCTTTTCTTTATGTGTGTGTGAGGAATGTTTCCCGGAAGTTTGGCCGTACCTTTTTGTAACACCCTGTGTGTACCTGTGTATTTTGCCATATGTCACTCCTCTACAGAGAGTCGTGCGTGTTGTGCGACAGGTCGCCTGGTGACGGTGGGGGCGAGTCCGCCGGGAGCCGGGCTGGCGGCGACGACGGCGGCGCGGTACGCGGTGGAGGGTGCTAGCGCCGCCCTGCGCCGCGAGCTGGCCCCCCTGGGCGTCGCCGTGGTAACGCTGCGGCCCGAGCCGCGCGCGCCCGGCCTGCCCGCCGAGATGCTGTTCGCCGCGCCCAGGTCAGCCCCCGCCTCCTTACCGACGCGGCTGTTCGCGACTATAGTCCGCGCAGGGTGCGCTGGCGGGTGCGCAGCGACCAGTTTTCGCGCAAAGCGCTCGGCGAGTTCATTCGTTCGTTCGGAAGGGGAGGCCGACGTTGTTCGCCCGTTTTCAGCCGGTCGTGCTCACAGAATCGAGACGCTCCCCCTGCAGTTATTCTCGAACGATAGTACAGACAGAACTTCAGTGTTTCCTTTATGATGTCTTCATATGTCAGCTTCGTGACGGCATGCCCATCATTTCATTAATGGTCACAGTTATTGTGATATTTGCATTTAACCAAGACACAGCGCGAAATTCGAAAAAGTTTTCAATGAAAAATAGGGGTTGCTACGATTTTAAGTACACTACTGACCATTTAAATTGCTACACCAAGAAGAAACGCAGATGATAAACGGGTATTCATTGGATAAATATATTATACTAGAACTGACATGTGATTACATTTTCACACAGTTTGGGTACATAGATCCTGAGAAATCAGTACCGGGAACAACCAGGTCTGGCCGTAATAACGGCCTCGATACGTCTGGGCATTGAGTCTAGCAGAGCTCGGATGGCGTGTACAGGTACAGCTGCCCATGCAGCTTCAACACGATACCACAGTTCATCAAGAGTAGTGACTGGCGTATTGTGACGAGCCAGTTGCTCGGCTACCATTGACCAGACGCTTTCAGATGGTGAGAGATCTGAAGAATGTAATGGCCAGGGCAGCAGTCGAATATTTTCTGTATCCAGAAAGGCCCGTACAGGACCTGCAACATGCAGTCGTGCATTATCCTGCTGAAATGTAGAGTTTAGCAGGAATCGAATGAAGGGTAGAGCCACGGATCGTAACACATCTGAAATGTAATGTCCACTGTTCAAAGTGCCGTCAATGCGAACAAGAGGTGACCGAGATGTGTAACCTATGGCACCCCATACCATCATGCTTGGTGATACGCTAACGATGGCGAATACACGCTTCCAATGTGCGTTCACCGCGATGTCGCCAAACACGGATGCGACCATCATGATGCTGCAAACAGAACCTGGATTCATTCGAAAAAATGACGTTTTGCCATTCGTGCACCCAGGTTCGTCGATGAGTACATCGTCGCAGGCGCTCCTGTCTGTGATGCAGCGTCGAGGGTAACAGCAACCATGGTCTCCGAGCTGATAGTCCATGCTGCTGCAAACGTCGTCGAAGTGTTCGTGCAGGTGGTTGTTTTCTTGCAAACGTCCCGATCCGTTGACTCAGGGATCGAGACGTGGCTGCACGATCCGTTACAGCAGTGCGGATAAGATGCCTGTCATCTCGTCTGCTAGTGATACGAGAATGTTGGGATCCAGCACGGCGTTCCGTATTACCCTCCTGAACCCACCGATTCCTTATTCTGCTCTCAGTCATTGGATCTCGACCAACACGAGCAGCAATGTCGCGACACGATAAATCGCAATCGCGATCGGCTACAATCCGGCCTTTACCAAAGTCGGAATCGTGATGGTACGCATTTCTCCTCCTTACACGAGGCATCACAACAACGTTTCACCAGGCAACGCCGGTCAACTGCTGTTTGTGTATGAGAAATCGATTGGAAACTTTCCTCATGTCAGCTCATTGTAGGTGTCGCCACCAGCGCCAACCTTGTGTGAATGCTCTGAAAAGCTAATTATTTGCATATCACAGCATCTTGTTCCTGTCGGTTAAATTTCGCGTCTGTAGCACGTCATCTTCGTGGTGTAGCAATTTTAATGGCCAGTAGTGTATAATGCATAATTCATCACATGTTGCTGCATATGAAATTTAGTTAACATACTGAGCTTTTCTTTAGATGTGGATGGTGGTCTCTATCTGCCACCAATCTCAAGAAAACTGGTTTATGAGTCACACTAATTTGTGATTGGCTCTGAGCACTATGGGACTTAACATCTATGGTCATCAGTCCCCTAGAACTTAGAACTACTTAAACCTAACTAACCTAAGGACGTCACACAACACCCAGTCATCACGAGGCAGAGAAAATCCCTGACCCCGCCGGGAATCGAACCCGGGAACCCGGGCGTGGGAAGCGAGATTTGTGATTGCGCATGCCACTGATGAAACCCGAATGAAATGCCCATATCATTCATCATAGCTCATAAGTGGTTTGAGATATCGAAACGAGATGACAGCATGCAAAGAGGGGAATATTTTTTCATATGGTTATTATAATAAACTTCGTTATCTACTGTGTTTCTCCGCTAACTATAGACTTTTTCGATGAAATAATCTAATATTTAAGGGACGTTGATAACTGGCGAAACAAGAAATACTCTCTGTTTTGCAACAACATAAGTAGACTAATTACACATTTCTTATTGCGCTGAGAATGTGTGTTTTCGTAAGCTATCGAACATACTTGTCCTGAGTTCCTCACTTAATAAACTTAATAAACTACTGTTTCAAAATTCTGGTACAGTTGCATCTGCATAGCATGTTAGTGAGGTGACAGTCTATAAACTCCACTGATGATGATGATGAGCGTTTGGCGTCATTGGCCGGGAGGCCCCTCGCGGGGCAGGTCCGGCCGCCATATCGCAGGTCTTATTACAGTCGGCGCCACATTGGGCGACCTGCACGCCGGATGGGGATGAAATGATGATGAACACAACACAACACCCAGTCCCTGAGCGGAGAAAATCTCCGACCCAGCCGGGAATCGAACCCGGGCCCAGAGGACGGCAATCCGTCACGCTGACCACTCAGCTACTGGGGCGGACATAAACTCCACTGTATTTTGGCAAGAGAAGTAAATTTTAACACTGCAACAAGAGAAATGTAGATTTTACTCAAAATTTGCCACTCTTGACACTTCTCTGAAAGTTACAATTAGTTAACAATTTAGACGAAATTAAATCATTGCTTCTGTTGTACTTTCAGCGCAATTCTTTTTAGATACTAACCGAAGTGGTGATGATGATAGATCTTTGTGGGTCATCACCATGTAAGTGTGGGAATGGAGAGGCTCCGCTTAATATCTACAAAAGATGTGAGTGCAGGCTCCAGTTTAGAATGGCACTTCCCCTCCAGTGCTTGGCATTTCCCTACACTGCACCAACTGCCTGGCCACAAACCTTCACCACTGCGACTGTCCACACACTTGTCTAGCCAGCTGCGCATCTGCTGGCCACATTATTCTGTGCGCACATTACCTCTGGGAGTTTAGAAGGAATCTAAAATGCGTACAGAAAATACCCACATGCCGTTTTAGACACCATCTCTCCAAGTTCTTGACTTGCATTACATATAATCAATGTACACTATCTAATCACCTATTCCTGAACATTAATATGAGATATGTCCACCCTTCGCTTTATGATGGCTTCAACTCTGTTAGGGACACAATGTGCCTGAATGCCCGTGCAGGAGTGTCATCCCAGTTTTCCTCAACAGACAGAAGCACAAGAGGTACTGATGTTGGACGCTGGGGTCTGGAGTGATGTCAACCTTCCAACCCATCCCAAAGATGTTCCATTGGGTCCAGGTCAGGACTCTGGTCAGGCCTGTCCACTTCAAGGATGCTGTTGTCCACAAACCACTGCCTTGCAGATGTTCCTTTATGACAGCGTGCACTATGATGCTGCTACTCTCATCGCCTCTAAACCGTCCATTTCCTGTACTCAATACACAGTTGTGTAAATTGCGTTCCTATTCTTCAGCATTCAGCATTTAGCGTTTTTTTAAAGAGAAATTAGGGGACCACACCCTAACAATGAAAAGCACTCCCATACCGTAACACTAGCATCTCTCTACTTTTAACTGTTGACTCTACACATGATGGCAGCCAAAGTTTTCCAGACGTTCGCCAAACCAAAATGAGACAGTCGAGACGTGATGGTGCCTGAGTTTTCTTGAAACCATGAACGCCCAATTACAGCGCTGTTAAACGCGGTTCTTGCCAACCACGGTTCCTTCAGGCGTGCATGCATGTTCGAATTACCGTAAGTGTAAAAACGCAGCTTAAAGACACATGGACGATGACATATGGAAGTTTGGACGGGACATGAAGCGTGCACAAGTAGCCGAAATGTTTAAGGCGTCAGCTCGCAGCTAGCAGACCTTCCATCGGACTACCACAGGGTATAGCGTGATTCATCACTCCGAATCTCCCGTTTCCAGTCATTCACTGTCCAATGGGGTCGTTCTTTAGATCAATTCAAGCGTCACTTAGCATCTTCTACTGAAACTTGTAGATGATAAGGAGCTGCTTGATCATTGGACGCCATACTTTTTAATCCCATATGAAAAGACATTGTGCTAGCTGGATTATTGGTAGCACTTCCGAATTCAGGAATGGTCATTCCGATGATTGCAAGACATTTTTTACAACCACTCTGAGTCTTGCTTGATGCACCCAGCCAGAACTAGTCTTGGTTTAGCTGTGGGTTGTTGCTTTGCTTTTCCACTTCACAGTCACACCACCAACAGTAGACCTGGGCAACTTTAGAAGGGTTGAACGGTCCCTGATGGATCTGTTACTCACGTGACATCCAATGGCAAGTCACGTTCAAAGTCACTGAAGTCTCTTCACTAACCCATTCGATGTTACTGATTCTCTGCTCATAATATAATGCTCCCTCCCTCACTTATGCCTCTCGTGACATCGAGTGCTCAATTCGGCAGTGTGTAGGGCTGTACTAATAATTTTGATCAGATAGCGTATGTCTTTCTGTAGGTCTCGTAGTTTTCGCGCTGTCGTTGTCTGAAACCTCAGAGGTAATTATGAATAACCTTACAGCTGGATATACTTTTTGTTCCATAGAACCTTAATCAGAGGATCCACACAGTTATAGAATATGTCGTAGGAACAAATGGGTCAAAATACATTTTAACACAAGAAAAGCGACGCATCACGATGGAATTATCATGAAGGGACGATATTGGTAGACGTGAGGTACATTTAAAGACAAATGATTGCGATTTCAGAAAAATAAATGACTTATTCAAGAGAGAGAGATTCGCAAACTGAGCTAGCGGTTGGTCCACCTCTGACCATTATGCAAGCAGTTATTGAGCTTGGCATTGATTGTCACAGTTGCTGGATGTCTTCCTGAGGGATGTCGACCCAAATTCCCTCCAATTCGCGCGTTAGATCGTCAAAATCCCGAGATGGTTGGAGGTCCCTGCCCATAAAGCTCCATTATCAATTGGGGAGACACACGGTGACCTTCCTGGCCAATACAGGGCATGGCAAGCACGAAGGTAGACAGTAGAAACGCTCCGAGTTTGTGGGCGAGGGTTATCTTCGTAAAATATAAACCCAACATGTCTTGGCACGAAGGGCAACAAAATGGGGCGAAGGACAACGTCAGTGTACTTCTGTGCTGGATATGTGTCGCGGATGGCAACCGAAGTGGTCTTTTTATGAAATTAAATGCCACCGCAGACCAATACTCTTGGTAGCTGTACCGTATGGAGGGTGACAGTCAGGCTGTTATCCCACCGATGTCCAGTGAGTCTCTAGACAAGTTGTCGCTTGTTATCAGGGTTCAATTCGAAGTGGGACTCATCACTGAAGATAATTCTACTCCAATAAGATTCCCGGCCGAATGTAGCCGGTATCACTGCAAACAGGCTTGTTTGTGCTCAGGAGTCAGTGGTAGTTGGCTTAAGGGACAGCGTGAGCTCAGTCTCCATTCCATGAGTCGCCTGCTAATGATCCTTTTGGTCACTGATTCACCAGCTGCACGTCGGATCGATAATAAATGATGAATCGAGGTCACCAAGTGCCTCTCTGGCGACTGCTCAGTTCTCGCATTCTGTCTAGAGATGGGCAATCTCGTTCATCTTTGGGAACTAGTTCACTGGTGATCGCTCTTTCTTGGTAACCGTTCATTTTTACTCGTTCGCCGTTCATTTGTGCTTCGTATATGGTTCTTATGAAAATTGAAAATTAGTAGCGTAGGTGACTGAAGATGGAAGGCGCCAACAGGGGCAACATGCCTCCCCCCTGTAGTACAGAGTTTGTATTCATAACAGAATTCTCACACACTTGAAATTTTTATGATTCTGCAAAACTTCTCGTTTAGCCAACTGTAGCGTTGTGTGGCTGATGGCAGTGAAATAAATATAAGGCGGCGCACGAAAAACCGGCCCCGAGTTCAGACTGCTCGCCAATTACGCACGATTTGTTGACCGCTGCGAGCAGAATAAACAAACATGTAATAATTAGGCAGTTAAGAAATAACAAATAAGGTAGTGCAATCAACTTAGAAACAATAGACGACGTTTGGCGGGCGACAATGAGCAGTCTAGTACTCGGGGCAGATTTTTCGTGCGCCACCCTGTACCACCGAAATAATATTGTAGGAGTTGTTATATTCTCTTTACAAAATGTGACACCATGCACTCGATTATGAAGCGCGGGGTTCATTCGGTTGTAAGTCGGTCTGCCTTCCGTAACAATGAACATGCTGTTTTACCTTGGATCAAAAAAAAAGACGGAAAATGGCCACTAATGTGTGCCTTGCCGACTTCCCTTGCATGTGTAATAACAAAAAAAACTTGCCTTTTTACAAGTATTTCTTCTGTTGTTTATCGAAATAGTGAAGTAAGCTGATATGCTGTTTTGTTACCTGAAAAGATGTATGTATTACATACCTCCTAATTTTTATGTAATTTACGTAGTTATAAAATACACTTTAATTACGCTGAATGGAATACGAAAAGAACCAGAAGTTCAGAGTTCGAAAAAGGTTTGAAACAATGGCCGTCCGAAGCGAACGAAACAAACAACAACTCGATACTGAACTAACTCCGAGCAGTCGGCAGTTGAACTGCAGCGAGTGGCCACGCGAAGAAGCAGAGTCCGTCCGTCCGAGCGAGACCGAGACCGAGACCGAGAGAGGCGGGAACGGGACCGAGGCTGGAACGAGACCGGCCGACGCACCGTTGCGGGAACGAGACCGACCGCTTCCCGTTCTCGGGAACTACAAGTAGAGAGCCGCGACCGAAGTGAACTATGAAAGACCGTTCCTTAGAATTCATTCCTCAGTCGTTCCGTTCATGTTGATGAACCGTTCCTTTGGACCCGTCAGTTCGCGGACGACCCATCTCTAGTTGTGTCGTCCCTCTAGGTCGACCGTTTCCTTCTTGACGCTCTGCTGGGCCGTGGTTCACCCATTCCTGCCAACGACGTCGAGCGATTAGAACATTATTCCGACTGACTTCCTTGGCCCCAACTACATGTCCTCTCTCAAATGCTGACATCCGCGCATATTGTTCACGCGACTATCAGCGGGACATAGTTACTATCCAACTGAGTACATGGAATGTAATTCACAACGACTTTAAGCCCTGGTGTCGACGTGTCCCGGTTTACTATCCTCGCTAGCTGTGCGATGAAATTGCGCTGCAGCGTCACACATTCATCCACCAGCCACCAAAGTTTACACTTTTGCATTCCCCGTTGAATATCAGTTTGTGACCAGTTTGCATAACTCCTTCGCAGTACGTCGCTTTTTTGTCTTCGGGTGTATTATCACCGCAAAAAAATGATGTAGAATTGTTTCCGGTAAGTCACGCGACCTGCCACTGCTGAGGTCAGAAGTGGCAGTGAAGTGGTATGTGTCAGCTGCGCAATATTAGCGGAGTAAGTTAGGTCGACTTAGAGCTATGACAGAATGGTACACACGAGTTAGCAATGTCTGGCTGTGCACATGACCACACGGTCAATGAAATTGTCTGATTTGTTGGAGTATGAGCAAGGACTGTGCAAAACGTTTACAGGGAACGTTATACTACTCACGGCCACATAACACGGCGTAACACCGGTGGTCGTAAAAATATCATAACCGACAGGGAGTGGAGAAAAGCTTCACACCTTGTCAAAGATAATCGCTTTCGAACCCAACATGAATTACAGTTGTCATTGAATCCCGACCAGTTTTCGAGAAGCGAACTGCATGCAATGGACACTTAGAGTTTGGTATTCACCAAAGCCCGTTTCTCACAGAAAGAGATAAAACGGCACCTCTTCAGTTTGTCAAACAACACAGAAACTGGGCGTCTCGTGTTTCCCCCTTTTAATGGCATGGAGTCCACCAACGTGGCGTTTAATCTACAGTGTGTACAGGTTGCGTGTGTTTAGGCTAGAAGAGATTCTATGGTGTTTTGCGTATGTGTTTCGAAGTGATAGTTGGGTCCACTTATTTAGTTTACCAGGAATACCAGCCAGGATTTTTATCGATGGTCAAGAGCTACCTTTTCATAGACATCTATATGATGAGTATGCTGTGCACACTCCTGTCTTTCAAGATGAAAAGAACCGCGTTTAACAGCGCTGTAATTGGGCGTTCGTGGTCTCACGAAAACTCAGACACCATCACGTCTCGACTGTCTCATCATTAAGTCTACGACAGTTTGAAACAGCGGGTAAATCATGACAATCAAGATGATTTGTTAGCCCTAAGGAATATAATCCTCAATGATGAGGATACGATATTGCAGTGCCTGTGTTTGCTAAGATGTATAATGCACGGTTCCTTCAAGCATGCATGCATGTTCGAATTACATTAAGTGTAAAAGCGCAGCTTAAAGACACATGGAAGATGACATGTGGAAGTTTGGGCGGGACATGAAGCGTGCACAGATAGCCGAAATGTTTAAAGCGTCAGCTCGCAGCTAGCAGAAAATCCGTGTTTGTGTACCGGTCTACACAGACTATTCTATAGTTGCGGGTTCCTCGTATTCGCAACTGATAATACATTTCCTGCATTCAATGAGTAGCTTCAGATGAAGGTGGCATAACTGAAGAATCTTGAGACCATCTTCATCAGCGAATTCAGGCTATCAGGAATCCTACAGATAATGTTACACAGTTTCCTGAAGGTATCCAACGTGAATAGTCTTATCAGTGTACAACAAAGTTGTACGAAGGTATCTGAACAAAGCCTCATCTATGTAGAGAATCTGTGCATCTACCATAACTAGTCTGTATTGTGTTCAGTATTACTCTGTCAGTGTGCAGTAATTTTGGCCCTGGCAAGATAATTCCTCCTGCATGTGTCCCTTGCATATGAGATTCTGCAGTCATAATCCACTGGTTACGCGACTGTTCAATGAATGTTTCAGCTTCCTCATTGGTGGTCATCTACATATTAGCAATCTCTTCAGTATGGTTGCAGTGTAGATGGATTGGAAGTTAATGGTTGATATAAATACTTTTCTTCTCTCCCATAGGGATATCTTTTGCGTGGAATCTGATTGCATCAGGGATGTGATTTGTTTCCATACTCTTTTCATTCTCTAGCGACCTCCTATCAGTTTTATTTGTTACCTTACCCATTTCACTCCCGAACAACATCCTCTCAGTGTTATTTGTAACTTTACTTATTAAACATCCCATCAGTATCGTTTGTTAGCTTACCCATTTTACTCCCTAATAACTCTTCATCAGTATGATTTGTTATTTTATTCATGTCACTTGCAAGTAACTTCCTGCCAGTATGGTCTGTTGTTCCCAATAACAGCCTGTCAGTATTATTTGTCATATTACCCATTCCACTGTTCAATAATTTCATATCAGCTGACTCTGTCCTATGCCACAGCCTCCCTCGCCAGATTCGCCGGGAAGGAGACACCGTGGTGGACATCCAGCCAGCAGAGTACAAGTACAAGGAGAGCGACTTCTCGGTGCTGACGCCGCACGCCATGAGGATCCTGGAAGAGGCCATCAGCGCGCCCAAGCCCCGAGACACCTACCAGCTGAGCTCACGCCGCAAGTTCCCCAGTCTCGGCGGTTTGGTCACCGTACTGAAGAAGAAGATCAGCAGCCACAGATACAAGCCGCAGATCATGTAGGCCCCCAGTGCCGGAGGGCTTGGGATAGGGAGGGCCAAAGCAACCTCCACAGACAGTGGGCATGTAGTCTAGACGCCAGTCCTACTTGGGAAGACGTTTCACTACAGCATTTCTCACCAGAAAAAAATTTCTTGATGGTAATTCCTTACCTACTTCACAAAAGTGCTGATAACTTAAAAGATGTCCGAATGACAACATACTGCCGCTCTGACCAACATTTCAGGTATTAAAATAGCACTTTATTTTGTTTCTGTTACTGCACATATTAAGCCATGAAGCCAATTTGATATGACTGTATATAAAAACATTTCCAAGAGGACATACAGTGAAACTTCATTCATTCAGCCTAACTGATATGAGCTGAAAGTCCTTTTTGTTGAGTTGAAAATCTGCATTATTGATAAAGCTTTCTTCAGGTGGTTATCAACAGCCAATATATTGGAAAAAATCCTTCTTTTGTGGATACAGCTGTACAATTTTATTTATTCTCAACAGGTTTTTGGCACTGGCTACCATCTTCAAAGCAGGTAGTAATATACAACAATTGGTAAAAACACATGTTTTCTAAATACAACAACATCAAGTATAACGTGTGGCAAATTATCACATTGCTTATTTCACTGAATATCCACTGCAGTAGATTTATACAACAAAAGTTTGCCAACATGTACACATTTGACCTTAACACCAAATAATCACCACATGCTCAGTCATACCAGGATCTGTATCCATGCTCTGAATGAGCTTGTGGTAGTTATCTGCTATTAAGATGGAGCATGTACATGTTATCACATTTCGACGATTTAAATGTACTATATGTGAATATGGCAGCCAGTAGCAAAACTCACAGAGAATAAATAAAATTTACAGTGTATTGTAGAGTTGAAAGTGTGTATTGTGGAGCTGAAAGTGTGTATTGTTGAGCTGAAAGTGTGTATTGTTGAGCTGAAAGTGTGTATTGTTGACCTGAAAGTGTGTATTGTTGACCTGAAAGCGTGTATTGTTGACCTGAAAGCGTGTATTGTTGACCTGAAAGCCTGTATTGTTGACCTGATAGCCTGTATTGTTGACCTGAAAGCCTGTATTGTTGTGATGAAAGCCTGTATTATTGAAAGTCCATAGTGATGAAAGTCCGTATTATAGAATTCTTCTCCAAAATAGTTATTCGTACCTACATTTCGGAATATACAGTGAGGTTGTGGTGAAATAAAAGATTAACTGTGTTTTCTGCTGACCTGTTGAATGGACTTCCAAAACGAGCCAGTGTCATCTCTCTTTTGGACCTGAGCCAAAGACAAGTTTCCCTCTACTATAACATATATTCGTTATTTATGGAATGGTTCAACATTTATGACATCTTAAACTATGCTTATCCCCACACACTTTTCTGTTAGAAATATTGTGCCGATATTGGAATCTGAATAGTCATTCAGTACTATTCTGGAAACCCGTTTGGTCGAATTTATCTGAAAACCTAGACCCCTCTCCTAGAGTATTGTTATTTGTTCCTGGTTTGCGCAGCATCATCAGTGGTGGTCAGTTTTGATCCAGTCGTCCTTTTTAATTTTGTGACTAGTACATCTTGTTTTATCGCAAAATCGAAAGCTTTATGGCATTTTTTCCTTATGTCGTAAAAACTTGAGTTAGCAATCTCAGATTCTATCTTCACATTCTGGCACTCTGATTTTATCATCTAAACGTAACCATTTATATATTCTTAACATTTGTTCTGGTTACTGTATTCTACTGTTTGGTACTTTAACACTCTTAAGTGATCACATAGCTGTACTTTAACACAGCTCGTCATGTGGGCGTCAGCAAGCTTTGACTCTGTTGCCTGCTTATGAGCAACAAAGATACAGACGCTATTCATTATCGGTCTCAGGTAAAGTAAACGGGAAGGGAGGATTTGTGTTCAACATTTCACAAGTAAAGAGTGTGGCGCCAATAATGACTGCTATAGTAAGGTGGCGATTCATTTTGCGATATAAAAGCTAGTCAGAGTCACCACTAATTCAAAATTAGAAAAATCCGAATAGCAATGGTTTTACTGTAATTAGGTTAAAGTACAAGCACTCATAACATCACAGAATGGCAAAAAAAGAGCGAAGGGGGTTAGCCAGTCTTCACCGTTAAAGACGTGATACCAAGCGTATCCTGAACAGCAGTCACATATTATTCCACTTAGCGCTATTAGAACGCACTGGACTGTGTATAGCAGTTCCTCATTGTCTGTGAGGTAATAGTCATTTGAAAATGGCAATTCAGTCGAAACTGTGCAGTAATGAATGCAATATAAAGAACTGTTTAATCCTTCCAATGACAGTGTGCCAGAATATTGACATTCAAGCAATTTGTGGTGACAGTGGGCATTATTGCGACTCAGATTTAAAAGATATTGCATATCGTCGTATTTCGAGATATAACTTGAATGTGGGGAGCTGCTTTTGCAGATACACGACTCATTGATACCTCATCTACTGAACGCTTGTATAGCATCATACTCCATTTTACTTCCATAGCATTCTTTTTTTTACATTTGTATATAATGGATTGTGTATATACTGGGATTGTATGTCATTTATTGGCACGAGAATAACGTTTACGCATATAAAACACACGTAACTAATATTCAGAAGTTATAATCAACATTGTTTTTGGTGGCCAACAAAATCATTCACAACTGTGGAAAGACTAATAATTGATTAACATTAGATATATTTATATTGTAATCAATTATATGTCATTTTTATATATCATATCATGTATGATAAACATATGTATATTAAAAGGTACTATTACATTCTTTCTGTAAATAACCCATATTACACTTGTTGAAATGAGCACCTAGAATTTCGTCACATGTTATGAATGTGTAGTTGTAAATTTTGTACTAACAAAAATCATGTTTTTTGAAAATATATTGTCATTAAATATATAGTTTTTCATTGAATCCATTTTGCAGGAATAACTTTCTCCTTTGTGAATAAATACGAAAAAGCTAAATGTGTAGTACATTATTATGTGCATGTGTCACTTAAAAAGACACCAAGAGCTGAATATGGTAACCTAAATGCATTCTTTTGCAACTTGAAGCGAAAAAACGATGAATTAATTGCACATACTTGGATCATCGAATTAAATGTATAAGCTGCAAATACGTTCCTTAAAAACAAAAGTTCTGAATATCATGTATTACACAAATGACACCATAAAAATTTCAAACATCACATGAAAACCTCACATTCCTATACTTCAGAGCTATAAAAGCTGTGTAGTTAACATTCTCAGACGTGCAGTTGCAAATATTAACAAAGCATCAAAAAATCTCTAAACAATGTATGCATTAAACACACCCAGACGCTACTATGCTAACGAAATAATAGGAAACACTGCAAATACTACAAAATAATGAAAGACTACATGTTATATAGAGAATTTTATTAATCTCTCTTGATATATTGCATCAATGATGTCAAAGCAATAGTAAAGGTAGTAAAGGCCGACTTGACTATGTAAATCAACTCAACAATGACTGTGTTGTCTTCCATTCTAATCCAAGAAAACAATGAACATATAATGTTAAGCCACTTGGCAACATTTTAGAGATCAGTACTTACATCTAATTATTGACAAATTGGTTGCTGCCAATCCAAAAGTTGTTTTGAACAAAACTGTGCTTCACTAGGAATGGTGCTATTGGAGGTGGTTTGCTGATGATTTGTTCTGAATTACATAGTTATTCAACCAGTCATAGGTTTCTACAGTTCAACATAAAGTCCAAACAACGGTCCAATTTGACATTTTCTCACAGGTACAAATCGTTCAAAATAAAAATGGTACAAATGGCTCTTAGCATTATGGGACTTCACTGCTGTGGTCATCAGTCCCCTAGAACTTAGAACTACTTAAACCTAACTAACCTAAGGACATCACACACATCCATGCATGAGGCAGGATTCGAACCTGTGACCGTAGCGGTCGCGCGGTTCCAGACTGTAGCGCCTAGAACCGCTCGGCCACTCCAGCCGGCAGTTGTGTTCATATTTTGTATATTTGTTACCCAAAAAAGGATGCCATAGCTAAGAATTTAGTGTACATATGAATAATATGTAACTAAAAGACACTGCATGTTACACACTGATGATAGGATTCTAAGGGCATAACATGCTGATAACATTCTGTTTGCAAGTACCTTTGTGTGTTCACATCACTTCAACTGAGAATCAATATACATTCCTAGAAATTTTGCATTTGTTACACAGTCTATAGAGGTGCCATCTAAATTTAATTTAATAGTGTCATTTTTCCTCTTCAGACTGAAATTCATGGTATTAGTTTACTTTATGTTCAGTGTCACTTTATTGCTTATTGACTAATCATAAACTTCCTTGAGAGTTTCATTTGCTTCCTGGGCAAGGAGTTCTCTTGTTTTCTCAGTGACTATAATATTGCTGTCATCAGCGAAAATTACAGGTAGTTATTCTGCTACAACAGAGATGGCCAAGAACACGGCTCGCAAGCCATGTCCTCGCATGAGTGCAGCAGCACTCGGCCAGGGTGGCACCATCCACCCCAGCGCACTCGCTGTCTGAGCATGAGGACGGAGATGAGGGGGAAAGCTCGGGGCACACCTCATTTAAACGCCAGTTCAGTCACACTGCATATGATTCGGTTTTATATTTAATGTATCTCAACAAAACAGATAAAAGCAAACCAAATTTTCAATGTTGTTTAATTATTTTTGGCGCGCTGAAGACATACTAAAATGTTTAGTGCAATAAGTCCACTTGAAATGTGAGGTATTGTGGCGTTCGCTGTGGTATTCAGTGGTTTGGTATTTGACTAATTTGTAAATGAAAATGACAATCTTATTTCATTACATTGATTAATTACTAAATAAATTTTCTCCCAGCTAAATATTTGGTCACGTTGCTAAAGAACTCAAAGTTCAAACGTTGTGTTAAAGTGTTGTGTGTAAGTTGTGTAAGTGTCACTAAATCACAGTTCATACATCAGATTCTATACAACTATTGATTATGATGGAAATAGTTATCTTCAGCAAAATGATCATTAAAACCACCGAATATCAGCCGTGCACAACACTAACGTATGTTACCTGAAACAATATTCTTCGCAACTGGTGCGTAATTAATTGCGGCTCCATACATCAGCTAGAAAAGTTTGTTATAAGGATCGTGCTATGACCACTGTTTTTAAAGAACCAATCTGATTCGAATCATTTTCATTAACATGAGTTCGGGACTACCGGTGCACATTTATTTTTACACATCTGTATTACGTTCGGCATTTATGTGTGCAGAGTTGCGTAATTTGAATTTGCTGCTGAGATAATTGTTAAGATGGCAGCAGACAATTGATAGAGACTTTCTATTGTTAGACCAAATAAGTAACTATTTGAAATGCTTATTACACTCTATAAACTCTACTTTCGTATTGTGCACTATTTAGACTTCATCAAGCAAACATTTCATTTGTTTCTAAGGAAAACACAGACAAAAACGCGATAGAAATCGCTATCGCCAATGGCTGCCCTCCTTGCAGCGGAAAGAAATAATTAACACAGATCATGCTTACTGAGAGAGGAATTAAAGTTACAAATAATTATTCACTCATATTTATAATAATAATGAACTCTATTCTCAAGTAATGATTAACAAATAATTACAATCACTTAGCAGACCTCAGTTTGATATGCGTCCGCTACCTACTAAAGCCAATCAACAAAAGGTAAAAACAAAGGAAGACAAACGCAAATCATAAAAGGAATTTACAATTATCATTGTCTTTGTATGATACAGTCCGCAGCTCGTGGTCTTGCGGTAGCGTTCTCGCTTCCTGCGCACGGGGTCCCGGGTTCGAGTCCCGGCGGGGTCAGGGATTTTCTCTGCCTCGTGATGACTGGGTGTTGTGTGTTCATCATCATTTCATCATCATTGACTTGCAAGTCGCCGAAGTGGCGTCAACTAAAAAGGACTTGCAATACGGCGGCCGAACTTCCCCGCATGGGGCCTCCCGGCCAACAATGCCATACGATCATTTCATTTGTATGATACACATCGATATATCCAATTACATTATAGAATATTATATAAATAATTAATATTTATCATCGTTTTCACTATTTTTTAATATGTCGAATAGATAGTGTTTATAACTGTTACAGGCATAATTTCCTCTCGTCGCACTGTAGCTAAAATTTATCTCGTGGATGTTACAGTATGCATTCCGGGGATGTTCTGATTTTCGTTCGTGCACTCCTTTTTCCTTCTTAAATTCAACAACAGCCAATTTCGAGTCGAAAAATGATATTGGTATGCTCCTTGAATTAAACAACGTACTTTGAAGTAGTACAGGATGAATCACCTAAAACTAGCACTGCAAATATTGCGGAAGTGGAAAGTGTTATTGCTGTGCGGTTTTCACAGAATTGATTTCTAATCAGGGACTCGTATTGTTAGCCAATCAACAGTATTTAATAATACTTAGAGTCTGTATTTTTTGTGAAAAATTACACTTTTTAAATGGAACGAAGCCTATTGAAATTAACAAAAAGCCGGGTAAATTAAAACTTCAGTGGTGTTCGTAGCAGGATTCTAGTGCAAGTAGTTTATAAGATATCATACTTTGAAAAGTTCCCACACTGATTTTTTTCATAATACCTGTAGTTATACACACTAATGAACCACACAGGTGCACACAATAGTCGTGTGGATTGTGACCGGTAACGAGACAACTGACCATCACATATCGTGTTCAAAATGACCACTGGCAGTGGCAACACACTCTTCCAATCTGGTACGGAATGACTGCTGCACGTGTGCTAGTATTTCAGTGGAGACGTCGGAGCAGGTTATAGCTAGCATGTTCTTGTAAGCAGCATCTTTCAGCTTTTCTCATAGAAGTCTACATGCATCCAATCTGGTGAACAGGCCAGTTAGGATAAAGGTCCTCTGCATCCAATCCAACGATTTTGAAACTATTCGTGAAGAGACGATGTAGTAGTTCGTGCACTATGGGCTGGACAGGCAACATGGTGGTACCAAAGGTTCCTCTTAGTCTGCAGAGGAATGTCTTCCAGCATCCATGCAAGATGGTCCATCAGGAGGCTGCGATCCTTGTGAAGCATAGACCTATGAGCTGATGGTTCGCTATCCCACACCATACAATCTACTGCTCTGTATACATTTAGTATTTGTATTCTTGCTTTTAAAGTCCTGTGTCGTATATTTGCTTTCATGCCATGTACTACATATTTTAAGTAATAACTAATGCAATATGGTGGCTTAAGCCTTTTTAACCTTCGTCCGTGAAGATGGTCAAAGACCGAAACAGGTAGATATTTGGGTTTATAGTAAAGACAGCTGATGGTTCAAATAAGCATTTTATACAATCCATGGACACTGGCATTTCACCTGACGAAGCCATCGGCGATTGTCAACAGACCAATAGTGCATGTTTCGGCGGTTTACCGGCCATAATTGATAGATGTGGCTTCATCACTAAACAAAATTCACAATAGTTTCCATGCAGCTCTTGATGGAGAGACATGTGATACAGATGGAAGCTATGTCGTTGGAGAATGCGTGGGACACTCGCCTGACTCATGCCGCGTTCGGATCAACTGTAACAGCAGCAAAAACATTAATTTTCCCTCCCTTGTCGTCACTTATTTCCTGCTGTTACGTTGTCTAGTTACCACACTACCATTTTGACGTAACTGGTCCAAGAGGCTGATAAATAATTGCCGAGTTCGTTGACGTCTGTTGGAATATCTTGCCGCATACGGCATACAAGAACGAACTGCACACTCTCCATACATCACGAGCACGTCGGGTTTTTCTGCAAAGGTAAATCCACACACACTGACTGATTATCAAGTCGCATTGCACTCAAAGAACACACAAGCACACTGTAAGCAAACATAACAGCACCGTACCTAGCGACTACGCAGGATGAAAGGCACAAACAAGTGTCGGTGTGGAAATTTTCAAAATACAATAGCTCCAAAACGAATCGCTCTAGAATCCTGCAACAAACACCACTGACATTCTAATTTACCCTACTTTTAGTTTGTTAATGTCAATAGGCATTGCTCCATTTAAAAAAAGAACACTTTCTAAGTATTATTACCATCTGTTGATTGGCTAACAATATGAGCCCCCGATTACCAGTCCATTCTGTGAAAATTGCACAACGATAACACTTTCGATTTGCACAGTACTTGCGATGCAAATTTAGGTGATGCATTCTGTATGCAGTTAGTAGCTTACTAAATATACACTCCTGGAAATGGAAAAAAGAACACATTGACACCGGTGTGTCAGACCCACCATACTTGCTCCGGACACTGCGAGAGGGCTGTACAAGCAATGATCACACGCACGGCACAGCGGACACACCAGGAACCGCGGTGTTGGCCGTCGAATGGCGCTATCTGCGCAGCATTTGTGCACCGCCGCCGTCAGTGTCAGCCAGTTTGCCGTGGCATACGGAGCTCCATCGCAGTCTTTAACACTGGTAGCATGCCGCGACAGCGTGGACGTGAACCGTATGTGCAGTTGACGGACTTTGACAGAGGGCGTATAGTGGGCATGCGGGAGGCCGGGTGGACGTACCGCCGAATTGCTCAACACGTGGGGCGTGAGGTCTCCACAGTACATCGATGTTGTCGCCAGTGGTCGGCGGAAGGTGCACGTGCCCGTCGACCTGGGACCGGACCGCAGCGACGCACGGATGCACGCCAAGACCGTAGGATCCTACGTAGTGCCGTAGGGGACCGCACCGCCACTTCCCAGCAAATTAGGGACACTGTTGCTCCTGGGGTATCGGCGAGGACCATTCGCAACCGTCTCCATGAAGCTGGGCTACGGTCCCGCACACCGTTAGGCCGTCTTCCGCTCACGCCCCAACATCGTGCAGCCCGCCTCCAGTGGTGTCGCGACAGGCGTGATTGGAGGGACGAATGGAGACGTGTCGTCTTCAGCGATAAGAGTCGCTTCTGCCTTGGTGCCAATGATGGTCGTATGCGTGTTTGGCACCGTGCAGGTGAGCGCCACAATCAGGACTGCATACGACCGAGGCACACAGGGCCAACACCCGGCATCATGGTGTGGGGAGCGATCTCCTACACTGGCCGTACACCACTGGTGATCGTCGATGGGACACTGAATAGTGCACGGTACATCCAAACCGTCATCGAACCCATCGTTCTACCATTCCTAGACCGGCAAGGGAACTTGCTGTTCCAACAGGACAATGCACGTCCGTATGTATCCCGTGCCACCCAACGTGCTCTAGAAGGTGTAAGTCAACTACCCTGGCCAGCAAGATCTCCGGATCTGTCCCCCATTGAGCATGTTTGGGACTGGATGAAGCGTCGTCTCACGCGGTCTGCGCGTCCAGCACGAACCCTGGTCCAACTGAGGCGCCAGGTGGAAATGGCATGGCAAGCCGTTCCACAGGACTACATCCAGCATCTCTACGATCGTCTCCATGGGAGAATAGCAGCCTGCATTGCTGCGAAAGGTGGATATACACTGTACTAGTGCCGACATTGTGCATGCTCTGTTGCCTGTGTCTATGTGCCTGTGGTTCTGTCAGTGTGATCATGTGATGTATCTGACCCCAGGAATGTGTCAATAGTTTCCCCTTCCTGGGACATTGAATTCACGGTGTTCTTATTTCAATTTCCATGAGTGTATATATAGTCAAAAAAAGTTTTGCATCACCTGGGTACCGAGAGTTCCGAAACCTGTAAAGAAAATTGGAATAGAGGTCAACATATACATCATTTTCGCCCTTTTCATTGCTCATGAAAATCACACATTGCATGTTGTACTGTTGTACCACCAAACAGAGAGACCTTCAGAGGTGGTGGTCCAGATTGCCGTACACACCGGTACCTCTAATACCCAGTAGCACGTCCTCTTGGATTGATGCATGCCTGTATTCGTCGTGGCATAGAATCCAAAAGTTCATCAAGGCACTGTTGGTCCAGAGTGGCCCACTCCTCAACGGCGGTCCAGCGTAGATCCATCAGGGTGGTTGGTGGGTCACGTAGTCCGTAAACAGACCTTTTTAATTATCCCAGGCATGTTCGATAGGGTTCATGTCTGGAGAACACGCTGGCCACTCTAGTCGAGCGATGTCGCTATCCTGAAGGAAGTCATTCACAAGATGTGCATGATGGAGGCGCGGATTGACCTCCACGAAGACGAATGCCTCGCCAACATGCTGCCGATATGGTTGCACTATCGGTCAGAGGATGGCATTCACGTATCGTACAGCCGTTACGGCGCCTTCCATGATCACCAGCAGCGTACGTCGGCCCCATATAATGCCACCCCAAAACAGCAGGGAACCTCCACCTTTCTGCCCTCGCTGGGCAGTGTGTCTAAGGCGTTCAGCCTGACGGGGTTGCCTCCAAACACGTCTCCAACGATTGTCTAGTTGAATTCATATGCGACACTCATCGGTGAAGAGAACGTGATGCCAATCCTGAGCGGTTCATTCGGCATATTGTTGGGCCCATTTGTACCACGCTGCATTGTGTCGTGGTTGGGCGGAGTGGCAGAGTGTTGGAAGGTGTGATAAATCCCGATACCTTTTTCAGTATACAGAGTGGAGGGTACGAATCTGTCGTCTCCCAGGAGAGCAGCTCCTGGACACCTCTGCTGTGGGATGCCATGGTGCAGTGGAACTCGTGCAAGCACCATGACAGCCAAGGGGTATCGCACACAGGTTGCGGACCACGTTCACTACTTCATGATGACAATGTTTAGTGGCAGCAGCGACATTTTTCAGCAAGATAATGCGCCATTTCGCAAGGCCAGCAATGTAATGGAGTGGTTCGAGGAACACAGTGGCGAGTTCCAACTGATTTGCTTGCCTTCCAGCTCGCCAGAATCTAATCAAACACATCTGGGATATGGTTGAACGTAGCGTCAGAGCTCATCGTCCCCTCCACAGAAGTTATGGGAATTGGGTGACTTGTGTGTGATTTGGTGCCAACTCCCCCCAGCGTCCTACCAAGGCCTCATTGTTTCCGTGCCATGACCCATTGCCACAGTGACCCGTGCCAGAGGTGTACACGGCAGCTATTAGGTAGCTGGTCATAAGGTTCTGGCTGATCAGTATATAAGTGAAGAAGGGACGAATGACAATCATTCTAGCGACCATATTGGCTGCAAATGGGAAAATTCACTGACATATGCGACAATAGCAAGATTCTAGAATGAAGTTTTCACTTTACAGCGGAGTGTGCGCTGACATGAAACTTACTGGCAGATTAAAACTGTGTGCCGGACCGAGACTCGAACTCAAACTCGGGACCTTTGCCTTTCGCGTGCAAGTGCTCTACCAACTGAGTTACCCAAGCGCGACTCACGCCCCGTCCTCACAGCTTTACTTCTGCCAGTATCTCGTCTCCTACCTTCCAAACTTTACAGAAGCTCTCCTGCGAACCCTGCAGAACTAGCACTCCTGAAAGAAAGGATATTGCGAAGACATGGCTTAGCCACAGCCTGGGGGATGTTTCGAGTCTCGGTCCGGCACACAGTTTTAATAAAAAAAATGGTTCAAATGGCTCTGAGCACTCTGCGACTTAACTTCTCAGGTCATCAGTCGCCCAGAACTTAGAACTAATCAAACCTAACTAACCTAAGGACATCACACACATCCATGCCCGAGACAGGATTCGAACCTGCGACCGTAGCGGTCGCTCGGCTCCAGACTGTAGCGCCTAGAACCGCACGGCAACTCAGGCCGGCTCAATTTTAATCTGCCAGGAAGTTTCATATCAGCGCACACTCCGCTGTAGAGTGAAAATTTCATTATATAAACATCCCCCAGGCTGTGGCTAAGCCATGTCTCCGCAATATCCTTTTTTTCAGGACTGCTAGTTCTGCAAGGTTCTGTAAAGTTTGGCGGGTGGGAGACGAGGTACTGGCAGAAGTAAAGCTGTGAGTACCGGGCGTCAGTCGTGCGTCGGTAGCTCAGTTGGTACAGCACTTGCCCGCGAAAGGCAAAGGTCCCGAGTTCGAGTCTCGGTCCGGCACACAGTTTTAATCTGCCAGGAAGTTTCAATAGCAAGATTGTTATAATCCGGAACCTGCAAGTGGGCTTCTCTAAAACGGCGAAACCTGTCGGCTCTTCGCCTATTAACTGTTGTCAGTATCAACCTTAAGAGGTTTCAGGACGGTGAGACCTCGAGCAGACGCCGAGCCGTTGGCCATGCAAGATTCGTCACAGAACGTGGATGTCGGAGGATAAGCGGGAATGGCGAACACCTGTGTCAGACCAGACGCAAGCCACAATGTTTCTCCAAGAAAATTAATTGCAAATTAATTTGGACAAGCTCATAGTGTACAATTAACTGAACTTGGTTAGCTGCAACGAACTTCTTCCGCCTAGCTGCTGGACTCATGGCGGACCACTGTTGCTTTGACTATGAACAACAATTGCAGGTCCCCTCCAGTTCTTTTGCGTGCTTGTACAGTGTCTGCAACAGCAGCATGCATTATTTCTGTGTTCTCGACAGGAAAACTTTGTGGTTCTTTAAAACGGCCGACATTTCACCGAAGATGCCGGTGAAAATAGTTTCTCTTCATCTACATCTACATACATACTACGCAATCCACCATACGGTGCGTGGCGGAGGGTACCTCGTACCACAACTAGCATCTTCTCTCCCTGTTCCACTCCCAAATAGAACGAGGGAAAAATGACTGCCTATATCCCTCTGTACGAGCCCTAATCTCTCTTATCTTATCTTTGTGGTGTTTCCGCGAAATGTACGTTGGCGGCAGTAAAATTGTACTGCAGTCAGCCTCAAATGTTGGTTCTCTAAATTTCCTCAGTAGCGATTGACGAAAAGAACGCCTCCTTTCCTCTAGAGACTTCCACCCGAATTCCTGAAGCATTTCCGTAACACTCGCGTGATGATCAAACCTACTAGTAACCAATCTAGCAGCCCGCCTCTGAATTGGTTCTATGTCCTCCCTCAATCCGACCTGATAGGGATCCCAAACCCTGGAGCAGTACTCAACGATAGGTCGTATTAGTGTTTTATAAGGGGTCTCCTTTACAGATGAACCACATCTTCCCAAAATTCTACTACCAATGAACCGAAGACGATTATCCGCCTCTCCCACAAGTGCCATTACATGCTTGTCCCACTTCATATCGCTCTGCAATGTTACACCCAAATATTTAATCGACGTGACTGTGTCAAGCGCTACACTCCTAATGGAGTATTCAAACATTACAGGATTCTTTTTCCGATTCATCTGCATTAATTTACATTTATCTATATTTAGGGTTAGCTGCCATTCTTTACACCAATCACAAATCCTGTCCAAGTCTTCGTGAATACGCATTTATATGAGGCACTGCCCCTGTTGTTGGTGTGCGAAAAGCTAGTGTTTCGAGACTTATTTGAGCGTATAGCGGCACTGCCTTGTTTTATCCAAACAAAAAAAACCATTCATAGAACTGGCGAGGCGAAGCTCTACTTAGAAACAGAAGACTTCATCCTCACGACACAAGTAAGAATCTTCAGAGAGATTTATTGGTTATTGATCACGTGCCCATTTCAGTCTTAGTTGGCGATCTTGTGGTATTAACGTTGGCACATGCATGTGGAGGCTCATTCAAATGGTTCAAATGGCTCTGAGCACTATTCGACTTAACTTCTGAGGTCATCAGTCGACTAGAACTTAGAACTAATTAAACCTAACTAACCTAAGGACATCACACACATCCATGCCCGAGGCAGGATTCGAACCTGCGACCGTAGCAGCAGCGCGATTCCGGGCTGAAGCGCCTAGAACCGCTCGGCCCATCACAATCTACCTTCAGTCAAATTCAGATAGATCGCATGGCTTCCCCGTTCTGTACATGAACAGTATGCTCACCGATACTGCATGCATCATAAGTGGGTCTCACTAGCATTCTTTCCTCGCCAGGTGACGCTGATATCGCCTGGACTGGTTTATATCTATTGTAAATCGATGGTAGAGTGTTATGGCTGATCGGTGTCTGTTGGGTAGTTGTAATTAAACTGCCGGTATTCCGTGTGTCGCATTGCAGGCTGTAATGTTACGTGTGCCTCACTGCTTCTTTTCTTTAACTAATTTGTGCCTGATTTTATTCTGAAAAGCTCAGTAATGTATGTAAATACCGAAAATGTAAATGTGATTCAAAAAGTACTTGATGTGAAGTGAAGCGCAGCTGGACATCAAGAAACTCTTTAGCGCGCAATCCCCGCAACGATAATATTAGAGAATCTTTGAGTATGGACTTAAAAAAAAAGAAAAAGACAATTGATTTTATTAAAAAACAAGAGGACTGTTAATCTGTATCTTGTGGAAAAAGGACGTCTTGCTTGGCCGTCGCTCAGAACGTGTTGTTACATTTAATGAAAATTGATATGCTAGTGATAAAACCGAGTGAAGTATGTGTAAGAGTTGCCAAACATTTATGTATCAAATTTTCTGCAAGTGAAGAATAGAAATGTCTTGTTTTTGGGAATGGAGATGAACTTCATTGTTGTCGCCGTCTATCAATTGACGGAGTTGTAAGTGTACAAAGTTCACTAAAATACCGGAAAAGAAATGCATCCTCTATAGTTTTCATTCAATAAGTAACATCCTCTCATAATTTCTTAATTACAGTAATTGGATTATGTTCTTGTACAATAGTATGGTGCTGAACTCCACTGACCGATTTTGATGTAGCAGGACGTGTAGTCTGAAGGAAGTTTGTGTGCCAAGCAATCTCCTTTTCTCACGAAAAGCAGATTGCTGTTTGATCTTACTTACTTACAACAGTGGTCTCTTAGGTATGAAAAGCTACGAAAACTTGGGCTCAAAGCTATCTACAATACGGCCAAGTAACTAACAGAGTCGTATTTTAAACCTTAAAGAACAATAACTTCCTCCAAATTGCAATACCTCAACAACTGGTGCAGAAGCTGATCATTCAAGGAGGCGGCAACCAAAAATTCAGGTACCAGTTACGACTTAAAGCAAAAAATCTCAATCAAAAATCAGTCTCTATCTCTCCAAACACATATATAAATACTGATTTTATTATTTAAAAAAAAGTCATTTTACAAGGCTATACACATTGCAGGATGATGAAACACTGTAGGCATGTTCATTACCTAGTGTGCTCGGGAAGTATGCTGAAAAATATAATAGTTCAACTTCCTGCCACCAGACGAAAATATGGCGCTGTAAGCAGGCAGAATGGGGTGAGGGGTAGGTAAAGGGCTGGGGGGATCAAACACATGAAACAGTAGTTTTGTCACATGGGTTAAGATATGGTCTCAAGATACAACATGTGTTCAGTAGAGGCTCCTGATTCAGCAACATGCTGCATCCATAACACGTCATCGTCGACAGTTGCTGCAGCAGATCCAGTCACAGCAATATGTCGTCTTATGCTCTTTTTCAGATTAGGAAGAATTTGGATGTATCTCTGATAGACACGATCTTCCAGATATCCCCATAGCCAGAAGTCACATGGAATTAGGTCGGGGGATCTGGAAGGTTGCACATCTTGAAATTACCTAGAGATAGTGTGGTCGTTACCGGAGGTTTCTCGAAGGAAATCTTTCACCTGGCAAGCGACACGTGGTGTCGCCCCATCTTGCTTGCACACAGTTGCGTTCTTGAAAACGTGGAATCGGGTGTCGCACTAGGATATCCTTGTTGTTGTTGTCGTGGTCTTCAGTCCTGTGCAAGCTTCTTCATCTCCCAGTACCTACTGCAGCCTACATCCTTCTGAATCTGCTTAGTGTATTCATCTCTTGGTCTCCCTCTAAGATTTTTACCCTCCAGGTTGCCCTCCAATACTAAATTGGTGATCTCTTCATGCCTCAGAACATGTCCTACCAACCGGTCCCTTCTTCTTGTCAAGTTGTGCCACAAACTCCTCTTCTCCCCAATCCTCATTAGTTATGTGATCTACCCATCTAATCTTCAGCATTCTTCTGTAGCACCACATTTCAAAAGCTTCTATTCTCTTCTTGTCTAAACCATTTATCGTCCACGTTTCACTTCCCTACATGGCTACATTCCATACAAATACTTTCAGAAACGACTTCCTGACTCTTAAATCTAAACTCGATGTTAACAAATTTCTCTTCTTCAGAAACGCTTTCCTTGCCATTGCCAGTCTACATTTTATATCATCTCTACTTCGACCATCATCAGTTATTTTGCTCCCCAATTAGCAAAACTCCTTTACTACTTTAAGTGTCTCATTTCCTAATCTAATTCCTTCAGCATCACCCGACTTAATTCGACTACATTCCATTATCCTCGTTTTGCTTTTGTTGATGTTCATCTTATGTCCTCCTTTCAAGACACAGGACATCCTTATAACACGCAGATGGCACTGTACACCTAACGGGCCCACTAGGTGACATCTCCATGAAGAAAATCGGACCGAGAATGAAGGAGCTCGTGAAACCGGACTAGATAGTCACACAGGATGAGTGCAGAGCATGTTCTTGCACAACATATGGCGGAGTGGAACCCCATGCGCTACCGATCTGTGTATTCGCGGCATTGTGCAGACTAAAATGCGCCTGGCCCGTGGAAAGAATGTTCCCCGCCCACATGTCATCCATTTCTAAGTGTTCCAGAGAACGAAGGGTGAAGTCACAGCTTAGTAGGCTATCTTGGGGCTTTCTTTGGCGGACATTCTGAATCTCGTAGGGATACCAGTGCAAAATGCGCTCTAAGGTCTGTTGACGAGGGGAGAGATAATTCCCGTGACACAGCTCGAGCACTGTCTCCAGAGTTTGAGACATATGCTGCACCGTCTTCTATAGCTATGGCATCAACAGTCGCCAATGGAGTGGGCCACCTCGCCCTCCCTGATGCACCAATTAATACACCAACTTTTTAAAATTTCTTGATCATATTCATTAGCCCATTTTCTGACATGGCACCTTTTCACAGCTGCTTCTGTCGGCAATATTCCCACAATGCAGCACTGCTGTTGCTTCTGTTCTGACAGAAAAACTTTACCAGCAGTCTAGCCGTTGCGTTTCGTACAGAAAACTTCTGAACCCTTCACATCAGCAGTCAGGCCACAAAAGAAGTCGACATACGTCGTAAAGTCACAAACAATGAACTGACGTCAAAACAGTAAACATTCTGACTGCTTACAGTGCCATATTTTCACCTGGTGGTAGAAAATGGAACTATTATTTTTCCTGCATACTCCGCGAGTGCCCCGATTAATTAACACCCCTAAGATGTTTCAGGGTCCTGTGACGTACACAGCGCGCACTGTAGTACTTGGAACACATTCTGTTTAACAAACTGGCTTCTTCCTTACCGTGTCACCTGCCCGCAAGGCCACCAGGTGGCATTCGACGTCAAGTTGGGCTGGGGTCGTAATGTTGTGTGTCATCAATGTATTTCGAACATTGTTCAACCATAAGGAGCGACTTACGTACATGGCATCAACATGACTTGTAAAGCAGCTAGAATTTTTGTTTTAGAAGGAATATCTTAACTCCTGCACAATGAAAAGGTGAAATATTTACCATTAAAATCAGTCCCGATCACGATTTAGAAGAAATTGAAATCTTTTCACTTCACAAAAGTAATCCATTATCTGTTTTAAACGAACAACTTCAATTCAAAGACAAACATTTCTTTGAGCTTTTCGATGATCTGCTTTAGAATGTTCACTCTTCTTTTCTTTGTTGTTTTTTTAAATTATTAAGACATCTAGGAAATATTTTATCTTTACATTGTAATTTTATTTCACCAAACTTTATTTTATGGCTATCTGTTTTAGAATTTTTGCTTATATGATTTTAGACTGCATATTGCTAATTCACATCGTTTTATTTTTGACATTACGGCTCATAGTATTATAATTTTAAATTCCTTCCATTTTCATTATTTTCATTTGTTTACAAGACTGAATGCAACTTAAGGAATATCAGTGCCTTAAAAATTGTCACATGTAATTAAAAAAAACGCAATCTACATACGAACTTCATCGACAATATTTCATAAATATGGACAACTAATTCGTATCGTATTTGTGCAGCATGTAGTACACATGTCAGCTAAAGATCATTGCAGCCTACTCATTGAAAATCGTTTCAATAAAGACATGTTGCTGCTCAATAATACATCGTCTGACGTGACAGTCTTTGCCATTCCACTTTCGCAACAACTTCGATAGAAAGAAGCCTGCTTCCACATCTTTGCACTGGCGTTTATCCTCACCATGGTAACCACTAGTTCGCCAATCGACTTTACAACAACTTCAGTGGAAAGACGCCTGCTGCCTCATCTTTGGAACGGCGTCCAACTTCACCATGGCAACCAGTGGTTCCAAATGGTTCACTAACATGCCTTGAGAGGGCAACCCATGTTCTGCCAAACTGAAGTTCATTTATCCTACATTTTTAAATATTTTTAACGCTTCTTAATTGACAATAGCTGTTTAATGAGCTAAGTTTAGTGTGTATTTATTTTTATATCTTGACAATGTTCTTTTAACTAAGACATTTTACATTGTTATTCGACTGATAACTCATTGATTAGTAATGACATCATGCCGTCAGAAATGGGCGGAGCCTCCATTATATATAGTAAGACGTGCACTGGTTTCTCCAGTAGAGATTCTCCAACAGAAAGAGGTTCCTACTCAATGGTAATTCATCGCTTTATAGCTTTATAACTTTATGTATTATTTTAAATGTATCTAGCCCTCTAATTAAAGCTTTGTATACAACTTGTAGGTCTGAAGATGACCACAGTAGTGGTCGAAACCTGTCACCTTAATAAATAAATCGTGATCAAGACTGTTTTTAATAGTAAATATTTGTAACACATTGATCACTGCCACTCCCATAATGTATTCAAAAGTAATGAAAAGGTAAAATATATTAGTAATTGAAGTTAATTCATATTTCAAAAAGAATTGATGACTTACAGGTACTATTTCTTCTGGTTCCTAATGGTGACCTCCGCTACCCTCTCTATAAGAATCACTGTGCAACATGTTTTCTGACATCGACAGCTGATAACTGTTATCTCCTGCTGGTTATTACCTAAACATGTGGAGTGTATCACAGTCTTTGATGCCTTTATCTTACGGTTATCGAAAAATCTGTGAGCACATTGAGTGCGACTGCGTGCATGTAGAAGTGATAAGATTATTTTTAGCACCTTACTTAATCACGATGTCATGTTCCGAAAATATCTGACACACGCACGTACACGCTAAGGAGGGATGATTGAGTGTATTACACCGGAAAAAGCCGGCCGCTGTGGCCAAACGGTTCTAGGCGCTTCAGTCCGGAACCGCGCTGCTACTACGGTCGCAGGTTCGAATCCTGCCTCGGGCGTGGATGTGTGTGATGTCCTTAGGTTAGTTAGGTTTAAGTAGTTACAAGTCTAAGGGACTGATGACCTCAGATGTTAAGTCCCATAGCGCTTAGAGCCATTTGAACAATTCCGTTAGAACACCGGCAAAGCGAACTGTAGACCTGGCCAGGATGGCAGCACTGTAGCGTTTCCACCCGAGGAACAGACAGCAGAGTTAGTAACACTGTACACTCTGACATTCTTAAAGTGGAGCACTGACTCTCGTACATGTATACCTCGATGCTCTGTAATTAAACACTGACACACTATTCGTCCACTATCACTTGGAGAACGTCTACTCACAGCGTAGTGTGTATGAATCCACGTTTCGCAGGAAGTAACACTTGTCCGCATTGTGACTGGTAGCTGGATTTTTCGTAAAAATCTAATGTAAGTGTTCGTGTTTTATTTATTAGCCGCGCGGGATTAGCCGAGCGGTCTAGGGCGCTGCAGTCATGGACTGTGCGGATGGTCCCGGTGGAGGTTCGTCCTCCCTCGGGCATGGATGTGTGTGATTGTCCTTAGGATAATTTAGGTTAAGAAGTGGTGTAAGCTTAGGGACTGATGCCCTTAGCAGTTAAGTCCCATAAGGTTTCACACACATTTGAACGGTTTTTATTTATTTTTTAATTATGTTTTCTCGTTTATTGTAGCATCATTTAAAATTAAACCCCACATATACAACACTTTTTTCCCAGTTAATGGTATTTTAAGGCATCCACCCGTGACTTGTCCACGACGTTTCGGCAGATTGACTTGCTGCCATCTTCAGGTGGTACCTGATTATTGCTCCGCACAGTGCAGCGCCTCCACGCCCACATTTGCATAGCTACCATCAAGAACAAGTTCTACTGTCATTTTCGCACAGAAAGGTTAGTATTTCTGTCGAGGAGTGACAGGATGGAGGCCTGTGATGAAGTCCGTGCGTCTGAATGAGGTCAGACACGATTATAGCCCTATCTAGGAGACAGTAGATGGTTCAAGTGGCTCTGAGCACTATGGGACTTAACTGCTGAGATCATCAGTCCCCTAGAACTTAGAACTACTTAAGCCTAACTAACCTAAGGACATCACACACATCCATGCCCGAGGCAGGATTCGAACCTGCGACCATAGCGGTCGCGCGGTTCCAGACTGTAGCGCCTAGAACCGCTCGGCCACCCAGGCCGGCGAGACAGTAGACACAAAGTGGTTGTAGACTAGCGGTTTTTAAGGTCAGAGGGGAGAACAGTGCTACAGAAAGCGCCCTGGAAAAATAAAAATCCTCAATGACAGTCGTGGCGTCAAACAATCGCCATATTGATAGCTATTAGGCCCTAAAATGTTTCAGTTATCTGGTTTCTCAAGATCAGGGTAGACTGCTGCGATTGTTAAAATTACCACTCCCACGGAACTTACAGCTGTTCCAAGGAATAAATAATGGGTCACTTTTGCGTAAATATTCTCACACTCAACTATAGGAAACCACTTTTCAAATTTTTACAAGCTGCCAAGACTTCTGTGGAATAATGGGATAAATTATAGTGTCCGATTCCACTCGTCGGCTTTGAGCAATGACGTCATACCTAAGGCAAAGACTCTACGTATAATCAATCTATGAAAGCAACGGGTCATATTCGTAAACAAACAAATGTAGCATACGATAAAATTACAATCACATTCGCACAGTTATTTATTTAGTCATGAATTACATCGAAACGAACTGAAGATAACGAAAACAATTAAGAACAAGAATTAAAAACAAATTTTCATTTCTGTAAGAAGTATTCTCGTAATTTATGCGACCAGAAAAGCACGGAGAACCTTTAAATTGCATTACAGTAAAGCGCATGGTGAAGTCATACTGTTATAAAATAGCGTTAATTTTGTATTAATTATTGAATGTAAGGGGAGGAGCGCAGGAAAGTTGGGGTTCTGAGTGGGGAGACTCTAGAATGTATCAGAGCAACGGGAAAATCAAACGAATCACAACAAATGCAAAACAGTAGCGTAAAATGTCGAGAAACCTACACACTAAATTCTAAAAGAAAAGCCAGTACATGACAAACGAATATCTACAAAAAATAAAGAATATTGGAATCGATAACTAGAATTAACCTCTGTAGGTAAATTCCACTTACAGATTCCAACCGCTCCATGATTCACATGTAAATTATTTTTGCAGTTATATGCACTCAAACGTAATACGATTTCTACATTTGTAATTGCTTTGTGAAACTACTGCAGTGTATAACAAAAACTGCACTAGGTAACTAAAACTGACCTTCTATATAGGTCAATTCTAGTTAGCTATTCCAATATTAGTAACTTTTTTGTAGTAGTTCAGAGGGCAAATGCAAATGCAGAAATCATATTAGCCTACATTTTAATACGCACACGTGTTGGAAACGATCTAATTAATGAATCATATACTGGGTGGAATCAATAATTAGAATTGGCCTTCATTGGAGGTCAGTTCTTGTTACCGATTCCAGCGTTTCAGTGGTTCATAATTTTGGACATTTTTGCAGTAGATATGTGGCCTACATTTTTGTAGGTACAGCTTCCAAATTTTTCTCTTTTTCATAGTAATGAAGATAGTAATACGATATGCAGAAATCCGGTAACACTTTAGTGTACACACTTGATGCTAAAACGATCAGTGTCAGTGTCGTCGTAACTGCTGTCTGCTTCACGTCTGCTGTGCAGCGAGCTACGTTAATTTAAGTATTAACTGTATTTTTCTTATTTGTCACTTCTTCTTCCGTGTGTTTTTGCTTTTAGGAAGCTTTAATT
This sequence comes from Schistocerca piceifrons, assembly GCF_021461385.2. Taxonomy (NCBI): domain Eukaryota; kingdom Metazoa; phylum Arthropoda; class Insecta; order Orthoptera; family Acrididae; genus Schistocerca; species Schistocerca piceifrons. Next base: position 35,355,251 of record NC_060146.1, on the reverse strand, counting down.
GTCGAGTGCTAGTAATAGCGTTCGATAGATTTCCTGTTTGTTTTGAATACAGTCAGAGAGAGTCCCTTTAGTCAGCCATAGCGCCAGCAGTGCTAGTGTTTGTTTTCAATACAGTCCAGAGACAGGTAGTGCTATTTTCATTGTTTTCTGCAACAAGTGTCTAGTAACCACAGTTTAGTCAACTATCAGCCGCCTTTAGTGAATTAGCAGTCTAGGTAAAAGTTGATTAATTCTGCACAGTAAATTGATTTCTTACGATGGATAGGATGTGTGACTGCTGTGTATGGACGCAGGAGAATCTGGCCACTGTTCGCGAACAGCTGAACGTGCTGATGGCCGCGGTCAGCCGTCTTCAGGCTGCTGCCTCGGAGTGTAGCGGCAGTAGGGAGTCTGGTGCGTCGCGTGGTACACCCCAGGTGTTACATTCTTCACCCACTGTCCCTGCTGTCGAGACATCTTCGCGGGTACCGGGTGGACATCTGGCTGCTCCTTCAGCAAGGTCCGAGCAGGCACGCACGGGGAGGGGTTTGTTAGTGATTGGGAGCTCCAACGTTAGGCGGCTGATGGAGCTCCTTAGGGAAATAGCGGAAAGGTCGGGGAAAAAGTCCAGTGTTCACTCTGTCTGCTTGCCGGGGGTTCTCATCCGAGATGTGGAGGAGGCCCTGCCGGCGGCGATAGAGAGCACTGGGTGCACCCGACTGCAAATTGTTGCTCATGCCGGCACCAATGACTCCTGCCGTCTGGGTTCAGAAGTCATCCTCAGTTCGTACAGGCGTTTGGCGGAATTTGTGAAGGCGGAAAGCCTCGCTCGCGGGGTGGATTCAGAGCTAACTATTTGTAGTATCGTTCCCAGAACCGATCGCGGTCCTCTGGTTTGGAGCCGAGTGGAAGGCTTAAACCAGAGGCTCAGACGATTCTGTGGAGATCTGGGGTGCAAATTTCTCGATCTCCGCTATCGGGCTGAGAAACGTAGGGTCCCCCTGAATAGGTCAGGCGTGCACTACACGCCGGAAGCGGCTACAAGGGTAGCGGAGTACGTGTGGAGTGCACATGTGGGTTTTTTAGGTTAGAGAATTCCCTCCCTAGGCTCGACAAGACGCCCCCTGAGACGCGGAAAGGTTGGAGTAGGCAAAATGCAACCGGGAATAACAATATTAATGTGCTAATAGTAAACTGCAGGAACGTCTATAGAAAGGTCTCAGAACTGCTCTCATTAATAAACGGTCACAATGCACATATAGTACAAGGGACAGAAAGATGACTGAAACCAGACGTAAACAGTAATGAAATCCTAAACTCAGATTGGAATGTATATCTCAGAGACAGGCTGGACAGTGAAGGGGGAGGTGTGTTTATAGCAATAAGAAGTGGAATAGTATCGAAGGAAATTGACGGAGATCCGAAATGTGAAATAATTTGGCTTAAGGTCACAGTTAAAGCAGTCTCAGACATGGTTATTGGATGTCTCTATAGGCCCCCTGGCTCAGCAGCTGTTGTGGCTGAGCACCTGAAGGCAATTTGGAAAATATTTCGAGTAGATTTCCCCACCATGTTATAGTTCTGGGTGGAGATTTTAATTTGCCGGATATAGACTGGGAGACTCAAACGTTCAAAATGGGTGGCAGGGACAAAGAATCCAGTGAAATTTTTTTAAGTGCTTTATCTGAAAACTACCTTGAGCAGTTAAACAGAGAACCGACTCGTGGCAATAACTTATTAGACCTTCTGGTGACAAACAGACCCGAACTATTTGAAACAGTTAACGCAGAACAGTGAATCAGCGATCATAAAGCGGTTACTGCATTGATGATTTCAGCCGCAAAAGAAATATTAAGAAAGGTAGGAAGATTTTTCTGTTTAGCAAAAGTGACAAAAAGAAGGTTTCAGAGTACCTGACGGCTCAACACAAAAGTTTTGTCTCAAGTACAGATAGTGTTGAGGATCAATGGACAAAGCTCAAAACCATCGTACAATATGCGTTAGATGAGTATGTGCCAAGCAAGATCGTAAGAGATGGAAAAGAGCCACCGTGGTACAACAACCGACTTAGAAAACTGCTGCGGAAGCAAAGGGAACTTCACAGCAAACATAAACATAGCCAAAGCCTTGCAGACAAACAAAAATTACGCGAAGCGAAATGTAGTGTGAGGAGGGCTATGCGAGAGGCGTTCAATGAATTCGAAAGTAAAGTTCTATGTACTGACTTGGCAGAAAATCCTAAGAAATATTGGCCTTATGTCAAAGCGGTAGGTGGATCAAAACAAAATGTCCAGACACTCTGTGACCAAAATGGTACTGAAACAGAGGATGACAGACTAAAGGCCGAAATACTAAATGTCTTTTTCCAAGGCTGTTTCACAGAGGAAGACTACACTGTAGTTCCTTCTCTAGATTGTAACACAGATGACAAAATGGTAGATATCGAAATAGACGACAGAGGGATAGAGAAACAATTAAAAGCGCTCAAAAGAGGAAAGGCCGCTGGACCTGATGGGATACCAGTTCGATTTTACACAGAGTACGCGAAGGAACTTGCCCCCCTTCTCGCAGCGGTGTACCGTAGGTCTTTAGAAGAGCGTAGCGTTCCAACGGATTGTAAAGGGGCACAGGTCATCCCCGTTTTCAAGAAGGGACGTCGAGCAGATGTGCAGAACTATAGACCTATATCTCTAACGTCGATCAGTTGTAGAATTTTGGAGCACGTATTATGTTCGAGTATAATGACTTTTATGGAGAATAGAAATCTACTCTGTAGGAATCAGCATGGGTTTCGAAAAAGACGATCGTGTGAAACCCAGCTCGCGCTATTCGTCCACGAGACTCAGAGGGCCATTGACACGGGTTCCCAAGTAGATGCCGTGTTTCTTGACTTCCGCAAGGCGTTCGATACAGTTCCCTACAGTCGTTTAATGAACAAAGTAAGAGCATATGGACTATCAGACCAATTGTGTGAGTGGATTGAAGAGTTCCCAGATAACGGAACGCAGCATGTCATTCTCAATGGAGAGAAGTCTTCCGAAGCAAGAGTGATTTCAGGTGTGCCGCAGGGGAGTGTCGTAGGACCGTTGCTATTCACAATATACATAAATGACCTTGTGGATGACATCGGAAGTTCACTGAGGCTTTTCGCGGATGATGCTGTGGTATATCGAGACGTTGTAACAATGGAAAATTGTACTGAAATGCAGGAGGATCTGCAGTGAATTGACGCATGGTGCAGGGAATGGCAATTGAATTTCAATGTAGACAAGTGTAATGTGCTGCGAATACATACAAAGAAAGATCCCTTATCATTTAGCTACAATATAGCAGGTCAGCAACTGGAAGCAGTTAATTCCATAAATTATCTGGGAGTACGCATTAGGAGTGATTTAAAATGGAATCATCATATAAAGTTGATCGTCGGTAAAGCAGATGCCAGACTGAGTTTCATTGTAAGAAACCTAAGGAAATGCAATCCGTAAACAAAGGAAGTAGGTTACAGTACGCTTGTTCACCCACTGCTTGAATAATGCTCAGCAGTGTGGGATCCGTACCAGATAGGGTTGATAGAAGAGATAGAGAAGATCCAACGGAGAGCAGCGCGCTTCGTTACAGGATCATTTAGTAATCGCGAAGGCGTTACGGAGATGATAGATAAACTCCAGTGGAAGACTCTGCAGGAGAGACGCTCAGTAGCTCGGTACGGGCTTTTGTTGAAGTTTCGAGAACATACCTTCACCGAGGAGTCAAGCAGTATGTTGCTCCCTCCGACGTATATCTCGCGAAGAGACCATGAGGATAAAATCAGAGAGATTAGAGCCCACACAGAGGCATACCGACAATCCTTCTTTCCACGAACAATACGAGACTGGAATAGAAGGGAGAACCGATAGAGGTACTCAAGGTACCCTCCGACACACACCGTCAGGTGGCTTGCGTAGTATGGATGTAGATGTAGATGTAGATCTAAATAACGAACCGTGGTATGTTTGGAATCAGTAACTAGAATTAATCTATATACGTCAGTTCCAATTAACTATTTCAGTATTTGTTAGACCCTACTTTTTGTCAAATTTCATTACTTGTGTAGATTTAACAATTAGTATTAAAAGTTAACGCTGATTCATAATATTACGACTTCACCATGCGCTGTACTGAACATCTACATCTACATCTACATTGATACTCCGCAAGCCACCCAACGGTGTGTGGCGGAGGGCACTTTACGTGCCACTGTCATTACCTCCCTTTCCTGTTCCAGTCGCGTATGGTTCGCGGGAAGAACGACTGTCTGAAAGCCTCCGTGCGCGCTCTAATCTCTCTAATTTTACATTCGTGATCTCCTCGGGAAGTATAAGTAGGGGGAAGCAATATATTCGATACCTCATCCAGAAACGCACCCTCTCGAAACCTGGCGAGCAAGCTACACCGCGATGCAGAGCGCCTCTCTTGCAGAGTCTGCCACTTGAGTTTATTAAACATCTCCGTAACGCTATCACGGTTACCAAATAACCCAGCGACGAAACGCGCCGCTCTTCTTTGGATCTTCTCTATCTCCTCCGTCAACCCGACCTGGTACGGATCCCACACTGATGAGCAATACTCAAGTATAGGTCGAACGAGTGTTTTGTAAGCCACCTCCTTTGTTGATGGACTACATTTTCTAAGCACTCTCCCAATGAATCTCAACCTGGTACCCGCCTTACCAACAATTAGTTTTATATGATCATTCCACTTCAAATCGTTCCGTACGCATACTCCCAGATATTTTACAGAAGTAACTGCTACCAGTGTTTGTTCCGCTATCATATAATCATACAATAAAGGATCCTTCTTTCTATGTATTCGCAATACATTACATTTGTCTATGTTAAGGGTCAGTTGCCACTCCCTGCACCAAGTGCCTATCCGCTGCAGATCTTCCTGTATTTCGCTACAATTTTCTAATGCAGCAACTTCTCTGTATACTACAGCATCATCCGCGAAAAGCCGCATGGAACTTCCGACACTATCTACTAAGTCATTTATATATATTGTGAAAAGCAATGGTCCCATAACACTCCCCTGTGGCACGCCAGAGGTTACTTTAACGTCTGTAGACGTCTCTCCATTGATAACAACATGCTGTGTTCTGTTTGCTAAAAACTCTTCAATCCAGCCACACAGCTGGTCTGATATTCCGTAGGCTCTTACTTTGTTTATCAGGCGACAGTGCGGAACTGTATCGAACGCCTTCCGGAAGTCAAGAAAAATAGCATCTACCTGGGAGCCTGTATCTAATATTTTCTGGGTCTCATGAACAAATAAGGCGAGTTGGGTCTCACACGATCGCTGTTTCCGGAATCCATGTTGATTCCTACATAGTAGATTCTGGGTTTCCAGAAATGACATGATACGCGAGCAAAAAACATGTTCTAAAATTCTACAAGAGATCGACGTAAGAGATATAGGTCTATAGTTTTGCGCATCTGCTCGACGACCCTTCTTGAAGACTGGGACTATCTGTGCTCTTTTCCAATCATTTGGAACCCTCCGTTCCTCTAGAGACTTGCGGTACACGGCTGTTAGAAGGGGGGCAAGTTCTTTCGCGTACTCTGTGTAGAATCGAATTGGTATCCCGTCAGGTCCAGTGGACTTTCCTCTATTGAGTGATTCCAGTTGCTTTTCTATTCCTTGGACACTTATTTCGATGTCAGCCATTTTTTCGTTTGTGCGAGGATTTAGAGAAGGAACTGCAGTGCGGTCTTCCTCTGTGAAACAGCTTTGGAAAAAGGTGTTTAGTATTTCAGCTTTACGCGTGTCATCCTCTGTTTCAATGCCATCATCATCCCGTAGTGTCTGGATATGCTGTTTCGAGCCACTTACTGATTTAACGTAAGACCAGAACTTCCTAGGATTTTCTGTCAAGTCGGTACATAGAATTTTACTTTCGAATTCAATGAACGCTTCACGCATAGCCCTCCTTACGCTAACTTTGACATCGTTTAGCTTCAGTTTGTCTGAGAGGTTTTGTCTGCGTTTAAACTTGGAGTGGAGCTCTCTTTGCTTTCGCAGTAGTTTCCTAACTTTGTTGTTGTACCACGGTGGATTTTTCCCGTCCCTCACAGTTTTACTCGGCACGTACCTGTCTAAAACGCATTTTACGATTGCCTTGAACTTTTTCCATAAACACTCAACATTGTCAGTGTCGGAACAGAAATTTTCGTTTTGATCTGTTAGGTAGTCTGAAATCTGCCTTCTATTACTCTTGCTAAACAGATAAAGGATTTAAAGACTCTCTGTGCTTTTCTTACTCGCATAAATTACGATAATTATTTTGTTTCAGACATGTATACTCCTCTTTTGCTATTCTTATTTCTTTTCATTACCTTTAATTGTTGTCGGCACAGTTTCTGGCTAAGTAATTAATCCCGTGAACTGTGTAATTTTATCGTACGCTACATTCGTTTGTTTATGAATATGATCAGCCGCTTTCAGAATTGCCTCTATGTAGCGTCTCTGCCTTAGGTATGACGTCATGCTCAAAGCCGACGTGTGGAATCGGACACAGTTTGAACGTGGTGTTACAGTCGGCGCACGAGCGATGGGACACGGTACATCCGAAGTAGCGATGAAGTGTGCATTTTCCCGTACGATCACTTCACGAGTGTACCGGAAATACGTCCTGCAAGAATGGGGCCAACGACGACTGAAGAAAACCGTTCTGCGTGACAGAAGTGCAACCCTTCCGCAAATTACTGCAGATTTCAATGCTGGGCCATCAACAAGTGTCAGCGTGCGAACCATTCAACGAAAATCCATCGATATGGGCTTTTGGAGCCGAAGACCCACTTGTGGACCTTTTATAGCTGGATGACGCTACGCTATACGCCTCGCCTGGGCCCGTCAACACCGACAGTGGACTGTTGATGACTGGAAACATGTTGTCTGCTTCAACGAGTCTCGTTTCAAATTGTATAGAGCAGATGGACTTGCACGGGTATGGAGACAACCTCATGAATCCATGGACATTGCATATCAGCAAGGAACTGTTCAAAATGATGGCGGCTCTCTATTGGTGTGGGGCGTGTGCAGTTGGTGTGATGTAGGACCCCTAATACGTCTAGATACGACTGTGACAGCTGACTCGTGCGTAAGTATCCTGTCTTATCACCTGCATCCATTCGTGGCCATTGTGCATTCCGACTAACTTGGGCAATTCCAGCAGAACAATGCGACACCCCACTCGACCAGAATTGCTAAAGAATGGCTCCTGGAACATTCCTCTGAGTTTAACCCTCCCGTTACCAAGCTTTTTCACACCTCTATTTTACCAAGCGGGGTATTTGGACTACCCCAAAAGATTTTTGTGTTTTATTGTAATATTTGTTCTCATATTTCGTTATTTTCATTAAATGGGTTTATTTAGTATTGTAAAACAGCTTCTCAGGTTATTAGAAGTATTTAGTCAGAGCCCAGACACAAAGTACAAATAAAATTTTATATCTTTCACTAAATTAATAATCTATGTACTATGTGACTTTTGAGTCACTGCTGTAAAATATCACAAGACTTTTTTCAACTTTTCTGTCAAGTACATTTCTGCACTGAATGCACTTCGCAGTAACAGTTTCTTCTCTGTGTATATTACAAACGGGTCTTTTGCACGTTACACATTAGGATCTTGTTTTCCGATCTTCGTTTCTCTTGCAATCTTGACATCGTTGTGGCGTTGGTAACTTGGAACACTGGGTCTGGATCACTGCTGTAGATTGCAATACCACAATCTTTGAGTGCATCTTGTACATCTTTATGAAGACCATTGATATTTTTGGCTCTTTCTTCCATGTTTCCTTTGCTTAGTTCCAATGCGAGTTCAGTCGTGAAGAGTTTACGTCGGCTTTGGTTATTCTTCCGCCATTCAGGAAATCTTTGAGTGTACTGAATATATGCATTCAGTGCTGCAATATCTGTCATTTCCATGAAGATTCTTAGTGGCCACCGTCTCGTTCCTCTAACACAACTGTATTCTCATGTCATTTTGTCTCCATTATTTACAGCACCTTTGGTTTTGTTGTTGTGCAGTATGATTTCGCGTTTGTGTTCGCTTTCTTCAACTCTCACTTGTCTCTCATTATGCTGAGTGGAGAGTAGTGGCCTTTCCCTTCTTTGGAACATAGGAAACTAGGGTCAAGTCATTTGTGAAACCAAACATTGAAGAGTGAACTTCTCTCTTTCTGATTGGCAAGAAATCCTTCGGAATATTTTCCTTATTGCAACACAAGGTACCAACCAACGTCGTGTTTCATTTTAGTAGTTCAGCAGCCAATGGAAAACTGGTGAAAAAATTATCAGTTGTTACACCCTGACCGTTATTCAGAAATGGTTCCATCAGCTCCAAAACAACTCTCTGTCCTTGCTTCACTTCCCGAGTATTGTCCACCATTCCTGTGCCAATTTGGATCCGCAATAAGTAAGATGTCTTCACATCAGCACAAACCCAAATTTTAATGCCATACTTGCCAGGCTCGCTGTTCATATAAACCCTAAAAGGGTAGTTTCCTCGGTACGTTGCTAATCGTTCATCAATAGTCACGTGTTCATAAGAATAGAAGATCTTGCACTAGTTAGACTGAAAGTTCTCGAACACTACCCTGATGGCTTGTAGCTTGTCCTTGGTTTCTTCAATTCTCTGTGCTCTTGTGTCCCTATTGTTAAATCGCAAGAATTTCAGTATACACAAAAATCGGTTTCTTGACATGGCAGCAGAAAAGAATGGTTGCCGAAAAGCAACATTACCTCCCCACGGATCGGAAGCACATGTGCGATGTCCATGAGTTCGACCAGCTCCTATTAGAATTGCTAATACAGCGTACACTTCAGTTGCATTTATATCTTTCCATGTCGTTTTGTTCGAAGAATGAGCTGCATTCCACAAAGAAACTACTCGTTTGGCTTCCCTGTTCGTTTCTTCTACAATGATGCTCACGATTTCTGGTGAGATAAATAATAAAAATGACTCTGTTATTGTTTTGATTGTTTTTCCATCATTCACTGGGCCAGGTGTTCAAAATGTTGCGACGTCGACGCCGCTCACCTTTTGGTGGTTCACTAGAACATTGTAATCCACTTCTAGAAACAAACGAATCCCCAGTGTCTTCGTCTTCTTCTTCTTCATCATCATCATCCTCTACTTCTTCTTCTACTTGTTCATGTGAATGTGTAGTGTCTTCTGATATTTCATCATCAGCTTCATCTGATGCTATGATATGGTCTTTGTCAAGGGGTTCCATATATTCATTCAGTTCATTGTCAATGTCCCATTCATTTTCATCGTCACTGACATCAGAATTGTATAGAATTTCCACGATCTCTTCGCCAGAAAGTCCTTTGGACATCCTTACTTGCAGGTGAAATACTGGCTCGTGTTGTCAGCTCAACAGTGAACGTCAAATTGAACTCGACAATAGTAACCAGCAACAATAACAAACATTGGATCTATGGCAAAACTCAGCAAAGAGGATGAATGACAGATATGTTTACCAAAATCTTCTTTTCTACAAATAAAAAATAAGACATTTCATACCAAGCGGGGTAGTCTTACAATCCCACCAATGAATGACTTGAATAACAATGATAAAGCCAAACAAATTAGACAGTCGTGAGTGTGGATTCAACGTCAGTGATTTTAGTACAAAGTCATGAGACCACAGGCATATAGGGAAAAAATCAACCTGAGGCAGTCAGAATACCCCGCTTGATAATGCGAGGGTTCACTTCCGCTGGCCACCAAACTCCCCAGGTATGAACATTATTGAGCATATCTGGGATGCCTTGCAACGTGCTGTTCAGAACAGAACTCCACCCCTTCGTACTCTTACGGATTTATGGACAGCCCTGCAGGATTCATGGCGTGAATTCCCTCCAGCACTACTTTAGACATCAGTCGACTCTATTCCAAGCCGTGATACGTCACTTCTGCGTGCTCGCGGGGACCCTAGACAATTTTATGCAAGTGTACCAGTTTCTTTGGCTCTTCTGTGTAGCACCAAGTATCTTTTATCTATTCCATAATGTCAAATATGCTTTAAAAGGAACAGAATGTCAGTCTGCTGAATCCGTGCAAAAAAAAAAGCGGCATGCGTCATCAAGGAGCTCACAAATGTTCAGATGTGTGTGAATTCCTAAGGGACCAAACTGCTGAGGTCATTGGTCCCTAGACTTACACCCGTGCCCTAGGGAGGACTCGCAATCCGTGACATGGCGCGGCCTCTCCGCTCGGCAAGGAGCTCACAGAGGAAGACTTCCAGCACGTATCAGGCATCGGAAAATTCACATGGAACATTTTAGACATAGATGAGGGGAGTACACTGAGGGTGACAACAACTAAATACACTACTGGCCATTATAATTGCTACACCACGAAGATGACGTGCTACAGACGCGAAATTTAACCGACGGGAAGAAGATGCGGTGATATGCAAATGATTAGCTTTTCAGAGCATTCACACAAGGTTGGCGCGAGTGGCGACACCTACAATGTGCTGACATGAGGAAAGTTTCCAATCGATTTCTCATACACAAACAGCAGTTGACCGGCGTTGCCTGGGGAAGAGTTGTTGTGTTGCCGCGTGAAAGGAGGAGAAATGCTACCATCACGTTTCCGACTTTGATAAAGGTCGGATTGTAGCCTATCGCGATTGCGATTTATCGTATGGCGACATTGCTGCTCGTGTTGGTCGAGATCCAATGACTGTTAGCAGAATATGGAATCGGTGGGTTCATGAGGGTAATACGGAACGCCGTGCTGGATCCCAAAGGCCTCGTATCACTAGCAGTCGAGATGACAGGCATCTTATACGCATGGCTGTAACGGATCGTGCAGCCACATCTCGATCCCTGAGTCAACAGTTGGGGACATTTGCAAGACAAGAACCATCTGCACGAACAGTTCGACGACGTTTGCAGCAGCATGGACTATCAGCTCGGAGACCGTGACTGCGGTTACCCTTGACGCTGCATCACAGACAGGAGCGCCTGCGATGGTGTACTCAACGACGAACCTCGGTGCACCAATGGCAAAACGTCAATTTTCGGATGAATCCAGGTTCTGTTTACAGCACCATGATGGTCGCATTCGTGTTTGGCGACATCGCGGTGAACGCACACTGGACGCGTGTATTCGTCATCGCCATACTGGCGTATCACCCGGGGTGATGGTACACTCCTGGAAATTGAAATAAGAACACCGTGAATTCATTGTCCCAGGAAGGGGAAACTTTATTGACACATTCCTCGGGTCAGATACATCACATGATCACACTGACAGAACCACAGGCACAAAGACACAGGCAACAGAGCATGCACAATGTCGGCACTAGTACAGTGTATATCCACCTTTCGCAGCAATGCAGGCTGCTATTCTCCCATGGAGACGATCGTAGAGATGCTGGATGTAGTCCTGTGGAACGGCTTGCCATGCCATTTCCACCTGGCGCCTCAGTTGGACCAGCGTTCGTGCTGGACGTGCAGACCGCGTGAGACGACGCTTCATCCAGTCCCAAACATGCTCAATGGGGGACAGATCCGGAGATCTTGCTGGCCAGGGTAGTTGACTTACACCTTCTAGAGCACGTTGGGTGGCACGGGATACATGCGGATGTGCATTGTCCTGTTGGAACAGCAAGTTCCCTTGCCGGTCTAGGAATGGCAGAACGATGGGTTCGATGACGGTTTGGATGTACCGTGCACTATTCAGTGTCCCCTCGACGATCACCAGTGGTGTACGGCCAGTGTAGGAGATCACTCCCCACACCATGATGCCGGGTGTTGGCCCTGTGTGCCTCGGTCGTATGCAGTCCTGATTGTGGCGCTCACCTGCACGGCGCCAAACACGCATACGACCATCATTGGCACCAAGGCAGAAGCGACTCTCATCGCTGAAGACGACACGTCTCCATTCGTCCCTCCATTCACGCCTGTCGCGACACCACTGGAGGCGGGCTGCACGATGTTGGGGCGTGAGCGGAAGACGGCCTAACGGTGTGCGGGACCGTAGCCCAGCTTCATGGAGACGGTTGCGAATGGTCCTCGCCGATACCCCAGGAGCAACAGTGTCCGTAATTTGCTGGGAATTGGCGGTGCGGTCCCCTACGGCACTGCGTAGGATCCTACGGTCTTGGCGTGCATCCGTGCGTCGCTGCGGTCCGGTCCCAGGTCGACGGGCACGTGCACCTTCCGCCGACCACTGTCGACAACATCGATGTACTGTGGAGACCTCACGCCCCACGTGTTGAGCAATTCGGCGGTACGTCCACCCGGCCTCCCGCATGCCCACTATACGCCCTCGCTCAAAGTCCGTCAACTGCACATACGGTTCACGTCCACGCTGTCGCGGCATGCTACCAGTGTTAAAGACTGCGATGGAGCTCCTTATGCCACGGCAAACTGGCTGACACTGACGGCGGCGGTGCACAAATGCTGCGCAGCTAGCGCCATTCGACGGCCAACACCGCGGTTCCTGGTGTGTCCGCTGTGCCGTGCGTGTGATCATTGCTTGTACAGCCCTCTCGCAGTGTCCGGAGCAAGTATGGTGGGTGTGACACACCGGTGTCAATGTGTTCTTTTTTCCATTTCCAGGAGTGTATGTGGTGCCATTGGTTACACGTCTCGGTCACCTCTTGTTCGCATTGACGGTTCTTTGAACAGTGGACGTTACATTTCAGATGTGGTTCGACCCGTGGTATTTCCCCTAAATCGATTCCTGCTAAACCCTACATTTCAGCAGGATAATGCACGACCGTATGTTGCAGGTCCTGTACAGGCCTTTCTGGATACAGGAAATGTTCGACTGCTGCCCTGGCCAGCACATTCTCCAGATCTTTCACCAACTGAAAACGTCTGGTCAATGGTGGCCAGGCAACTGGCTCGTCACAACACGCCAGTCACTACTCTTGATGAACTGTGGTATCGTGTTGTAGCTGCATGGGCAGCTGTACCTGTACACGCCATCCAAGCTCTGTTTGACTCAATGCCCAGGCGTATCAAGGCCGTTATTATGGCCAGAGGTGGTTGTTCTTGGTACTGATTTCTCAGATACTCGTGGCCCAGGTAAATGAACGAGACGTGCCAGCTTAGAATCGAATATACCTAGTGTGCAATGTATTACGGAAATGCCTGCCATTTAATGTCTACAAACTGGAGCTGGTTCAAAAAATGGTTCAAATGTCTCTGAGGACTATGGGACTTAACATCTGAGGTCATCAGTCCCCTGTAACTTAGAACTACTTAAACCTAACTAACCTAAGGACATCACACACATCAATGCCCGAGGCAGGATTCGAACCCGCGACCGTAGCAGTCTCGCGGTTCCGGACCTTTTTTTCCTATAATCTGGCAGGAAACTGTTTACAGACGAGACATTTGTCAAATTACAGCACGTGGCCGCAGTGAACATCTATAAATAAAATTTGATCATATACTCCTTCCAGATCTGTATCAAACTTTTTTGTAAGTTATTTACCTTTCTTACAATGAAACTTCACTTTTGTATAACTGCACAAGTGTCCAAAATTAAAGTAACAAATCGCTATTTCCCTATCCTGTGTCTAAGACCGTGCGGTTCTAGGCGCTACAGTCTGGAACCGAGCGACCGCTACGGTCGCAGGTTCGAATCCTGCCTCGGGCATGGATGTGTGTGATGTCCTTAGGTTAGTTAGGTTTAATTAGTTCTAAGTTCTAGGCGACTGATGACCTCAGAAGTTAAGTCGCATAGTGCTCAGAGCCATTTTGTGTCTAAGACACCAACTATCAACAGATGTCCGTACGATCACTTTCTGCTCGGAAGATGGCATTCAGGTTAACGGACAACTATGCCAACGATAACGTTAGGTCACCCATCAAACAGGGTAGTACCCACATCAGAAAAAAAAATTGTATCACTCCGGTTCCCAGAACTCCTGAAGATGGACGTTGACTGTGGATATTGTATCACAGATACAGTCGCTTTGACTGTTCAGAGATGTCATTAAACCCGCCCAAAACAACCGTGCATGAGCAGTGTTTATCAGACGGAGGGGTCCGAAAGCCGATCAGTTCCAGTCATTCGACCAGCAAGGAGGTACAAGGCTTGTGTTGTCTGTAGTTCAACCATGCGCGGTTCGATCGCGTCCACTTTCTTACTATGTGCCCGGAAGGGCTCTCAACAAGGGAAGTGTCCAGGCGTCTCCGAGTGAACCAAAGCGATGTTATTCGTACATGGAGGACATACAGAGAGACAGGAACTGGCGATGAAATTCCTCGCTCAGGCGGACCAAGGGCTACTACTGCAGTGCATGACCGCTACCTACAGATTATGGCTCGGAGGAACCCTGACAGCAATGCCACCATTTTGCATAATGCTTTTCGTGCAGCCACAGGACGTCGTGTTAAGACTCAAACTGTGTGCAATAGACTGCATGATGCACAACTTCACTCCCGACGTCCACGGCGACGTCCATCTTTGCAACCACGACACCATGCAGCGCGATACAGATGGGCCCAACAAGATGCCGAATGGACCGCTCAGGGCTGGCATCACGTTCTCTTCACCGATGAGTGTCGCATATGCCTTCAACCAGACAATCGTCGAAGACGTCTTTATAGGCAGCCCCGTCAGGCTCAACGGCGTAAACACAATTTCCAGCGAGTGCAGAAAGGTGAAGTTCCTCTGCTGTTTTGGGGTGGCATTATGTGGGGCCGACGTACGCCGCTAGTGGTTATGGAAGGCGCCGTAACGGCTACACGATACGTGAATGCCATCCGACCGATAGTGCAACCATATCGTCAGCATATTGGCGAGGTATTCATCTTCATGCACGATAATTCGCGCCCCCATCGTGCATATCTTGTGAAAGACTTTCTTCAGGATAACGACATCGCTCGACTAGAGTGGCCAGCATGTTCTCCAGACATGAACCCTATCGGACAGGCCTGGCATAGATTGAAAAGGCCTGCTTATCGACGCCGCGCGGGGTTAGCCGAGCGGTCTGGGGCGCTGCAGACATGGACTGTGCGGCTGGTCCCGGCGGAGGTTCGAGTGCTCCCTCGGGCATGGGTGTGTGTGTTTGTCTTTAGGATAATTTAGGTAAAGTAGTGTGTAAGCTTAGGGACTGATGACCTTAGTAGTTAAGTCCCATAAGATTTCACACACATTTGAAAAATGGTTCAAATGGCTCTGAGCACTGTGGGACTTAACATCTGAGGTCATCAGTCCCCTAGAACTTAGAACTACTTAAACCTAACTAACGTAAGGACATCACACACATCGATACCCGAGACAGGATTCGAACCTGCGACCGTAGTGGTCGCTCGGTTCCAGACTGTAGCGCCTAGAACCGCTCGGCCACCCTGGCCGGCACACATATTTGAACATTTTTTGTTTGTTTATGGACTACGTGACCCACAAACCACTCTGAGGGGTCTACGCCGAATCGCCGTTGAGGAGTGGGACAATCTGGACCAACAGTGCCTTGATGAAGTTGTGGATAGTATGCATATATATACAGGAATGCATCAATGCAAGAGGGCGTATTACTGTGTATTAGAGGTACCGGTGTGTACAGCAGTCTGGACCACCACCTCTGAAGATCTCGCTGTATGGTGGTACCACATGCAATGTGTGGTTTTCATGAGCAATAAAAAGGGCGAACATGATTGTTACGTTGCTCTCTATCCTAATTTTCTGTACAGGTTCCGGAACTCTCGGAATCGAGGTGATGCATAACCTTTTTTGATGTGTGTATTTTTCGTGTGGTCCCACATCCACAATCACTGTGTACACAATCTGAGACGATGCAGTATGGCGCAGAGAAGACGCCTACCAATCTCTCTGCAGTGGAGAACCGTAGGAAGAATGGATGCAGGACAGTCGCAAACTTATGTGGCCCTGCGACTTACTTTGAATCGTTATGTTGTTTTTCGGATGTGGCAACAGTTTGTAGAAACCGAAACTGCATCGCAAAGACCGGGGCAGGACCGACCACGTGTCACATCAGAAAGAGAGGACCGTTATTGGGCTGTAAGGACTCGACGCCACCGCCTTAGCACGGCACGGCAGGCCTCTGACCTCGCAGCCTGGACCTGTTGTGTCGAGGCAGACGGCGTGCAGAAGGCTTCGGCAGAGTGGCCTGTATTGTCGGAGACCTGCTGTTCGTCTGCCTCTGACGCGTCTTCACAGAAGGGAACGTCTAGAGTGGTGTCGTCAAGATGCCACATGGACGATCGAACAGTGGGCGAATATTCTACTCACAGATGTGTCCCGATCCAGTCTGGAGAGTGAAAAGCCTCTGGATTGAACGTGGAACACGATTTCGGGACCCAAATATCGTGGAAAGAAACCGATATCGAGGAGGATCGCTAATGGTGTGGTCAGGGATTATACTGACCACTCGAACAGCTCTTCATGAAGTTGTACGGGTCAATCGACATGGTTTAACTGCAGTCAGGTGGCGTGACGAGGTCCTGAGACCTCATTGGTCGATATTTTCTTGGAAACAGAAGATAATGCATGCATGGCGTGGCCTGCTCGCTCTTCCGATTTGAATCCCACAGGGCATGTCGTGGAAGCAGCGGAGACGGGTTGCCTCACGTCAGCATCCACCAACCACTCCCAAGGACTTTCGAGTAGCTCTGCTGGAAAAATGGGCATTACTGCCTCAACATGAGATTGCAGACATCGCTCACTTCATGTCCCGTCGGTGTCAGGCCTGTGTTGCTGCCAGAGATGGTCACACCCCATACTGAGCACATTAACCAGTTGTCGGAAAATGTGTGCAAATCCGTAAAGTTGAAAAAAATTACGAACATTTTTGTCTATCGTTATGGATGTTGCAATTGTTTACGTTCTGTATTCTTTACATTGTTTCTTATTTACTTTCACCTGTTTCTGTGGCAAAATGAACTCAACCTTGTAAAATTTCCATTTGTTGCTTTAATTTTGGATACCAATGTACCGGGTGATCAAAAAGTCAGTATAAATTTGAAAACTTAATAAACCACGGAATAATGTAGATAGAGAGATAAAAATTGACACAGGTGCTTGGAATGACATGGGGTTTTATTAGAACAAAAACAAACAAAGTTCACAAAATGTCCGACAGACGGCGCTGGATACAAAACGTCAGTGAGTGCGCATGACAATCGTGTATAAAAGGAGGTGTAATGAGAGAGAGAATCAGATGCGCCAGCAGTCGCAGCATGTTGACGTTACCTGAAAAGGCGCTTTTAGTGAAGCTGTATTATCAGAATGGGGAATGTGCTAGTTCAGCGTTACGATCCCATCGCCATAGGAAGCGAATTCGAACGGGTAATGGTCCATTGACAAATGCAGCTGTGGCGAGAATGATTTCGAAGTTCGAAGCCACGGGTTGTTTAGGCGATAGACCCCCGTAGTGGCCGACCGAGCACAAGGTGTAATGCTGCTGAGACAGTTCAGGAAGAAATGGAGACTGTAGCGGGTTCGTCTATGCACGGGGAAGTCAGCGCTCGTGCAGTCGCACGTCGCACCGGCATTCCATACACTACTGTTTGGTTGGCACTTAGGCGTACCCTCCGATGCTGTTGTTGTTGTTGTTGTTGTTGTTGTGGTCTTCAGTCCTGACACTATCATGAACTGTTATCTGGCGATTTAGTGAAGCGGAGGGCATTTGCGGTGTGGGCGTTTCAAAAGATGGCGGAAGATGACGATTGGTTGAGTAACGTGTTGTGGACCGACGAAGCTCATTTCACGCTCCGAGGTTCTGTCAATGCCCACAACTTCAGAATTTGGGCTACCGAAAATCCTAGAACTGTCGTGGAAAGTTCATTGCACGACGAGAAAGTCACGGTATAGGTTGGATTTACCACATCTACCGTTATCGGGCCCTTTTTGTTCTAAGAAATGCGTGATTCTGGTTTTGTAACTGCTACCGCGACGGGTGAGAGGTACGCCGATATGTTGCAGAATCGCATCATCCCCAGCCTGGCTGATAAACACCTGCTGGAACGTACGATGTTTATGCAGGATGGCGCTCCACCCTATATTGCGCGCGTCGTTTGGTGATGATCGTGTGCTCAGCCGCCACTTTCGTCATGCTTGGCCTCCCAGGTCCCCAGACCGCAGTCCGTGCGATTATTGCCTTTGGGGTTACCTGAAGTCGCAAGTGTATCGTGATCGACCGACATCTCTAGGGATGCTGAAAGACAACATCCGACGCCAATGCCTCACCATAGCTCCGGACATGCTTTACAGTGCTGTTCACAACATTATTCCTTTACTACAGCTATTGTTGAAGAATGATGGTGGACATATTGAGCATTTCCTGTAAAGAACATCATCTTTGCTTTGTCTTACTTTGTTATGTTAATTATTGCTATTCTGATAAGATGAAGCGCCATCTCTCGGACATTTTTTGAATTTTTGTACTTTTTTTGGTTCTAATAAAACCCATGTATTTCCAAGCATGTGTGCCAATTTGTACCTCTCTATCTACATTATTCCGTGATTTATTTAGTTTTAAAATTTATACTGAGTTTTTGATCACCTGGTATTTTATAAACACCCTTTATTGTCAAAAGTAATCGCTTTTTAAGACTCCCTTGTATATGTCTGACATTGTATTGTATTGTATGGAATTGCGGACCTAGAAACGACGGAGAGGCTTCGTCCCCGCCGTAGCCCTCAGTGGTTCACAACCACACAACAGCCTAAGGCAGTCGACTCACCCCCCCCCCCCCCCCCCTACCCGCGAACGTCTGGCACCAGACGAGTGTAACCCCAAATGTTTGCGAGGAAGAGTAATTATGGTGTACGCGTACTTGGAGACAGTGTTTGGGCTGTAATCGCTGACATAGTGTAACTGAGGCGGAATAAGGGGAACCATCCCACATTCGCCGAGGCAGATGGAAAACCGCCTTAAAAACCATCCACAGGCTGGCCGGCACACCGGACCTCGACACTAAATCCGCCGGACGGATTCGTGCCGGGAACCAGGCGCTCCTTCCCGCCCGCAAAGCCGTGCGTTAGACCTGACGGCTAACCGGGCGGGCTAGGTCGGACATTATTTTTACGTATGAACATTTCTATCTGTTGAGCAAAGCAAGGTGTTGCATACCATGCAAAAATCTGTTGCATACCGATGCGTCCAGTTGTGCATGTTAGGCATCATACAAAATTTGTTGCATGATGTTGCGTCCAATTATGCATGTTAGTATCATACATAGCATTACGTTCAATTGTGCAATTGCCAAAGGTCACATGTCAACGTCGTGCTCCTCTTCAGATTCTTCCGCGACACCTTTGGTATCCTAATTATGTCACTCGCGTTTTTGCTTCGCATTTATCTAATCTTCCTTGTTCGTATATTGTTCTGATGACACACACATCACTCGAGATAAGGAAATTGTTAATATCAGATTGCTATTTCAAGTGCTACGACTGGTATAAATACTCGGATCTTCGCGAGTGCAACACAGTCGACAGCTGCCTTCTGTCTATTTCTGATCCGTCAGCACCTCAGCAACTGAGCGAGATGGCCGGCAAACTGCAGCACATCACTTTCCACAACGGCCAGAAGATGCCCATTGTGGGTCTGGGCACTTGGCAGGTGTGTTACGTTTTATTACGGTATGTATAGTGTGTATGTCACAGCTGCAAAGCCGGCCGCGGTCGTCTCGCGGTTAAGGCGCTCAGTCCGGAACCGCGGGACTGCTACGGTCGCAGGTTCGAATCCTGCCTCGGGCATGGATGTGTGTGATGTCCTTAGGTTGGTTAGGTTTAAGTAGTTCTGTTCTAGGGGACTGATGACCACAGTAGTTAAGTCCCATAGTGCTCAGAGCCATTTTGAACAGCTGCAAAATACTAACGCGAATTCTTTACAGACGAATGGAAAAACTGATAGAAGCCGACCTCGGGGAAGATCAGTTTGGATTCCGTAAAAATGTTGGAACAGGCGAGGCAATACTGACCCTACGGCTTATCTTAGAAGAAAGATTAAGGAAAGGCAAACCTACGTTCCTAGTATTTGTAGACTTAGACAAAGCTTTTGACAATGTTGATTGGAATATTCTCTTTCAAATTCTGAAGGTGGCAGGAGTAAAATACAGGGAGCGAAAGGCTATTTACAATTTGTACAAATAGCAGATGGCAGTTATAAGAGTCTATAGGCACGAAAGGAAAGTAGTGGTTGGGAAGGGAGTGAGACAGGGTTATAGACTATCTCCAATGTTATTCAATCTGTATATTGAGCAAGCAGTAAAGGAAACAAAAGAAAAGTTCGAAATAGGTATTAAAATCCATGGAGAAGAAATAAAAACTTTGAGGTTCGCCGATGACATTGTAATTCTGTCAGAGACAGCAAAGGACTTGGAAGAGCAGTTGAACGGAATGGACAGTGGCTTGAAAGGGAGGAATAAGATGAACATCAAAAAAAGCAAAACGAGGACAATGGAATGTAGTCGAATTAAGTCGGGTGATGCTGAGGGAATTAGATTAGGAAATGAGACAAAGTAGTAAAGGAGTTTTGCTATTTGGGGAGCAAAATTACTGATGATGGTCGAAGTAGAGAGGATATAAAATGCAGACTGGCAATGGCAAGGAAAACGTTTCTGAAGAAGAAAAATTTGTTAACATCGAGTATAGATTTAAATGTCAGGAAGTCGTTTCTGAAAGTATTTGTATGGAGTGTAGCCATTTATGGAAGTGAAACATGGACGATAAATAGTTTAGACAAGAAGAGAATAGAAGCTTTTGAAATGCGGTGCTACAGAAGAATGCTGAAGATTAGATGGGTAGATCACATAACTAATGAGGAGGTATTGAATAGAATTGGGGAGAAGAGGAGTTTGTGGCACAACTTGACGAGAAGAGGGGATCGGTTGGTAGGACATGTTCTGAGACATCGAGGGATCACCAATTTAGTATTGGAGGGCAGCGTGGAGGGTAAAAATCGAAGAGGGAGACCAAGAGATGAATACACTAAGCAGATTCAGAAGGATGTAGGCTGCAGGAGGTACTGGGAGATGAAGAAGCTTGCACAGGATAGAGTAGCATGGAGAGCTGCATCAAACCAGTCTCAGGACTGAATACCACAACAACAACAGTGTGTATGTCTCTATTTGTTCCTATGTCAGAGCCTGTTGACCACGGGCGCCATTTTGTTCAAATATGTGTGAATTCCTAAGGGAGCAAACTGCTGAGGTCATCGGTCCCTAGACTTACGCTAACTTATTCTAAGAACAACACATACACGCATGCCCAAGTGAGGTATCGAATCTCCGGCGGAAGAGCCCGCGCAATCCGTGACATGGCGCCTCAAACCATATTGGCATTCATAAGCAGACCACCCAGCAGTTTCATTTTTTATGTTTATGGTACGTGAAGTTCAGAACTAAATTATCAATCTCCCAAATCAGTTCGATGCAACTCTCAAAAAATTCTAGAGAAAATCGACTTTGAAGTGTTCCGAGGAATTTAATTCACTAAATTCAAATGTACCAAAGGAATACGAGATTACAAACGTCTAAAAATGAGGTTGACGGGAAGTGCCAAACTGCTAAGCAGGAATGGCTAGAGGACAAATTTAATGATTTAGAAGCAATTTCAGTAGGAGGAAGATTGATACGGCCTACAGAAAAATTAAAGATGCCTTTGGGAAAAAGGGAAACAGCTGTATGACCATCGAGAGCTCAGATGGTAAACCAGTTGTAAGCAAAGAAGGGAAAGCTGATAGGTTCAAACGGATCAAATGGCTCTGAGCACTATGGGACTTAACATCTGAGGTCATCAGTACCCTAGAACTTAGAACTACTTAAACCTAACTAAGGACAGCACACACATCCATGCCCGAGGCAGGATTCGAACCTGCGACCGTAGCAGTCGCACGGTTCCGGACTGAAGCGCCTAGAACCGCTCGGCCACCGCGGCCGGCCGCTGATACGTGGAAGGAGTATACAGGGTGTAAATTTTAAGTTGACAAACCAGAATAACTCGAAAAATAAGCTTCACACAAAAATTTGTAAAATCCAAAGTAGATTATTTTCGAGGGGGACAGCTGCTGGTGCTAAAATTAGCCCGCCACCCCAGCCCCCTGTAGGTGGGGTGGGAGGCAGCTTTAAAATTTCAAATCGGAACCCCCATTTTTTACTGCAGAATCAGATTCTACATAAAAAAACTACGTACATTTTGTCTTAGACATTTGTTTTGATTCTTGTTAGTTGGCGCTGTAATTCAAGAAAATCCGTGTTCTCATTTTTGCTTGGAAAATTGGTTTGTCTACCCAAAGTCTGACTGACACACAGTGTTGAACGGTGTGTTTTCCGAAACCAAATTTCGAATTATAGATGACTGTATTTTCTGACTGATGGCAATTCGATAAAATTTAAAAGAGGTAGCAAAAAAGAAAACCCTCACAGGCATAAATATAAAATATACTGAAGCAAATCAATAAAGTAAATGGATTTTTAATGAAAATTGTATTGGGATTAAAACATTGTAAATAACATCATTTTCATATATGATCTCCCGCGACCTCTATGCAGTTGGTCCGTTTCTTGACAAGTTACCTGATTTCGCACTGGAAGGAGTTTTGTCACATACGCGCAGCTTACTCGTGTCGCATGTAGGAGTGTTGGAACTTAAATAGTGGCAACTATTTATTCACAACAGATACAGAGCAGCTACATGTTTGCACCTGTTCCTGTCCTTTAAAGTAGTCAGCAGCGTTGTGTAGAAACCGTTGCCTGCGATGTGGAAGGCGGAGTATACCGTTAGCAGAACTTGTTCTGTTGATGGTGCGAATGGAGCCGTCTGAAGTATGGCAATTCTCGTGTACGACTGTGATGGTGTTATCCTAACGCATTACGTTCCTCCACGGCAGATCGTCAATGCACAGTATTACTGTTCGTTTTTGGAGGATCACCTGCGACCAGCTTTGCGAAAGAAACGGCGACACTTTCTGCCGAACCCACCCATCATTTCGCACGACAATGCGCGGGCGCATACAGCGCAATCTGTGGCTGCTCTGTTCGGTCGATGGGACTGGGAAGTACTGTACCATCCACCATACTCCCCGGGCTTAAGTCCTTGTGACTGATTTGATTCCGAAGCTGAAGGTTTGTCTACCCATTGCATTCGCTTCAGAACTGTTCCAGTGATTCGACAGGCAGTAGACCGCTCCATTCGACCCATCAACAGAACAGGCTCTGCAAACGGTATACTACGCCTTCCACGTCGCAGGCAACGGGTTCTACTACTTTGAAGGACAGTAACAGGTGCACACATCCATAATGAGATTTCCACTCTGCAGCGGAGTGTGCGCTGATATGAAACTTCCTGGCAGATTAAAACTGTGTGCCGGACCGAGACTCGAACTCGGGACCTTTGCCTTTGACGGGCAAGTGCTCTACCATCTGAGCTACCCAAGCACGACTCACGCCCCGTCCTCACAGCTTTACTTCTGCCAGTATCTCGTCTCCTACCTTCCGAACTTTACAGAAGCTCTCCTGCGAATCTTTTAGAACCAGCACTCCTGAAAGAAAGGATATTGCGGAACATGGCTTAGCTACAGCCTAGTGGATGTTCCCAGAATGAGATTTTCACTCTGCATCGGAGTGTGCGCTGAAATGAAACTTCCTGGCAGATTAAAACTGTGTGCCGGACCGAGACTCGAACTCGGGACCTTTGCCTTTTGCGGGCAAGTGCTCCACCCTCTGAGCTACCCAAGCACGACTCACGCCCCGTCCTGACAGCTTCTCTCCTGCCAGGAAGTTTCATATCAGCGCACACTCCGTTGCAGAGTAGAAATCTCATTCCGGAAACATCCACCAGGCTGTGGCTAAGCCATGTCTCCGCAGTATCCTTTCTTTCAGGAGTGCTGGTTCTGAAAGGTTCGCAGGAGAGCTTCTGTAAAGTTTGGAAGGTAGGAGACGAGGTACTGGCAGAAGTGAAGCTCTGAGGACGGGGCGTGAGTCGTACTTGGGTAGCTTAGATGGTAGAGCACTTGCCCGCGAGAGGCAAAGTTCCCGAGTTCGAGTCTCGGTCCGGCACACAGTTTTAATCTGCCAGGAAGTTTCAGGTGCAAACATATAACTCTTTTTTATCGGTTGTGAATAAATAGTTGCCACTATTTAAGTTCGAACCCTTGTATGATTTTAAGCTGACCCGTTCCACATCATAGAGAGAGATCGAAAGTAACTAACCGTTGGAAATTTTCAGTCGTCGGAAGGAGAGGTGGGCAAAGCTCTGGACGTGGCGCTGGAGGCGGGCTACAGACACATCGACACCGCCTTCCTGTACCGCAACGAGAGGGAGATCGGGGCCACGCTCAAGAAGTGGTTCAGCTCCGGGAAGCTCAAGAGGGAAGACGTGTTCGTCGTCACCAAGGTAAGAAGTCCTGCGCTGCAGGCAACACTGCCAATTTCCCTTCGACCGTGTGCTTCACGTTTCCTGTTGCAGACTCCTGTAGGTTGTAGAAGGGACATCATGGATAAAGCTTTTATTTCTAATTTCTGCTACCAGTCACTTTTTTTATTTTATGTTTAATCTAACATAATACAACGCGTTTCGAACATGTTCTGTTCATCTTCAGGCGTTTATACATACATACAGAGAAATGTTACTTAAATGGTCTTAAACTAGATTAATCTAGAACTCTTTGTCCATTGTTTGTTACTGGCATATAAAAGCTTTTCACACTATTTTCGTAACACATAACTGATGCAAATCTATCTGCAATTTATACAGGGTGTGATATCATACACAGTCAACCACAAAGAAGAAAACCAGAGAAGACATCACTGATTTCGATTTCTAGCCCCCCCCACCTCACCCAAATGCCACACCAGACGCTACAGGAACGAACAATTGACAAAGAGTTCTAGATTAATCTAGTTTAAGACTGTTTATTTTTAAGTAATATTTCTCGGTATTTATGTATAAACGCCTGAAGCTGAACAGAACATGTTCGAAACGCCTTGTATTATGCTAGATTAAACATAAAATAAAAAAGTGACTGAACATAGCCATTATGGCCGAGAATAATCATGGATAAAGTTTTGATAGGAAAGTACTGTGCGGAAATGTAAGTTTGTATGTAAAATAAGTTGCAATATCGGATCACTCTCTAGTCTACAGCTTGACGGTACACAATAAACTCCTACCTGTGAGATCTAGATGAGTTCATCGTAGCGATCAGGACTGTTGATTCTTTTATAAAATGGTTCAAATGGCTTTGAGCACTATGGGACTTAACATCTGAGGTCATCAGTCCCCTAGAACTTAGAACTACTTAAACTTAACTAACCTAAGGACATCACACACATCCATGCCCGAGGCAGGATTCGAACCTGCGACCGTAGGGGTCGTACGGCTCCAGACTGTAGTGCCCAGAACCGCTCGGTCACTCCGGCCACCGAGCGAGGTGGCGCAGTGGTTAGACACTGGACTCGCATTCGGGAGGACGACGGTTCAATCCCGCGTCCGGCCATCCTGATTTAGGTTTTCCGTGATTTCCCTAAATCGCTCCAGGCAAATGCCGGGATGGTTCCTTTGAAAGGGCACGGCCGACTTTCTTCCCCATCATTCCCTAATCCGCTGAGACCGATGACCTCGCTGTCTGGTCTCCTTCCCCAAAACAACCCAACCCAACCCTCACTCCGGCCGGCGATTCTTTTATACTATCGTTAATCCAATATATCGGCATTTTAAGAAAATATCATTACCGGCTCTCGATATATTGCAAGAAGTATCGATACACCGGGGGAGCAACTATCGACGTACCAGCTATAAAAATATCGGCTGCACATTGTAAATATACTGTCTATTTTAGAACTGTATATTTCAGTATTGATAATAAAGATTCATTAAATCTGCACATTAGGAGCCTGCCTATCCCACTTACACAAAGAATTGAAAGGAAAATGATGCACGTTCACGCTTGTCGATAGCCATTTTGTTAACAATGGTAACTGCATGTGAGTGACATAGTGAAAGGTGTCCGATGGATCCCCCGTTCGATTTCCTCACATACCGATTTTCTCCGGAACGTTCCATATCGACTTATCTGTTTCTACATTTCTGCAAACGCCAGCAACCTAGCAGCTGTAATGTCAGAATTGCCTGGTGAAGTTAAACATTGAAGTTTCTGTTTGTAGCGCCGAGCGACGATTACGTCAGCATTTCCCACCACCGCATCGAAGAATCTTGTCATTTAGATTTTTTGTTCATCATTTTCGGCAACTGTTATTATTTTTTAACGCAGCTCGTATGCTATTTCTTCACCTCAGAAATCTTGTTATTACATTCACGCCACAACCACCCTAGTGCAATCGGACTTCTTCTTTTGTGCCACAAACACTTGCTTCACACAGTCAAAGAGGAAGATTGGACATGACAAAAGCTAAAAAGTAGTAAGACTTTCACGCAGTGAAAGTAAAATTATGTCCTACTACAATTTCAAAAGAACAACTGCAGATTTTTTCCAAAAACTGTGAAAAAATATAATATAAAATAAAAATATTGGCACTCGATATTGCGGTGTTGATATCGATATATTGATATGTCGGGGGAAATATCGTCGACGATCAATGTCTATACACACTGGAGAATATCGATATATCGATATCTACCGACATCACTAACATGGACAGTGTTTCGAATACACGTCATCGGGTTCTCTTCCACGTGGAAAAGGATGTCGTCTTCTAAGCCGAGAGATGGCGTGTTCGTGGAACACCATAGTCAACCCTCCTAGATGCGAACGTACCAGTCTCTAGCCGCCGTGTCCATTAAAAAAAATGTTCAAATGTGTGTGAAATCTTATGGGACTTAACTTCTATGGTCATCAGTCCCTAAGCTTACACACTACTTAACCTAAATTATCCTAAGGACAAACCCCTGTTAAATGGGGAAATGATCCGACGTTCAGACTTCTTTCATATTGAAACGGTATATCTCCGGACATGGCCTCTTACCAAAACTTTATCTATGAAATCCCTGCTGCAACCCCTAAAAAACTGTGACAGGGGATATGAAACTCCGTATACGTCTTGTTGGTGAATGACGCAACCAGCCACAAATATTCTTAAAACGCTTTTATTTCAGATCTTCAGATGGCTGGCGTTTCAGGTTACACTAATGTTTTTACCAGCACAATGTTAGCTCTGTGACTGCACAAGAACCTTGTTTTGATAGTAGGAACATGCTAGTATGGCTCCATATATATCTAATTACACTTTGGAATAGCTCCACTCCATCTCCCATGTTATCCTGCCGTCTGAGTTGTCAGGGATGAAACAGAGAGACCGAAAGTATATCTACAACATGCACAAAAACTAGACTGCACTTATAAGAGTCGAATAACATGAAAGGTACGTAGTAGTTACGAAACGTGTAGTATTTTGTTCCATCGTCAGTTTTACGCTATTTAATAATTTCAGAAACTCCACATTTTATTTTGGTTCAAATGGTTCAAATGGCTCTGAGGACTATGGGACTAAGCTACTGAGGTCATCAGTCCCCTAGAACTTAGAACTACTTAAACCTAACTAACCTAAGGACATCACACACATCCATGCCCGAGGCAGGATTCGAACCTGAGACCTAGGCGCCTATAACCGCTCGGCCACTCCGGCCGGCCTTTATGTTGGTACATAGACTGTCACTCAGTGAAGTGTGTCAGTAGCTCGTGATCTTACGGTTAGCATCAGCCTCGATCATCAGGTCCCGCGTTCGATTCCTGGCCGGGTCGCATTTTCTTTGCTATGGACAGGGTGATGTTGTCCATCATCAAACGGGAAAGTTGCCGTAGTACCGTCAAATAATAACGCTTGCACCAAGCAGCCAAACATCCCGAACAGGATGCCGGTATTACTAAACACGAAAATAACTCTCTCGGTTACATTTTCAATACTAAACCGCTGAATCGTTTTCGATGAAATTTGGTATGGGGACAGCTTGAACTCTGAGGAAGAAATAGGCTACTTTTAAAAGAAAAAGAAATTACCTAAGAGGGAGAAATAAGGAACGGAACTTTCTTTTTACATCACTGAGTATACACCACGTAAAACATTGTTATGCTCTCACCGATCCATACGCAACACTCGATCCATGCTGTGCGTGACGTGTCGTCATGCATTCAGAGAGATGTGGGGTTGGTTGGGGGGGGGGGGGGGGAGGGGGGTACACATGACGAGCTGTGCTTACCTGAGCAAGCAGACACATGAGGGTAGCTGACGTTATCACACATACAGCAGCTTACATCCTCACCATTGCTCACCTTGATAAAACTATCACAAGTAAGCGCAGGCACAGTTAACAGATAGTACGTAGTGTAGCGAGCAGGAGAGAGAGGTTGAAAGTGGGACACAAAAAGAAACCAGTGTGGCCATCCGGTTTGTCCATACAGTAACAATTGGCTCCTTCGTTTTCTCAATACAGTATGGCTACGCTCTTACCACACATACACCAACAGCAAAGGTGAGAAACTCATGGACAGTCATAGAAATATTCCAGTTTGCCGATGGAAGTTCCTTTGTACATGCGTGCATCAGCTGTAGAATGGAATGACAACAATGAAAATTTGTACCTGGCCGGGACTCAAATCCGAATTTCCCGCTTATCGCTTGGTTGACAATATAGGGAACTCAAAGTCTGGCCGTGAGTTGTGCACCGATACCCAAATGGTAAGGCGACTGTTCTCGGTAAGTGGGATATTCAGGTTCGAGTTCCAGACCAGCACAAATTTTCATTGTCGTCATTCTTTCCTCCATACGGTGGTTGTCCATATTGGCAATTGAGAATACGTTTAATGTGAATACGGAAGTGTCTAACATGAAGCTGAGAGCTGGCAGTTTTTACTATGTACAAATGAAATTGGGGAAGTGCAAGCAGGCTAAATCAGAAAAGGATGAGAGAGATTCGTGTAGAAATTGAGAAAGAAATCGCTGTCAGAAAAAATTAGGAGGCTTGCAGGAAGATTAATCGGAACCATTACACTGTAAGTCGATTTGAACCTGTTTACTTCGTCTGCCTCCACAGTTTCTCCCCACAGCTCCCTCCATTACGGAATTAACTTACTTCTGCCTCGGAATGCGTTCTCTCCACCCAGCCCTTCTTTTAGTCAAATCGCATCATTTAGAAGCAGTAACTCTTCATTAATTAGTGGAGGCTAGTTCATACTCAGGCAACGATGGCGTATGAAGGGATAGGACACATCATGGTTTGAATGATAGCAGATGAGAATAATCCCCATGGGTGGCCGACTACGGTAGTTTTAGAACACTACAGGCAATCGTCTGGATAGTTGGTAAAAGAGTTTCACACGTTAACTGTCATTCGAGCATTAGGCCGAGATATTTTAATGCATTAGTCAGTCGGATAGGACAGTCGTAAATGGTTGGATTAAAGTCATGGACGCAGATGCTGATGGTAGTTCCCCCTATAATTATTGCCTAGGTTATGGGAGGAGTAGACTGGTTAAAATGGAGTTGGATGGATCGTTTCGAATCGTGAACTACAGAGCTGAGAACAGAAGGCATTGAGAACGCTTGACAGTTATAGACAATGAAGCAAATTAATGTGCCGAGAGTAGAAATAAAGCTCACCTGAGCAATATGAAGGAACTGGATCGCACAGTTTTATGTCTAAAAAATCTAGCATAATTATCGTTTTCAATATTTTGGTAATGTAATCAACCACAATTTAGAGTTTTGTAAGACACTTAGGGGCCCATTCGTCCGATTATAAAGAATCGCTCGACGAAAGATCCGTTCCCAAAGATTGGAAAGTTGGACAGGTCACACCAATATTCAAGAAAGCATTAGGAGTAATCCATTAAATTACAGGCCAATATCATTAACGTCGATATGCAGCATGATTTTGGAACGTATATTGTGTTCGAATATTATGAATTACCTCGAAGAGAAAGGTCTATTGACACACAATCAACATGGATTTAGAAAACATCGTTCTTGTGAAACACAATTAGTTCTGTACTCGCACGAAGTGTTGAGTGCTATTGACAAGGGATTTTAAATTGATTCCGTATTTCTGGATTTCCGCAAGGCATTTGACACTGTACTACACAAGCGGCTTGTACTGAAGTTGCGTGCTTATGGAATATCGTCTCAGTTATGTAACTGGATTCTTGATATCCTGTCAGAGAGGTCACAGTTCGTAGTAGCTGAGGGGAAGTCATCGAGTAGAACAGAAGTGATTTCTGGCGTTCCCCAAGGTAGTGTTTATGGGTCCTTTCGCTGTTCCGTATCTATATAAACGATTTGGGAGACAATCCGAGCAGCTGCCGTAGGTTGTTTGCAGATGACGCTGTCGTTTAACGACTAGTAAAGTCATCAGAAGATCAAAACAAATTGCAAAAATATTTAGAAAAGATATCTGTATGGTTCGAAAATTGGCAATTGACCCTAAATAACAAAAAGTTTGAGGTCATCCACATGGGTGCTAAAAGGAATCCGTTAAACTTCGGTTACACGATAAATCAGTCAAATGCAAAGACCGTAAATTCAACTAAATACCTAGGTATTACAATTACGAACAACTTAAATTTGAAGGTTCAAATAGTTCAAATGGCTCTGAGCACTATAGGACTTAACATCTATGGTCATCAGTCCCCTAGAACTTAGAACTACTTAAACCTAACTAACCTAAGGACATCACACACATCCATGCCCGAGGCAGGATTCGAACCTGCGACCATAGCAGTCGCGCGGCTCCGGACTGAGCGCCTAGAACCGCTAGACCACCACGGCCGGCAAATTTGAAGGAACACATAGAAAATGTTGTGGGAAATGCTAAGGAGAGACTGCGTTTTATTGGCAGGATACTTAGAAAATGTAACAGACCTACTAAGGAGACTGCCTACACTACGCTTGTCCGTTCTCCTATAGAATACTGCTGCGCGGTGTGGGATCAAAATGGTTCAAATGGGTCTGAGCACTATGGGACTTAACTTCTGAGGTCATCAGTCCCCTAGAACTTAGACCTACTTAAACCTATGGACATCACACACATCCATGCCCGAGGCAGGATTCGAACCTGCGACCGTAGCGGTCGGGCGGTTCCCGACGGTAGCGCCTAGAAACGCTCGGCCACCGAGGCCGGCTAGGTGTGGGATCACCAGATAGGATAGGCGCGGTACATCTAAAAAGTTCAAAGAAGGGCAGCGTGTTTTGTATTATCGCGAAATAGGAGAGTGTGTGTTACTGAAATGATACAGGACTTGGGATGGACATCATTAAAAGAAAGGCGTTTTTCGCTGCGGAAGAATCTTCTCACGAAATTCCAATCACCAACTTTGTCCTCCGAATGCGAAAATATTTTCTTGACGCCGACCTACATAGGGAGAAACTATCAGCATGATAAAATAAGGGAAATCAGAGCCCATATTTTCTTTCCGGGTGCTGTACGATATTGGAATAATAGAGAATTATGGAGTTGGTTCGATGAACCCTTGCCAGGCACTTAAATGTGATTTGCAGAGTGTGCACGTAGGTGCAGATGTAGATCACTTCACTGCTGTAGTTGAGAAGATACAAAATTATTAGAAGGAAAGAAACCATGAAATTTTTTATTTTGAATTAAAAAAAAGAAAATATGTTTTTTTAAACATATTTCTCTAAGACTCAGAAATTTGTCAGCCGAGAAATATAAAACGACAAAAGAAGTCTTGTGGTTGATTATATTTCGAGAAAATGGACAGTAATGATTACATTACTTTTTTAACGTAATGTTCTTTCTTTAAATTGTATGGGATTATTCACAAGTATCTCCGAGGTTTCAGAAGACGACTGAGAGAAATCTATAAGCCATATATAATACATACATCAGTGGATAGTGCCTCTCTCCAGGTTTGTAATTCAGTTTACAGGTACTCAGCACATAGGTGTACCGTTTGTGATGAGCCAGTTACCAATAGGACAGTAAAAACTATTGCCATACACGTTGCAGCACGTCATGGTTGATATGAGCGACCGCCTAAATTATTATTCCATGCAGCTCTTCCAGCTTAAATGACAACACACGATCTTTGACATAATCCAGTAAAAGGGAATCAGATGGAATGAAGTCAGGTGACCATGGGAACCACTGAAGCAGAGGGGAATTATATAAGAGGGACCACGCCCAGTCCATGGCTGAGGCAATTCGACATTGAGGTAATCACGTCTGAAACAATGTATGACTGTCCCATAAACTTAAGCAGAGGACGTGGCACAAAAGACGTTAACTTTAGGTGAATCACGAATGTGTCCCGCAATCTCGTGTGGTTTTTACGTGGCCCGGACACGCATTTTATGACAGATCACCTTCCCAGGCACATGAAACATAGCTTCGTCTCAAAAACCAACTTCTGTGAAACACCGTTGACCTCCAGCAGCTGTTGCGAAGTCATGGCAAAAGAGAACGAAGCTCAATTTCCCGAGTTGTCAGTGCATGCGACAACTGCAACCGGTACGGCTCTCCACGCATATGTATGCGGAGAATATGCCAGATAGCTGACTGTGGTACATGCCACACGTTTGCTCGCGGGTGTCGATGATTTCTTCTGACTCCTGACGAACTGTTTCCGCCCGCGCTCCACCTTCCCAACTTGTGGTCACAGCTGGCCTCTTATTTTTATTTTTATTTTTTTCGCACCATGTAAGGAGCCAGTACCACGGAATGTGTTATACCAACCATGGATTTTCCGTTGGTGCCTTAACCTGACATTTGGTACGAAATCGTCGCTGAACCGTCACGACTGGCACATTTCGTAAATCGTGAACACAAGACGCATATATTGCTGCACTATACGCCGTGTTCTGACATCCCTCATCTACCGTGGAGCACTCTGCAGCTCCGCCAGTGCGTATAAAAGCCCCCGTAAACGATGAAACAATATGTCAAATCTTACTATTGTTGCCAAAGATTTGACAGTGTACTATTCTGTTTTACGTGTTTGTCAACACAGAGGGTGTGTGACAGGAATTTTGATTGCCAGAAATTTCACAAGATGGCGGACGTTGTTTGTGTTTTGGTTACGCCAAATCCATTATCTTTAATGAAAAGTAGCTTTATTACAATAAATCTCACTACACCACGAATTTCCACAACTATGGAAACTACGATCAAGAATAAAAACAAAATAGCACCGGCGGTTTCAAAGCTGTAGAGGTATTGCATCTTTCCCTGACATATATTACGCAGGAAAATCAGTATTCCACTACGCACAACATACGAGCAGGAGTGCAAAACATAAAATATATCGAAGTTCTCAAGTTCTTCCACATACATGTACATGTCCCCAGGTTGAGATATTTTAATGAACTATCATTAGAGGATCAAGTAGCAGAGAATAAATTTTGGTGTTCTTTTGTCTCCTTTTTCAATGTGAGGGTGAGTGTAACATTTTCCTTAACAGGTTTTCATGTGTACATTTCTCTCATTTTAAACCGTCTCTGGACCAGACGACTTGCTTCCTACTTCTTCTTCTCCTTCTTTTTCTTCTTCTTTAAACACAGAGTCAGAGTAAATGTTAGAAATGCTTTACATTCGTTTGTAGCCAATCCCACTAGTGTCAAAACGCAGCATACGTGAACAGCATCTGATTCAAAAGTGAGATTAAATTGACAATCTTTGTTGGTATGTGTAAGGGCTTGTTTGACAGATCCCTGGCTAGATGAGAACCAGTTTGACAAATGCGTTTGATATTTAACGAAGGAATTCACCAAACAGCATTGCAAATTGAGAAGCTTTTTTTTATTATTTTCGCTACAAGTTTCGGCAATTCAATATGCCATCTTCAGGCGCCATATGTACACTACTCAAAAATTATCGATGCTAGCAAGCTGCGTCTATCTGTTTCTTGATGTCGTGAATTCTCAAGTGCTTCCTTCGAATACTTACTGCAACTGTCTTCGAGGAAAGCACTTGAGAATTCACCACGTACAGAAACATATGGCCCCAGTATGCCAATACCGATAATTTTTGAGAGGTACATATGGGGCATGAAGACAGCATATTGAATTGCCGAAATTGGTAGCGAAAGTAAAATTTGTCAATTTGCACGGTTGTTTGGCGAATTTCGTTGTTAAATATTTGACCAGCCGCTGTCACACGCCAACAATAGATCAACGGAGAAATAAGTCCGACTGTTTACGAGCGCCTTTACGAGTCGAAACTAGGAGAGATGGTCTATCCACTGATATGTGTCATTTTCCTTTATGTCTTCTAGTTCTCGGGTAGTCGTCTTCCGAAACCCCGAAAGTGATTATGAATAACCCTGTACTCCTCGCCATGGAAGTCCAGCATGCTCACGCGCCTCTACAACCATATACCGAAATGGTTCCTTTTAAAGGGTGCGGCCGATTTCCTTCCTCATTCGTGAACCACTCCGAGCTTTTGCTCCGACACTGGTGACCTTGATGTCGACAGGACGTTAAAGCCTAATCTTCCTTCCCTCGTTTCATCTACGAACGTAACTGTTCCATTGTATAAAGTACGAAGGTCCGCCAAATGATTTAAGTGACTATGGTGACATTTACCTTTTTTACCTAGATAAAGAGTATCTTTATCCTCCAATTTTTAATATTTTCGTTATTACGAGGGTGAGTTAAATGAAAACCTTAAATATTTTTTTAAATATTATTTATTGTGCAGAAGTGGTACAAAGCTGTATCACGTTTCAACATAATCTCTCCCACGCTCAATGCAAGTCCTCCAACGCTTGCAAAGTGCATAAATTCCTTTAGAAAAAAATTCTTTTAGTAGTCTGCGCAACAACTCATGCACCGTGTGGCGTACCTCTTCATCAGAACGGAACTTGTTTCCTCCCATTGCGTCTTTGAGTGGTCCAAACATATGGAAATCACATGGGGCAAGGTCTG
The DNA here is from genome assembly GCF_021461385.2 of Schistocerca piceifrons. Taxonomy (NCBI): domain Eukaryota; kingdom Metazoa; phylum Arthropoda; class Insecta; order Orthoptera; family Acrididae; genus Schistocerca; species Schistocerca piceifrons. The sequence goes on along the minus strand of NC_060146.1, from coordinate 35,320,397 downwards.
GTGAGTATGGTGGATGAGGAAGACACTCAAAATGCAGGTCTGTGATTGTTGCAACTGTTGTACGGGCAGTGTGGGGCCTTGCATTGTCATGTTGCGAAAGGACACCTGCTGACAGCATTCCACGTCGCTTTGATTTGATTGCAGGCTGCAGATGATTTTTTAGGAGATCTGTGTGTGATGCACTGGTGACAGTGGTCCCTCTAGGCATGTAATGCTACTAAATGACGCCTTTTTCATCCCAAAAGAGAGTCAACATAACCTTCCCTGCTGATGGTTCTGTTCGAAACTTCTTTGGTTTTGGTGATGAGGAATGGCGCCATTGCTTGCTCGCTCTCTTCGTTTCAGTTTGGTGTAAGTGAACCCAGGTTTCGTCCCCAGTAACAATCCTTGCAAGGAAGCCATCACCTTCTCGTTCAAGGCGCCGAGTAAGTTCTTCACAAGCATCAACACGTCGTTCTCTCATTTCAGGAGTCAGCTTCCGTGGCACCCATCTTGCAGACACTTTGTGAAACTGGAGCACATCCTGCACAATGTGGTGTGCTGAGCCATGACTAATCTGTAAACATGCTGCAATGTCATTCAGTGTCACTCGGCGGTTTTCCTTCTCTATGGCTTCAACTGCTGCAATGTTCTGTGGAGTCACAACTCGTTGTGCCTGACCTGGACGAGGAGCATCTTCCACTGAAGTCACACCATTTGCGAACTTCCTACTCCATTCGTAGACTTGGTGCTGCGACAAACATGTATCACCGTACTGAACCTTCATTCGTCGATGTATTTCAATAGGTTTCACACCTTCACTGCGCAAAAGCCGAATAACAGAACGCTGTTCTTCGCTGGTGCAAGTCGCAAATGGGGCGGCCATCTTTATACTGATACTGCGACGGTATGTGTGCAGCTGCACTATGCTGCCAGCTACAGGCCATACTGCACGCTTACCAACTTACGGGATAAAGGCGCGAAATTTCGATTTGTTATTACAAATTTAAGGTTTTCATTTGACTGACTCTCGTAAATAGCCATTTTGCATTTTTACTTTCTCTGGATTTTTATTCTCACTACAGTCGACCCCGATTAGCTATCATAAACCCACTAAAGGCGATCAATACATTGGTGAATGACGGAGTGTACAATGATGGAGGTGTTTTCATCGACATATCACTGTTTTAACTAGCCCAGTTTAGCAAGTGAGAGGACAAGATAGCTTGATTTTCATTTCCAGCTTCCATTCATGGGCATGCGGCAGTCGGGGGTGGAGAAGTACCTCAAGAAGTCTCTGTCCGCCCTGCAGCTGGACTACGTGGACCTCTACCTGATCCACAACCCCGTGGGCTTCCAGGACGTCGACGACGGCGGCTTCCCCAAGGACAAGGACGGCAACGTGCTCCTCGACGTGACCACCGACCACGTCGCCATATGGAAGGTACGAGCCGTGTAGCTCCTGCGCGTTGCACGGGCTCGCATCGCACATATTGCCGTCCGCGAAGTGTACAGCGTGCAGGAAAACAACCTGGTAATAAGAGTCAGAGCAGGATAGGCTATCGATGAATCGCACAAAATTTCCGCTATATCCGCAGGTCGGAAATTCAGCACAGTGTAACCACAGCCAAGAGACGACGACCGACCAGCGACGAGTCCACAGAAATGTGTGCACGTCAACTCACTCGCCGCAGCAGATACCTGTTATGCTAAATTAATTAAATAGACGACAGAGGGATAGGGAAACAATTAAAATCGCTCAAAAGAGGAAAGGCCGCTGGACCTGATGGGATACCAGTTCGATCTTACACAGAGTACGCGAAGGAACTTGCCCCCCTTCTTGCAGCGGTGTACCGTAGCTCTCTAGAAGAACGTAGCGTTCCAAAGGATTGGAAGAGGGCAAAGGTCATCCCCGTTTTCAAGAAGGGACGTCGAACAGATGTGCAGAACTATAGACCTATATTTCTAACGTCGATCAGTTGTAGAATTTTGGAACACGTATTATGTTCGAGTATAATGACTTTTCTGGAGACTAGAAATCTACTCTGTAGGAATCAGCAGGGGTTTCGAAAAAGAAGATCGTGTGAAACCCAGCTCGCGCTATTCGTCCACGAGACTCAGAGGGCTATAGACACGGGTTCACAGGTAGATGCCGTGTTTCTTTGACTTCCGCAAGGCGTTCGATACAGATACCCACAGTCGTTTAATGAACAAAGTAAGAGCATATGGACTATCAGACCAATTGTGTGAGTGGATTGAAGAGTTCCTAGATAACAGAACGCAGCATGTCATTCTCAATGGAGAGAAGTCTTCCGAAGTAAGAGTGATTTCAGGTGTGCCGCAGGGGAGTGTCGCAGGACCGTTGCTATTCACAATATACATAAATGACCTTGTGGATGACATCGGAAGTTCACTGAGGCTTTTTGCGGATGATGCTGTGGCATATCGAGAGGTTGTAACAATGGAAAATTGTACTGAAATGCAGGAGGATCTGCAGCGAACTGACGCATGGTGCAGGGAATGGCAATTGAATCTCAATGTAGACAAGTGTAATGTGCTGCGAATACATAGAAAGAAAGATCCCTTATCATTTAGTTACAATATAGCAGGCCAGCAACTGGAAGCAGTTAATTCCATAAATTATCTGGGAGTACGCATTTAAAATGGAATGATCATATAAAGTTGATCGTCGGTAAAGCAGATGCCAGACTGAGATTCATTGGAAGAATCCTAAGGAAATGCAATCCGAAAACAAAGGAAGTAGGTTACAGTACGCTTGTTCGCCCACTGCTTGAATACTGCTCAGCAGTGTGGGGTCCGTACCAGATAGGGTTGATAGAAGAGAGAGAGAAGATCCAGCGGAGAGCAGCGCGCTTCGTTACAGGATCATTTAGTAATCGCGAAAGCATTACGGAGATGATACATAAACTCCAGTGGAAGACTCTGCAGGAGAGACGCTCAGTAGCTCGGTACGGGCGTTTGTTGAAGTTTCGAGAACATACCTTCACCGAGGAGTCAAGCAGTATATTGCTCCCTTCTACGTATATGTCGCGAAGAGACCATGAGGATAAAATCAGAGAGATTAGAGCCCACACAGAGGCATACCGACAGTCCTTCTTTCCAAGAACAATACGAGACTGGAATAGAAGGGAGAACCGATAGAGGTACTCAAGGTACCCTCCGCCACACACCGTAAGGTGACTTGCGGAGTATCGATGTAGATGTAGATGTAGCTGAAGATAGTGGTTCCAGTCTCATGTAGGTGTCCCTTAAATTCCTACCCGTGATAGCTTACATAGATGATAGAGGACGGTAGGAGAGCAAACAAGAAAGCACTGCATGACAAGGTTCCCCAAACTGTCTTCTGCAGAACGCTGGTGTTCCGCGGAAAGTTTTGGATCACCTCGTTTCCGAGAGTTCCGGAACCTACACAGAAAATTCAAACAAAGATCAACATAAACATCATTTCCGCCCTTTTTATTGTTAATGAAAACCACACATTGCATGTGGTACCACCATACAGCGAGACCTTCAGAGGTGGTGGTCCAGATTGCTGTACGCACCGGTACCTCTAATACACAGTAATACGTCCTCTTGCATTGATGCATGCCTGTATACAGGGTGAGTCACTTAACGTTACCGCTTAATATATTTCGTAAACCACATCAAATGCTGACGAATCGATTCCACAGACCGAATGTGAGGAGAGGGGCTAGTGTAATTGGTTAATACAAACCATAAAAAATGCACGAAAGTATGTTTTTAACACAAACCTAAGTTTTTTTAAATGGAACCTCGTTAGTTTTGTTAGCACATCTGAACATATAAACAAATACGTAATCAGTGCCGTTTGTTGCATTGTAAAATGTTGATTACATCCGGAGATATTATAACCTAAAGTTGACGCTTGAGTACCACTCCTCCACTGTTCGATCGTGTGTATCGGAGAGCACCGAATTACGTAGGGATCCAAAGGGAACGGTGATGGACCTTAGGTACAGAAGAGACTGGAACAGCACATTGCGTCCACATGCTAACACCTTTTTATTGGTCTTTTTCACTGACGCACATGTACATTACCATGAGGGGTGAGGTACACGTACACACGTGGTTTCCGTTTTCAATTACGGAGTGGAATAGAGTGTGTCCCGACATGTCAGGCCAATAGATGTTCAATGTGGTGGCCATAATTTGCTGCACACAATTGCAATCTCTGGCGTAACGATCGAACAGCGGAGGAGTGGTACTCAAGCGTCAACTTTAGGTTACAATATCTCCGGATGTAATTAACATTTTACAATGCAACAAACGGCACTGATTACGTATTTGTTTATATGTTCAGATGTGCTAACAAAACTAACGGGGTTCCATTTAAAAAAACGTAGGTTTGTGTTAAAAAACATACTTCCGTGTATTTTTTTATGGTTTGTATTAACCAGTTACACTAGCCTCTCTCCTCACGTTCGGTCTGTGGAATCGATTCGTCAGTATTTGATGTGGTTTACGAAATATATCCAGCGGTAATATTAGGTGACTCACCCTGTATATATGCATACCATCCACAAGTTCATCAAGGCACTGTTGGTCCAGATTGTCCCACTCCACAACGGCGATTCGGCGTAGATCCCTCAGAGCGCTTGGTAGGTCACGTCGTCCATAAACAGCCTTTTCAATCTATCCCAGACATGTTAGACAGGGTTCATATCTGGCCACTCTGGTGCAGCGATGTCGTTATCCTGAAGGAAATCATTCATAAGATGTGCACGATGGGGCGCGAATTGCCGTCAATGAAGACAGATGTCTCGCCAATTTGCTGCCATTATCGGTCGGAGGATGGCATTCACGTATCGTACAGCCGTTGCGGAGTCTACCATGACCACCAGTGGCGTACGTCATCCCCAAATAATGTCACCGCAAAACATCAGGGAACCTCCACCTTGCTGCACTCGCTGGACAGAGTGTCTAAGGCGATCAGCCTGACCGGGTTGCCTCCAAACACGTCTCCGGCGGTTGTCTGGTTGAAGCCATATGCGACACTTATCGGTGACGGTTCAAAAATGGTTCAAATGGCTCTGAGCACTATGGGACTTAACTGCTGAGGTCATCAGTCCCCTAGAACTTAGAACTACTTAAACCTAACTAACCTAAGGACATCACACACAGCCATGCCCGAGGCAGGGTCCGAACCTGCGACCGTAGCGGTCGCGCGGCTCCAAATTGTAGCACCTAGAGCCGCTCTGCCACTCCGAGCGGCTCATCGGAGAAGAGAACGTGATGTCAATCCTGAGCGATTCATTCGGCATGTAGTTGGTCCCATCTGCGTCGAGCTGTATAGTGTCGTGGTGCCCAAGATGGACTTCGTTATGGACGTCTGGAGTGAAGTTGCGCATCATACAGCCTATTGCACACAGTTCGAGTCGTAACTCGACGTCCTGTGGCTGCACGAAAAGCATTATTCAACATGGTGGCGTTGCTGTCATGGTTCCTCCGAGCCATAATCCGTAGGTAGCTGTCATCCACTACATTAATAGTCCTTGAGCGTCCTGAGCGAGGCATGTCATCGACAGTTCCTGTCTCTCTGTATCTAAACAGTCCTCCAAAGTAGTACGTTCAGTCAACGATTTAACAATTGCAAATTTCAGGGAAAGCCTACAGCAGTTAGACTGGGATGAGGTGTACCGTGAACCTGATGCCAATTTAAAATATAATTTATTTCATGACATTTTTGTAAATGCATTTGAAAACTGCTTCCCCAAGAAAATAGTTAAATATACTCGTAAGAAACCTTGTAACAAACCATGGCTTACTAAGGGTATAAAAGTATCTTGTAACCGGAAAAGGGAAATGTATCTGACAGCAAGAAAGAGTAGTGACCCAGAAACTATCAAAAATTATAAAAACTACTGTGTTATATTAAGAAAAGTTATTAAAAAATCCGGGAGTATGTGTATCATGTCTGAAATCAGCAACTCGGATAATAAAATTAAAACAATTTGGAAAATTATTAAAAGAGAAACAGGTCAACCAAGAGCAGAGGAAGACAGTATTACCATCAAATTGAATGAAAACTTTACAAACAAAAAGTCAGAAGTTGAAAATATTTTTAATAATCATTTTCTAAATGTTGTGGATATAGTAGGATCCAGGTGTTCATTAGAAGATGCTAGGCTGTTAATGGAAGAGGCCATACCTATGCAATTTGATACAATTGAAATCTCACTCACTTCTCCCTCTGAAATTAGGAAAATAATAAACTTGCTTAAAATCAAAAACTCACATGGAATTGATGGCATTTCCAGCAAAATACTAAAAGCTTGTTCTCAACAGATAAGTAAGATTCTCAGCCACCTGTGTAATAGCTCTCTGGAACAGGGCATTTTCCCTGATAGACTGAAATATGCTATTGTTATACCTTTGCATAAATACGGGGATAGATCTGATGTCAACAATTACCGTCCAATCTCCCTTCTAACAGCTTTATCCAAAATTTTTGAGAAAGTAATGTATTCAAGAGTAGCTTCACATATCTGTAAAAATGAAGTACTAACAAAATGTCAGTTTGGTTTCCAGAAAGGTTTTTCAACAGAAAATGCCATATATGCTTTCACCAGTCAAATTTTGAATGATCTGAATAACCGAACACCTCCCATTGGGATTTTTTGTGATCTCTCAAAGGCTTTTGATTGTGTAAATCATGAAATTCTGCTAGACGAGCTCAAGTATTGTGGCATGAGTGGGACAGTGCAGAAATGGTTTAATTCGTACCTAACTGGAAGAGTGCAGAAAGTTGAAATAAGTAGTTCTCGTAACATGCAAAGATCAGCACATTCCTCAAACTGGGGAACTATCAAGAATGGGGTTCCACAAGGGTCAGTCTTGGGTCCTTTGTTGTTCTTATTATATATTAATGACTTGCCATTCTATATTCATGAAGAGGCAAAGTTAGTTCTCTTTGCTGATGATACAAGTATAGTGATCACACCTGAGAAACAAGAATTAACTGATGAAATTGTCAATACTGTCTTTCAGAAAATTACTAAGTGGTTCCTTGTAAGCGGACTCTCACTGAATTTTGATAAGACACAGTACATACAGTTCCGTACAGTGAATAGTATGACGCCATTAATAAATATAGACCTTAATCAGAAGCATATAGCTAAGGTAGAATATTCCAAATTTTTAGGTATGTCCATTGATGAGAGATTAAATTGGAAGAAACACATTGATGATCTCCTGAAACGTTTGAGTTCAGCTACTTATGCAATAAGGGTCATTGCAAATTTTGGTGATAAACATCTTAGTAAATTAGCTTACTACGGCTATTTTCACTCATTGCTTTCATATGGCATCATATTTTGGGGTAATTCATCACTGAGGAATAAAGTATTTATTGCACAGAAGCGTGTAATCAGAATAATAGCTGGAGTCCACCCAAGATCATCCTGCAGACATTTATTTAAGGATCTAGGGATATTCACAGTAGCTTCTCAGTATATATACTCTCTTATGAAATTTGTTATTAACAACCAAACCCAATTCAAAAGTAATAGCAGTGTGCATAACTACAATACTAGGAGAAAGGACGATCTTCACTATTCAAGATTAAATCTAACTTTGACACAGAAAGGGGTGAATTATACTGGCACTAAAGTCTTTGGTCACTTACCAAATAGTATCAAAAGTCTGACAGATAACCAACAAGTATTTAAGAAGAAATTAAAAGAATTTCTGAATGACAACTCCTTCTACTCCATAGAGGAATTTTTAGATATAAATTAAGAAAAAAATATTAAAAAAATAAAAAAATAAAAATAAAAAAACACAAAAAATAAAGTTGTTATATTAACTTAAGTATGTTGTTAAATTAACCTAATTATGTCATGTATTGGAAAATTTGACTCGTTCCACATCATTACGAAATATCGTATTCATGATCCATGGAACTAGTATTAATCTACTCTAATCTAATCTAATCTCCTCCATGTCCGAACAACATCACTTTGGTTCACTCCGAGACGCCTGGACGCTTTCCTTGTTGTTCAAATGGCTCTGAGCACTATGGGACTTAAATTCTGAGGTCATCAGTCCCCTAGAACTTAGAACTACTTAAACCTAACTAACCTAAGGATATCACACACATCCCTGCCCGAGGCAGGATTCGAACCTGCGTGGTTCCAGACTGTAGCGCCTAGAACCTCTCGGCCACAACGGCCGGCCCACTTTCCTTGTTGAGAGCCCTTCCTGGCACAAAGTAACAATGTGGACGCGATCGAACGGCGTTATTGACGGTCTCGGCATGGTTGAACTACACACAACACTAGCCATGTTCCTCTTTTCTGGTGGAATGACTGGAACTGATCGGCTTTCGGCCCCATCCGTCTAATAGGCACTGCTCATGCATGGTACTTTGCATCTTTGGGCGGGTTTAGTGACATCTCTGAACAGTCAAAGGGACTGAGTCTGTGATACAATATCCTCAATCAACGTGTATCTTCAGGAGTTCTGGGAATTGGGGTATTGCAAAAACTCTTTTTGACGTGTGTAGTTGCCTCGCAAATCACCAGACCGATGCTCTCTCCACTGTTAGTTCCAGGACGGGAAACGGGAACTACTTGTGATGGTTGGGTTGCCTGAAGTACCGACAACAACCGGAACACGACCGAACACTGTCAACTCGTCTTCATTACGTCAGAATTCTCGTTTGGTGATTTTCGTTCGCTTGTGTACTCTCTGGTGTAAGACGGGCACAAAATTACAAGATGAAGAGACTTGTACCGAATAGAATGGCGTGCATCTTCGGGACGAATATTACGCTAACGACAGCTACAGTCTCAGACGCTAGTCTGTGTTTCATTAAACGCCCCGTATACACCAGACGATAATAAATATCGAGGCGCCTATTACACAGCACGTAGCACTCCGTCTTCAGGCCACAAGTGGCCCATCGGTACCATCCGACCGCCGTGTCATCCTCAGCTGAGGATGCGGTTAGGAGGGGCGTGTGGTCAGCACACTGCTCTCCCGGCCGTTACTATGGTTTTCTGTGACCGAAGCCGCTACTATTCGGTCGAGTAGCTCCTCAATTGGCATCACGAGGCTGAGTGCACCCCGAAAAATGGCAACAGCGTATGGCGGCCTGGATGGTCACCCACCCAAGTGCCAGCCACACCCAACAGCGCTTAACTTCGGTGTTCTGACGGGAACGGGTGTATCCACTGCGGCAAGGCCGTTACTCAGACACCTATTCGTGAATGTTAATGTGTGGTCTGCCGGTGTGGCCGTGCGGTTCTAGGCGCTTCAGTCTGGAACCGCGGGACCGCTACGGTCGCAGGTCCGAATCCTCTCTCGGGCATGGCTGTGTGTGATGTCCTTAGGTTAGTTAGGTTTAAGTGGTTCTAAGTTCTAGGGGACTGATGACCTCAGATGTTAAGTGCCATAGTGCTCAGAGCCATTTCAACCATTTGCTAATGTGTGGTGTGTCCACCCTTCACCTTTATGACGGTTTCAACTCTGCTGGGGTCTCTCTCAGTGAGGTGCCTGTATGTCTGTTGAGGAACGGCAGCATATTGTTTCTCAGTAGCCAAAACCAGAGAAGGTAGTGATGTTGAACACTGGAGTGAAGTCGACGTTCTAACTCATCCAACAGGAGTTCCGTGAGGTTCACGTTCTGTCTCTGGGCAGACCTGTCCATTTCTGGAATGTCATCGTGCACGCAGTACACAGCGGTGTAAAATGCGTTCATGTCCGTCCGCATTTGGTTGGCTGGTTGATTTGGGAGAAAGGACCAAACACCGAGGTAATCGGTCCCATCAGGTAAGGGAAAGCATGGAGAAGGCCGTGCCCTTTCACAGTAAGCATCCTGGCATTTATCTGTGAAGAATCACAGAAAACCTAAATCAGGATGGCCGGACGCGGTTTTGAGCCGTCGTCTTCCCTAATGCGAGTCCGGCAGATAATTTTATTCAGGCATTCGCCAAACCCAAACCCTGGCACATGATGTAGCGTGAGTCATCACTCCAAATCCCTGGTTTCCAGTCATCAAAATGGCTCTGAGCACTATGGGACTTAACTGCTGTGGTCATCAGTCCCCTAGAACTACTTAAACCTAACTAACCTAAGGACATCACACACATCCATGCCCGAGGGAGGATTCGAACCGCCGGCCGGAGTGGCCGAGCGGTTAAAGGCGCTACAGTCTGGAACCGCACGACCGCTACGGTCGCAGGTTCTAATCCTGCCTCGGGCATGGATGTGTGTGATGTCCTTAGGTTAGTTAGGTTTAAGTAGTTCTAAGTTCTAGGGGACTTATGACCACAGCAGTTGAGTCCCATAGTGCTCAGAGCCATTTGAACCATTTTGATTCGAACCTGCGACCGTAGCGGCCACGCGGCTCCAGATTGTAGAGCCTAGAACCGCAAGGCCACTCCGGCCGGCTTCAAATCATCCACTGAGCAGCGGTATCGCTCCCCGCACCACCTCAAGCATCACTCAGCACTGAGCACAGAAATGTCTGGCTCATAAGGATTCGCTCTACCACTGTACTCCATTCTTTTTCCTCGCTATGCACAGTGAGTATTGTAACTCTACTGTTGGTACTATCAGTACAAGGGGTCTGCTTGGTCGTGCTTTAGCTGTGGTTATTCCTTCTTGACAATAATAGCACCGACAGTCGAGTAGTTTTAGAAAGGTTGAAATGTCCCTGACACATTTGTTAACTGGGTCGTATCAAATGACTGGTCCATGTTCAAAGTCACTAAGCTTTCCTGACTGACCCTTTGTGATGTCGTTGCTTCTATACTGACAACACAACAGCTCCCGCCTCCTATTACACTCCTGGCCATTAAAATTGCTACACCACGAAATTTAACCGACAGGAAGAAGATGCTGTGACATGCAAATGATTAGCTTTTCAGAGCATTCACACAAGGTTGGCGCGAGTGGCGACACCTACAACGTGCTGACATGAGGAAAGTTTCCAACAGCAGTTTCCAATAGCAGTTGACCGGCGTTGCCTGGTGAAACGTTGTTGTGATGCCTCGTGTAAGGAGGAGAAATACGTACCATCACGTTTCCGACTTTGATAAAGGTCGGATTGTAGCCTATCGCGATTGCGGTTTATCGTATCGCGACATTGCTTCTCCCGTTGGTCGAGATCCAATGACTGTAAGAATATGGAATCGGTGGGTTCAGGAGGGTAATACGGAACGCCGTGCTGGATCCCAACGGCCTCGTATCGCTAGCAGTCGAGATGACAGGCATCTTATCCGCATGGCTGTAACGGATCGTGCAGCCACGTCTCAGTCCCTGAGTCAACAGATGGGGACGTTTGCAAGACAACAACCATCTGCACGAACAGTTCGATGACGTTTGCAGCAGCATGGACTATCAGCTCGGAGACCATGGCTGCGGTTACCCTCGACGCTGCATCACAGACAGGAGCGCCTGCGATGGTGTACTCAACAACGAACCTGGGTGTACGAATGGCAAAACGTAATTTTTTCTGATGAATCCAGGTTCTGTTTACAGCATCATGATGGTCGCATCTGTGGTTGGCGACATCGCGGTGAACGCACATTGAAATCGTGTATTCGTCATCGCCATACTGGCGTATCACACAGCGTGATGGTATGGGGTGCCATTGGTTACACGCCTCGGTCACCCCTTGTTCGCATTGACGGCACTTTGAACAGTGGACGTTACATTTCAGATGTGTTACGACCCGTGGCTCTACCCTTCATTCGATCCGTGCGATACCCTACATTTCAGCAGGATAATGCACGACCGCACATGTTGCAGGTCCTGTACGGGCCTTTCTGGATACAGAAAATGTTCGATTGCTGCCCTGACCAGCACATTCTACAGATCTGTCACCAACTGGAAATGTCTGGTCAATGGTGGCCGAGCAACTGGCTCGTCACAATACGCCAGTCACTACTCTTCATGAACTGTGGTATGCATGGGCAGCTGTACCTGTACACGCCATCCAAGCTCTGTTTGACTCAATGCCCAGGCGTATCAAGGCCGTTATTACGGCCAGAGGTGGTTGTTCTGAGTACTGATTTCTCAGGATCTATGCACCCATATTGCGTCAAAATGTAATCACATGTCAGTTCTAGTATAATATATTTGTCCAATGAATACCCATTTATCATCTGCATTTCTTCTCGGTGTAGCAATTTTAATGGCCAGGGGCATACAAAAAGAAATGAGCTGGAGTATGGAATGCACAAACCAGTGACATGAGGGTAATACCGTGGCGTGTGCAACGAGGTGTGGTGGCGACCAGAGCGTGGAAGTTCACAGCCTGTCGCTAGAGGGCACGCGTACATCTCATGTGACAATAAAGAGCTAGCAGCACCATGCGTGAGTCGTTCAACGCTGCCAGTCGCATTGCAAACAATGAGATGGAGGCGTCAAAGGACGAGCAAAGAGGTGTTGTTCGTTTTCTGACAGCGGAAGCAGTAGGAGGATCGGACATTCATCGAAGAATGTCACAAGTGTACGGCGAACACTGCATGTCCCTTGCAAGAGACAATGCGTGACACAAGCACTTCAGGGAAGGACGGGTGTTGTTAGCCGATGTTGCAAGGTCTGGAGCACTAGACTGCATTACTGATGACATCGACCACCTGGTGGATGCACTCTTACCCAGGACCGCCGAGTGACAGTGAAAGCCATAGCCGCCTTGGTCGGACTGAACATCGGAAGTGTTCACACCATCATGAAGGAACGACCGCACATGCGCAAAGTGTGTGGCCAATGGTTGTACCACGGTCTTCAACTACACCAGGAAGTATGTCGAATGGCCCACTGTCTTGCTCATCTGCAGCGCCACGATCGGGAAGGGAATGAGTTCCTGGCACGAGTGGCAGTTGGAGATGACTCATGGTGTCATCACTTCGAACCAGAATCAAAACGACAGTCTCCAGTGGAAGCATCCAGGGTCACCACCACCCAAAAAGCCAAGGCTATCCACACGAGTGCACGAAACCTTATGCTGACGTTCTTCTTCGACCAAGATGGCCCCTTCTGATTCACTTCCTGCAGCACGGGACAACAGTGAACGCCCAGCGTTACTCGCAAACCTCGACGACCCTTCGCCAAGTGATCAAATCAAAACGACCAGGCACTCTCACCCATGGGGTCATTCTGCTCCACGGCAACGCAAAACTTCATATGGCCAACACAGTCGCGGCACTCCTGCAGAAATTTTGGGTCCCCTTAGGAAGGCTCTGAGGGGCAAATGATTCACCTCGGATGACAAAGTTCAGCTGTATGTGCGGAACTGGTTAACATCGCAGCCACAGAAAGTTTATGAGATAGCTATGCACCGCCTTGTGTCACAGTGGGAAAAGTGTCTCAACAACCAAGGTCAATACTTCTAACATACAGGTACTGGTTTCTGCAATTATGCCTCTGGCTCGTTTCTTTTTGAACGCCCCTTATATACTGACATCTAGTGGTCAATTCGAGGTTTTGTAAGGACGTCTGAATATTTTTGACCATATAGTGTGCTTCTGTAAGAGTATAGATGGTTTTGACTGTTTGCTTACTACGTGCAGGGAATGGAGGCCCAGGTGGACGCGGGCCGTGCTCGCTCCATAGGTCTGTCCAACTTCAACGCGCGCCAGATCAAGCGCGTGTGGGAGTCAGCGCGCATCAAGCCGTCCAACCTGCAGGTGGAGATGCACGTCTACTTCCAGCAGCGCGAGCTCAGGGCCTTCTGCCGCGCCCTCGACATCACCTTCTGCGCCTTCGGACCACTCGGCTCGCCGCACATCTACCCGTTCGTCGAGAGCCATGGCGGAGATGTCAGCAAGTAGGTGGCATCTGAGGTCAATCCCGCATTACGCAAGGATGTCGAGATCCTTTTGATATGATAGTGCAGTCTTTAGGAAAGCGTCACTAAATGCAGTAGTGGTGAATTTTTTCATGTACCGGGTGATCAAAAAGTCAGTATAAATTTGAAAACTGAATAAAACACGGAATGATATAGATAGAGAGGTACAAATTGACACACATGCTTGGAATAACATGGGGTTTTATTAGAACCGAAAAAATACAAAGGTTGAAAAAAGTCCGACAGATGGCGCTTCATTTGATCAGAATAGCAATAATTAGCATAACAAAGTAAGACAAAGCAAAGATGATGTTCTTTGTAGGAAATGCTCAATATGTCCACCATCATTCCTCAACAATAGCTGTAGTCGAGGAATAATGTTGTGAACAGCATTGTAAAGCATGTCCGGAGTTATGGTGAGGCATTGGAGTCGGATGTTGTCTTTCAGCATCCCTAGAGATGTCGGTCGATCACGATACACTTGCAACTTCAGGTAACCCCAAAGCCAATAATCGCACGGACTGAGGTCTGGGGACCTGGGAGGCCAAGCATGACGAAAGTGGCGGCTGAGCACACGATCATCACCAAACGACGCTGGCAAGAGATCTTTCACGCGTCTAGCAATATGGGGTGGAGCGCCATCCTGCATAAACATCGTACGTTCCAGCAGGTGTTTATCAGTCAGGTTGGGGATGATGCGATTCTGTAACATATCGGCGTACCTCTCACCCGTCACGGTAGCAGTCACTGACGTTTTGCTGTCCAGCGCCATCTGTCGGCCATTCTGTGAACTTTGTTATTTTTTTTTTTTTGTTCTAACAAAACCCCGTGTCATTCCAAGCATGTGTGTCAATTTTTACCTCTCTCTATCTACATTATTCCGTGGTTTATTAAGTTTTCAAATTTATACTGACTTTTTGATCACCCGGTACCTCAGTTAACCTATCATGTCTGTAAGGCGACGCAATATTGCTGGAGATGGATTGACAGCCCCGCTGACTCTGATTGCAGACTACCACGGTACAACCAGCTGAGCGACCCGCTGGTGAAGCAAATAGCGCAGAAGCACGGCAAGACGACGGCCCAGGTGCTCATCCGCTTCCTGATGCAGCTCGAGGTCGCCGTAATTCCCAAGAGCTCCAACCCAGCACGCATCAAGGAGAACTTCGCGGTGAGTAGCTCTAGCTCGACTTCGTGCCTCGACTGGAAGCGTGACCTTGACTGGATGAGCCGAGTAGTGCCCCAGTTGATCGACGATGAAGACCACCCTAGCAGTCGAAAGCAAGAAACGAAAAATTCAGGAAAAACTGAAATTAGTTTTTCTATTGTCCTCTTCGTAGTCCTGTATCCACTTCCCCCCATATACATGTTGCCGTTGTTGTTATTGTTATTGTTGTGGTAGTGATCTTCACTCCAAAGATGCAGCTCTCCATGCTGCTCTCCTCTGTGCAAACCTCTTCATCTCTGAACAACTACTGTATTCTTTATCCTTCTGAATCCGCTTACTGTATTCATTTCTCTGTTTCCCACAACGATTTTAACCCCGCACACTTCATCTTCTAGTCAGGTAGTGCCACAAATTTCTTCTCTCCCCAATTTGTGGCGTCTTGCCCACTCGTATCGTATAGTGTGCCTAAGGGATGCTGCTTTCTCGCAATGCTATACAACAATTCAAGCAAATACCGTTAGTAGTTTTATTTCAATAAAGCAAATTGACAATATTTAACTTTGAAATAACAATGGTGTCGAAAGTGATGGGCGACATGCAAACAGTTATGTTCTTCGATATAGACAAAGTCCAGACAAGTGATTGATACGGATCACTACTATCTGCAATTGTAGCACACTCTCTGCTAGGCCGTGCTAATGCTGTCCACTGGTGTCTGGCAGACGCTATTTTTTTTTTCCTTGATTGAATTTCGATTCCCCCCTAAGGGGGGCGGGCTGGCTGCTCTTCAGCCTACAGACTTTTTAAAACATAAGAAGAAGATAAGAAACAATAAAAGCAGGCGATAAAACGGTGACTTAAATAGTAAAACGGCGGAAAATTGTGGAAAGTTAAAAGATAAAACAAAGGGTTGGCAATGGTAATAAAATACACAGGAAGCAGACAGGTAAAATAGTAGACAGACAATTAAAAAACACGGCGACAGTCTGGTTTCTGTTCGCAAGAGATATAAAAAAAATCACAAGCAGCGACAGTACAACAATGAACACTCACTGTAAACACTGCACTAAAATGTCGGCACAAAGCCAAGGGCAGACGGGGAGGGGCGGGGGGGGGGGGGGACCTCGACAGATGAGGGGGAAAACAAGGAGGCAGGAGAGGAAAAACGAAAGGGGGGGAACCGAAGGAGGTAGAGGACTTATAAGTGGGGGGGGGGGGGAGGAGAAGGGAAGACATGAGAGGGAATGGGAAATGCAAAAGGACTCGGGGGAGAGAAGAGGGGCAGAGAGAGGGTAGGCGGGGAAAAAAGAAGATAAAAGGGGGGGGGAGCCGAGGAAAAGGAGGGGGGGTGAGGATCAGAGTTGATAGGAAGTGCCGAGGCTAGCATGAGCCACGCTTATATTCGCTCCGGCTAGATGCCGCTCCTATCGACGTGACGTCCTGGTCAGCGCACTGTTGGCTGCCATCGTCTCACCGCCTTCTCTGGTCTTGGGTTCCTCTTCTTCGTTCTGGCGCTTGCGGTCACGCCAGAACACAATTATATTCACTATCTCAACATTTACATGATCTACCCATCTAATTTTCAGAATTCTTCTGTAGCACCACATTCCAAAATCTTCTAGTTTCTTCTTGTCTGAAATGTGTATCTTCCATGTCTCACTTACATACATGGCTACACTGCATAGAAATATTTTCAGAAAAGACTTCATAACACTTAAATCTATATTCGATGTTAACAAATTTCTCTTCTTCAGAAACGCTTTTCTTCCCACTGCCAGTCTACATTTTATATACTCTTTACATCGACCATCATCAGGTATTTTGCTCTGCAAATAAAAAAACTCATTTAACTCTTTAACTTTCTCCTTTCCTAATCTGAATCCCTCAGCATCACCTGATTTAATTCGACTAGAATCCATTGTCACTATTTTGCTTTTGTTGATGTTCATCTTATATCCTTCTTTCGCGACACTCTCCATGCCATTCAACTGCTCTTCCAAGTCTTTTGCTGTCTCTGACAGAATTAGATTTCTATCAGCAAACTTCAAAGGTCTTATTTCTTCTGCCTAATCTTTAATTCCAACTCCAAAGTTTTCTTTGTTTTCCCTTACTGCTTGCATGTTGAAAAGATTAGATAAATTCGTGCATAGACTACAACCTTGTCTCACTCCCTTCTCAACCACTGCTTCCCTTTTATGCCCCTCAACTCTTACAACTGTCGTCTGGTTTCTGTACAAGTTGTCAATAGCGCTCCCTGTATTTTACCCTTGCTACCTTCAGAATTTCAAACAGTGTATTCCAGTCAATATTGCAAAAACTTTTCTCTAAGTCTAGAAATGCTATAAACGCAGCTTTGCCTTTCCTTAACCTATCTGCTAAGGTAACTCGCACGGTCAGTATTGCCTCGCGTGTTCCTCCATTTCCCCGAGGTCAGCTTCTACCAGTTTTTGCATTCTTCCATAAAGAACAAGTGTAGCATCTTGCAACCAACTGCTAGTTCGGTAATATAGACACCTGACAACACCTGATTTCTTCGTAACTGGAATCACAGCATTCTTCTTGAAGTCTGAGAATAATTCGCCTGTCTCATACATCTTGCACACCAGTTGGAAGAGTTATGGCTCTGCCAAGGCCATAACTTCCACATAGACGTATGCTGCTTCTAACCGTTGCCAAGCACTCACAACTGATCTGAGAAATTCCGATACATTAATTTGGAAAACGGAAAATACGAAATGTGAAGAGAAAGGTCGAAGAAGCCGGCCGTTGTGGTCGAGCTGTCCTAGGCGCTTCAGTCCGGAACAGCGCTGCTGCTACGGTCGCAGGTTCGAATCCTACCTCCGGCATGGATGTGTGTGATGTCCTTAGGTTAGTTAGGTTTAAGTAGTCCAAGGTCTAGGGGACTGATGACCTCAGATGTTGTCCCATAGTGCTCAGAGCCATTTGAACCATTTGAGGTCGAAGAAAGGCAACCTTACTTATATAGCATTTGCAAACTTGAAGAAAATTTGTGGCAATGGTGACTGGACTACACTCCTCGAAAATTTGGAACTGACAGGGGAAAACTATAGGAAGCGAAATGTTATTTGCAACCCATGCAGAAACCACGTGGTAGTTATAATAGTCGAAGGGCATGAAAGTTGAGAAGGCAGTGAGAAAGGGTTATAGCCTGTACACGACGTTTCTCAAAATGGACATTGGACAAGCTCTGAAGGAAGTCTGATGTTTGGAAAAAAAATTAATGTTCAGAATGAGTGAAAAAACATTGAGATGTGCTGATGACATTGTAATTCTGTCAGAGAGAGAATAAGGCTTGGAAGAGAAAATGATTGGACAGTGTCTTGGAAGTAAGATATAAGATGTATATCAACAAAAGTAAAACAAGAATGAAGGAATCCAGTCGAATCAATTGATGCTGCGGAGATATAACTCGAAAACGAGACACCGAAAGCAGTAGATGCATTTTGCTGTCTGGGCAGTAAAATAATTGACAGCGCATGATGTAGAGAGGGTATAAAATGCAGGCTGGCATTAGATAGAAATTAATATCTGAAAAAATAGGAATTAGGAATCATTTAGTATCAACAAAAGTGAAGCGAAGTGTTTTCTGGTGTGGAGTCTAGCCTTATGCAAATTTGAAAAGCGGACGATAAGCAGTTCAAACAAGATAGGAAAACTTTTAAGATATGGCATTAGAGGAAAAGGATGAAGTTTGGACGGTTAAATGGACTAATTAATAAGAAAATAGTTAACCGAATTTTAGAAGTTTGTTGCTCAGCTTGACTAAAAGAAGGACCCAGTTGGATCGCACATCCTGAGGCACCAAGGAATTGCTAGTATGGTTGTGGATGGAAATGTGTGTGATGGGAGGGGGAGTGGGAGAAATTGGAGACTGACCAACGCTTGGACACAGTATGAAGGTTGAAAAGGATGTAGGTTGCGGTAGTAATGCAGAGATGAAGACGTTTGCACAGGTGCATCAAATCACTCTTCAGACTGGCAACTACAACAACACCAACAGTAAAGAGAGCGGTGGAAAAACCACGACGGGGGCATAAAGGCAAATGTCGAGAGAGGGATCGTGCGAGGTGACACACTGACCAGCCTGACCAGCACATTGGACTCCCTTTCGGGAGGACAACGGTTCATATCCACGTCTGGCAATACAGTATTTCGACACCTTCCCGTACAGCAAAGCGTTATCAGCAAACAGCCGCAAATTGCTGCTCATCCTGTTCTCTAGATCATTTATGTCTACAGATGTATGATCCTGTCACACTTCTGTGGGGCACTCTTGACGATACGCTTGCCCTGATGAACACTCGCCATTGAGAATAACGTAATGGGTTCTGTTATTCAAGTCACTCACATGTCTCGGAACTTAATCTAAATTATCGGACAATCATTATTAAATGCGTACGAGAGCGTGCTGAAACGTAATGCCTTGGAATTTTTTATGTGAAAACTCTTAATTTTTTAAAAAAATAGAACAAACGTTATTAACATTCTGCATCGGAGGCATTTCTTTTCGGCACCCCTTTGTACGTCTTGCATAACGACCAGGGCGGTAAAACTAGAGGAATTCGGTCTTTTATAGAGGGGTGCTGACAATCTTTGAAACACAAAGGGAAGAAAATTAACCCTCAGCCAAACGCCTTGCTGTGGCTTGCGGAGTTGTTGTTGTTGTTGTTGTCTTCAGTCCTGAGACTGGTTTGATGCGGTTCTCCATGCTACTCTATCCTGTGCAAGCTTCTTCATCTCCCAGTACTTACTGCAACCTACATCTTTCTGAATCTGCTTAGTGTATTCATCCGTTGGTCATCCTCTACGATTTTTACCCTCCACGCTGCCCTCCAGTACTAAATTGGTGATCCTTTGATGCCTCAAAACATGTCCTACCTACCGGTCCCTTCTTCTTGTCAAGTTGTGCCACAAACTCCTCTTCTGCCCAATTCTATTCAATACCTCCTCATTAGTTATGTGATCTACCCATCTAATCTTCAGCATTCTTCTGTAGCACCACATTTCGAAAGCTTCTATTATCTTCTTGTCCACACTATTTATCGTCCATGTTTCACTTCCATACATGGCTACACTCCACACAAATACTTTCAGAAACGTGTTCCTGACACTTAAATCTATACTCGATGTTAACAAATTTTTCTTCTTCAGGAACGCTTTCCTTGCCATTGCCAGTCTACATTTGATATCCTCTCTACTTCGACCATCATCAGTGATTTTGCTCCCCAAATAGCAAAACTCCTTTACTACTTTAATTGTCTCATTTCCTAATCTAATTCCCTCAGCATCACCCGACTTAATTCGACTACATTCCATTGCATGGCTTGCGGAGTACAGAAGTAAATTTTGACCTCTACGCACAGCCTTGAAGTATGTCACTTATGAACTGTAGTAACACGAAACTAATGAACGCTTTTTATTTAACTTTCAGGTGTTCGATTTCGAACTGTCCCCAGAAGAGATGGAAGCCCTGGAGGCTTTGGATAAGGGACCAAAAGGCAGACAGGCGAATGAGCACGTCCTTCCTGGGTAACTAAATAATATAATTTTATTTTATATTAATGTTAAAATGAAAAAATTTATTTCACAGCATACAGACATACGTAAGTTATTCTCTCCAAACGGACAAAGTTATGAGGGTTGTTCGAATAGTAAGGAACGACCGGTCGCGAAATGGAAACCACAGTGAAAATCAGAACTGTTTTCTTTGCACATTTAGCTACACCTTCCAGGTACTTCTCTACATAGTCGCCGCTCCGATTTAATTTGTCGGAGCGTTATACCAAATTTCCAGCACCATAGTCATAGAGGGCAGCCGCCTGTGTTTTCCGATAATTCTCTACGCTGGGCTATAGCGCGTAGCCGACGCTCAAGTGTTGTCTTCGTATCCAGCATTTTATGTGAACAGAGATGATACTCAGGACGAGCCAATTAGGACTGTGTTGTGGGTGATCGAACACTTTCCTTCGAAAAGGCTGCAGGAGCGTCTTCACTGCCCCTGCTGAGTGCGGCTGAGAATTGCCAAGAAGAAGGAAGTGCGTGGCAGTAGTGGTAGGTGGGCTGCGGGAGAGATTGCTGTTCTAGGTCCGCCTCCGTAGCGATAGCATTACTGCTTACCACGCAGGGGACACGGGTTCGATTCCCGGCAGGGTTCTAGCCACCTTTAGTCGCTCACAGTGCGCTCACAACTGAAACGAGCGTCTTGATGCGATCGACGGGCATACTAGAGAAACTGCACAAAACGTCTGTGAGAAGCCTCGTCGGATTTTCACAGTGGTTTCCACTTCGCGACGATCAGCTCTCTGGCAAATGGTATAAAAGGTATCAAGAGATAACTAATGCTAATAACATACGATAGCTCTAACACCAAAACTTTTTAACAAGGATTTTTTAATTGATGTAACTGTGAGTTCATATTAAAACCTTGTTCATGAGAAATTTTTAGAAAGGAACTATACCAGATTTTTACATTTTTTAGGAAATGTGTATTTGAAAATTACAGGCTGTCGTTGATACACTTGTTGATATTATTCCACATAAAGGCCACCCAGTTCAGTGTATGTTGTGAGCCGTGCCACAAGCTTCTTTGTGCCCTCCTCGGAAAACTCCCTCCCCCCCCCCCCCTCCCCAGTTCCTTACCTCCACTTTAGAATCTCTTTCTGCATCTGTTCGCCGGTTGAAAATTTAATTACACTTATGTATGCTTTCAGGGGAGTAAAGAGATGGTAATCTAAAGGTGCCGAGTGAGGAAATGGTTTAAAACATCCCAACCAAATGAGTCCAAGAGAGCCTTGGTGGCTAAGGCTGTGCGAGGACGGGCGTTGTCGTGCAATAAGCACACTCCTCTCCTAAGCATTCCACTGCTTTTGAGTTTCCCTAGGATCTCACAATATCGCTGTGGATTGATGGTGTGTCATTGAGGCAAAAATTCAAATTATGCCTTTTCGGTCCCAAAACTCTTAGGCCATAATTTTTTTGCCCGAAATCGTGGTTCTGATTTTTTTGACAGATGAGAAATTGTTGTGACGCCACTGTAGCGATCGTCTTTTTCATTCAGGCTTGTAATGAGCTACCCGTGTTTCATCCCCAGTCACAACAGAACTAAGAAAGCCTCACCTTCCAATTCGAATCACCCAAAAAACTCGCGGCCGCTATTGACCCATTTTTCTTACGCTGCTCTGTCACCTGTTTTGAGATCTACCTAGCGCACACTTTCCGGTATCCCAGCGTTCCTGTGAGTGTCTCGTATAAGACAGTTCTACAGAGTTGTCAGACCATCGCAGAAATTTCATCCAATATCTAACGGCTGTCTTCACGAACAGTTTTCTCGATCTTTTGCACCAATTCCTCAGCCAAAATGGAAGGTCATCCACTCTTCTGTTCGTCATGAACATTTTTTCTGCCTCCACTAAATTCCCTACACCACTAAACACTACTCGTTCTGTTCATAACACCTTCGCCGTAAGCCGTTTGGACTTGTGGCAAAATTTCGGAAGGTGTTATTCCTTCCGCGAGTAGTAAGTGGATCACAGCACGTGACTCGCACTTGCCGGGATTACTTACCTACATCCTTCACGTAACTGTACACTACAACTGGCGTTTACATGCTGCAGTGTTCCTGCGGTGCTCGCTCTGGTCAGGGGATACCCCCGCCACCCCCCTCCCCGTCACTCATCCAGTCAGTGTTGCCAACCATCAAAAATCAACAAACTACAACCCGTTATGGTCACAGTACACTTTCTTTCTGAACACGCCTCGTATTTCTATATCACTTAATGTCTTAAGTGGTTACCCAGCCCCATTGCAGGTTACCAGTGTAATAGCTTCCATGGATATATGCGACTGCAGTCTTTCAAAAAAATGGTTCAAATGGCTCTGAGCGCTATGGAACTCAACTGCTGAGGTCATTAGTCCCCTAGAACTTAGAACTAGTTAAACCTAACTAACCTAAGGACATCACAAACATCCATGCCCGAGGCAGGATTCGAACCTGCGATCGTAGCGGTCTTGCGGTTCCAGACTGCAGCGCCTGTAACCGCACGGCCACTTCGGCCGGCTGCAGTCTTTCTCGGCGTATTCCAATGATGAGTTTCGTACCCATCAGCTGAAGATGATGGGTACGAAACTCATCGAAACTTCGCGACAAGACGACACCACCACTCAGCTGATAGCCCGAGAAGAATTCATCAGCTTCCATGGATACCAAAAACACTGTTTCCAGTATTTCATATAGTTACTGAACGAATTGAAAAATTAAAACGCTGCTATAATTTGTTCATTAAGAGGTATTTTTTTACGTTAAAGGCGGTTTAACACAATAAAACAAGTATTATACACCCATCATAAAAAGTTAAACATGTAATTAGTTTTCGTATCTAAATGAGATAGATGTCTGTGCAAGACATTTTTGATAATACTTTATGTTCTAGTAAATGAAAAGCGCATATTTGCTTTTGTTCCACAGTCTTTTTCTTTGTGTGGTATATTCTACATCCTTGCGGATCTCCTCACAGTGGATTTACGCAACATAAACTGTACAGAGAGTAGTCAGAAACTGACGTCGCTGCGTAGGTTATGCTGAGAAAAAATTATGAAGAAAAAAATTCGTTATCTTACATTTTTTCCGAGTAAATAAGCACTGTAAATAGCCAATGAGGACTTCGCGCATGTAAATTCAAGTGGTGTGACAAGGACTGAGTTGCCAAATATGTGCTTCATTTGGTTTCCTAAAACAGAACAAGGCAGCGATGCAAAAATTTGCTCATGGGACTGTAGCAAAGATCGAACAGGAGCCAAAGGCTGAGCAGTCTCGTACTTTGTCATCCGTGTTATGGGAACAAATGACACTAACTGTATTTGGAAGGCTGCTGTAATTTTCGCGCCCAACGACACGATTGACGAACTTCGCTGCTAATTAAATCGGAAACGGCGCAACGTATCGAATTTTTATCTGAGCAGCTATATCTCAGCACAACCTATCCTGCAACACACTTACAAGCTTTACAGACTGTTTGTTACGATTATATGTAAATAGAATGGGTTCACTGCTGTCATCCGCAGCAGAACGCTACGCAGAATCAGCGGCGATGAGCGGAAATGTGTACCGAACCGGGATTCGAGCCCCGGATCTCCTGCTTACTAGGCAGGTGCATTAATCATTGTGCCATCCGGGTACAGCGTTATCGCAACTACGCGGACTGTCTAGGCTGGCCTCACGGGTGATCCACAATTCCATCGAGAGCCATCTATCCGCATAGCTCGAATCCCAGTCCGGTGCACATATTCGCTCGTCTCGGCTGATTCTGTCTTATGTCCCTCTGGAGTTGACGGCCATGTCCGAAAGAACAGGCACCACGCATTCATACATTGAAGAGCCAAAGAAACTGGTACACCTGCCTAATATCGTGTAGGGTCCCTGCGAGTACGCAGACTCGATTAATGTCTGAAGTAGTGCTGGAGGAAAACGACACCATGAATGCTGCAGGGCTGTCCATAAATCCGTAAAAGTACGAGGGGGTGGAGGTCTCTTATGAACAGCTCGTTGCAAGATATCCCAGATATGCTCAGTAACGTTCATGTCTAGAGAAATGTTTCAGATCAGAAGAGTGTTCCTGGAGCCACTCTGTAGCGATTCTGGACGTACGGGGAGTTGCATTGTCCTGCTGAAATTGTCCAAGTCCGTCGGAATACACAATGGACATGAGTGTATGCGGGTGATCAGACAGGATTCTTACGTACGTGTCACCTGTCAGAATCGTATCTAGACGTATCAGGGGTCCCGTATCACTCCAACTGCACACGCCCCACACCATTACAGACCCTCCACCACCTTGAACAGTCCGCTCCTGACATGCAGGGTCCACGGATTCATGAGGCTGTCTCCATACCCGAACACGTTCATCGACTCAATACTATTTGAAACGAGACTCGTCCGACGAGGGAACATGTTTTCAGCCATCAGCAGTCCAATGTCAGTGTTTACGGGCCCAGGCGAGGCGTAAAGCTTTGTGTAGTGCTGTCATCAAGGACACACGAGTGGGCCTTAGTCTCAAAAGCTCATATCGATGACGTTTCGTTGAATGACACTTGTTGATGGTCCAGCATTGAAATATGCACCAATTCGCGGAAGGGTTGCACTTTTGTCACGTTGAACCATTCTCTTTAGTCGTCGTTGGCCCCGTTCTTGCAGGATCTTTTTCCGACCGCAGCAGTGTTGGAGATTTGATGTAGTACCGCATTCCTGATATTCACGGTACACTCGTGAAATGGTCTATGGCAAAATCCCCATTTCATCGCTTCCTCGGAGATGCTGTGTCCCATCGCTCGTGCACCGACTATAACACCACGTTCAAACTCACTTAAATCTTGATAACCTGCAGCAGTAACCGATGTAACAACTGCGCCAGACACTTGTCTTGTACAGGCGTTGCCGACCGCAGCGCCGTATTCTGCCGGTTTACACATTTCTGTATTTGAATACGCATGACTATACCAGTTTCTTTGGCGCTTCTTGCCACTCTGCGTACCTACCTGTCTACAGGGAGTTGCGACAAACGTCTAGGGGCGATTGATCTCGTAATGGGGAAGAACTGGAGGCAAAATGTTCCCAGCGATGCTAGGCATTTGAGATCAAGACTGGTGTTAAACAGGGAGATGGATTGTCACCAATGTTGTTCAATATAGCACTGGACGAAGTGATCAGGCAGTGGAGAGCAATAAACGAGGAAATGGGAATACCAAAGACCCATGTGGGGGACAAAAAGGATAACAGGGCTCAAATGGACTGCCTAGCCTTTGCAGATGACATGGCAATAGTAAGTGAGACGGAAAAAGACGCAAAGACACAACTCGACAACTTAACTAAGGTAGCCAGAAAGGTGGGACTGAGGATCGCCTGTAACAAGACAAAGACATTAAACACCACTGCAAACTGGGAAACACCGGAAGGCACTGTGCAAATGGTGGACAAATTTAAATACCTGGGAGAATTTCTAACAGGAAGGAACAGGAGCAAGGAGGGAATAACAGATAGGATAAAGAAGATGACGTCAGCCTTCTGCATGACGAGAGAGGTATACAATAAAAAGAATATATCCACAGAGGCAAAGAAGCCACTACAAGGCAACAGTGAGGAATGCAGTATTATATGCTGCTGAGACGATGACACTAGGAAGAAATGGGGCAGAGTAACTAGAGAAAGAAGAGAGCAAAATACTGAGAAAAACACTAGGTCCCAAAAGAGGTGGATAGAGGTGGATGCGAAGACCTAGGGAAGAATTGTACCGGAACATGAGAACAATATCTGGGGAAATCAGACTCAAAAGGGCAAGGTTTGCTGGATATGTAGTTAGAATGAGTATGGACAGGATGATGAAGGGAGTGTGGGAAACAACAGGGAGGACAAGGGGAAAGACAGGAACCAAGTGGGTTGTTGAACTTCGGAAGGACTGGTTCGAATTGGGGATAAAGGTCGAAGGAAAGGAAAACTGGAGGAACAAATATACACCGACAAATATGCCGGAGATCAACGACAGGGAAGAATACAGGAAAAGATTAGAATGTCACCAGTGCAGCCGCCAGGAGAAACGGAATCTGAAGATCTCGGAAGAAGAGCGGGAGAGGAGAGGAGAAAGAATGAAGAGGTTCTGGGAGAAGAAGAGGAAAATGCAGTCCACGAAGGGGCTACCCGTGGTCCTACAGAGGCCGTATCGCAAGAAGAAGAAGGCATCCTTTTAGTATTTTCCCACCCTGGGAGGACGAGATTGCATGCAACGACCAGGGTCTACTAACCAGATGTGCAGCATACTACCTAGCCCAGTAAATTGACAGCGTTGTTTAAAAAAAATCATAAGAATGGGTGTCTGTACGTGGAGAAGGATATTTTAGATTCGAATTAGAATGTTCAGTTTTTCTACACCTAGTGCTGTTCACTAGAAGAAGAGTTGCGATGTCCTGACACCTCTTATAGCAATCTAAAACGACGCCTAACATCGCTAAGAAAGAGTATCGAACGTTTTGTCTCTAAGAGAAGTTGTTCCCCATGACGTGATCTATCATCCCCACACGGTTGATGCAAAAACTTTGAAACACCCTGTATATAAACAGAAATGAATGTGTACGCTCAAGATAAGACTACTTGGTATCTAACAATCTTAAAGAATACTTTTCAGCTCTCCTTTCTATGGATTTAAGTGACCAGACCATTCTTAATTTACAGCTTTAGTAGTTACTCTATATTTTCTGTTACATTTCATTTACAGACTCGGACGCCATCCCGAGTTCCCGTGGTTTGATCGCTACTAGTCATGAGGAGCGAACGTTATGAGCCAAGGAAAAGCTGCAAGCTTGGCACCGGCTGAAGTATACCTAGATCATAACGTTTCTTTATCAGTTTGAGAAAATGGTGTTGACAATAATACTGATGAATTACCTTTGTACCATTAAAGCAATAATAAAACATTTTATTAGAAAATCGCATTTCTCAACTGAATTTCTTTCATCGATATTTCCATTCATAATACATTTCATATCCTGCTCTAAATTGGCTGCCTGACATCAAAAGTGAAGCATCCAGAAGATATGGTGAGAAGTCAATGAAAGTTCGTACATGTCTGCGAAGTCTGTTCAAAAAGTTGCGGAACATCCGTAGTTTCTGTGTGTTGGGGCGAAATGTCAACGAAATCGTGCGTACCAATGGAAGACTGACGGTCCGAGAGGTTGCAGAAGAATGTAACATTTCAGTTGGGTCATGTCATGAAATCCTGACACAGCATCTTGCAAAGCATCGTGTTGCCTCCAAGGTCGACCCACGGATCATGAGTCAAGACCAGGAAACCCTCGCTTCGCAGTCTGTGAAGATCTTTCCGATCGTGCACGTCAGAATGACATGTTCCTTAAGAGGATCACAACTGGTGGTGAGATGCACGTATACGGTTATGATGTTGAGCCCAAGGTTCGATCTTCACAGTTTTTTTTTCTTTCTTTTCTCAGGTTTTGGTTAATTCTGGCCCTGGCCAGACTTCAATGGTATGTTACAAAGTGGCACATTGTGAATATAAGTTCATAAAGTAAGTCAAATGAAAGATAAATAACTGTTTCCGTTAGTGGATACATGTTTTTGATGCACAGTATGAGTAAACATGTTTATGTGCACATATATACACATCTATACATAAGTGTATAAATGTATGTGAAAACGTTTACTCATACTGCGCTTCAGAATCATGTATACACTTCTGGGAACTGTAACTTATTTTTAGGTTTGTTTTAATTTTGTAAACTTATATTCACAAAGCGCCGATTTGTAACACAGGGCGTACATAAAGTTCTGGAACACTTAAAATTATTTATTGCACAAGAACTAAACATTGTACAGATGCCATAACAATTGCATTTTGAAGAGAAACTCTGAAAGTTTTTTCTACAAATATTCGATATGCGAACCATGAGTAACCCGGCAGACGTCAATACGGTAATCGAATTCTTGCCGTACCCGTCTCAGCATGGCATCGTCGACTGCGGCAGTCGCTTCCCGTTTTCTATGCCGGAGCTCTGCTACGTCACGTGGTAGAGGCGGTACATACAACAGATCTTTAATGTGTCCCCACAGAAGAAAGTCGCACGGAGTGAGATCTGGTGATGGGGGAGGCCATTTCATAAAACAGCTGTCCCTTCTATAGCACGGCCGATCCATCGATGCGGCAGCTCCGTCTACAGGTAACCACGAACTTCACGATGAAAATGGGGTGGAGCCCCATCCTGATTGTTGTGTCTAGGCAAGACAGCCTAGACACAATGAGAGGAAGCCGAAAGGCACGCGCTTAAACTCACGCAGGCTGGCGTGAGGCCTGAAACAGGATACGTAATGAATGCTATAAAGAAAAGTACGTAGCTTCTGGAATACTTAACTTTAATCCATAATTGTAGAACATCGCTCTTGATGATACGTGCTTCATAATGTTGTTGTTGTGGTCTTCAGTCCTGAGACTGGTTTGATGCAGCTCTCCATGCTACTCTATCCTGTGCAAGCTTCTTCATCTCCCAGTACCTACTGCAACCTACATCCTTCTGAATCTGCTTAGTGTATTCATCTCTTGGTCTCCCTCTACGATTTTTACCCTCCAAGGTGCCCTCCAATGCTAAATTTGTGATCCCTTGTTGCCTCAAAACATGTCCTACCAACTGATCCCTTCTTCTAGTCAAGTTGTGCCACAAACTTCTCTTCTCCCCAATCCTACTCAATACCTCCTCATTAGTTACGTGATCTACCCACCTTATCTTCAGCATTCTTCTGTAGCATCACATTTCGAAAGTTTCTATTCTCTTCTTGTCCAAACTAGTTATTGTCCATGTTTCACTTCCATACATGGCTACACTCCATACAAATACTTTCAGAAACGACTTCCTGACACTTAAATCTATACTCGATGTTAACAAATTTCTCTTCTTGAGAAACGCTTTCCTTGCCATTGCCAGTCTACATTTTATATCCTCTCTACTTCGACCATCATCAGTTATTTTACTCCCTAAATAGCAAAACTCCTTTACTACTTTAAGTGTCTCATTTCCTAATCTAGTTCCCTCAGCATCACCCGACTTAATTGACTACATTCCATAATCCTCGTTTTGCTTTTGTTGATGTTCATCTTATATCCGCCTTTCAAGACACTGTCCATTCCGTTCAACTGCTCTTCCAAGTCCTTTGCTGTCTCTGACAGAATTACAATGTCATCGGCGAACCTCAAAGTTTTTACTTCTTCTCCATGAATTTTAATACCTACTCCGAATTTTTCTTTTGTTTCCTTTACTGCTTGCTCAATATACAGATTGAATAACATCGGGGAGAGGCTACAACCCTGTCTCACTCCTTTCCCAACCACTGCTTCCCTTTCATGCCCCTCGACTCTTATAACTGCCATCTGGTTTCTGTACAAATTGTAAATAGCCTTTCGCTCCCTGTATTTTACCCCTGCCACCTTCAGAATTTGAAAGTATTAATTAGCAATTGAATACGGCGCCTTGCTAGGTCGTAGCAAATGTAGCTGAAGGCTATGCTAACTATCGTCTCGGCAATTGAGAGCGTGATTGTCAGTGATCCCCTTCTGGCAAAGTCGGCTGTACTGGGGCGAGTGCCAGGAAGTCTCTCTAGACCTGCCGTGTGGTGGCGCTCGGTCTGCTATCACTGACAGTGGCGACACGCGGGTCCGACATGTACTAATGGGCCGCGGCCGATTTAAAGGCTACCACCTAGCAAGTGTGGTGTCTGGCGGTGACACCACACTGATGAATGATGAACGGAGAGTCCGTTTGCATTTGAGGCGTCAGCCATTGCTGAAACATGTCCAAATAGGAATATCCAGTGACAGCGCTCTCGGCGAAAACGAATGGCCCGTACAGTTTTCGACGTGACAAGGCACAAAAAACACTTACCTTTGGGGAATCATGCTCAAATTCAGTGCATTCGTGTGGATGCTTTGTATCCCAGATTCGACAATTATGCCTGTTAACTTTCCCATTAGTATGAAAAGTGGCTTCGTCACTAAAAATTAAGCCATCAACAATGCCACCCACATCCTCATTCAATTGTTGCAACTACGAACAAAACTGAAAACGCTTGTCTTTGTCGTCGTCATTGAACTTCAGCAGTAGTTCCAATTTGAATGGTTTCACAAACAACTTTTGTCGCAGGACTTTCCACACTGTCATTGGAGCCATTTCGAACTTATGGGATGCACGATGCACCGATTTCTTTGGACTCCTTATTAATGTCTCACGTACGTGCTCCACATTCATTTCACTCACTCTGGGAGTATGGAAACAACCAACATTCTGCCCCACTGTGCATTGTTGCCAGATGTACCCAAGATGGCGGCTTGTAGACTTGGCAACAGCGCATGACGTCATTCAAGATAGCTGATTTTGGCAGGAAGTTTGAATTTTGGCGGGAAAGTGCCACACCCCCTCCTCCACAAATATGGCGCGAAGTTAAAACTCCAACAGGATAATGCATCACACCAAGAAAAATGGTGGGAAAAAGAGACTTGTCTTTATTATTTAACCAGTTTCAAGCAAGTGTGTTCGCCACGAGCTCTAGAGCCCAATTGGCTTAGTTGATATCGTCGCCACCAGAGAGCGCCACTGTGACGTCATCCAAGATGGCCGATTTTGGCGGGAAGTTTTTATTTTGGCGGGAAGAAGGTCAATTGGGCTACCTCCACTAACCTAACCCCACTCCCCCCAGGAAATGGTGCGAAATTCAAATTCCAACATGATAATGCGTCACACCTACGATAATGGCGGGAAAATGGACTTATATTTATTATTTAACCACTTTCAAGCGGATGTGTTCTCCACTGAGTCTGGACTGCAACTGGCTTAGTTGACATTGGTGCCACCAGAAGGCACTCTCCTAATGTCAGATCATGACTTAAGTTCTGTTATTCAAGGTGGCTGCACCCGATGTATCCACCACGAGCTCCAGAGCTCAAGTGGCTTAGTTCATTTCGTGACCACCAGAGGACGCTACTGTGGCGTCATGTGATGACACAAGATTGTCTGCTCTGTCTCACGCACGTGTTATAACCAGACACTCGCCACGCCACTGGCTCATGGGCGTCCGACTGCTTACGTCACACACGCTTTGCCGCCACCTCCATACACACAGCGGACATAGTCTTCTGTAAATATGCTAACAAAAAAAAAAAATGGTTCAAATGGCTCTGAGCACTATACGACTTAACTTCTGAGGTGATCAGTCGCCTAGAACTTAGAACTAATTAAACCTAACTAACCTAAGGACATCACACACATCCATGTCCGAGGCAGGATTCGAACCTGCGACCGTTGCGGTCACCCGGTTTCAGACTGTAGCGCCCAGAACCGCTCGGCCACAGCGGCCGGCAAATATGCTAACATCCGCATCGCACATCTAACCTATCAATTACCTAAGTACTTAATTCCATTTCAATTTTAATCATATTAAATAATTCAATTTACAATTTCATATAGCTATCAAAAAGGTGTTCACTGTACTTTCACCTATCTACTTTCAACTACTTTTCAAGGTCCAGACCGCCACCTCTTCCTAGGAACCGTCGCCGAGTTTGAATTCTGTCAGTAAAGAAAGGCCATTTGCGCTTTCGCCACCAACCTAAGAAAATTGCGACGAAAGAAAGCACACTTGTACTGACCTCATCCACTGGACCGCCAATTCCTCCTTGCTTGCTAATCATCAACTGTCTAAATCATACACCAACCTTTATTTAAACACTTAGAGGGAGAACCACCACCAAGTGTATTTGCCACTGAGTCCATAGCCCAACTGACTTAGTTCATATCGATGCCACTAGAGGACACTGTACTGACGCAAGTACCATAATCTAAGATGGCGCCAGCTAGTGTGTTCACCACGAGCTCCAGACCCCAACTGTCTTAGTACATTTCCCCGCCGTCAGAGGATGCCACAGTGACACCAGCTGATGACGCAAGTACAGTTATCCATGATGGCAGCGAACAGTGTGTTCTCCACGAGGTTTATGACGGTGTCATCCGTTTCCTGACATATACCAAGATTGTGAGGGAAAACGACTCAGCCTGCTCTGGGCTGCTGAGGGGAGTAAAGAAGGAGTTCACTCTATTTAGTTTCAAACATTTTCTTTAGGTGATCGAATATATTTATCACAGTGACGCAAAACACTCGCCATGTTATGCTTGGGGTCACAATACACAGTCTGCAGATATGCAAACAACTCTAATTTTCCGAAATCATTTCAGTACAGACTTGCAAACTGCTCCTAAATAATACAGCACACTGATGTGTAAACACGCTAAGTACTCGTAAACTGCCCAAATAGCGCATATCATGGCCTACAGACCCGCTCCCGAAATAATGCAATCAACGCACGCAGGCACAGTCCACCGCCCCCTGTCCATTACAGTACACGGGAGGTAGCGATAAGTGATGCATCCCTCAGATGTCAAACCGCACACAGCCCCTACTCGGCTACCACAAGCATGGGGTGGCGGCACCCCCATTCATACATAACACCTGAGAAATTCCTATCCAAATACGTGTTCACCTACACATACGTGCTGACGTGATCGGGCGGGAGCGCAACCACGAGCAGAAGCCAAACACAAGCCAAAGTTGTATGCAGCCGCCGTTAATGACCGGGCGTTTATTTGCACAGCATGCACTAAGCAGAGCCACGCATGTTCGACGTTCCTCCATGCCATCACTCTAACTGCGGTCTGGCGAAGACACTGCAGGGTTCCGTTCCACAATAGCAGAACCTGCTTTCTCCTTAGCGATTCGAACGGACCCTACGTCACGTTCGACTCACACTTCACTGCGCTTAGCTACATACCATTTCAATTGCAAGAAACCAACGAACCTTATCAATCTTGACTCACATTGCTATCTAAAATAATAACCAAGTCTAACTCTACTAAATTCCATAGCACACCCCAGAAATAGTTAATGCTCGCTTTCGTATTGTCTCGGCTTGCATGTGCCAAAATTCCTGCCCTTACAGAATCTGTTAACCAAAACATCGTCAAAGCCAGAGTTCCTCCCGGACATAACGTGATGGCCTTCCTGTTCTCAACATAGTCAAATGTTCTCACCACTCCTATATCCCAGCACAATCAATAGAGCATTTTCTTTCTTGGGCTTTTTGTCGTTATTTTGCAAAGATTGCTAAATTGCACCGATAGCTCCCTCAATCTATACACCCCCAACCTGTTCTTTCTATCTACAGACGCTACACTCAGTAGTAATAAACTATTTTACACTGATCACCATTTTGCACAGACAATTAAACATCGCAAATTTGTGTACAGGTCATCAAATATAAACCATGCTCGCAAGAATATTGCAGCATCAAACCGATCTCCAACCAGGGACTATATCGTCGAGTACCATCAATTTTCGCTGTACTTCTCGATATCAAGAACACCGCTCTAGTCTCCCCATCACTAGCGCAACATAATGACCAACATATACACTGTAAATTATTTCTCCACAAACACCAAACTTTAGCGAGGTGCAGCGTGCTGTAAACCATTGACTAACTAGAAACAAGTAGAGTAAACTGACATTTGCACTCTCGAATACCGAAGTCGGTGATTTAACAGATTCGAATGATCAGTATTGTTTACAAACCAACAAGGGTCTTTCCCCCGTCAAGAGAACAGGCAAACGTGTGTCTAACACACCACAATCGATATTCCCTCAACTAAATAAAGGCACCAAATGTGCAGAAGCAGTAGACAGAACAATTTACATGGAAGGGAATAACGTTTCACCGCAAACGCACCATCTTCTCAAAGTTACACTTGATCAGAAAAGCAACCCAGCACATACTTAGTTCGCTATTTGGTCCTCTAGAAGATGGTAAAGTTAACCATGATACATTCCTACACTCCAACAGACCTCTGCATTCGGAAGACTGCTACCATTAACAGGGGAAAGCGAGTCAATACCACCACAGACTTTTCACACATGAACAGATTCTAGAAATTCCCTAACATATATCTTCTATCGTTACACTTACAATTAAATCTTACGATTGAGGTCTCAACTGAACCGTATTCGGCAATCAGCAAAGTATTGGAAATACACCCTGCTGTCGGCCGTGGCTCTGGAAATACCTGTACCTTCCTTACCACTAGACATACTCCTCCCTTCGCTATCACAGTACCCCAAGCCAAATCCATACCCTCCCTACAACAGCACATAGGCATTTCCTTTACACAGATATACTTTATAAATCTGTTGCTCAAATGCGAACATATCACACACCCAGCACTAAATATAATATCACCTGCTCAATAATTGGATGCATACGACACCAAATAATCCTGACCGCAAATCAACGTGCTGTGTGCATCTCTCTTACGTTCTTCCTGCCCGTCATCCCACTGTGTCATAGACATAATCGATCACATGTTAAACAAAAAATCCCGATCCCAACAACTACTGCATGTTACTATCAAAAGCAGAAAGCAGAGCAAACGCTCTCCGAATGCGGAGGTGACTGGATACAGTCGAGTACAGTGCTTCATTACACCTCCCGACCAGTGCATTTGGGCTAGGTGTTGGCAGCTGCTCTAGATTTACAATCAATTTTAGAACATAGAACGAGCTGTTATGTCATGATCACATATATACACTCCTGGAAATTGAAATAAGAACACCGTGAATTCATTGTCCCAGGAAGGGGAAACTTTATTGACACATTCCTGGGGTCAGATACATCACATGATCACACTGATAGAACCACAGGCACATAGACACAGGCAACAGAGCATGCACAATGTCGGCACTAGTACAGTGTATATCCACCTTTCGCAGCAATGCAGGCTGCTATTCTCCCATGGAGACGATCGTAGAGATGCTGGATGTAGTCCTGTGGAACGGCTTGCCATGCCATTTCCACCTGGCGCCTCAGTTGGACCAGCGTTCGTGCTGGACGTGCAGACCGCGGGAGACGACGCTTCATCCAGTCCCAAACATGCTCAATGGGGGACAGATCCGCAGATCTTGCTGGCCAGGGTAGTTGACTTACACCTTCTAGAGCACGTTGGGTGGCACGGGATACATGCGGACGTGCATTGTCCTTTTGGAACACCAAGTTCCCTTGCCGGTCTAGGAATGGTAGAACGATGGGTTCGATGACGGTTTGGATGTACCGTGCACTATTCAGTGCCCCCTCGACGATCACAAGTGGTGTACGGCCAGTGTAGGAGATCGCTCCCCACACCATGATGCCGGATGTTGGCCCTGTGTGCCACGGTCGTATGCAGTCCTGATTGTGGCGCTCACCTGCACGGCGCCAAACACGCATACGACCATCATTGGCACCAAGGCAGAAGCGACTCTCATCGCTGAAGACACGTCTCTTCGTCCCTCCATTCACGCCTGTCGCGACACCACTGGAGGCGGGCTGCACGATGTTGGGGCGTGAGCGGAAGACGGCCTAACGGTGTGCGGGACCGTAGCCCAGCTTCATGGAGACGGTTGCGAATGGTCCTCGCCGATACCCCAGGAGCAACAGTGTCCCTAATTTGCTGGGAAGTGGCGGTGCGGTCCCCTACGGCACTGCGTAGGATCCTACGGTCTTGGCGTGCATCCGTGCGTCGCTGCGGTCCGGTCCCTGGTCGACGGGCACGTGCACCTTCCGCCGACCACTGGCGACAACATCGATGTACTGTGGAGACCTCACGCCCCACGTGTTGAGCAATTCGGCGGTACGTCCACCCGGCCTCCCGCATGCCCACTATACGCCCTCGCTCAAAGTCCGTCAACTGCACATACGGTTCACGTCCACGCTGTCGCGGCATGCTACCAGTGTTAAAGACTGCGATGGAGCTCCGCATGCCACGGCAAACTGGCTGACACTGACGGCGGCGGTGCACAAATGCTGCGCAGCTAGCGCCATTCGACGGTCAACACCGCGGTTCCTGGTGTGTCCGCTGTGCCGTGCGTGTGATCATTGCTTGTACAGCCCTCTCGCAGTGTCCGGAGCAAGTATGGTGGGTCTGACACACCGGTGTCAATGTGTTCTTTTTTCCATTTCCAGGAGTGTAGATCTGACCTGAAATGGATAGAGTTGCGAAAAATGATGAGGGTATAGGTATAAATTGACCGAATATAGACGAAAATGCGGCGAAATTGAGGAAGGACTTTGCTGTCTTCTGGTTACCACCGATAAATTTGTATATGAGACCAAGTATGCGGCAACAGGAGGAATCCAGGGAAATGAAGACATCGAAACGAAGGAAATAAGGGAGGAAGTCAATTTTTTCCTATTGACGCAGTATTATACTGTATGCCTACTGAGGTACCCGCGATACACGCGAGTTGACTACTGTATTTGATGCTTTTTGGAATGACAGAGAACTATTCATTTCTAAACTTACTTCCATCTGCGTTAAAAGATAACAGAGAGTGGACCGGGTGATCGATTGAAATGGAGTTGTAGCTAGGTACAAATTAATGGTTGTCAGATTCATCCTAGAGAAGGATAAACTGATGGAGGTTAATTTTCTTTTTTATCAAGTGTTCTATCCGCATGCATCAGTCACATGACATAGCCCGTGTTCTACTCGTGTGCAGCTACGTGTTCCGTATGTGTTATAAAGCACTGTCTATCTGCGATCATTAATGGTAAACCTGTCTGTCATCAGAGGACTTCCATCTCATGTGTGAAGAAACTTGACACACTCCTCTAAACGAGCTTTGATTGATGCGGTCGACCCTGTCGCATTTTGTGTGTGTAAAATCGAGACTTCAGCGTCACAACTAAGTTACAGGTATGAGCATGTGATGCACTACAATCCCCGTGCACACATTTGCACGATATTTGTTATGTTTACAGAGTTAGTGGCGGAATGACTTGTAATTTTCACAAGACGCTGCTGCTATGCATTTGTCTGTTTCCTTTTAGGATGTATGCACCGCTACTGACTATCATTTTACATAGGCTTGATGCAGGCATGGTATAATTTCTGAACTGTGATCGGGTGTGAGCAGCGGACACTATGTTAAGTTTCTTCACGCATGATATGGAAGTCTTCTGATAACCGACAGGTTTACCCTTAACGATCAAAAGTAGACAGGCTATGTAAGGTGACTGACGCATCTGGAACCACTGGTACCTCAATAGGCATACAGTATAGTGCAGTATAATATAAACGTGGACATCGAAAGGAAGGGAATAAGGGAGGCAGTCAATTTGTTTCCCATTGAGGCTGCATTATACAGTATGTCTATTGAGGCACCAGTGATTCTGGATGCATCAGTCACGTGATGGACCTCAATCAGCACATCATCTACTACCACTGTCTGCCATCGCCTATAGCTCAGCGGACACGTCGCGGAACGTCTGATATGCTCTCGAGACAGAATGCGTTGCAAAAAGTAATGTATTATGCAGCTGGGTGGGGTGTGAGGGAGTTGCAAATACCGGTCACAAGCCTCCTTTCTTAGCCGAATGACATTCAAAGTTCATTGAGTATATAACGAGGTGGCATCGTTGGCTCTTAATACACACATTTCTATGATCACCGTCACGGTACCAGTCCGGAAAACACCACCTCAATCAGAGATAATGTTGTACCTCAATTCGTAAAGCGGTTATAGGTTTTAACATGGATACTTTTGTGCATCTGTAGAACGATGAGCGCTTGTGAGAGTAACATGCAGTAGTTGTTTGAATCGGGATTTTTTCTTTAACATCTGCTCGATTACGTCTATGACTCACAGGAAGAATGTAAGAGACATACACACCCATTGTTGATTTTTGGTCAGTATTATTTGGTACTGTATGCACTAAGTTATTGACGAGGTAATATTGTACTTAGTATTAGTGCTGGGTGTGTGATATGTTCGCATTTGAGCATCAGGTTTATAAAGTGTATGTGTTTGCTTAAAGGAAATGTCTGTGTGCTGTTGTAGGGAGGGTATGGATTTGGCTTGGGGTACTGTGATAGCAAAGGGAAGAGTATGTCAAGTCATAAGAATGGTAGTGATATTTCTATTTCCAGAGCCACTGTCGACAGCAGGCTGTATTTCCGGTACTTTGCCCCTTGTTGAATGCCGCTCAATTGAGACTATGATTGTAGCATTTAATTGTAAGTATACTGATAAAGATATATGCGACCAGTTTTCTGGAATGTGTCCGTGTATGCAAAGTCTCTTGTGAAATTGATTCGCATTCCCATGTTAATGGTAGCAGTTTTCCGAATGCAGAAGCCTGTTGGGGTGTAGGAATGTATCATAGTTAACTTTACCATCTTCTAGACGACCGAATAGCGAACTAGTACTTATTATGTGCTGGGCGGCTTTCCTGATCAGGTGTAACTTTGAGAAGATAGTGCGTTTGCGGTGGAGAGTTATTCCCTCCCATGTAAATTGTTTGGTCGACTGCTTCTGCACATATGGTGCCTTTATTTAATTGAGTATTGATTGTGGTGTGTATTGGACTCACAATTGCCTGTTCTCTATACATGGGAAAGACCTTAGTTGGCTTGTAAATTATAGGGATGATTTGGAATATGTTACATCACCGACAATGGTATTCGACAGTACAAATATCATTTTTCTTGTGTTTGTTTCTAGTTATTGAGCTGTCTAGAGCAGGCTCCACCTAGCTAAGGTTTCGGGTTTGTAAAGAAATAATTCCCAGTCTATATCTACAGCTAAAATGGTATGATATTATGGTGAAAATATGGTTATTCTTTTAATGGAGGACTATGGAGACATCTGTAGAAATGCGAGCAAGAAAGCGGAAACAGTAACGCGCTTGTGCCGGGGTGAAACCAGCCTGTCTTTGCACATCAGTTCTGAGAGAGTGACTTTGGTTC
Organism: Schistocerca piceifrons; assembly: GCF_021461385.2. Lineage (NCBI taxonomy): Eukaryota > Metazoa > Arthropoda > Insecta > Orthoptera > Acrididae > Schistocerca > Schistocerca piceifrons. The sequence goes on along the minus strand of NC_060146.1, from coordinate 35,281,023 downwards.
ACTAATATGAACGGGCTGATTTGGTATGATGAGGGATATGAATTGCATGTTTACTACATCGAGACAGTACTCAGTGGTATATTGCCTGGTTGGAGATCGGTTTGAAGCTCCAATGTTCTTGCAAGTATGGCATGTATTCGATGACCTGTAGACAAGTTTGCGATGTTTAGTTGTCTGTGCAAAATGGTGATCAGTGTAAAATAGTTTATTACTACTGAGTGTAGCGTCTGTAGAAAGAAAGAACAGGTTGGAGGTGTATAGATTGAGGGAACTGAGTGTGCAATTTAGCAATCTTTGCAACATAACGACAGAAAGCTCCAGAAAGAGAAGGTGGATGGTGTTTCAATACCGGTGGCGTTAGTAATTCGACTGGTAAATTCGATAAGAGCGAATGAGAATGCTCGATTGATTGTGGTGGTGTATAGGAGCGGTGAGAACGTTTGCGTATGTTTAGAGCAGGAAGGCTATCACGTTATGTCCGGGAGGAAGACTGGATTCGGCGATATTTTGGTAGACAGGTTCTGTTAGGGTAAGAATTTCCATGCATACAAGTGGAGGCATCAAGAAAGCAAGCATTAACTATTTCTGGGACACTATACAATTCCCAAGAGGTTGGCTTGGCTCTTATTTTTTTACATAATGATGTGACATAAGAATGAGATTGGGAAGGCTGTTAGATGAGTTTGTAATTATGTGCGTGCACTTGGCGGTGTTGTGTCGGTCACGCTGGGGCACGGGTACATGCGGTTGAGTGCGTGTGCCAACACGCTCTGTGCTGTTCTGCCTTCAATGGAAAAGAACAGTGGCGCCTGGAGATGTCTCGAATATGAGACTGGCATGAACGCGTTTTGGAATGCTATGACAGTATAACGGTGACTGTATAGAGGCATACAAATTTCACTGGTGTTCGGTGGCGGCGGCTGGCGGGTGCGACAGAGCGGGCTGGACCCGAGCTGTGGCTGCCTCCCTTCGCGAGGGTTGTGGCGTGTGCGGACCAGCTTCACTAGCGTCATCGTCGGCGCCTAGGTGAACACGTATTTGGACAGTAATTTCACGAGTGTGGAGTATGAATGCAGCTGTCGCCACCTCATGTTTGTGGAAGCCGAGCAGGGAGCTGTGTGCGGTTTGACAGCTGACGGGCGTGTGACTTCCCGATCCTGTGGAAAGGGCGTGGCGGAGGGTGCTTTCGCGCGTTGATTGCATTATTTTGCGAACGGCCCTGTAGACTATGCTATGTGTTATTTGGACAGTTTACGAGTACTGAGCGTGTCTGCAGATATATGTACTGCATTATTTGGAGCAGTTTGCTATTGTGTACTGAAATTGTGAGTTGGTTGCGTGTCTGTGGGCTGTGTGACATGGCCCCAGGCACATCTGGGTGGGTGTTTTGTGATAGTGTGATGGATATACTCTATCGTTAAATAAGTTGTTTCAAAATAAATAGAGTGCTGTCAATCCTTACTCTCCCCAGCAGCCCATAGCAGGTTGAGTTTTCTCTACCCATCTTGGTTTACGTCACGAAAAGGACGATGGTGTCTTCTGCTGGTGGTACTATTAGTCCTCGTGGAGAACACATTGTTCGCCGCCATCATGGATAACTCTACTTGCGTCATCAGCTGGTGTCACTGTGGCGTCCTCTGATGGTGGGAAAATGTACTAAGACAGTTGGGGTCTGGAGCTCGTGGTGAACACACTAGGTGGCACCATCTTAGATTGCGTCACTACAACGTCCTCTAGTGGCATCGATATGAACTAAGTCAGTTGGGGTATGGACTCAGTGGCGAATACACTTGGTGGTGGTGCTGCCTCTAATTGTTTAAATAAAGGCTGGTGTATGATTTCAACAGTTGACGATTAGCAAAGCAGAGTCTTTTACATGGATTATTATTTTGACAATTTACGAGTTGTTTGGCTATCTGGACGTAAATTCTGTGCATTGTTTATGAGTGGCTCGCATGTCTATAGGTTGTGCAATGTGTTATTTTTGACGGTTTACAATTAGCAAGAGTGTGCGTAGAGCTTTATACATTAGTTATGTAGGAATAGTTTGCAAGTCTGTATGCTGTGGAGCATGTCAGAGCGTGTGTTCTGTGATACATATACTCCATCCCTAAGTAAATTGCTCCCAAATAAATACACACCTTCCTCTCTCCATCAGCCTAGTGTGGGCTCACTCCTTTTACCACCCACCCCTAGGAAGAGGTGGTGGTGGTGAGCTTAGTTTGAGCAATTTTCTTACGTTGGTAGCGAAAACGCAAGTGAGCTTTGTTTATGGCAGATTTCGCACTTGGCGCCAGATCCTAGGAGGACGTGGTGGCCAGGTGGATGAGGTTAGTACAAGTGTCCTTTCTTCCCCCCCCCCCTCCCCCCCCCCCCCCACACACACACATTTCTTAGGTTGGTAGCGAAAGCGCAAGTGACATTTCTTTACCGCCAGAATTCAAACTCGGCGACGGATCCTAGGAAGAGGTGGCGGTCTGGTCCTTGAAAAGTAGTTGAAACTAGGTAGTTGAAAGCATAGTGAACACCTTTTCCGACCTATATGAAATTGAATTATTTAATATGATTAAAATTGAAATGCAATTAAGTACTTAGGTAAGTGATAGGTTAGATGCAGTATGTGGGTGTTAGTATATTTACAGAAAACTTTGTCCGGCGCATGTATAGGTGTGGCAGCTGAGGGTGTGTGACATAAGCAGTTAGACGCCCGCGGGCTGGTGGCGCGGCGCGTGTCCAGTTATAACGCACACACGCAAGAGAGAGCAGACCATCCCTTGTCATCACACGATGTCACAGTAGCGTCCGCTGGTGGTCAGGATATGAACTAAGCCACTTGAGTTCTGGAGCTCGTGGTGGATACATCGGGTGCGGCTATCTTGAATAACAGTATTTGCGAGATGATCTGATGTCAGGATAGCGCCCTCTGGTGGCACCGATATGAACTAAGCCAGACCTAGTGGAGAACAGATCGGCTTGAAATTGCTTAAATAATAAAGACAAGTCTGTTTTCCCACCATTATCGTTGGTGTGCCGCATTATCATGTTGCAATATGAACTTTGCGTGATTTTTATTAGGGAGGGGGCTAGGTCAGTGAAGGTAGGCCAAGTGTACAATCTTGCGCCACGTGGTGCATACACTGGGTGCAGCCATCTTGAATAACGGTACATGCATCATGTTCTGACGTGAAGGTGGCACTCTCTGGTGTCAGCAATATGAAGTAGGCTCTAAACCTCGTGGTGGTGGACACAATGGGTGCAGCCATCTTGAATAACTGTACTTGCGTCATGATCTGATGTCTCGATGGCGCTCTCTGGTGGCAGTGATATGAACTAGGTCAGTTGGAGTGCAGACCCAGTGGAGAACACAGACTGGGTGCAGCCACCTTGAATAACAGTAGTTGTGCGATGATCTGATGTAAGGTTGGCACCCTCTGCTGATGAGAACATGAAATAAGTCAGTTGGATTCTGGACCTCGTGGCGAACACACCTGCGTGATATTGATTAAATAATAATAAAGACAAGTCCGCTCTTCCCATCATTATTGTGCTGGAATTTCAAGTTGCCGCCTTCTAGCGGGTTGGGGGTTATGTTAGTGACCGTGGCCCAATTGGTCTATTATCCCGCCACTTTCGTGGTGTGACGCTTTATCCTGCTGGAATTTTAATTTCCTGCCAATGTTTTCTGGAGGGTTAGTTTAGTGGAGGTAGCCCAGTTGCCCTATCTTCCTGCCAAATTCAAACTTCCCGCCAAATTCCGCCATCTTGGATGACATCATGCACTGTTGCCAAGTCTATATGCCACCATCTTGGATGACGTCATCGCCGTCGTCTTGAATAAATTTGACAACAATGGAATGTGAGATGGCACCGGCCTAGCCCCCCTACTACCATCAGCTCTTATCAGCTGAAATCTGGACTCATATGGCCAGAACTGGAGGGGTGTTATCGAATTGCTAGTATGAAGAAGTGGGTCTACTGACGGGATGCGTGGAGCAAAAGCTCTTCGCCGGGCAAAAATTTTCGCAGTTTTTTAACGATGCACACGTTGAGCGTCTGGGTCAGTGGATTCGTCCAAGTACATTTCAACCCAAGTATGATCTCATTTCTGTTGGTTATGCTGTGTTACCGACTCAGCCAGGGCAGTCTCAACATGCACTTGTAGTACCCGTATATTTTACTTTATCACATCACAGATCTTTATGACACAGGCAGTGTTCATAAAAGATTATAAACGTAAGGTAATCATTTAGACGCGCGGGATTTGCTGAGCAGTGTAAGGAACTGCAGTCATGGACTGTGCAGCTGATCCCGACAGAGGTTCGAGTCCTCCCTCGGGCATGGGTGTGAGTGTTTGTCCTTAGGATAATTTAGGTTAAGTAGTGTGTAAGCTTAGGGACTGATGACCTTAGCAGTTAAGTCCCATAAGCTTTCACGCGCATTTGAACATTTAATCATTTAATAAGATTTCGAGAACTCCCCAGAAAACATATGCTACATTCTGCCACTGGTATGCACCCACAGAAATTTTGGAAAGTCAGCGCCCTTGCCATGTTACTCATCCATGACACTTTACATTCACAAAGCACGTACCACGTTTACTCATATGTCTTTTTCAGTCAGTGAGACAGCGTTGAAACGTTTGTAGTGTAATACATTTTGAGATTAACTCTAAAATTGTGCCAATCAGGATTATGTCACTGGCAGAGTATATAAATAACTAAACTATGTTCAGTTTTTCTCATTCCCTGGCCGGAGGGGTGCGTGCGGTGCAGGACATACATCGGTTTTTTCGGTCGAATTAAACCAATCTGCGGCTACATCACACTCCAAGTTTGAGCGGTGAGACAACCGGCTCATCCAAGTATCTGTTGGTTGTGTCAGTTATCCGAATGTTTTCACTCAGTGTTTGGGTTTAACTTACACACTTTTTTTCACCCATTTCCGTGGGGAGCGACGGTAGGGATGGGAAAAACAGACTGGTTTAAATCGACACTGGTATTTTATTTAATTAACCGTAGTAGCAGTGGTAAAATGCTTTGTTTTTAAATGTCCATAAAATTTGCATTGGTTTGAAACATTGCTCTATTACAGAAAGTGGGAAAAGCGATCAGTGCTGTTTTAGAAACAATGCCGACAGAAACAAGCAACAAACACACCATTTTAACAATTGGAGCAGCACTGCTGAGAAAATAATTTCATTGTTGCCGTGTGTCCTGGCTTATATTTTTTCGAAGTGAGCAATGGAGTACAATGATTCATTCATTTGCTGTAAAAGATTAAAGATTTGTCTGCCATTTCTACGAAATAAAAAAAGAGGAAGGAAATTATGGTAACAGTAATAAATTAAAAAGTTAATAACATTTCGTTCGTAGTATTCAGTAAAATTAGGAAATACCTGATCTGCTGCCTCTGTCTTTTACATAATATGCTTTTAGCTGCTTACAGCCCTTGAAAATGGACAAATCAACATGAAAAATAGTTGTTCAGCCTGACTGTTAGTAACGTCCAAATAGTGGTGGCCCGGTTACAACACGATTTTTGAACAGAGTTTCAAAAAATTAGAACCAGTGATTTTTTATTGTATTCAACCACCTATTTCGAAAGAAGCAGCGAAGGGGGACGGACTAAGGTATCTTTTATTTGCCTTTTTAATTTAATGTTTTGATTCTTTCTCTTGAAACTGAGAGAGTCAAAAAGAATTCCAGTGTTTGTTCGATTTTTATGTGTGCTGCGGAAGGAAAATAATGAGAATAAAAAACAAAAAATCGATTATTTCAGGAACCGATTATTCAGAGCGGAGTTAATACTTTGGTTACATTGGAGTGGAAAATCGCGATAGGATAAATAAAGCAAAGGCTGCAACGACGGTCGTTGGGGGGCGGGCTCTGCCGCCGAAGCCTCTTCCTGCTGCTGCCAGGGCCAGGGTATCAGCTGGAGCGAGGAGGTGGCGCAATGGCCGGCGTGAGCGCAACACTGCTGGGACTTGAGCTTAGAGGCAGCTGGCCATTGCGCCACCTCCTCGCGGCGGCTGCTTCCCTGGCCTTCGCAGCAGCAGGGCTCTGCCGTGGAGCGTGCGGGACGCAGGCGCGCGCAATCAATTTAATAAATTTTTTTGATTGCTGGACATTTCACACCTTTTCAGTAGAACGGAATGCAAATAGTCGCAAAAATTTGTCATGTTCCTTTCTTCTTCAGGTACCCTCCCCTGAGAGAAACTTCTACGCTTGCTCAAATCGAAAAAAGCGTTGTGCTCCCAACGAAGTGTTGTTACCGCGTCTGGAACAATTTAATGCACAGCAGTCTATTTATCAGTTTTAAATGGTGAAAAGAAACTGAAGTCTTTCAGTACTTAATTAAATACGAAGACTATCCACAAAGTACATTACGTTTTGGAATTAAAAATAAATAAAGTATTGGAAATTTTTTTTATTATATACAGATGAAAGCCATTATTATTATTATTATTATTATCCATGATCCATGGAAGAGTTGTGGAGGAAATGCATGAGCTCAAAAAGATTTGGAAGGAGTACTTTGAAGATCTGTTGAATGCTGCCAAGCAGGTAACTAACAGCGATGGAGAGCCTAAGGCAGCAGACGATTATAATAGTGGGGAAATTGATGATCTAACTTGGAATGAAGTGGAAGAAGCCATAAAGAGGATGAAAGGGGGCAAGGCACCAGGTTGGGACGAAGTAACAGTGGATATGATACGAGCAGCAGGAGAAGTAGGAACCCAGTGGCTATACAGAGTGCTGAGGGTGGTGTGGAAGGAGAACAGAATTCCTGAGGATTGGAAGAAAGGAATTATAGTCCCGATCTTCAAGAAAGGGGATAAAAGGAGATGTGAGAACTACAGAGGAATCACCCTGCTATGCCACTGTGGAAAAATCTATGAAAAGATGCTGGAGAAGAGAATAAGAAGCAGTATTGAAAGTAGACTGCAAGAGGAGCAGTACGGTTTCAGACCGGGAAGATCAACAACGGACCTCATATTTGCGGTAAGGCAACTGCAGGAAAGGCACTATGAGTACGGGAAGGACTTAATCATGGCCTTTTTGGATATTGAGAAGGCGTATGACAGTATCTGTAGGGACAAGCTCTGGGATGTGCTGAACGCAAAAGGGATAGATGATGAGATTACACGAAAAGTCAGAAAAATGTATGAGGGAAGTGAGAGTTGTGTGAAAGTGGGGAGGGAACGTACTGCATGGTTCAAGCTGGAAAATGGGCTGCGACAGGGAAGTGCACTTTCGCCTTTATTGTTTATTATTGTTATGGATGAAATCCTACAGCAAGTATCAGATGCAATTGGAGATCATAAAATGAAAGCAGTGCTTTTTGCCGATGACCTGATGTTATGGGGAAATTGCGTGAAGGAGGTGCAAGAGCAGTTAGATGCATGGGAGGCAACGGCAGCACAATATGGAATGCATTTCTCTGCAAAGAAAAGTGAAATAATCGTCACAACAAGGAAGAAGAATAGGCCAAATGTGGATATAACTTGTGGAGGGGAAAAACTACAAGTGGTAGAGAACTTCAAGTACCTGGGAAGCGTGATTGAAAGTAAGGGGGGAAACGCAATGGAAATAAATGAAAGGTGCAGAAAAGCAGGGCAGTTCTACAAATGCATTAGGGGGCTTATTTGGAGCAAGGAGGTGCCACAGAAATCCAAGGGAATTATATACCGAACCTACTTTGTCCCCATATTGACATACGGAAGTGAGACATGGGTAATGCACAAAAGCGACAAAAGTAGAATACAGGCTAGTGAAATGAAGTTCCAGAGGAGCAGGTTGGGTGTAACAAGACGAGACAGATTGCGAAATTTGTATGTGAGGGAAAGACTAAAGGAGGAACCAGTACAGGACAGGATAGAAAAATCAAGACTGCAGTGGTATGGACACATGAAGAGAATGGATGAGGGAAGAATTCCAAAGAGGATGTTTGATCTGCAACTGGAGGGGAAGAGGCCCAGAGGAAGACCAAGAGATAGATGGGTGAAGGGAGTGAAGGAATGTGTGATGAGAAGAGGAGAGAACTGGACGAAGGTGGAAGAGGGGGAATGGTGGAAAGACAGAACACGATGGAGAGGCTTGTGTTCCCGACAGACCCAGCCAGTGGCTGGAAACTGTCCAAGATGATGATGATGACAGATGAAAGCCACACTTAAAATATTACTTTTCTACATAGTTGCCATTTAAATTAAGGCATTTATCGTAGCGATGGACGAGCTTGGAAACTCCTTCGTCGTAAAATTCGGCCGCCTGAGCCTTCAACCACGTGGTTACCTCTTCTTGAAGCTGTGCGTCGTCATCAAAACGCTGCATAGCCAACCAGTTCTTCATTGCTGGGAATAAGTGGAAGTCGCTCGGTGCCAGGTCGGGACTGTACGGCGGATGAGGAAACAACTCCCACTTAAAAGATTCGAGAACTTCACGAGTGGCATTTGCCGTGTGGGCCGGGTGTTGTCGTGAATCAGCAAGATCTTTGAGCCCAACTTTCCCCTGCGCTTGTTTTGTATTGCTCTTGTGAGGTTGTGCAGAGTTTGGCAATACCTTTGAGTGTTTATTGTAGTGCCTCTTTCCAGGAAATCCACAAAAATCACACCTTTTCTGTCCCAAAAGACAGTCGCCATCACCTTCCTTGCCGACATTGTCTGCATGCATTTCTAGGGTTTTTGGGGGGAATATGTGTGCCCCCACTGCATTGACTGCAATTTTGTCTCGCAGTTCACATGCTTAACCCATGTTTCGGCACCAGTAACGATGTGATCGAGTAATGAGTCGCCATCTTTCTCGTAAGCGTCCAAAAACATTAACGCTGCAGCCATTTGTTGATTTTTGTGAATCTCTGTCAAGATTTTTGGTATCCATCTTGCACAAAACTTGTGGTAACCAAGCTTTTCGGTAATGATTTCGTGCAACAAACTTCGTGAAATTTGTGGAAAACTCATAGAGACTTCCGTTATTGTGAAATTACGGTTTTCACGGACCGCGGCATCGACTTTTTCGACAAGTTCGGCAGTCACTATGCTGGGTCTTCCACTTCGCTGTTCGTCGTGAACGTTAGTTCGGCCATTTTTAAATTTTATGACCCATTGACGCACTCCACCTTCAGTGATTATGTTGTCCCCATACACTTCACAAAGCTGCCCATACATTTCTATCGGTGTACAGTTTTTTGCAGTCAGAAACCTTATTACAGCACGCACTTCACACTTCGCGGCATTTTCAATTAACGCTGAAATTTCAAACTGTCACAGTAACTCAACGGATTACAGCACAAACCTCTCACTAGCACGGCAGGATGCCGACAGAGTGGCGGAATGCCATGACACCAAGATGGCCGCGCTAGCCCCGCCCCTAACGGACACAAACGAAAACGTAATGTACTTTGTGGATAGCCCTCGTAAATACGTATATTGCTTATTTCAACTTCGGTGCACCCCATTCATGTACACCTGGGGTGGGGCTCTCTACCCTCTTTGGGTATGTGTACCTAGTTCGTATTGCAGTACTTTATTTACTTCATTTAACAAAGTATTACAGACTGGTTTCACTAAGAGTCAGTCAACTAAACCATTAAACTGAGGTTTTCAGTTGAATGAACATGCTTCAACTGACAAAAAAAGTAAAACTCTTGTTTCATTTGAAAAGAAAGACTGGATAACTCAGTACACAAAACACCACCAGATTGTGTCGACTGCCTTCACTCGGAAGAAATGAAACAATTAATCCAGCAGATACGTAAAACTAAAACCGACTGGTGATCTGATGGAATTACATTATCCTTGAGGCATATGAGTCTCAAGAGAAGCTAAAGTAATTAATTAAAATTTGTGTGAGGGCTGATTCTTGAACCCTAGTCTCCAACTTACTAAGCAACTGTGCTAACCACTACACCACTATGGTTCTGCAGTATGATGGATTACTCTAGTCCAGTGTGCTCCCTAACACAAACATCAGTTAACGGCAATTACTCATTTTCACCTTTCTCAAATCGTTAGTTTTGCCGGCATCTAAAACTACAACTAACTGGTGATCAATTACATTTTTCTTCAGGCATATGAGTCTCAACTTTAACTTCGACCATGATAGAAACCAGAATAATGAGTTCTTCTAACCATTCTCACATTTTTTTTTTTTTTTAAGTTCTCATTTGGTAGGTCGTTGTACTTGGTTGGTGCAGACGACCCATGAGGTTTAAGTTCAACGTTGATCCACTGAATTCTTTTTATTTCAGAAGACAGTTATTCGTCTGACCAAACACGCTGAGCTACCGTGCCAGCATTATTATCGGAGCAGTGTGTCTGCACTAGTTTACTAGACTACCCCAGTCCAATGCGCTCCTTCACACTAACTTCAATTCTCGCCTTCAGCCCTTTTCCCCCTTGTTAAATCGTTAGTACTGCCGAGGCTCTACATCTACATCTACGTCAACATGGTTACTCTGCAATTCACACTTAAGTGCCTGGCAGAGGATTCATTGAACCATTTTCATACTACTTCTCTACCATTCCACTCTCAACTGGCGCGTGGGAAAAGGAACACCTAAATATTTCCGTTCGAGCTCTGATTTCTCTTATTTTATTATGATGATCATTTCTCCCTACGTAGGTGGGTCTCAACAAAATATTTTCGCATTCGGAAGAGAAAGTTGGTGGTTGAAATTTCGTAAACAGATCTCGCGGCAAAGAAAACCACCCCGAATCGCGTATCATAATCAGTGACACTCTCACCGCTATTGAGCGATAACACGAAACGAGCTGCCCTTCTTTGCACTTTTTCGATGTCCTCCATCAATCCTACCTGGTAAGGATCCCACACGTTGCAGCAGTATTCCAGCAGAGGACGGACAAGTATAATGTATGCTGTCTCTTTAGTGGGTTTGTCTCATCTTCTAAGTGTTCTGCCAACAAAGCTCATTCGTTGTTTCGCCTTCCCCACAATACTATCTATGTGGTCTTTCCAATTTAAGTTGCTCGTAATTGTAATTGCTAGGTATTTAGTCGAATTGAGAGCCCTTAGATTTGTGCGAATTATCATATTTCTTTTAGTACCCATGTGGATCACCTCGTGCTTTTCTTGGTTTAGTGCCAATTGCCACTTTTCGCACCATACAGGAATTCTCTCTAGATCATTTTGTTATTGGATTTGATCGTCTGATGATTTTACTAGACGGTAAATTACAGCGTCATCTGCAAACAATCTAAGGGGGCCTCTCAGATTATCATCTAGATCATTTTTGTAAATCAGGAACAGCAGAGGGCCTATGACACTACCTTGCGGAACGCCAGATATCACTTCTGTTCTACTCGATGATTTACCGCCTATCACTACGAACTGTGACCTCTCTGAGAGGAAATCACAAATCCTGTCACACAACTGAGACGATACTCCATATGCACGCAATTTGATTAATAGTCGCTTGCGAGGTATTACAATAGCGTCCCATCTTTGAACGTAATGTGAAAAAAGCGAATGAATAATTCGACCAGTACGTAAAGCTACAACCGAATAGGCTTTTCATTCGGTTGCTGTCATCACTATAGTCCAATTAAAACAAGTTGACATCTGTTACTTTCCGCTACGGTGTTGTCACATTCTCTGCCGGTCACCGTTCGGTCATAGGCGACACACGAACACGGCGGTACGTTTCCAAGTGCTGTTGGCAGCGGCTGCCGCGAGGTATGACGGAAATGGGTCTGTCGACAGTTGATTTTTAAATGACCAATGACTGAACTGCGGCAGACGACGGGTTTTGTAGCCCTGCATTTAAACACGTTTCCTAACCTAACCATAACCTTGTGATACGAAATGTATCTGAGAAGACGGCGATCAACACCTTGCAACAGAAATAAAATGTTACCTGAAACTCTCCTCACATCGGCTACAAGTGATGCCACATTACTAGCTGATTTTATTAATTGGTTTTCTTTTTTCTTTTTAAAGCGATCGTATCTATATATCAGAAAATGGAATAATGTGAATTGGGTTGTTTCGATATTCTTTACTATCAATATATCTATTTTATTATTTGTGATTCAGCGTGAAGCGTCTAAATGTATGCCCCGTAACTACGTACGTAAGAAAATAACAAATAGAATTTTTACCTCAGGGATTAATCATAGATGAAGAGCATGAGAATCTATTATCATAGAGTTTATCATAGAGTCATGTTGTGAATATTGTATGCAACTGTTAATAATTTCTTTGCTTGATGTTATTTCTCTATAATTCTTCAAAAGTTATTTATAAAACATTGGCCGAGAAGAGGCTTACAGTAATCACTGAACTGTTGTCCTAATTGAATTTCTTAATATTTCTATAACAGTTGTTATTGCTATATCCGAAATTTATTTGCACATCGTGTACATGTCGTGCTCACAGCCGTATCTTGTACAGGAAGCTGTAAAGGATTTGTTTTTTTATTAGCTGTGGCGCTTAATGGTCGCCAACAATGCTTCCGATCTAGCAGCGCATAACTCGGCTCAGCTTCCTGAAAACTTATAAAATTATTTTGCTTTGGAAGGAGGGATAGGCTAAATACTTAAGTAAAAACAATTTTATACTAGATAACATGTAATTAGGATAAAGTTATTACAATAGTTTACACTATGGCCGACTGTGCGTGCTATTCAGACCGGAGTACTAGAAAGAGTGTCACCGTTATTATCTGTTAATTGCATTGTTCTGTGAAGCGTTAAATAATGTCCTTTGCTTCAAAGAATACACATTCGCTGCCACATTTTCTCGACAACGTAACTGCAGAATGCCTTTTTACATTTTTATTATTATTCATAGTTATTAATCTTTATTTAAACCAAGAGTCTTTTATTAACTGACATTCCCAGGAGGACACAGTACGCAGCTGATGAGCAGCCCTGGTTGGTACTCGGCTGCAGATTACAGGCGACACAAGCAGATTCCAAACGAAAAAAAAAGTGATAGGAAAAAAATAAGAGCAAATAAAAAAGTCAGTACTATGATGAAAATGGCGCAGCAAACTATCAGAAATAAAAAAAATTACATCTAAACCAATTAACTCAATAAAAATGATTCGAACGCATCACCTTCCATACTTGAGGCTTACACACTAACCACTACACCATGCCGTTTGACTTCAAGGGCTGATGTCTATATGAGACCAGTGGCCTAGTCACGACTATTAATTGGCAGCCTTCAAAAACTCGACATCGTGAAATGTCGTGCAAAGCTTATCCAATGTAAGCGAGTCTCTGTGATTATTATAACTGTATACATGACGCTGAATCGCGTCTTGTGCGGGAGGATCCAATAGTGTTTGGTTAGTGCAATGCCTAAACATGTGTATTTCGTCAGCATTGTTGCATACAGGATTTGTATAAAAATTTATTGTAGATATCACTACAACCACTTAGTATTCTTCAATGTATGACCCTTGAGAGTCAACAACCCGCCGCATGCGAGATTTCCACTCTTCAAACGCTGCCGAGAACGCTGAGTCCAGGATGGCCTTCAAAGCCCTCGTCGTGGCGGCTCGGACCTCTTCCAGGGTCCTGTGATGGTGTCCTTTCAGGGAAGTTTTTAGTTTGGGGAACAAAAAAAAGTCTGGAGGGGCCACATCGGGACTGTAGAGGGGCTGGAGAATCGTCGGAATCCCTTTCCTGGCCAGGTAGTTGGCCACAATAAAGCAGGTGTGACTCGGCACGTTGTCACGATGCAGCATCCAATCATCGGCGATGGACCCTGGATTTCAGTCTCTTGAGCACTTTGCAATAAAAATCAACGTCGACAGTTTGGCCTTGGGGCACAAACGTCGAAAAACACAATCAGCATGGCTTTCACCTTCGATTTGCTCATGTGAGCATTTTTTGGACGTGGGGATGCTGCCGTGTGCCATTTGGCTCTCGTCCCCTTTGTCTCCGGGTCGTACTGAAACACCCAGGTTATGTCTCCAGTGATAATGTTATCTAAAAATTCTGGGTCAGCTTCATGGCTCTGGAGATTGTCTTGTCAGGCGTCCACGCGTGTTTGCTTTTGAATGTCTTACAAAATCTTCGGGACCATCTTGACCCAGATCTTCCTCATCGACAATTCTTTGGTGATGATGTTGTGCACTCTCATTTTATCAAGTCTGGGGTCGTCTGCTATCATCCTGACACTCATCCGACGGTCGGGGTTAAAAAAACCCGCACACGTTCTATGTTTTCGTTCAGTTTTGCTGGTTGACGGGCTTCGGGAGCGGTGCTCGTCCTCAACGCTGTCCCGATCCTCTTTAAAGCACTTCACCCACCTGGAAACCTGGGCGTTTGACAGGCAGTCATCGCCATAGGCTTGCCGACATGTATCCAACGTTTCCGTACCAACTTTTCCTAGTATCACACAAAACTTGATGGTGTAACATTGCTCGAGCGTTTGCTGCACGACTTTGTGACGTGTCCACTCAACGCACAATACTGCCGAGACAAGAGCCCGCAGGCGACTGGCACGCTGCGCGTTTTCGGCCAGATTAAATAAAATTTTTTACGACATAACTTCTCCGTTTTTCTGGATGTTTTGGAAAACTACTGCAGATACACGTCTGGTACATGTTTTATTAGATTTACCAGATCAATAACAACAAAATAAACGGAGATCGTGCTTTACTTTAACCTATTACAGCTTTACGATGGCTTTATATAAGCAAAGTTGCTAAATTTCAGGCAAAATCTTGTATTTGCCTTAACTCCGTAACTAAACATTTGCGGACCTATGCTTATATGGACTTTTTTTTTTAGTTTCACTTGTAGAATAACATATTAAACTATTTGGATATCTTCGTGAATAAGACAAGTGACTGGCGCAGTTGTTAGATCGGTTGTATGTTGTGTGTTGTGTATCGAACCAGGGACCTAGAAACGGCAGAGGCTCCCTCTCGCCATAACCCTCAGTGATTCACAGCAGGCCACATCTGTCCACCAACACCACTGCCGCCCTACACCGCACCCACGGTTACTGTGCGGTTCGGCCCCCAGTGGATCCTCCCGGGAACGCCTCATACCAGACGAGTGTAACCCCAGACGTTTGCGTGGTAGAGTAATTATGGTGTACGCGTACATGGAGACAGTGTTTGCGCAGCAATCGCCGACATAGTGTAATTGACGCGGAATAAGGGGAACCAGCCCGCATTCGCCGAGGTAGATGGAAAACCGCCTTAGAAACCATCCACAGGCTGGCCGGCACACCGGACCTCTACAGTAAACTGCCGGACGGATTGGTGCTCGGGAAGCAGCGCGTTAAACCGCGGGGCTAGCCAGGTAGGCTTGTTAGATCGGTTTAAGTGAGTTTGAACGTGGTTGTATAGTCGGCGCACGAGCGATGGGACACAGCATCTCCGAGGTAGCGATGAAGTGGAGATTTTCTCGTACGACCATTTCACGAGTGTACTGTGACTATCAGGAATCCGGTAAAACATCAAATCTCCGACATCGCTGTGGCCCGAAAAAGATCCTGCAAGAACGGGACCAACGACGACTCAAGAGAATTGTTCAATGTGACAGAAGTGCAACCCTTCCACAAATTGCTGCAGATTTCAATGCTGGACCATCAAGAAGTGTCAGCGTGCGAACCATTCAACGAAACATCATCAACATGGGCTTTTGGAGCTGATGGCCCACTCGTGTACCCTTGATAACTGCACGACACAAAGATTTATGCCTCGCCTGGGCCCGTCAAGACCGACATTGGACTGTTGATGACTGGAAACATGTTGCCTGGTCGGACGAGTCTAGTTTCAAATAGTATCGAGCGGATGGACGCGTACGGGTATGGAGACAGCCTCGTGAATCCATGGACCCTGCACGTCAGCAGGGGACTGTTCAAGCTGATGAAGGCTCTGTAATGGTGTGGGGCGTGTGCAGTTGGAGTGATATGGGACCTCTGATACGTCTAGATACGACTGTGACAGGTGACAAGTACGTAAGCATCCTGTCTGATCAGCTGCATCCATTCATGTCCATTGTGAATTTCCAGGAACTTTGACAATTCCAGCAGGACAATACGACACCCTACACTTCCAGAATTGCTACAGAGTGGCTCCGGGAATACTGTTCTGATTCTAAGCACTTCCGCTGGCCACAAATTTCCCCAGACATGAACATTACTGAGCTTATCTGGGACACCTTGCAACGTGCTGTTTAGAAAGAGATCTCCGCCCCCTCGTACTCTTACGGATTTACGGACAGCCCTAGGGGATTCATGGTGTCAATTCCCTCCGGCACTACTTCAGACATTAGTCGTGTTGCGACACTTCCCCGTGCTCGCGGGGGCCCTACACGATATTAGGCAGATGTACTATTTTCTTTGGCTCATATTAGTGAGTCACAGTTGGATTCCGTAAACTCACACAGATAGTTGGGTGTAACACTTAGTGGGGACATGAAGTGGAACGACCCCATAGACCCTGTCGTAGATAATGCAGCTGGCAGACTTCGGTTTATTTGTAGACTACTAGGGAATTGCAATCAGTCTACAAAGGAGATTGCTTAAAAGTCACTCGTGCGACCCAATGTAAAACATTGCTCAAGTGTGGGGGACCTGTACCAAATGGGGCTGGCAGGGGATATTAAACATAGACAGAGAAGGGCAGCACGAATGGTGACAGGTTGTTTGACACACGTGAGAGTGTCACTAAGATGTTGAAGATAGACGTAAACTGTTCCGGGGAAATGTTCTGACAAAATTCCAGGAATCTGGTTTATATGATGACTCGAGAAATATTCTACAAACCCCTACATGTCGCTCCCATAGACATCGTGTGAATACGATTAGATTGATTACGGCATAGACAGAGGCATTTAAACAATATTTTTCCCGCGCGACGTACGTGAATGGAACGGTAAATAGCGCTAACAAGGGTTACAGTGGGACATACCCTCTGCCATGTGCTTCGCAGAATACAGATGTCTATGTAAATGGAAAGCCAGGGAGTTCAGTAAGACCGGTAAATTCTAGCTTTCTTTTCAGCAGCTGCGCTTGCAAACTTTTAACTGTTCTTTCTCTATTGCAAGTAATAGTTCAGTTTCGTCCTCATCCAAAAAACATACATACTTTACAAGCCATTGTGCAGCGTGTCACAGAGAATACTTTGTGCACTGCTGGTCATTCTCTTTCCCGTCTCCATCGCAAACAGAGCGAGGGAAAAGCGTGTGCCGATATGCCTCTGTGTGAGCATCTACCTTGTTCTTGAAGTAATTACAGCTACATCTACATGATTACTCTGCAATTCACATTTAAGTGCTTGGCAGAGGGTTCATCGAACCACAATCATACTATCTCTCTACCATTCCACTCCCGAACAGCGCGCGGGAAAAACGAACACCTAAACCTTTCTGTTCGAGCTCTGATTTCTCTTATTTCATTTTGATGATCATTCCTACCTATATAGGTTGGGCTCAAGAAAATATTTTCACATTCGGAAGAGAAAGTTGGTGACTGAAATTTCGTAAATAGATCTCGCCGCGACGAAAAATGTCTTTGCTTTAATGACTTCCATCCCAACTCGCGTATCATATCTGCCACACTCTCTCCCCTATTACGTGATAATACAAAACGAGCTGCCCTTTCGATGTCCTCCGTCAATCCCACCTGGTAAGGATCCCACACCGCGCAGCAATATTATAACAGAGGACGAACGAGTGTAGTGTAAGCTGTCTCTTTAGTAGACTTGTTGCATCTTCTAAGTGTCCTGGCTTCCCCACAATATTATCTATATGGTCTTTCCAACTGAAGTTGTTCGTAATTTTAACACCCAGGTACTTAGCTGAATTGACAGCCTTGAGAATAGTACTGTTTATCGAGTAATCGAAGTCCAACGGATTTCTTTTGGAACTCATGTGGATCACCTCAGACTTTTCGTTATTTAGCGTCGACTGCCACCTGCCACACCATACAGCCATCTTTTCTAAATCGCTTTGCAACTGATACTGGTCTTCGGATGACCTTACTAGACGGTAAATTACAGCATCATCTGCGAACAGCCAACGAACGAAGGATGCTGGAAGCAATACAATCATTCTGCTGTCTGCTGGAAATTCTGATTCTCTAAACTTAGCCAGCAGTGTTACTTCAAATGTTTATCTTCTTTCTTCCGAGGATTGCCCTCTAACACTCCAGAAATAATCAAACCGACTGGTAACAAATTCACCAGCATATCTCAGAATTACTCCCATATATTCCATTAACTCTCCAGTAGGTGCACTGGAGTATAAAGTACGGCATATGCAAAATAAGTTTAGTATTTGCGAGAAATGTCTCCCACAGGCGAGAGTATTAAAATCCTATGGTTAACTGCCGAAACATTCACAACAAAGTGGCAGAATTTGGAGCGCTTCTGAAAAGCAGTGAAGCCGACATAATTCTAGGTACAGAAAGCTGGTTAAAACCTGGATTGATAACAATGAGACTTTTGGGGAAAATTTAAGTGTATATCGAAAGGATAGGATAATGGGAAATGGAGGTCACGTATTTGGGCAGTAGACCAGGAACTCAAATCCACTGAGACAGAAATTGAAGTTACATGTGAGATTGTTTGGACAAGACTCATTATCGGGGGTGGGTATAAAATGGTAACTGTATCCATCTACCGCCCACCGAAAATTTTAGTGAAAACTTCACTTCGCTTGTACTTAAGATCGCCAATCATAGTGTAATCATCGGTGGAGACTTAAGTCATCCAACAATCAATTACGATAATTACAGTTTTGTTAGTAGAGCGCGTGATCAGACAACCTGTTATACATAACTAAACGCCTTCTTTTAAAACTACCTAGAACATATAGTTAGGAATTCCATTCATGATGGAAATATATTGGATGTAATGGCAACTAAGAGACCAAGCCTTTTTGAGGATGTCCACATCGAAACTGGAATCAGTGACCATGACACAGTTGTGGCAGAAATGATTAGCAAACTAAAAAGGACAACTAAAACAAGCAGAAAGATTCGCAGGGTGAGTCACGAGGTTTTCCCCCGATTGCTGGAGGTTATTCTTTAGGTTGTTTGGAACAAAAAATGTGAATACAGTAATGTGATCAGATCCATAGTTAAGAAGCTACAACAGAGTTCCAAAACAAGCCACGGTGTATGGAGCACTACACTTGTGTTCAAAGGAGACGCGATCAATCGTAAGTAGACATGTGCAGCGAGTGGTGCGTTTGCATAACAAGCGCGTTGTTGATGCTGCAGTCACTGTTTACTGTTAATAACTCCCGTGTACAGCACACTTTGTGATGCCGTACAAGTTTTCATAGCAGGAGTATGGAGAGATGGTGTACACTTTGGGCTTCTGTGATGGCAATGCGAAAGTTGCTGTTGCCGAATATCACCATCCGTATCCTAATCGTAGGATTCCGAATGCCAAAACATTTAGTGGAACATATCGAACATTGCTAGAAACTGGTACTCTTCCCAGTATTCGTATTCACTCCGGGAGACATCGTGACGTTCAAGAAGAGGAAAAACATTCGTAATTCAGTAGAGCGCAATCCTCGTTCAAGTACAAGACGCCTAGCTACCCGACTGAACGTTTCACAATCTAAGATATGTAGGATTCTTCATGAGAATGTGCAGAAAGTTCACCATTTAGAGCCACATGATTGTGCCAACCGTTTGCACTTTTGTAACTGGTTAAATGGAAATCGGCAGCTCTATCATCTTCAGTGACGAGGTAACCTTTACAAGAGACGGCATCAACAACATGCATGTCTGGTCAGACGAAAATCCCCATGCCACGGTAGTATCTCAGTTTCAACGCAGATTCAGTGTCAATGTTTGGTGTGGTGTTACTGGGGCCGTTTATTCTCCCAGGAAATTTAAATGGTCAGATGTACGATAACTTTATAAGAGAAGACTTCTTGAAGATGATCCCCTGGAAACAAGACTCCACATGTACGCCCAACATGACGGGGCACCTGCACACTTCCACCATGTGGTAACAGCTTATCTTAATCAGCAATCCTCACATCGACGGATAGGTGGCGGGGGCCCTATCAACTGGTCTGCCAGACCCTCAGATTTAACACCCCTAGATTACTGCATCTGGGGGTGGATGAAAGACATTGTGTACGAAGTTAAGGTGGAAGCACGAGAAGAACTGACACAACCCATTTTCGATGTCGCAACGTCACCAAGGAACGAGCATGTACGAAATGCTACTCGCGCGGTTCACTCCCGTGCGAATCTTTGCCTTCAAATGTAGGGAGGAAATTTTCAACATTTGCTTTAAGTCCACTCTGAATGCAAGAGATTGCTACAAAATTGTTTAAATTAATAATTATGTGCATTTTTGAAAGTGAAATCCTACAATAAAGGTTTTTTCTGTCATTTTCCTGAGTTTTTCAATTACTGTAGCTCCTTAACTATGGATCTGATCCCGTTACTTTATTTGCATTTTTTGTTCCAAATAACCCAAGGAATACCCTCGAGAAACCGGAGGAAAAACCTCGTGATTCACCCTATGTACGTTCAGTAACCAACATAAAAAATTTGTTGTGTCATATCCCAATGAGGAACTTGAAACTTCCAGGACAGCACAGGAATCTGTACAGGACCTACGGCTCAAGTTCAAAAGAGTAGCTGACCATGCACTCGATAGATATGTACCCGGTAAACAGTTCATACTGGGAGGGAACCTCCACGTTATACAGTCACTATAAGGAACTTCTAAAGAAACATAAATTATTGCATAATATGTGTAAAACAAAGCATAGGGCTATAGATAGATATATAGATGCTGAATGAACCGCGTTTGGCTCTCAAGAGAGCAATGCGTGATGCCTTCAATAACTACCGTAGCAGAATATTGTCAAATGATCTTTCACAAACCCAAAGACGTTCTGGTCGTATGTACAGGCTGTTAGTAGCACCAAATTTCGTGTGCAATCCCTAACGAATGAGGCAGGAACTGGAATTTAAGGTAGCAAATCAAAAGCTGAAACCCTTAACACCGTTTTCAAATGTTTATTTACAGAGGAAAAACCTCGTACCACTGAAAAAATGAATGAAATAACTATTAGTGTCAGTGGTGTTGGGAAACAGCTGAAATTGTTGAAACTGAACAAAGCTCTAGGGCCTGGTGGCATCCCTGTCAGATTCTATACCGAATTTGCGGCCGAGTTAGCCCCTCTTCTAATTATAATCTATCGTAGATCCCTCGAACAAAAAACCAAGTCCAGTTCTTGGAAAAAAGCGGAGGTCACACTCGTCTTCCAGAAGGGTAGTAGAAGTGAGGCACAAAACTACCGTCCAGTACAGAATGAGATTTTCACTCTGCAGCGGAGTGTGCGCTGATATGAAACTTCCTGGCAGATTAAAACTGTGTGCCCGACCGAGACTCGAACTCGGGACCTTTGCCTTTCGCGGGCAAGTGCTCTACCAACTGAGCTACCGAAGCACGACTCACGCCCGGTACTCACAGCTTTACTTCTGCCAGTACCTCGTCTCCTACCTTCCAAACTTTACAGAAGCTCTCCTGCGAACCTTGCAGAACTAGCACTCCTGAAAGAAAGGATATTGCGGAGACATGGCTTAGCCACAGCCTGGGGGATGTTTCCAGAATGAGATTTTCACTCTGCAGCGGAGTGTGCGCTGATATGAAACTTCCTGCCAGGAAGTTTCATATCAGCGCACACTCCGCTGCAGAGTGAAAATCTCATTCTGGAAACATCCCCCAGGCTGTGGCTAAGCCATGTCTCCGCAATATCCTTTCTTTCAGGAGTGCTAGTTCTGCAAGGTTCGCAGGAGA
Organism: Schistocerca piceifrons; assembly: GCF_021461385.2. Classification (NCBI taxonomy): domain Eukaryota; kingdom Metazoa; phylum Arthropoda; class Insecta; order Orthoptera; family Acrididae; genus Schistocerca; species Schistocerca piceifrons. Next base: position 35,259,258 of record NC_060146.1, on the reverse strand, counting down.
GCTTCTGTAAAGTTTGGAAGGTAGGAGACGAGGTACTGGCAGAAGTAAAGCTGTGAGTACCGGGCGTGAGTCGTGCTTCGGTAGCTCAGTTGGTAGAGCACTTGCCCGCGAAAGGCAAAGGTCCCGAGTTCGAGTCTTGGTCGGGCACACAGTTTTAATCTGCCAGGAAGTTTCATACCGTCCAGTACATTTGACATCGATTTGTTGTAGACTCTTTGAGCATATTCTAAGCTCAGACATAATGAAATTTTTTGAACACACCTCCTCAATGCATGGATTCCGAAAACATCAATCTTGTGAAACCAAACTCGCACTTTTCTCACGTGACGTACTGCAAGCTTTGGATCAAGGCATTTAGGTAAATGCAGTATTTGTTCACTACCGAAAAGCATTTGACTCAGTACCACACCTACGATTATTTTCAAAAGTAGATCATTTGGGGTGACTGGATTGAGGACTTTTTGGCAGGGAGGACGCATCAATTTTATCTTGGATGGAGACTCGTCGTCAGACGTAGAAGTAACTTCAGGTGTGCCCCAGGGGAGTGTGTAGGGATCCTTGCTGTTCATGTTGTATATTAATGCCGTTGTAGTAACCTCAGTCTTTTTGCAGATGATGCAGTTATCTATAATGAAGTACTGTCTGAAAGAAGCTGCATAAATATTCAGTCAGATATTGATAAGATTTCAAAGTGGTTCAGAGATGGCAAATTGCTTTAAATGTTCAGAAACGTAAAATTGTGCACTTCACAAAAAGAAAAAAAATATAGTTTCCTATGGCTATAATATCAGTGAGTCACTGCGGAATCGGCCAACCCACACAAATTGAGTGGGTATAACACATTGTAGGGATATGAAATAGAATGACTACAAACGCTCAGTCGAGGGTAAAGCGGGTGGTAGACTTAGATTTATTGGTAGAATACCGGGGAAATGCAGTCAGTCGACCAGTTCCAGGATATTGCTCAAATGTGTGGGACCCGATCAAACAGGACAAACAGGGGATATTGAACGTATACAGAGAAGGGCAGCAAAAATGGTCATAGGTTTGTTTGATCTGTGGGCGAATGTCACAGATATACTGAAGGAACTGAACTGGAAGATTCTTGAAGATAGATGTAAACTATCCCGAGAAAGTCTATTAGCGAACCTTCGAGGACCAGCTTTAAATGATGCCTCTAGGAAGATACTACAGCCCTCTATGTATCGCTCACATAGGGATCTTGAGTGTAAGTTTATATGAATTATTGCATGCACAGAGGCTCTCAAACAATGATTCATCCAGCCCTACATAGGTGAACGGAATGGGAAGAAACACTAATAACTGGTATAATGGGACGTACTCTTTGCCAGGCACCGAATGTCAACTTTGTTTGCGTCAGTTAAGTAAAATTTCTCCTGTGTAATTGACCTTCTTTCACTAGCATAGCCACTCCTCTACGACTAGTTTTGTATGCAAGTGGTCTGTAAAGTACAAAAGATGTTTTTCTTATTCAGGTCACGTAAAAAACCCCCAACTGACAAAATTTTTGATCTATCCAATTCTAATTCCGCTGCCGCCATAGAGTATTCAGATGGGGACGATGACAGTTCTGCTGGGATATCATTCTGATGGGATATCATTGGTTATAGCGAGCATGTTCCACAAAGTGAGCAGGAATACGATCTTGAAGATGACTGTAATGAAGGCAATAACTGGTTTGCAAATGAGATTTATTTCGCAGGAAGAGACAAACATAGTAAATGGAAGATAATCTCTAATGTCAGTAAAAGTAAAACAAAACAAAAAACATCGTGAAAATCTATCCAGAATCAAAATCTGTCACAAAAAGGATAACAAGTGAATTATTGGCTTTCACAAGCATCGCTTCTTCATTGACATTGTTGTGAAATGAAATGAACAAAAAGGTACGAGGGACCTTCAATGAGTAACGAAACACATTTTTTTCCTCTGCCGATTCCGGTCGAAAAAATACAGAATTTTCTGTGGGACATCGTGGAATATTCCCATTTCAGCCTCTATATTATCATGAAATTCGAATATGTGGTGGCACTTTACGTAGCCTTCAAACTGGACTTCCACACGAGAGCTGTTGTATAATTTCTTTTGGTGGAAAAGCAGCATATCACAGATATTCATAGGCGGTTGCAGAATGTCTACGGGGATCTGACAGTGAACAAAAGCACGGTGCGTTGTTGGGCGAGGTGTCTGTCTTCATTGGAACAAGGTCACACAAACCTGTCCAATCTCCCGCATCCCTACCAGCCGCACACAGCTGTGACACATGCAATGGTGCAACGTGCGGACACTCATTCGCTGTGATCAAAGAATCTCAGTCGAAGACCTCCCTGATCGACTGTACGCCTCTGTTGATAATGGTGACACACTCATCCACCAGTTGGTGTACTCAGAAGGTTTGTCCTCCTGGATTCCTCGTTGCGTGACAGAAGACCATAAAGAGCAACGAAGGACCAACTGTTGGGACCAGTGAAGGATGCACTCCACAGAATGATGGGAAGGTTATTGATACAGCAAGACAATGGCTCTGACATCGATCAGTAGAGCAGTACCGTGCGGCAATACAGGCCCTCCCAGTTACGGTTGTGTAAGGCTGTCGCAGTGACCAGAGAATATGTTGAAAAATAGGATGTTGTAGGCAAAAGAGTGGGGATAATATGATGTATTGAAATCCTGAATAAAGACAACATGCTTTCAGAAAAAAAAAAGTGTTGCACTACTTATTGAAAGCCCCTTGTATATTGTATACAAAATGAAACTGTTGTATTCAAGAGAAAGATAAACTCATCTGACTCCAGCACCAAGATAATGCATTTCTGAGATTACTTTACCTCATTGATGTCAGGAAAGAAAACCATACCAATATCGTTGTAATATGGACACACATGGTTCAGGAATGAAAATAATCCATGTTGTGATGAGTTTCAAAAGGTTTCTCTCCCTGCTTGGGTGTTTAAATTTTGATGACACGGCCACTAGGCATCAGAGAAAAGGAAATGACAAATTAGCATTCGTCTGTGTAGTTCTGGAAACCTTTAATATATTACGGACCTATATACATAATTCTAATAGAAGCATGCCATATGTAGCAAAGATTAACAATTAAACAACTTCAAATAATAATAAAATACTAATAAATGAGGTATTCTTTCACTACAAATCCACAGAAGTAATGGAAATGTGATAGATTGGTATAGGATACAAAGTACGCTGCGTGTCTACTAACTTATGAAGAATGCGTGTGCTATTCGGGAGGTAATCTAATCTGACCAGATGGAGGTTCCAAGTACGTAAACAGTACTCAGGAATGGGTTGCACATGAGTTCTGTACATGGTCTCCTTTATAGGTGAACAACCACCTTTCCCAGAACTCTCCCAGCAAACTATAGTAAGCCATTCACCTTCAACACAACTGACTGTACTCATTCCATTTTAGGTCGTTTCGCAACATTTTGCACAGATATTTAAAATGTAAAAGTGAAGCACCCAGAGGACATGGTTGGATGTCAATATAACGCAGTACATGTACATACCATAGAGGGGTATGTAAACGATTACTGAAGTATCCTTGTACTGAGGGCTGATCAAAGACAGTTTAGAAGACAAACTTTATTAACAAAACCAAAACTCAATTATAATGTCCTTGGATGAATATTGAGACAATCACATACAACAGAAATATCTCTCCTGTAATATCATCTGTGATATAATTACACAACGAACCCCAGAGTAGTGGTAGGTGGCGGCGTGAAGACCCGAGATGTTACTGGGTCGGGTCTGCCAGTGTGGAGTACTGAGACGAAGCTGTCGGTACTGCCAACTGGTAGCGCTGCAACTGAAATGCTGATGTGGCCGGATGGAACTGCTCATACTGCTGACTTGAGATGTAGGGCATTACTGACTTTGCACTGTCTGACATTGGTGCAGATGGATATTTGCGAGGACATGTGACCTAGCGTAGCAAAATAGTGCCCTGTCAACAGTGCTCTCTGTTGTGACAGGCACACTGCCTGTCGGCAAGGTCAGTGCCCCCAGGCACTGTGGAGGTGACGTGTAACTCAGTGCTGAACAGCCCTGGACACGCAAGGAAAATATCTCTGTTTTGATATAAATAAATTTATATGAAAAAAATAGTAAAAAACACCAAGCACGCATCTGGTGTAACACTCTGATAAACTGCAGTCTGCTCGAAATGGGAGGCGGAGTGGGTGGAGGGTGGAATTAATTGTATCAGTTACACATCAAAACAATGAATACTCCAAAGTATGTCCTCTGTTTGCTGACACATCCACCAATGTCTAAAGTGGTTTGTTTTACTTTTGCAAAGCGAAAGCTGTTATACGTGACATATCAGGTTTGCATGGTAAATGCTCACATTTTAGCTCATCGGTAAGGCAGGCACACTCTGGAGTGACGTTGTGTGTAGCGTAGCCCCAGGTTTGCGACTTCAGATGGAACACACACGATCTAACGCAACAGCTCCTTCACAACTGATGTGAAGTAACACAGTCATATTGCATGCCTTATCACTACCAGACGAATGTGGCATGCTCCACTTTTGCCACGTGCCATTTATATTCTGTGACAGTTTATGAAAGTTTCAGCTTTTGTTGTGTGTCTGTCTTTGTACTCAGGAAAATGAGAGATGATCCCCAGTTCAGTACACGTGTTGTACACCTTGTGGAGAAATACCTATGTAAATATGATTACAAGAGCAGGAATGCTCAAGATGAATAACGGGGAAGGATTGTAAGTAAAACATCACAGATATGTACAGTGAAAGAAATTTATTTAATTTCTTTGTGGAAGAGAAAGATGATTTGTAACTAAATAGTGTTTTTTTAATGTGGTTTGCTATCAAACATGTGACCATACATTTTTACAGTTTTGCTGGATGTAATTATGATGGGGTGGACTGCAGAAAAACTTGAAGCCACAAGCAGCACAACAAAAAGTGCTCATCGACCATTTCTGGTCACCGACCTACACGATCGGCATCCCTCGGCAGAAGCAGCTGCTTCCGTGACACTGTTTTGTGTGTCAGTGCCCTGGAGCCACGCTTCAAGATGTCATACCGGCTCGACTAGCTTCTGTGTGAAAACTGCTGCAGTTATTGCCTCTGTTCCAGAACAACTGTGCACTGACACAGAAGCACTGCCCTTCCATGAACTCAGCACTGAGCAGCTGCATTTAAGCCTGTCATGGACCAGGCACCATCACCAAACAAGTGTGCAGTAATGTCTGTGTTGTCCAATGCTGTATTCCTGACGCTGCTGCCGCTACCGTCACCAGGTTCTGAGCTTCTGTCTGCCGCCTGAGCATCCAGGCACTTGGACACACTGCCATTTTCTCAGGACTATCGTCGGGGTCCCGCCGTCCCTGCTCCTGGCGAGGTATAAACTACAGACTCGCACACCCTGCACCCACGGGAAAGACGCTGTCTGACATATTCACTGCAGAGCAGCTACACTGGGCCAGGAGATACGGGAGTCACACGCTCTGCGCTATTTCCCACTGACGGAGGGCGGCACACTGGGAGATGACGAATGGTGTATTCACTTCACTTGCCGTCGTTGCTTGTAGCTTCGGAGTCTAATGATTGTAAACAAACAGTAAAAAAATAATAATAATAAATGCTTGTATATGCGAAACATCTTTCTCTACAACAACATTATAATTGTGGATAAAATAATTTTGGGTATCGAGCTCTGTGATTGTAACCACTAAAACAGCTAAACTGACAATGTTTCGACTGACTTGCTGCGTCAGCAATTTTAGTAGTTAGAATGATTTTATCCAAAATGACACTGGCCATGAAAGCCTGTGAACGTTATGATGGGTGCCAGAAGACCTGCCGAAAATGAATATAGATGACCACCAGACAACAGTAGCCACGTTTCTGCAAATGCTACACAGCAATATGAGTAAATGCTGATTTTTAGAGTTTTATTGGACCTGTAGGACTGCTTCCCTATCCATTATTCCCCTTTTCCTTTTTGGTATACTGTATACTAGTGTTAGTAGTTGGTAGAGAGTAAAGATAGACAAAAAAGCAGGACCCTCCTATAGTTATCCCGACACATCGCTATACACTTTCTGCCATAGGCAGGAATATTTAACTAACAAGAGGATTGGGAGATAACTGAAAAAGCAATGCATTTGCGAATTTTATGTGTTTATTTACTAAGTATTATGGTTACATTTTGTTGATGTGGAAGTAGCTGTTTATTGTCAGCAGGCTTGAACAGCAAATATATCGTTACGGAGATTGGATACGTGTACGTGTGTGTGTGTGTGTGTGTGTGTGTGTGTGTGTGTGTGTGTGTGTGTGTGTGTTTCATGGGCCTTTGCCTCGAAGGGTAAATAAATATTCATGAAAGATGATGGGTGGTATTAGCCAAGGAGTCCCACATACTGTTCTACAGTCACGATTTACAGTGCTGTCAAGCCAGCACTATCTGACCTATGCAATTGGTGCTTGATGTCCCATATTGTGTGAGTTCACATCGTTCCACTCCCAGAAATCTGTGAAGAGAAGTCCTAAAGAGATATTCACAGACAAAACTGAATTCTCCCAAAGAGTAAGTCTGCACTCAGTATACTCCATGACAAACCTTAGGTTTATTATTTTTTCTTGTTATGAGCAAGGACAACAGCAACGGATGTTATATTTCCAGACTAATTTTTACCTGCCACCATCACTGGAACCCCTACTCTAAACACCACTCACACATTAATTTACCTACCAGACCTACCTTTAGAGACCTGTAATCTGAATTACATGAATAACAGTGTAGATCTGACCATGCTTGCCTTCCTAGGTCAAATATTTGCATGCAAAATGGTCACATATCAATGGAGCACATTTTAGACCATGTGGAAAGGTAGCGTACAGATCATCACACGGCTGCACAATTTTTGTTGTAATAAGTAGTGCTTACTGCCAGTTCAAGGGGAAAGTCGCCCAAATTCCATCCCTATAAATCTCCGACTTAAGGGTTCCGACCAGTAATAACAACAGCCATGAGAAACAGCCAGAGCCACTGTCCGTCTAAGCTACAAATTAAGTTCAGTAGATTCCACAGTACCCTGTAATGAGCAGCAGTTTTCTTCCACACATCTTGACTTGCGGTTGGTAAACACTCAGGCTGCAGATAATCCCATATTGCCTTTGACATTTTAGCCACAGTGCTTTGAATGGTATTGTGTCCTCATAAAAGTAAAAATGTACTCATCAACATCTTTGACTTTTGCTAATTAACATTGAGTTAATTACAGCCATCATCATTTGACACTTATCATGCCACAGTGATGGGCTAAGAGAGGCAGACTGGAATCCCACACAAGTCTGCCAATTCACACATTATTTCACGAAACTTGGGACGACCTATTTGAGTATATCAATCTGACGTTATTATCTTATCTTTAACAGTCAGTAAGCGGCTCACATAATATCACAGCACTTTTGGGAAACGTGTATGTCCGGCTGATGTAATATTAGGTCAAGCCAGTTACAATGATTTTCTGCAGTTTTGAATGTACTTTTATGGCTCCCAGAATCATCTGTGAGGTCAGCAGGCTTCATAGATGACAGCAGCAGTATACCGGAACAATTCAACTTCTTTAAAACCTTTGTTATTCTCTCTTGCATCTTTGGCGTTAGGTTATGTTTGAGTTCTCTTTGTTTTGTGCATTTTGTGTATTTTTCCTCTGATTTTGTGTTCAAAATATGCAGCGAGGAGGTGAAATGTTTGGAGAAAATGATTTAAAAAGTCCTTGATAAGTATACATACAATGAAAATGAAGTATTTCATGACAATTCAGATTACACATCATCTGAAAACTGCACTAATTCTACATCCTTTTAAACATGAACTGCTGCTTACGTTTAGCGTGTTGTATTCACAGATTGTGTTTTTATGAAAGATTCTGCTTTGGGTAAGTCAGTAAATGAATGTGAGCATAAGAGTCCAGTGAATGTAATGCTGGACTGCATATCTCTCCATGTTTCAATTTGCATCACCTTTACTAGACTTTAAACGCAAAATTTTGCTTTGATCTTGTGTTTTGCGCAGTTCTTTGGATGTAAATTGGCTGTAAAAGAAATAGAAACAGAAATTTCACATGTTTGCTTACATTTCTGAATACTAGAATCCCTTTTCCCTTTTCTCTGTGATGATTACTGTTACATTGAAGTTTCATCTGTGTACTCAAAATGTAACACTAAAAATACCAAAATATGTGTGTTTAAAGTAGAAAATGTTTTGAAATTCAAACGATGTATTTGCACACACATAACTTTAAAAATATATTTTAGCCAGCAGACAGGTAATGGCAGCTATCTACGAGACCAGCACCTTAAGTGTGAAGTGTGATTGTGCCAATATAGTCATTTGTATTCTGTCCTTTGCTTCTAATGATTTTCAAACTGAAAGTCTATGATAAAATGGAAACTGGATAAATAATGCACAATCACTCTGTTAATGCCTTGGATAACCTTCACCACGCCTTGAACTTCTGTACCATTGTGATGGGTAAAAATTAGTTTTTGTTAAATAGGTGAAATGAACTGAAGATTATAAGCCTGTAAGTAAAACTGCAACACCTGCAATGGCAGAAATTTTATCTTTGAAGAAAACTGGCATTATGTGCACAGTACAAACATCAATCCTAGCAGATCTGATGACTCAAGTTTCTGCACATTAATTTTTTTAATTATAAATCTTGGATTATGTTGAAACACACATTTCTTTGCTCCTCCACATAATGTTTGCTGCGTAAATGTTATTACAAACAGTCTACACTGCAAGATATTGATAACTGGTAAGGGGTGATTCTTCAATTTCTCCAGGCATATTTTATGACGAAATAAATCTCGGGTGAACAGCCTGGTACGAGTGTGCATAGGACACAGTACATCAGCGCACCTGATGATCGTGGTCGATTGCCGAAATATTGTGTCCTATGCACATTCATACCAGGCTGTTCACTCGAGATTTATTTCACCAATTGGTAAGGGGTTTTCAGACAAAATAATCATTATTGGATTCAACAGTCATAAATTTATTTTCAAAACAATAACAAAAATAAAGAAGTCTCATATTTAAAACCATAAATACAAAAATACCACAGACATAGCAAAAGGTACACTTCTAAAAGCCCATATCAGACGAGCTTCAAACCTTTTATATTCAACTGTGACAACCTGAATGTCAAATACTATTTTTAACTTTACAAGCCAGTCACAATTTAAATAACTTACTACTCTGTCATGTTTATAAAAGGCAGATTTGTACAAAGTTCACTATTATAAAAATAGTCACAAATATCCTCTATATTGTGACAGGTATGGTGTATACCTGTGTACAACATTATTACTTCCAATTGATCATTTGTGCACCTGTAAAATTATCATAGATTTCTTATTCATGTACGAATATTTTTGTAAATGTAACATTCAGCAAATGGTCTGTTGTTTTGGGCAACACTTCACTCCTAAGTGAGGACAACAGATACAGATCTTTACCAAAAGTAATAGTGCACAGTAAAAAACATCTATGAATAAATTATGACATAGATATATTTGTCACACTTCACTCATGATCAGCTGGCAAATGTCTGGTGTTGTACTAGCTTCCTAAATGCACCTACATCTAGTGCCATCAGTTCCTCGTAGCTTCCCTGTTCAATGATCTTCCCTTGATCCAGGACAGCAATTTGATCTGCAAACAATGTGTACAATGACAATTATTTCACTGCAAACCAGCAAGCCACATAATTTCTCAGACATTACAATCACTGACAGTACTGTACATTCAGGAGAAATGATATTTCAAAACAAAGCAAGTATGACAATTTATAGAAGTAATGAAGCATTAATTCCTCGAAATAGTTTGCAAATTGGTATAATCATTCAATTGTGTACAGTATTTTAATATGTATGGCAATGTTTCCTGCAGAAACTCTACTAATATATCATGTATACTGATTTTCCAGAAATAAACAAACAAAGAACAAGTGTGCTGAACATTCAAATAAATCACACTGCTCATTATTTATAAGCCTGAAACTTTTTAACAGTCCCATCCCTATACATCTCATAGATGATAATATTTTTATACAACAAACCAGAGTTATTCTCAGAAAGTAAATTTTTGTCACCCAAGGAATAAAGTTAATTTGATGCTTCCTGTTCATCGATTAAAATTGTGTTTCCATATTCCTCAACACAGGGGAATGAAAATTTCAATGGGCTAAAAGATATGAACATTCTGAACATGAAACTCCGTCTACTGGCAAAGGAGCCAGTGTTCTAGCTGATAGGAGATTTGGTGAAGGATGATGTTATAATTTAAGCAGGGTGCCATTGATCATTAGCATTATTATGTAAATATGACTTTATTCTGAGAAGAAATATTAACTTTAGAATAGTGCTCTGCCTCCATTAGCTACAAGTTTATATAACTGAATGTAATTACTGATTTTTGATGTGTTTACTGTACTGCAACCCAAAAAATTATAATTGTAGGTTATGAGATGAATAAACCGCTATTCACTATACCACATTTCACAACGACAACAGTTTCAGTGGATGTCTTTTGAAATAAAAGGGCATTTATGGATGATCATTATGCTACAAGCTATCAATTATTATCAGGAAAAGTCTAATATGTTCATGGGACACAATACACTGTTGAGTTAAGAATCATTTCATTTCCTTAGTGTAATGTATCATATATGGATGACTGGAATCAGTGCTTGCACAGTGTAGTGTCATAGTTTGTTAAAGATGAGTGCAGAATGAAAAGAACAGAGTGTATAAATCCTAGTGCTGAACACAACCCACTTTTCTAAATATTGCAAAGGCAATCAGCAAGCTTAGCATCTCAGTCCAACAGGTGGAATAACAGCAAATACAGTCACAGTCACGATCTCAGACTATTGGAAATATTACAGATAGATTTAACAATAAATCCACTACAGATGGAGCAAGAAGCTCACATTGGATGAGGATGGAAACAGAGTGTTCTCAGTACAAAATGTATTTGTTTTGGTCACAACGTAATAAAGTGATATGACTGGTTTGAATTTCTCAAATATCTTTTTCAGCTGTAAAACAGGCAAAAAAAAAATATTGTTCATAAGGAATTACGAGGTGGAATACAAAATTTTTGGGACTGGTGCTGCCATCTGGGAAGTAGGAGTAGTAGATCTTTGCCCCGCTAGGTGGCGAGAGCTGCATATCTGATGAGTCAGTGTGCAGAGTGGCATTCAGCTAGGAGGACATTTTGCGTGTCCACAGTGATTTCCGTAATACTCTGTGTTTGGTGTGAGGTGATTTTATGATGGATCCACGAACAGAACAGCGCATGTGTATCAAATTCTGTGCGAATCTCGGTAAAAGTGCTACGGAGACCTTTGCAACGATTCAACTGGATTTACGGTTATGACCCAGAGACAGAGCAACAATTGTCCCAGTGGAAGAACACGGGCTCTCCAAGACCCAAAAAAGTGAGGCAGGTGAAGAGCATGATCATAGTTTTCTTTGATACCAAGGGAATTGTGCACAAAGAATTCGTCCCACCAACCAAACAGTGAATTCAGCGTACTACTGTGATGTTTTACTACAGCTCTGTCAAAACGTGCGGCGACGATGGCCCAAACTCTGGTGTCAAGGGAACTGGCTGCTGCATCACGAGAATGTGCCCTGTCGCATGTCCTTGCTCACCAGGACCTTTTTGGCAAAAAGCAACATAGTGGTTATACCCCACCCACCGTACTCGTCAGATTTGACACATTGTGACTTCATGCTATTCTCAAAACTGAAACTCAAATTGAAAGGCTGTCAGTTCGACAGAGGATTCCAGAAGCATCGCTGGTGGTGATGAACACCCTCAAAGAACATGACTTCCAGAAAACGTTTGACCAGTGGCAGAAGTACTGGGACCAGTGTGTATGTGCAGATGGGAACTACTTCGAGGGTGATGGTGACCATCAGTCCAAAGGTAACGTTTTCAATGGATGGCAGCACCAGTCCCGAAAATTTTTGATAGCACCTCATATACCTACTTGCAATGTGTACTACAAAAAGAAAATGAAGTGACAGAACACATTAAAATATTGTTACAGTGAATAACTCGTCACATGTAGTACAAACTTGTACAGAGTCATAAAAACTACTGTTCATTTTATGATGTCGCTACTTACCACAGAGAGAAATGTCCGTTGGGTAGAAAGCACAGTGGTATGTACAGGCGGCAGTTCAGCTGGAGGTAATAAAAGAATTCCACACAAATACTAAAATGACAGGAGAGTATATGAGATGATAGAACACATGTTCTAATTTCTAACCTTTCGTCTTCAGTCGCTGATGTGTTGTGAAGGAGCACAGATGGGCCTAGTGGAAGTAGCCTCACTGCCTTCAAGTGGGGCAGTAAGTGTCAGACTCATTGTTTCTACATGAAGCTTTCTGCCTCATATGAAGCTAAGGAAACAGCTTCCACATGGCCCATCAGCAACTGAAGACAACGAGATAGAGTGCGCCTGAAGAAAACTAAACCTACTGGCTGCAATGAACTTATTTGCAGTGCAACATTTCCTCCTTGTCCTTTTGGATCTTGCACTTCATTTGTTAAATTTCCTCATAATTTATTGATGTGCACATTTCTATTGTCAAACTGTAGCCTGCTCATTAGACTACACGTTATATCTTCTCACATACTCTCCACAGATTTTACTATTGTTATGGCGTTCTTTTACGACCCTCAGCTGAACTGCCAACCTCCTTTTTCTAGTGTATTTTGTTTAATTTAGTTTTAATATGACTATTTAATTGTGTAGCTGTGCGCAACATTGAGCTCTCTAGCTCTCAATGTTAAGTAGCACCGGAGCACACAGCAGTTTTAACGATTCGCACATGCATTACAAGTGACAAATTACTCACCGTAACAATATTTCCGTTGTATGTTCTCTGTCTCTTTTCTTTTCCTTTTAAACTGTACAGATTGTAAGTGTGCTGAACATTCTATGAACATTATTTTCTGTCTATTTTAGGCGTCAAAAAATGACTGCCTGAGCAATCAATCTGGTCATATCTTACTAATGTACGAGCAAGATAAATTTAATAATGAAAATTTAAGACAGCATACTCCACACACATGACCTTACCAGATCTTACAGAATGACAGTGTCCAATTAAAAAGAACCAACCTGGCATTTGACTTCATCAATTTAGCAAAATCCTTGCTGAACTTATGACTGGATGGCTTGACAGAGATCTGAACCCCCATTCCCTTTGAATGCAAATCCATTCTCTTAGCCACTGTGCCATGCTGCTAGGTGAGAGGTTTTGAATTTCAACCTAGGAAATTAGGGTGCAAAGTCTGATGATAAGAAATTTTCCCTCACCACCTCTCCTGCCCTTACCAGCCACATTTGAGTATGGATGTTTTTCAATGTAAACTGTCAACATGTTGCCATACTTTCCATTGAGAAAGTGTACTTATAATAACATGTACTGTCATTGTAATACTGATACATTTCATGATATAGTAGGGGTCATAACTATAATCTGTGGAACAGGGAAAAAAATTGAAGTGAACTAAACTAAACATGTTCCTTCATCAGGAAAATCAGGTTTATAGGGAGGAAGATAGGTGGTTAGCTACTATGGGTAAAGGAAAGAAGGAGAAGTTGGTATGAACTCTGGGAGCAAGAGGGATTATTCAATTTCTTTCTGCTACTGTTGGTCCTCAAAGATGTGGATAAAACCAAAAATTGTTCACTATTTTCATTTACACATTAATTAAAGAACTTACCACGATCATATAAAAGTGGATAAGCTAATGATACTCTCTTTCAATTTCTGAAGGTGACTGGGGTAAAATACAGGGGACAAAAGACTATTTTTAATTCGTACAGAAACCAGAAGGCAGTTATAAGAGTCAAGGGGCATGAAAGAGAAGCAATAGTTGAGAAGGGAGTGAGCCAGGGTTGTAGCCTATCACTAGTGTTATTCAATCTGTACATTGAACAAGGAGTAAAGGAAACCAAAGAAAAATTTGGAGTATGAATTAAAATCTAGGGAGAAGAAATAAAAACCTTGAGGTTTGCCGATGACATAGTAATTCTGTCAGACACAGCAAAGGACTTGGAAGAACAGTTGAATGTAATGGACAATGTCTTGAAACGAGGCTACAAGATGAACATCAACTAAGGCAAAACAAGGATAATGGAATGTAGCTGAATTAAATCGGTCAATGCGGAGGGAATTAGATTAGGAAATGAGACACTAAAAGTAGTAGATGAGTTTTCCTCTTTGGGCAGCAAAATAACTGATGATGGTCAAGGTAGAGAGGGTATAAAATGTAGATTGGCATTGGCAAGGAAAGAATTTCTGAAGATGGAAAGTTTGTTAACATTGAGTATAGATTTAGTGTCAGGAAGTCTTTTCTATAAGTATTTGTCTGGAGTGTAGCCACATATGGATGTGAAACATGCACAATAAACAGTTTAGACAAGAAGAGAATAGAAGCTTTTGAAATGTGGTGCTACAGAAGATCTGAGGCATCAAGGGATCACTAAATTAGTGCTGGAGGGAAGTATGGAGTGTAAAAATCTTAGAGGGAGACCAAAAGATGAGTAAATTAAGCAGATTCAGAGGGATGTAGGTTGCAGTAATTACTCGGAAATCAAGAGGCTTGCACAGGATACAGTAGCATGGAGAGCTGCATCAAACCAGTCTTTTCACTGAAGACAACAACAACAACAAGATAATAACTATGTTATTGTAGCCAAGAATCATTAAAACCATTTACAATGCTTACACATGTAACAAAGCACGTTTATTCTTTCCATATGTTATGTTGTTCTTCCCTCCTGCCCCCCCCCCCCCCCCCCCAATGATAATTATTGTTATTATCATTCAAATCTTAAGGTACTCTTATTTACATAAGAAGTACACAATACCAAAAAATCTCAAATATTGACTAACAGGTTACCCATCTTAACTTCCTTGACTGCTACATTCCTTTGGTTATCAGGAGTATGATGAGGTAGTTAGTTTGCATGAAAACTGTGTTAATTACAAAATATCAGTAATTTTCGATTTCATTATCATTGTTCACATGTCAACATATACCCAATTATTAGCTTCTTGAAAAAGTAGATGAAAAAGCTATATAAATAAATAATGTATCTCTACAATCAGAGACAAAAATAGGTTAGCAACACCAACATTCATTTAATTCAGGTGTAATTAAGATCTGTAGTTACAACATTGTTACTGAAATAGAATCAAACATTTGCATAAACTAACCAAAGTAATTTAACAGAAGTCACTGCTGTATCTTTGAAGTCCTTGTTAAAACTAATCTCCATCCACAATTCATTTGCTTAGAATGTAATCTTTAGTTGTAAGTTATGAAAATCTAGCAAACAACAATAGGTAAATTCAATTTTAATTATTGTAAACTTATATAAGAGGCATGTTGGAAGCCATTTTAATAATTCTGCATAGAGCTATGAACTGTACAAGATGTATGTCCGAGGGGGAATGTACCATGTACTGTGTTTTATCTAAATTTCACGTCCAAGAGTTTATTCAATAATTCAGCGACTGTTTCTAACGAGTGACTGTGAACTCTTAATTAATTTCATTCTGTCAGTGTTAAATTTCAATAATGGCTAATGCTTACTAGGACAACAAGGTCAGACCACAAACTGTGATTATCATAAAAACAAGTCCAATCAGCATCCAAGTACAATTTTAGTGTGTTAATTGCAATCTGGCGTAAAGTACATTACTGAAAGTAGTCTACTTTTAACACTTTTCAGACAGTTTCGATGGAGCCACAGCTACAAAGTGCAAATTTGTGTAGTTAACATATGCAGGCAACATATAGATCACATTACCACACCATGCCGAAAACAGGAGTTACATATCACTCTCATTATGTGATACAATTAATAATAAATAAATGAAATAGTTCTGCTAATAAATTCATCAATGGATGTAGTTTATCAGTAGCTAAACATTTTATGGTTATTAGCAAGCTACAGAAAACATATATGTTTCTGAATAACTGATATCTTTTTGGACCAAAGCGAATGACTAAGTCTCTACGAAGATTGTTCTTATTCCTGGTACTGACTCTGTGGACTAAAGTGCTGGTTCAAAAGGGACACATATTCCATACAACAAATTTTGTAAATGAATGAATATACTGAAAAGGTGTAGTTACTACACTTGATTCTTTGAACAGCCTTCAGCAGGCGTTCTTGAATTCATACAGCAAATAATTCATTTTAAATACTTTTGGGCGCAGAAAAACTTAATTTGACTTGATCAGTTCTCCCACAGTATAATACTATACGACATTACAAAATTGAAGTAAGCTGAGCAAGCTTACCTTTTATTTGTGCTCATCTATACCTGACAATGTTCACAAAGATCTGAGTAGGTGTTTCAGTGATGTATAATCAAAATGGTCTTGAGAGAGACGTTTCAATACAAAACTAAAAGTATGCAAGACACAAAGCAATGTAAAACTTGAGCAGTTCAGTTGTCTTTTGTTGATTCTGTGCTCAGTTGACTCTTCAATCACATCATAAGTTCTTAGAACCTTTATCCATTTCCTGTGTGTGTCTACAAAAATGCGACACGTATTCTGTTTATCTGTATGCTTCCGCAACCCGAAAGTTGGCAAAACAAAGAAATGCAGCAACAGTTTTACAAATAAATAGTCTATGGCTTATTTTGTTCATGCCACTCCCTCCTGCATTCTTATCCTGTGCGTCTCCAACCCACCCCCACACTCCCCTGTCTCTACCCCATACTAATACTACCACTCATGCCAGTCTACCTGCTGAACTGTAGTCCTCTCCTGGCATTGTGCATTCATCCAGGATAATGTAGCTGCATTGGTGTGTGTGTGTGTGTGTGTGTGTGTGTGTGTGTGTGTGTAGATGACGCAATGCCTCTGCCATTTGGTGATTTGCTACTGTTAATCAGACATAATTAAGATTCTGACAGAACTTTCTACAATATTCAAACACGCAACAGTTTAAGGAGTGGTAGTCAAATGGAAACAAGACCGACTCCACAATGAGCACAGTGTGGATTTTGGTAACACAGGTAGGAGTGAGTATAGAAGTACAGTAGTAACACCTCTACAGGGAATCAGGATGGAATAGCGTGAACTTTCACTGCTGTGTCAGTTGTCTGTTAGATGCAGTTGACATCGGGTCAGTGAGTTGTCCGACTTCACTACCGAGGCTGGGAAAGAGGAACAGCGAGGGGCAGTGCAGTTCTTGACAGTGAAAGGAGTGTATGGGAGTGAAATTCATGGCTGAATGTCTGCTTTGTATTGAACACAGTATGTCAGGTGCACAAGTGTTTGAACAGATAAATTATTTTGAGGTCAGATGTCATTAAAGACAGCAGTTGACCAGGTCAGTCTCATCACGTAGTTACCCCATCTGTAACTGCAGCAGTAGACAGTGCCATCAGAAATGACTGACAGCAGATGGTGGAAGACATTCAGCTCGTTTTGGTTATCAGTCACAATACCACACACACCATCGTGACAGCGCGTCTGTAATTCTGGAAAATTTGTGCACAGTGGATTCCCCAAGCAACTGAAATGGGTGTCAACATCACTGCAGCATCTGATTGGTATCATGATAAAGAATATCGTTTCCTGCCCCACAAAATTGGGGGAAGATGCTACACTATGTGATCAAAAGTATCCGGACACCTGGCTGAAAAGAACTTACAAGTTCGTGGTGCCCTCCATCAGTAATGCTGGAATTCAGTATGCTGTTGGCCCATCCTTAGCCTTGATGACAGCTTCAACTCTTGCAGGCATACGTTCAATCAGGTGCTGGAAGGTTTCTTGGGGAATGGCAGCCCATTCTTCACGGACTGCTGCACTGAGGTATCGGTGTCGGTCGGTGAGCCCCGGCATGAAATCGGCGTTCCAAAACATCCCAAAGGTGTTCTATAGGATTCACGTCAGGACTCTGGGCAGGCCAGTCAATTAGAGGGATGTTATTTTTGTGTAACCACTCTGCAACAGGCTGTGCATTATGAACAAGTGCTCGACTGTGTTGAAAGATACAACTGCCATCTCCGAATTGCTGTTCGACAGTGAGAAGGAAGAAAGTGTTTAAAACATCAATGTAGGCTTGTGCTGTGATAGTGCCACGCAAAACAACAGGGGGTGCAAACCCCCTCCACGAAAAACATGACCACACCATAACACCACAGCCTCCGAATTTTACTGTTGGCACTACACCTGCTGGCAGGCATATGGCGTTCCCCAGGCATTTGTCATACCCACATCCTGCCATCGGGTCGCCACATTGTGTGCCACGATTCGTCACTCCACACAATGTTTTTCCACTGTTCAATCGTCCAATGTTTATGCTCCTTACACCAAGGAAGGTATCGTTTGGCATTTACTGGCGTGACATGTGGCTTACTAGCAGCCGCTCAACCACGAAATCCAACTGTGTGATGATCTGGATAGATGTCTGCCTATTAGACACGTCGACCCTCTAACTGTCAGCAGTCTCTATCAGCCAATAGATGAGGTCGGCCTGTATGCTTTTGTGCTGTACGTGCCCCTTTACGTTTCCATTTCACTATCATATCGGAAACAGTGGCCCTCGGGATGTTTAGGAGTGTGGAAATCTGTGTACAGATGTATCACACAAGTGACACCCAGTCACCTGACCAAGTTGGAAGTCCGTGAGTTCCACGTCAGGTCCCATTCTGCTCTCTCACGATGTCTAATGACTACTGAGGCTGCTGACATGGGGTACCTGGTAAAAGGTGACAGTAAAATGCACGTAATGTGAAAAACATATGTTTTTGGGGGTGTCCGGATACTTTTGATCACTAGTGTAGCAATGGCGCCATCCCCACTGAAAAAATCCAAAGCTCTGCATGCCAGCTACAGGAAAGTCATGATGACTGCTTGGGCCCACTGCTCATTGACTTTCTGGAACACAGTGTCACAATTAACACATACATAGCGGTATGTGAACATTGCAAAAACTGAAGCACACCATGAAGTCCAAATGCCCAGGAATGCTGTTGGATGGTATTCTACTGCATGGTAATGATTGTCCACATGCTGCCAAGGTTTTTTGTGCTACACTGCAGAAGTTTGGCTGGGAAGTACTTACACAACGTGCAAACAGTCACGGTCTCTCCCCATGTGATTTTTATAGTTTTGAGGGCCTGAAGGAATACATTTGTGCCAGTTATTTGCCTTCCGACAAAGAGGTGCACGCCTAGCACAATCATCGTTTCATATGCAACACAAACATTTTTCCATGCTAGCAGTGATTGTCTAGTCTCTCAGTGAGGCAAGTGCATTAGCAGTGATGGAGAGTACTTTTTGAAATAACAAACTGTTTATTTACTCTTTTTCCATCTGCCTCATTTTCATTTGGCTCCCCTTGTATCACATTTCAACAAGACATACACCATTAAACAAAAGAAACTGATAACTTCTGGCATTAAAACTACAGACATGCTACAAAATGCCGACAGAAATACATATGAATACATTATGCAGAGTTTTACTGCACCTGCATTCCTGATGGTGGACAGCCGGTGTGCTATGGTGAGGACTGTGCGCCCCTTCATGACTCGCTCCAATGCTTCCTGCACCAGGTGTTCGCTTTCAGCATCTAGAGCACTGGTGCAAAAGTACATATTAGTCAGTGGTTTTGCCATACAACTTATAACCGTACAATGCAGACTTTCAAAAAATGGTTCAAATGGCTCTGAGCGCTATGGGACTTAACTTCTGAGGTCATCAGTCCCCTAGAACTTAGAACTACTTAAACCTAACTAACCTAAGGACATCACACACATCCGTGCCCGAGGCAGGATTCGAACCTGCGACTGTAGCGGTCACGCTGTTCCAGACTGTAGCGCCTAGAACCGCTCTGAGACTTTCATAGCTGGTTTTTGTGTCATTGGTGACTTTTGTGTGCCTTCCAAAAATTCTGGAGCTTGTCACAAAAAACGACCAACTAAGAAGAAATCTTTCTTCCTGTTTGTAACAACAGTTGCGGATCACTTCAGCTGGGTACTTGGAAGAAAGTGTTGATACTAACAAGACAGATGTACATATATTTGAACACTACAAAGGATCTACACCCACCGCTTGCCACAGCAGGAGTATACAAGATTTCTAGGACATGCACTCAAGTGTGCACAGGAACTACAAAAAGAAGCATTAATAACCACCTTGAGGAACACAAGAGCATTTTTCATCCAGACAACCTAGATAAATCAGCAGTGGTAGATCATATACTAGGACCAGGAAATCATCAAATTCATTTCTCCAGTGCTACAGTGATATCCAAAATCAATCACTACTTTGTCAGGATATAAAGAGACACCATACATATGCAGAAGCACAAAACCAAAAAGCGAACGGTGCCAGTTCTTCGCTACTACAAACTCCACAGCACACGTCAGCACGATTCTACGATCTCAGACAGTGGTCTGAGGACATTACGAACTGCCCATTATGTGGATATCTATGGAAATTTGTGGTAAGATCTTACGGGACCAAACTGCTGAGGTCACCCGAAACCTAAGCTTACACACTACTTTATCTTACTTAAACTAACTTACACTGAGGACAACACACACACCCATGCCCGAGGGAAGACTCTAACCTAGGTTGCGGGGAGCCACGTGAACCGTGACAGGACACCTCTGACTGCGCGGCTACAAAACACGGCGGATAATCTACGAACAGTCTGGCTTACAGCGCTTGTCTGAGGTTGTAACTGGTTTCTGACTCTTTATAGCCCCTGATGATGTTTCCTGCAGTGAAAGACGGAATGTCGGACAGAGAAATTTGCCACAGACAATAGCCTAATGCCTTTAAGGTAAAAATCACCAAAGACAAAGTACTATCCATAAACGAGTGGTAAATAGAGCATGAAAAATATTTTAGTGGCTCATTCCACTGACAGCCTGGGAAGTGAGATGTATACACTTATGGTAAGATACTTACAATTAAAAGCTCTCGTGTTTTCGGCTGGGTATCAATTTCGAAGACTGTGACATTTCGGCACGTATGTCAAGGTATTGTTGATTTCCCCCTACCAATACACAAGATGTGGCTGCCCCACTCCCCGGGCGAAGGCACTGAGGTCTTTATTGTGCTCTACTAATAGCTGTTCACCCACTCAATACATAAAGGAATCGACAAAAGCAAAGATCCTTGAGAATCCTTGTCAACAGGGATGAGAGCTAGCAACACAGTTTGGTGTGGAATCCCACATCGTGCTTAGCAGTGGGTAGCATGTGAGGAGGGTCAAAGAGTGCCCAAGCAGTGATCTGAACACAAGCCTGTGGCCTGGCCGAATCTCGGGCCCCCTCGTTCCAGTCAGTATGCCAACAGGTCATACAAAACTGTGGAGCCTCTGCCAGTCCCACACATATAAATATGGGGGGGGGGGGGGGGGGGGGGGGGTTATCTGTATTCTGTAATATCTTCATGTTTCACAATGGCATTAAGAGTATGGCACTTGCTGAAATGCTATGGTGTTTCAATACTGCCACTTGGCTGGAAATACAATAGCTTTTCAATGCGAACATGCAATGGGAAAGACTACATTGGCATATACAGGGTGTCCCAGCTATCCTGTCCACCCAAAATATCTCTGGAACAATAACAGCTATTGGAAAAAGACTTTCACCGGTATCGACGTAGGGCTGGGGCCCATGAATGTACATATTTGGAAACATTCTAAAACGAAAGCATATGTGTTTTTAACACAAACTTATGTTTTTTTTAAATGGACCTCCTATATTTTTTCTTCAGCAATCCACAGCATGACAAAGCACATACACAATGGCGTTGATTGCATCGCAATATTCCCATTACATCCCGAGATATCGAGACGCGAGGTTGACGCTTGAAACACCCGACATGCGCTGCTAGCGCACGTCCTGAGGCTCAGGTGTGAATCCCATGCTGCCTGTAATCGCAATGTGATTGATATGTGTAATCACACCTCCATACTTATCAAGAGGTCTGAAACAAATAATACGGTCTGCTGCCATCAACCCTCATAAACTCATAATGGTTTCCCTCTTGCACGTTTTACATATTTACACACACAATATGAACCAGTACCAATCGGTGTACACCCGTCAGGTTGTCTTATTTATCCTGCACACCCAAAATAAGGTTTATCTAATGCTTTATATGACCCACTGGGACTGTCGCGCAGGGCCTGGCTCTACCTAGTCAAGTGTCCAACGTAGTTCCCACTACTGCCACAGTTACCACTTCACCTTGTTTATGATTTGCGACCCATGCAAACTCCTGTACTCCACCACCCTCCGAGCATCCCATTTGTTGTTGCTTTGGCGTGCAGTACACCGCTTGCCAGTGTAGTCGTGCATCAGAGTAATCTAGTGACGGCACAGAGGTAGTACACATTGTGAATAAACGTTGTGTTGTGGAACTTATACTGTACAGTATAATGTACACACATGAAGATATGGTAGAAATGCTGCTGATCTATGTAGAATGTACTATGACGGGAAATACGTTATGAGATTGCTTGTTTATTGATAGTACTGTTAGTGAACATTATGATTATTAAGTTAATATGTCTGTTTTCTACCCTACTCTACATACCTGTACTGTACCCTGTTGTAGGTGGACAAAATGCTGTTCAGGCAGAACGACTGTACAGAAGACGATTTCCTGACAAGCCATCGCCTTCACGCTGGATGTTTGGTCGTCTCACATCTCGTCTACGTGAAACGGGAAGCTTAAATCCAAGATCTCGACATCGTCCTAGAACACTCACAGATGAATGTGCTGAAGTTGCTGTGCTCGCTACCATAGCTGTGAATCCTCAAATCAGCACACGTCAAATTGAACGTGAAGTTGGTGTGTCGAAATCAAGTGCACAGCGTATTCTTAAACGTCATAAATTTCATCCTTACCATGTTCATTTACACCAGAATCTTCATGGAAATGACTTCCGCAATAGGGTAACAATTTGTCGGTGGGCTCAGCAAAAACTTCTGACTAATCCAAATTTTTTTGCAGATGTTCTCTTTACCGACGAAAGAATATGCATTATTGGTCTGCAGACAATCCAAAATGGCTCCGTCAGGTAGAGCATCAACGTCCGTGGAAAGTTAATGTTTGGTGTGGGATTATTGGAGATACCATTATCGGACCTTTCTTTATAAATGGCATCCAAAATGCAGACAATACTCCAGATTTATATGACACAATCTTCCTGTTCTCTTGGACACTGTACCTCTGAACCGGAGAATGGTCATGCGGTATCAGCATGACAGATGCCCTGCACATAACGCCTTACGAGCACGACGACTTCTGAACCGTAAGTTCCCTGGTAGGTGGATTGGACAAGGTGGCCCAGTTAGGTGGTCTGCCCGATCTCCGGACCTTACACCGCTGGATTATTTTCTTTGGGGAGCAGTGAAGAATGCTGTTTGCCAACATGAACCAACAACACCAGAGGACATGAAGCAATGCATTATTGATGCTTGTACAGCCATCAAAGAGGAAACAGTAGCACGAAGTAGGGCATCCTTCATCTGCAGAGTGACCCTATGTATGCAAGCCAATGGGCATCACTTTGAGCATGAGATGTGAACGCTATGTTTAGTATGTAGTGCTGGTATCACAGTGGAAGTTTCTACAAAGGGCCATTTTACCCAGTGATGTTAAGAAACATTTGTTTGCAACAATTTGTAATTTAACGCATTAGATAAACATAACATTGATAATTATGTGATAATAAAACTAATTGGTTAAACATGTTTACATTCATCTTCTATATCCTACCTGAACTTCCCAAATCAAAACATTATTCCCTAAACAACGGTAAAACTTTTAGTCCACTTGCTCATTTCACTAAAACCATCAACATGAATTTTACTATTACGAGTGAATGATTAACTGTCACTTGCGCTAGGTCTACAGTAAAGTAAAGTTTTAACGTTGAATGGCATTAGCTTTTTAGTAACGGATTAACGATAAGCGAAGTTAACTTTATGACTAACGTTGCGGTACACAGATATGTTACAGAACCGCATTACCCCTAGCCTATGGGATAAATACCTGCTGGAATGTACGACATTAATGCAGGATGGCAGCAGACCGTATCATTCGTTTCAGACCTCTTGATAAGTATGGAAGTGTGATTACGCATGTCAATCACATCGCGATTACGGGCAGCATGGGGTTCACGCCTGAGCCTCAGGATGTGCGCTAGAAGCGCATGTCGGGTGTTTCTAGCGTCAACTTCACGTCTTAATATCTCGGGATGTAATGGGAATATTGCGATGCAATCAATGCCATTGTGTATGTGCTTTGTCATGCTATGGATTGCTGAAGAAAAAATATAGGAGGTCCATTTAAAAAAACATAAGTTTGTGTTAAAAACACATATGCTTTCGTTTTAGAATGTTTCCAAATATGTACATTCATGGGCCCCAGCCCTACGTCGATACCGGTGAAAGTCTTTTTCCAATAGCTGTTATTGTTCCAGAGATATTTTGGATGGACAAGATGGCTGGGACACCCTGTATAAGACACTTTGTCTGTCCCACCATCATTAACAACACAAACATAGAGTTTCATTCAACTGAACTGTTACAATTGTGGTGGTGGTGTCTTCATCTGATGCAGCTCTTCATAATAGTCTATCCTGCGCAAGCCTCTTCATCTCAGCACAACTGTTGTCAACTAGTTCCATTTGAACTTGCTCACTCTATTCAAGCTTTGGTCTCCCTCTACAGTTTTAACCACCAACCCCCACATGTCTTTCATTACCAAACCTATGATTCCTCAATGCATCAGGGTGTACTATCAACCGCTCTTTCTTTTGGTAATTTATGCAACGAATTTCTTTTTCCCCAATCTTAGTTGAGTACCTCCTCATTAGGGTAAATGGTCAGTTGCAACTGTCCGTCAACTGAAGTTGGGAGAGCATTGCTTTGATCTGTCAGGATGGAGTATTTGAGTCTACTGAAGGTGTAAGTGGCTGCAGCAAGACAGACAGACTTTAATAAAACTCTTTACTGACACATCGTGCCAAAGTACACACACGAGTGCCCTCGTCTAGTGGAAGCAGCCTGGCATCAACAGACGACATCTTTGTGCACAGTGCAGCAGAGGCATCCAGGCCTGAAGCCCTTGTGTGTAACTAGTTGCAACGTGCTGTTGGCAATCAGCTGATGTGTAGGCAGGAGCAACACCTTCAGCACAGCTGGTGGTGGCTCAACTAAGGCTCACAAAGTTCACTGGGGTTCTACGGACAGCCCAGTGGCACCAAATCTTGGACCCCAAGGCTGCTGCTGATCCGATACACGGGTCAGCTGGGCTTCCTCACCGAAATCTTTACTGCAGGTAGGTCATCGAGCATGCATTTCGGTGATGTCCCACACTGAGCTATTTTGCTGTCTGGTGGTGACGGCACGCACAGTCTGTTCGTGCAATGCAGTGTCGGTGTGTGGTTATGGCTGTCTTGCCACTATTGAGTGGTGGTAGGGGAGGTTACCAGGTTGTCCGTATCATCAGATACGTGCCTTTGAGATGGTGGGTGGATCAATTCCTGTGTGTTGTGATATTTTCTCCACATCACGATGAGTTATTTGATCTGCATCTAATCTTTGGCATTCTCCTGTAGCACCACAATTCAAAAACTTCTATTTTCATTTCTTCTTCTGTAAACTGTTTATCGTGCATACTTCTTTTGTGTATAAATGCCGGCTGGTGTGGCCGAACGGTTCTAGGTGCTTCAGTCTGGAACCGCGCGATCTCTATGGTCGCAGATTTGAATCCTGCCTCGGGCATTGATGTGTGTGATGTCCTTAGGTTAATTAGGTTTAAGTAGTTCTAAGTCTAGGGGACTGATGACCTAAGATGTTAAGTCCCATAGTGCTCAGAGCCATTTGAACCATCTTAATAAATATTTTTGTAAAGACTTCCTAACATTTAAATTTATTTTTAAAATTTTGTTTCTGTGAGGATCCACAGCCTCTAAATACTCTATAAACAAAAATATGGTGTGTAGTAGGCTGTAATGTAAACTTACTTTATTTAAATCCTGCGATGCGATTGGCTAAATTCGACCACAAGTTATTTTGAAGCATGTGTATGAAGTTATGTATTGCATATTGCAATACTTAGATTCTTTTACTCTGCACATATGAAACCAGGCATTATATTCCATAAGTACATTAGGAATGGATCTGCATTGGAAACATTACAACCTCACATGCCACATACTGTTCACAGTTATCAATATGTGGCATGTGAGATTGTAATCTTTTCAATGTGGATTAATTCCTAATGTAATTATGGAATATGACATCTGATTTCATACGTGTAATCCAAAAGAATCTGATACTTACAATATGTAATATGTAACTTCACACATGTAGCCTGAAAAGGAGTTATGGTCACAATTAGAAAATGAGTTATGATCAAAATTAGCGAACTGTAAGATTTAAGTAAAGAATGTTTATGTTGTAGCCTATTATGGAACATGTTTTCTTTTATAATTTAAATTATGTTTTTAACAAATTCCTCTTTTTCAGAAATGTGTATCTTGTTATGGTCAGTCTGCATTTATATTCTTTCTGCTGAGGCTATTGTCACTTATTTAATACAAAAATAACAAAAAACACCTACTACTTTTAGTGTCTCATTTGCTAATCTAATTCCTTCAGCGCTGCCTGATTTAATTTGACTGTATTTCATTACCTTGGTTTTAATTTTGTTGATGTTCATATTATAAGCTCTTTTCAGGACAATATCTATTCCATTCAGCTGCTCTTCCAAGACTGTCAACATCTGTGGCAGAATTACAATGTCATCAGCAAAGCTCAAAGTTTTTATTTCTTCTCCCTGATCTTTAACTCCACATATACTAAAACTTACAGCTAATGCAACTCATACTTTATGAAAGAAATGTGAACTGTGCACAGCTAAACTTGCACCTCTGTTCTCCCAGCAACAGTGCAGGACAGCCTTACTTTACTTCACATTACCAAGGATTAAAGCAATGTCGGAATCTGCCCATAGCTTCATAAACCCAACAGGTAATAGATGAGAATGCTGCTGTCTTCCTCCATAGCACAAAGTGAGGTGGTGTAGTGCTGGATGGTTTAAGTACCCATCTGACAACTTAACATTTATCTTTTTCACAGTACCTTTGCATCATCAAGCAAAGCAAATCCTGGGACTGTTTGTTTAAAAAGGGCATGGCTGACTGTTCCCCAGTTCTTGTCATAACTGAGCTTGTACCAAATCTCTTCTTTTTCCATTCTTCATATACTGTGTGTCTTATGTGTAGCTTTTGTAACAGCAACACACACATCTTGAGTATAGATGTATGATATAGGTATTTTCGACTTTCAGAAGTACTTCATTCAATTAACTACAGAACTGGCCAATATGATACATTTGTGGTAAAATGGAGGTGGTGGAAGGAGAAGATATGCTGGACAGCAGGTTCTCTTCTCTACAAGTGAGAGGAAATAGTACTGGGTGGGAGAATTGCTCTCCGACATATCACTGTACAACAACATTGTCACGGACTTAATCTCTGTTAACACCACCTCCCCCTCTTCTACCCTCAATGGTAGAATTTTAATATGTACTTAATTACTTTTTTGTTTTTATCTTCATACCACATACACTAATATTAGTAACAAATTGTACCCAAAACTGTATTAAAAATTGGGCAAATCAGATAAAAGAACCATCCTGTAAACGGTTGGGTTGGATTGTTTGGGGGAAGAGACCAAACAGCAAGGTCATCGGTCTCATCGGATTAGGAAAGGATGGGGAAGGAAGTCGGCCATGCCCTTTCAAAGCCTGTAAAGGGACTTAAGCTTCATTGCAACTCAGTATCTTCATGAAACTGTTTTTGACAATGGGACAGTGAAAGGAAGCTGATAAGCTGAACACTTCCCGAGATTAATGGGTCAGAGATGTTGACATATTTAACACTGGCAGGATAAGAGATGTATCTTCTATTAAAACTGTGTAAAACAACAACCAATGCAATGAATTTCAGTACTGTTCAATGAAGTGCTATATCTGATTTGACGTGATTTGTAGTGTGTTTAATTAATCGAGAATTATAATAAATGTCTTTAATTTACTTTAAAGTTGTTCTTAATCTCTTCTGGTGATGCAAAGTGTTTTAATGATGTGTCACAGAGACCAATTATCGATAGTGTCTCATTAAAACTCACTGTATAAAACTTGAAAAACTTTTCTGGATAGTTCTTTTGACTGGAATAATCTGTCATTGAGAATGAAATGTGCACAATACCTTCTCCAGTTCTTTATTTTATGGCCTAAATAATGTGATGTGTGCAGCTCTGTGCTTACGTGGATGTCAGAAAACAAGTCTAAAGGTCTGAGGTTCAGTGCTAGTCGGTCCAAAGACTTTTTTCTGACACCTTCTTCTTTCTGAAACATTTCTGCTTATTCGAGTCGTTCACAAGGCCTCTCCCAATCTTCTTCCACAGTTTATAGTCCACTATTTTCTCCCGTTTTAGTCCTCTCCGATTAACATCATCCTTTACCTGGACTCTCCATCTTGTTCAAGGTGTTTCAATTCATCTTCTACCATATTCTGCTAATTACAGAGCTCTTCTTGGTAGTCTTTCTTATCCCATTCTATTCACAAGGCCAAACCATTTCAGTCTATTTTTCTCCACAGTTTCTTTAAGGGGACTGATCTGAAGCTTGTTTCATATAGATTCATGTCTTATCCTGTTCATCTTACCGAGCATCACTTGTAGAAGCCAATGTGGTGTTCAAATCAACATAAAGTCTGATGAGAGCTTTACCTTAACAAAGCAAGTCACAGGGGAGTGTTTCCACGTTAATCGTTTGGTAGAGCATAGAATAAGTATGAAGTATGCACACAGAATCAGTTAAGAAATCTCTACAGCATCTGATCAACTATATGTTATCGAACTGAAAGGCCGAGGATTGTCATTTTCGATTGGACAGTTTGGTCAATGAAACAATCGAGCATATGAACCCTACTTTACCCTCACGTATCCTATCCTCACCTCCTCTGTCCAAAACTCTTACTTACCCCTACATGTTCCCATCTCTCACTTTTCAGCTTCACTTCGCTGCTTCTCTTATGAGACACTCATTTCCTCTTCAACCTATCTCTCATCACTGACCAGTATCCTCCTTACCCTATACCTTTTAACCCCTCTACTTGCCACACAACTTTCTTCTCTCCACACTCCTATAGCCTGAACTGGCAGTGTAGATACAGCCACAGGTGTCAGCATCTTGATGCCTGTGTTGTTGTGTGTGTACTTATATTAAGTGCCAGGAATCACTCACCTACAGGTGAATGGCTGCCTTTTCTCACTACTGTTTATTGTTTCCATTCTGAAACGCCTGTTATCTACATAAAAGTAATCCGCCTCAGATATAATACGCATGTGTCAGAGCAGTTTCCAATCTTGGAAGCACTTCTGGAACTCATTTTTCAATATGATGTTCAGGTCTTTCTGCGATTCTGTTTTTATGTCATCAATGGTGGCAAAATGGTACCCTTGCACGGTTCTCCTCAGCCTCAGGAATAGAAGAAAGTAACAAGGGGGCCATGTTCAGTGAATACGGCGGAATCACAAGAGGCCACCTTTGGTGAATACGGTGGCTGAGGCAACATAGCAGTTTTGTTTTTTGCCCAAGAATCATAAACAAGCATTGAGGTGCGAGCGGAAGCTTTAGTGTGATGCAATTTCTATGAGTGGTTTTGGCACAGTTCCGTTTTTTTTTTTAGATTGCTTTTTGCAAATGGCTTGTAACTTTCAGATAGTATCCTCTCTTGACTGTACGACCGTAAGGTAGGAACTCATTATGCACTATCCGACTGTAATAAAAGAAAACAGTGATAAAAACCTTTACACTTGATGAAACTTGTAGAATGTTTTTCAGTCTTGGCTCTTCAGGCAGTTTCCACTGGGACAGCTGAGCCTCAGTTTCAAAATTATACCCTTATACCCATATTTCGTCATCACCTGTTATAACTTTCTTTTGAAGTTCTGAATCATTGTCAACTTCACTCAGCAACTTCTGAGCAATATCTTCATGTTGTTGTTTTTGGTAAAAATCCAACAATTTCAGAACAAACTTTGCTGCTACACATCTCATGTCCCAAATGTCCCAAAAAATTGCTTGGCATCAGCCAAAGGATATGTCGACATCATCGGCAAACTCTGATGACAACTCGGCGATTTTCCAGAACCATTTTCTTTACGTCTTGCACATTGTTGTCAGTAATTGACGTGCTAAGGCATAAAGGGTGGTCATCAACTTCAACATTTTCTTGACCCTCTTTGAAAAATTTATACCACTTGTAAACTCTTGTCTTACTCAAAGTAGATTTGACAAAAGCCACATTCAACATTTTAAATGCGGCGATGCGCTTTATTTAATTTTTAAAGCAAAATTTAATGCAAATTCTTTGATCCATCTTTTTCAGCAATAAAAATTCGCTGAGCACTTGAAAACACATATAGCCTTTCAGACTGTCAACAATAAACTATACTCAAAACAGCTGAAAATTAAAGCACGTATCAGGAACATGTGTACCAACAAGATAAAAGAACTGAAAATTGGGTTTATAAAGCCTGTGGAACTAAAAAAGTCCCATTACTTTTTGATCACATCTTGTACGACTGGCATCTCGTCTCTCCAGCTTTTATTTCCAGTTGATGAGTCCTGATGCTGCTGCCACTTCTTTATTTGAGCAGCTCCTCATTTAGCCTCATGAGATTGAGTGAACCACATTTCCAGAACTTCGTACCTCTGAAGAAATCTGAGGAGGTATCGGGAATCGAACACAGGTCCTACTCCACCAAAGGCAGCAATGCTAACAATTTGGCTAGGGAGGCAGTCTATTATCTACATTTACGTAAATACTCTGCCAGTCACTTGCATTTTGTGTCACTGCATTCTTTTTTGTCCCACTTGCAAATGGAGAGAAGGAAGAAGGAAAGCCCATATATCTGCATGCACAAAGTTAGGAAAACTCCAAAAGCCTACAAATGTGTGTATCACAGCTGTTGTGAGGAAAACTGCCTGTCTATTAATTACTTTGGTTTTATTTGTTGACTGTGTGTTCTCTGGATCCATATTTGAATGAGCTCACCCTGGATGTGGAGCGTGTCAACATAGATTTATGACGAATGTCTCGAACATCATAACTTGAGGCTTGAGCATTGAAAATTGCTTTATTTCAGGCATATCTGCTAACATAATGTAGGCTGTCTCTAAACAATTAAAATATTTGTTTTTCATTCAGTTTCACTAAAAATTATGCCCTCAAATAGGAAACTCAACACAATATTATTTACGTCTCTATTTCTTCACTTTCAACCCATTCCACTGCTAGTTCCTGAAACATTTCATAATGGCTTTTCATTTTCCCAAGAGTTGCATTCTAAGTAATTGTGGCAACTAGTTGTATCTATCAACTAATCAATACTGGGACAAATTACATCCAGAAATTATGACAAACACAAGTGAAAACTTTACTTACCTTGTTGCCTCATCTAGCACCAAGATTCGAGGATTCTGAAACAGAAAAGGAAAAGGAAAATTTAGCAGGGTCAATAATGCAGTTGTCAAATAGCACATTTCATTTAGAGGAATGAAACTCTATTCATGTATGGAATGAGTTTATATTTTGAGGATATGTTAAAAATGGTTGGAATTACTACCGACTGTATAAGCTTTTTATAGGAGCAAGGAGGTATTAAAGACAAGACAGGAAGATTAACTTTATTATTTGGGGTAGCATCATGATTAGTTTGCAGCACAATGAGAACTACATGGACTGAGGGTAACTCAGTGTAAGAGGGGAATGTAATAAATAAAAACAACTCACACTAAACAGGCTACCATACACAGAATGAAAGCAGACACAGAGGGGGAAAAAAAACCCACCATGAATAAATTAGCAAATACTTCAATTAAGTAAAGTATACTAACATCCTCTTGACTTCACAACAGGTGGGTCCCCTCTTAACTTGGGTTTAAATGACTTGTCCTCCTCTGCCAATCTCCCAAAACCTATCCCTCTTTCCTTCCTCTGCAAGGTAGGGTTTTTTAAAAAAAATGTGTATATTGGCATTACTAGCATTTCCCTTCCTGAGGACAAGCACTGAGGAAATGCAACATGAAACAATGAACGGCACGAGCATACCTAAGCTATCACAGCAGAGAACAACTTTCCCAGACCCTGGAAGAAGAAGGTGAGAATGTTGACACAGAAGGCAATCTATTAATAGCTTGAGCTCAAGTTAGTCCGCAACAATTGACAACATTTCTTCTGTCACTATAATCAGTGGGAGGTATTGGATATTGTGCCAAAAAAACACAGATGATTCATAAACAGATTGCTAGAAAAGCATTGTCATTATATTACTAAATAATGATGTATGTCGAAAAATATGAAAACTAATAAATAGCTGACATTTTACACTTACTAACTGCAGACTAGGACAATAGGTAGAAGCAAACAAAGATTAAATGAGGGAGTGGCAAGATGAGTAAAGAAAAACTAGGATTTGTTGAGTTAGAGAAGTACTTAATAAAGTAAGGAGTAGTACAATGTCCCAAATGCTGTGGAGAATAGGAATGAAGTACAAAAGTAGATGAAAAAATCTATGAAACCGACAGAGAATAACAAAAGTGAAAGAGCAATAAGGAAATGTTTGCTACCTAGTGAACATATCATAATTTTATAGAATACTGGATCGAGGAAACTTTAACACCTAGAACTTAGCATGCCATTCTAATGGGGAGAAATCACTGGATGTGAAAGTTGCTTTGGGTGTACTTAAGGAAATGTTAGACGGGGCTGTTAATGCTCTCAGTTTGAACAGCTGAGTGGATAACATTGGATGCTCTGCGAAGTATAGAATGCTGTAGACGTATACATGGTGTATGTACATCTACATCTACATCTACATCCATACTCCGCAAGCCACCTGACGGTGTGTGGCGGAGGGTACATTGACTACCTCTATCGGTTCTCCCTTCTATTCCAGTCTTGTATTGTTCGTGGAAAGAAGGATTATCAGTATGCCTATGTGTGGGCTCTAATCTCTCCGATTTTATCCTCATTGTCTCTTCGCGAGATATATGTAGGAGGGAGCAATATACTGCTTGACTCCTCAGTGAAGGTATGTTCTCGAAACTTCAACAAACGCCCGTACCGAGCTACTGAGCGTCTCTCCTGCAGTCTTCCACTGGAGTTTATCTATCATCTCCATAACGCTTTCGCGATTACTAAATGATCCTGTAACAAAGCGTGCTGCTCTCCGTTGGATCTTCTATATCTCTTCTATCAATTCTATCTGGTACGGATCCCACACTGCTGAGCGGTATTCAAGCAGTGGGCGAACAAGCATACTGTAACCTACTTCCTTTGTTTTCGGATTGCATTTCCTTAGGATTCTTCCAATGAATCTCAGTCTGGCATCTGCTTTACCGACGATCAACTTTATATGATCATTCCATTTTAAATCACTCCTAACGCTTACTCCCAGATAATTTATGGAATCAACTGCTTCCAGTTGCTGACCTGCTATATTGTAGCTAAATGATAAGGGATTTCTCTTTCTATGTATTCGCAGCACATTATACTTGTCTACATCGAGACTCAATTGCCATTCCCTGCACCATGCGTCAATTCGCTGCAGATCCTCCTGCATTTCAGTACAATCTTCCATTGTTACAACCTCTCGATATACCACAGCATCATCCGCAAAAAGCCTCAGTGAACTTCCGATGTCATCCATATGGTCATTTATGTATATTGTGAATAGCAACGGTCCTACGACACTCCCCTGTGGCACACCTGAAATCACTCTTACTTCGGAAGACTTCTCTCCATTCAGAATGACACGCTGCGTTCTGTTATCTAGGAACTCTTCAATCCAATCACACAATTGGTCTGATAGTCCATATTCTCTTACTTTGTTCATTAACGACTGTGGGGAACTGTATCGAACGCCTTGCGGAAATCAAGAAACATGGCATCTACCTGGGAACCCGTGTCTATGGCCCCCTGAATCTCGTGGACGAATAGTGCGAACTGGGTTTCACACGATTGTCTTTTTTGAAACCCATGCTGATTCCTACAGAGTAGATTTCTAGTCTCCAGAAAAGTCATTATACTCGAACATAATACGTGTTCCAAAATTCTACAACTGATCGACGTTAGAGATATAGGTCTATAGTTCTGCACATCTGTTTGACGTCCCTTCTTGAAAACGAGGATGACCTGTGCCCCTTTTCCAATCCTTTGGAATGCTACGCTGTTCTAGAGACCTACGGTACACCGCTGCAAGAAAGGGGCAAGTTCCTTCGCGTACTCTGTGTAAAATCGAACTGGTATCCCATCAGGTCCGCGGCCTTTCCTCTTTTGAGCGATTTTAATTGTTTCTCTATCCCTCTGTCGTCTATTTCAATATCTACCATTTTGTCATCTGTGCGACAATCTAGAGAAGGAACTACAGTGCAGCCTTCCTCTGTGAAACAGCTTTGGAAAAAGACATTTAGTATTTCGGCCTTTAGTCTGTCATCCTCTGTTTCAGTACCATTTTGGACACAGAGTGTCTGGACATTTTGTTTTGATCCACCTACTGCTTTGATGTAAGACCAAAATTTCTTAGGATTTTCTGCCAAGTCAGTACATAGAACTTTACTTTCAAATTCATTGAACGCCTCTCGCATAGCCCTCCTCACACTACATTTCGCTTCGGGCAATTTTCGTTTGTCTGCAAGGCTTTGGCTATGTTTATGTTTGCTGTGAAGTTCCCTTTGCTTCCACAGCAGTTTTCTAACTCGGTTGTTGTACCACAGTGGCTCTTTTCCATCTCTTACAATCTTGCTTGGCACATACTCATCTAACACATATTGTACGATGGTTTTGAACTTTGTCCACTGATCCTCAACACTATCTGTACTTGAGACAAAACTTTTGTGTTGGGCCATTAGGTACTCTGAAATCTGCTTTTTGTCACTTTTGCTAAACAGAAAAATCTTCCTACCTTTCTTAATATTTCTATTTACGGCTGAAATCATCAATGCAGTAACCGCTTTATGATCGCTGATACTCTGTTCTACGTGAACTGTTTCAAATAGTTTGGGTCTGTTTGTCACCAGAAGGTCTAATAAGTTATCGCCACGAGTCGGCTCTCTGTTTAACTGCTCAAGGTAGTTTTCAGATAAAGCACTTAAAAAAATTTCACTGGATTCTTTGTCCCTGCCACCAGTTATAAACGTTTGGGTCTCCCTGTCTATATCCGGCAAATTAAAATCTCCACCCAGAACTATAACATGGTGGGGAAATCTACTCGAAATATTTTCCAAATTATCCTTCAGGAGCTCAGCCACAACAGCTGCTGAGCCAGGGGGCCTATAGAGACATCCAATTACCATGTCTGAGCCTGCTTTAACTGTGACCTTAACCCAAATTATTTCACATTTCGGATCTCCGTCAGTTTCCTTCGATACTATTGCACTTCTTATTGCTATAAACACACCTCCCCCTTCACTGTCCAACCTGTCTCTGCGGTATACATTCCAATCTGAGTTTAGAAGTTCATTACTGTTTACATCTGGTTTCAGCCAACTTTCTGTCCCTAGTACTATGTGGGCATTGTGACTGTTTATTAATGAGAGCAGTTCTGGGACCTTCCTATAGACGCTTCTGCAGTTTACTATTAGCAGATTAATATTGTTATTCCCTGTTGCATTTTGCCTACTCCTACCTTGCTGCGTCTCAGGGCGGGCCTAGGCAGAGAATTCTCTAACCTAAAAAACCCACATGTGCACTCCACACGTACTCCGCTACCCTTGTAGCTGCTTCCTGCATGTAGTGCATGCCTAACCTATTCAGGGGGACCTACATTTCTCCACCCGATAGCGGAGGTCGACAAAAAAAAAATCCAGACTTTTCCCTGCTTTCTCCATTAAAAATGCACTTTTTTTTGATAAAAATACAATTTCACACAGGTGAAGATACACCATAACCCAGGTGGAAATACATTTCCATGTTAAATGACAATATACTTTTCCTTGGAGCTGTAAAACTTGTAAGCCCTTTGAATGGTGAAGGTTTTATACATTGGCATAGATCTTCCTGGCACTTTAGGAAACGAAATCCAGCAAAAAACAACAAGTTTTGAAAAGATCTTTGGTGCACGGCAGCATGTACACTGCATATTTTCAAATTACAAATGTATAAACATGGAAGTCAAATATATCACGGTAGCTTCCAAAGCAATGAAATCAAGAATGTGCTGCACAATGTGCTTTTGTCAGCCAATCATAGCTCATGTCACATGATCTCACCAGCCAACAATAACAGATATTCATAGCATATGATGCATGGTTAGTCAGCCAATAGCAATAGCTACTTAAGTAGCATGAACACACAAATCGAAAAGTTAATGGTTTAAATTAATGTACAGACAGCTAAACTTTCATACATAATACTGCTTGTCAAAATTGGCAGGATCCTAAGAGTACAGCTTAAATTGCAGTAGCTGAATATTTCTGACAAGGACGATTCCAAATTTCAGTGCCCTTTGCCAAACATTGCCAGTGTTAGCTGGCTGAAGGATAATTATTAGTTTTGCTATCATTTTTGGTTGCAATCCTTGAAAGGACTAAAATAAAAAATGAAAACCCAACCTTGAAGCTTGGTCTTTTTAGTGTGTGTTACTCTTTAAGATATACCAAACATAAATGTGTCAGTAAAATTTTAAATAATGGCATAAATGGCTGGTCTTCTGAGACTGAATTTTTTTTTAAGTGGCTGGTCCTCAAACTGTTAAATTTCGAATGAGAGTCTAATGCTCTGTGATTTAAGAAATCTATCACACATTATCAAACTTAACATAATTCATCTTGCGTAAAAAGAAATTTACTTTGGAAGTAACACTTCTCAAATCACCGTTCGCAATATTTTCTTGCAAGGTGTTAGAAAAATGAAAAGTTGTCATGTCACACACATAGAAAGCAGCTTGTTGTTATTAAGTGTTGCATAGTCTTCATCCTAAAGCCTTTGACACATTTTGCTGCTGGCAAACGCTTGTGTGTGCACTGTGTTTTGTATTGTAAATGGTGCATTTTCTTTGCAACTAAGTTTTACTTTGGTATTATTCTCTTATTTATATTTTATTGCTGCAGTATTATTCTGCAGTAGTAGGCTGAAGTAAAATTATTTGTTACAGTATTAGTTCTTATTAGACCAAAATTTAACTGAAAACTAAAATAATGAAAAAATTCCACAATTCTAAAAATTCCCAGGTTTTCCCCAGACTTACCAGTTGTACCAGGGTATATTCAACTCAAGTGTACTACTGGTACCAGCTGCTCATGTGACAGTCCAATGCTGGCATAAGTCATGGCAGTGTCTGCCAGTTCAGTTCTTTCAACATCTCTGTGACACTCTCCTGTGGGTCAGACAAACCTGTGACTATTCGTGCTGCCCTTCTCTGTGTACATACCATCTAAGAGAGACGCAAAACTATCCCATGAAAGCCCAGTTCGAAAGCTTCTAAAACCGATTTTAAGAGATGATTTTAGTAATATAGTACAACTTCCTACATATTGCTCCCACAGGGGTCATGAAAACAAGGATTACAATTAAAGTGTGCACACAGGTGTTGACAGTCATTCTTCTTGTGCTCCATAAGTGAATGGGATGGGAAATAGCTCTAATAATTGACAGAAGTTGAAGTATCCTCTGCCATGCACTTCACAATAGTATTTGCAGCACTGATACAGATGTAAGTGTGCCAGTTACTTGTCTAGAATTAGGATAATACGATGGGTTGATGTGGAGACGTGAAAGAATGGCTGTAAGGATCTATCGTGTTAGGACAGTTTCAAATCTGAGAGGAATTACTGCTATCAGTGAATGCAGGGTGATCCTGATCAGCTTCTGAGTCAACACTACAAAAGAAACAGTATGTCCTGAATTGGCCTCACATGATGAAAACTGAACAGTTGCTGACTTGATGCATATAATGTGTTCCAACAAGTTGACTTCTTTTCAAAAGATGCTAGGTGTCAGCTACCCAAACAGCCGAATGAGATGTTGAATCCGATGATGTGGTATGGCATATTTCCACCCAGAACCAATTTTCTGATTTTTCGGGGGCAATGTTTATACACTGACATGGGCCCACTTATTCAGCTTATCATTAACAGGAACCCTTTTTTTTTTTTCTTCAATATTCTCAGAGACCAAATGTTGCCCTTCTTCTAGTCTTTGAGGTGAGTAAGCTACAGGCACTTCCGTCTTCGGGTTCACAGGGCTGCACACATACATTCCCAGTTCGACGAACGCTCGAGCCCCCTAATGCACCTCGACTGATCTGTGAAATCATTGGATCTTAATCCCATGGAAAATGTCTGAGACTGTTTGGAACAAAAGGCAAAACATAGCCATTGACATCTCAACAATGTAGGCTGAAGAGCCAAAGAAACTGGTACACCTGCCTAATGTTGTGTAGGTTCACCGAGAGCACGCAGAAGTGCCGCAACACGACATGGCATGGACTCAACTAATGTCTGAAGTAGTGCTGGAGGAAACTGATACATGAATCCTGCAGGGTAGTCCACAAATCCTTACAAGTATGATGGGTGGAGATCTCTTCTGAAAATCACGTTGCAAGGCATCCCAGATATGCTCAATAATGTATATGTCTGGAGAGTCTGGTGGCCAGCAGACGAGTTTAAACTCAGAATAATGTTCCTAGAGCCACTTGTGGCAATTCTGGATGTGTGTGGTGTCACACTGTCTAGCTGGAATTGGTCAAGTCCACCGGAATGCACAATGGACATGAATGGCTGAAGGTGATCAGACAGAATGCTTACAAATGCATCACCTGTCAGTCATATCTAGACCTATCAGGGATCCCGTGCCCCCCACCATTACAGAGCCTCCACCAGCTTGAACAGTTTCCTGCTGATATGCAGGGTCCATGGATTCATGAGGTTGTCTCCATACCCGCACACGTCCATCCACTCGATAAATTTGAAATGAGACTCATCCGACCAGGCAACATGTTTCCAGTCATTAACAGCACAATCTCGGTGTTGACGGGCTCAGGGGAGGTGTAAATCTTTATGTCGTGGAGTCATCGAGGGTATACAAGAGGGCCTTTGGCTCTGAAAGCCCATATTGATGATGTTTTGTTGAATGGTTTGCACACTGACTCTTGCTGATGGTCCTGCATTGAAATCTGCAGCAATCTGCGGAAGGGTTGCACTGCTGTCACGCTGAACGATTCTCTTCAGTCGTCATTGGTCCTGTTGTTGCAGGATCTTTTTCCAGCTGCAGCAACGTCAAAAATTTAATGTTTTACCACATTCCTGATATTCACAGTACACTTGTGAAATGGTCGTACAGCAAAATCCCCACTTCATCACTACCTCGGAGGTGCTGTGTCCCATCACTTGTGTGCCGAGCTTAACATTATGTTCAAACTCGTGTAAATCTTGATAACCTGCCATTGTAGCAACAGTCACCAATTTAACAACTGCACCAGACACTTGCTATCTTATACAGGCGCTGCCAACCACAGTGCTAGATTCTGCCTGTTTATATATCTCTGAATACGCATGTCTGTACCAGTTCCTTTGACGCTTCAGTGTAGTAAGTGTATGGGATTAAATCATCAATTAATGGGCTCATCTGAATATGGCATACCTTCCTTGCCAAATTGAGTTCATTCACAAGGTTGGTTGGGAGTTAAAAGTCATCCCCAAGGCTAGAGGTGGTGTTACATGGTATTATTGTGTGTCTCTTGTGTGCGACATGACTATCTGCCAAGGTATCGACAGGTAATTACACTAGCCCTGGATAGAGGATTAGACAGACTGGAATTTTCAAACCAAGCAACTGGTGATGTTTGTGTATGAGGTATTGTCAGACAGGAAGAATAGGAGGCAGCAAAAATTAGTAAAAAAGCAGACTACTCACAAGAAACATCTAAGTAACAACTTTAAATATGCTTCATGAAACACAGAAGAGAAAATCTACCTTGATGAGTGCGCGGGCAATAGCCACACGCTGCTTCTGTCCGCCCGAGAGAGCCACTCCACGCTCTCCAACTGGTGTGTCGAAGCCTTCGGGCAGCTGCTTCTGGATGAAGGTGAGTGCATTGGCTTCCTGGGCAGCCCACTTCAACTGGTCCTCCGTCACTGAAGCAGGGTCATTTGCACCGTACAGAATGTTCTCCCTGACACTGCACGAGAATAGGACTGGTTCCTGAAATAGGCAACGAAATTCAGGTGCTAGAGCCACACTGCCCTGTCCCGTACTTAGGCGTATTCTTCACAGACATTAATATTAAATTAAATTGTTGAAAATGAATGAAGAATCTTCATTGGTCATTGATCATTTTGCAATGAAATGGGCTTTGTCAATGACACAGATCATAATAATTAGGGACCTGAAAATTCACATTTGCAATAAATGTGAACATGGATTCAAAACCTACCTACAAATGCAAAATTACCTAATAAATGCTATTTCACAGCAAATTGCATAAAGGTGAACTATTTTATCATAAATAATTTGCAATATCTTTCTTCTGCAGACAAATGCGAAAATGTAACCAATTTTCGGTTACTGGTATTGCATGCTGGTGAAGTCCAAGTGTGAATAAAAATGTGCATAAGAATGTATTTTCAAAATAAAGAATATACCTATGAATGAATTCAATGACTTATCAGTGCACTTTCAACCCTTTCAGGCCTGGATTTTTTCTGGAGGCAGGAAAACGTTCCTTTATGCTCAACATGATTTTTTTATGCACGATTTATATAAGTACGTGCACCGGTTTTCAATACATGCTTTGAACATTTGGCTCCTTTTTATGGACTAACATTAATAAATATATTTATAATTCAATAATTACCATGCAAAATAACACTGATAATATTCAATTATACAGTGGAGTATAACGAACCAACAACTTCAGTTAATTCTGGCAGGTACATGCTGCTGCACACTGCTACATTCACTTGTTGATATTTTTACAGTGACGCCTGCTATAGAGGGGAGCAATTGTGCATTATGAGAGGATTTACGAGTCATATATACAAGGGGCATTTGAAAAGTCCGTGCGAAGTTGGAGAGATGGCACCAACGGCGTGTATCGAGGTCATGTTTAGTTAGTAGCATCTTTGGAAAGAACACACACCAAGTTTCAGCCATATTGGTCTGTTTCTTTGTGTTTCGAAGTCGTGTTAATCAAGGAAGTCGAGTGATTGTCAAAAGGTGGACGAAAAAGAATTTCGTGTGGTGATCAAACATTACTTTATGAAAGGAAAAACGCCTCAGTAGACTAAAGAGAAGCTTGATAAACATTATGGTGACTCTGCACCTTTGATTAGAACAGTTTACAAGTGGTTTCAAAAATTTCAGAGTGGCCATATGGGCACAAGTGATGCTGAATGTTCTGGATGCCCTGTGGACATTAAGACTCCAGAAATCATTGATAAAATCTATGATATGGTGCTGAATGACAGAAGAGTTAAGGTGCACGAGATTGCTAGTGCTGTGGGCATCTCGAATGAATGGGTACATAATATTTTGCATAAACATTTGGACATGAGAGGGCTATCGGCAAGATGGGTTCTGCGATTGCTCACGCTTGACCAAAAATGGAATCGTGTGAAGTGTTGCAAGGATGGTTTGCAGCTGTTCAGGAAGAACAGATGGATTCTGCGATTGCTCACGCTTGACCAAAAATGGAATCGTGTGAAGTGTTGCAAGGATGGTTTGCAGCTGTTCAGGAAGAACCTGCATGACTTTAAGTGTCGTTTCATCACTGTGGATGAAACATGGATACATTACTATACTCCAGAGATGAAAGAACAATCTAAACAATGGGTTACCAAGGCAGAATCTTCACCAAAAAAAGGCGAAGACCATTCCTTCGGCTGGAAAGGTTATGGTGACTGTCTTTTGGGATTCGCAAGGAATAATCGTCATCGACTATCTTGAAAAGGGTAAAACTATTACAAGTGCATATTATTCATCATTATTGGATCGAGCTGCAAGAAAAACACCAGCAATTGGATCGCAAAAAAATCCTTTTCCATCACGATAACATACCAGCATACAACTCAGTAGTTGTGGTCGCAAAATTAATGGAAATAGGATTCCAACTCATTTCACATCCTCCCTATTCTCCAGACTTGGCTCCCTCGGACTACTACTTGTTCCCCAATTTGAAGAAATGACTGGCAGGACAAAGATTTTATTCAAATGAGGAGATGACTGCAGCAACTAATAGCTATTTTGCAGACTGCACAATTCCTATTATTCGTAAGGGATCAACAAATCAGAACAGCATTGGACAAAGTGTAAGTCTAAAAGGAGACTATGTCAAAAAATAAAAAAGGTTTACTCCAAACACAGAAGCAGCTTTTATTTTTGCATAGACTTTTCGAACGCCCCTCGTATGTATGGTACATGATGTTTCAGCCGAGGAAAAATATTTCTGTTGCAGCTAATACGCACTAAATACAAATGTACACAATTGTAGTCAGAGCATCTAAAAGGTGTAAGATATGCTCTGTGATGCACACCATTTGAATGATCTCTATTACATACAAATCTGCATATGCCAACACAGCTGCGGGACCTAGTAGCTTAGAACAAATAAAGACGTATGTTTGGCTGCTTGATAAACTTGGTATTGTGGACACACTAATGTGGCAGCTTTAGCTGGGGAGGTTGTTTGAATTCAAGTAATTGTGCAGTACCAGTTACCAAATATTTTGTGACTCTGCTTTGCTTTGCTTTGCTTTGAGTTTCGTGTTGCTTGTTGTTCCCTTTTTTGTTTTGAAATGAGTCAAGAGACAATCCTGGTACATCACAAGGTGAATGGATAGATGATCCCTATGACCACATCACAGTTAGAACACAGTTGTCAACTGGTTGCCCTGAGAGAGGGAGGTGGAGCTTGTTCCTCTACTCTGTTCCACTCCTGTCCCCACAGACGGTCTACGTTGTCATTTGTTTATACTCTGAACTGACTTCCATATTAATGTGCCCATACTAGCGACTACAAAACAAAAACTAGTCAGCGTGTTTCGACCACACAGAGTGTCTTCCCCTAAAGGGCAAATATAATTATTTTCGGTTCCATTTCTACTCTCAGTAAACCACTCATTTTATCTTCAGCACTGTCAAGTATGGGACACACACCTACAAACACTGACAAATGGACTCTGCAATATGCTTATCAGGGCTTATACATTACAGATTCGAGATCAATGTTCTGCAGATTTTTAATTATCGAATAGGATGGGAAAAAAAGATAACATTATGAATCACTTTAAATCAGAGTAACCTTTTAAATTAGTATGTCTTATCATTTACAAAAGATGGAGAAAAAAATTGGCACTAATTTCGCCTAAGATGGATGCTACATTTTCAAGTACATAACAATTATGTAAGCAAGTATCACTGTATGAATTGATGCAAGTACACTTTCATTACCTGACTGACAGTGCCTATATGAGAACGCAGCCACTGAGGATCCAGGTGGCGGGTGTCCTCGCCGTCGAGCAGAATGCATCCGCCATCGGGGTCATATAGCCGTAACAACAGTGAAGCGATTGTGCTCTTGCCCGAGCCACTCGCCCCGACCAGTGCCGTGATCTGGCCGGCGGGCACTTTCAGGCTGAGCCCCCGGAACACGCCGGGACTCTCTCGACGCACGGGGTAGCAGAAATGGACATCCTGGAACACGATATTCCCGACTGGGGCTGCCGCTGGAGTCAGACCACCTGAAATGAGATACTCTTGTCGCGAAACAATCATGAAGATCACTACTTACATCACTGTTCACTTAACAATAAAGTCCTCCTATGATGCCACATCGAGCAGACACAATTATTTGTTTCCACTTTTATCCAAGCATGTTTAGGTTCTTGTTGGCCTGTCATCAGTGGGTTTGTTTTATTTACTGTGAAGAGTATGTTACACTGAGAAGCAAACATATGTAGGTCGGGCCACGGTTGTCATTTTAACTGTAACAGGGTGTATATGCGGAAAGGGGGGGGGGGAGCATATATATATAAAAACCGTATTTCCAAGTTAAAAATACACTTTTCCGCAGGTGAAAAAACACTTTTTCCTGGGTGAAAGTACA
The DNA here is from genome assembly GCF_021461385.2 of Schistocerca piceifrons. Classification (NCBI taxonomy): domain Eukaryota; kingdom Metazoa; phylum Arthropoda; class Insecta; order Orthoptera; family Acrididae; genus Schistocerca; species Schistocerca piceifrons. The sequence goes on along the minus strand of NC_060146.1, from coordinate 35,214,959 downwards.
TTTTTTCCACGTTAAGTGACAATATACTTTCCCTCGATGCTATTAAAACTTATCAATCCTTTGAATAGTGAGCCCTAATATATCGGAACAGAAATTCCCAGTACTTTAGGATACGAAACCCAGCAAGAAACAACATGTTTTGTAAAGATGCGCGCAACATTTACGGTGCATATTTTCATATTTCAAACATATTAACACAAATTCCACCAAATACAACATGATACCTACCGAAGTGCTGAAATTTCGATTGTGACACGCTTTTGTTAGATAATTATAGCTCAAGTCATGAGATCTCGCCAGCCAATGACAGCAGATATCCAGAGCCATAGAGCATGTGATATAGTTAGCCATTAGCAACATCACTGGTAAGTAGCACGAACACACAAATGGGGAAAGTTAATGGTTTACATTAATTTGAATACATATAGTTACAAAAGAAGCTAAGCTTGCACATATAATATTTATCAATTTGAAAAAATAACATAAATATGACAAATTAACCTTCTAACTTGGTCTTTTCTTAGCCTGTGTTATCCTTTAAGATATGAAACACAAATGTGCCAGTAAAATTTTAAGTAATGGCACAAATGGCTGAGCTTTTGGACCCGAAATTTTTCCAAGTGCCTGGTCCTCAGGGTTAAATTTTGAATGACAGTCTAATGCTCTGTGATTTAAGAAATTCATCCCACATTCTCATATGTAACATAATTCATCTGGCTTGAAAGAAAATTTGCTTTTAAAGTAACGCTTCTCAAACCACCATTCGCTATATTTTCCCACCAACTGTTTGAAATGTAAACAGTTATGATGTCACACTCTTCAAAATGAGGCACACAAGAAAGATGCATCCAAAGCAGTTTTTTGTTATGAAGTATTGCACTGTCTGTGACACATTTTGTCGTCAGCAGACAGTTGTGTGCACAGTGTTTTGTTGTTGTACGTGGTGCATTTTCTCTGCAACTGAAGCTTTATTTCGGTGTTATTCTCTTGTTTATGTTTTATTGCTGCAGTATTATTGTGCTGTAGTGGGCTAAAATAAAATTCTTTGTTAGAGTGTCAGTTGTTACCGGTCAAAATTATAAAAATTTAACTGAAAACTAAAACAATGAAAAATTCCTGTAGTTCTAAAAGTTCCCGCATTTTACAAGTTTGCTAGCATATGTTGCATTATTACACCAAATTCTGTCATATGGCATAATCTTCTGGGATACTGTAGCTTAGGTGTGTTTATTCTACAGAAGTGTGCAGCAAGAATATTGTGTAAAATTTTTAACTGAGCATCTTGTCAAAGACATTTCAGGAGCCTAGGGGTACCAATACACACAGTGTGTTTGTTTTAATTTGAGACAACTAAATATCTTGAAGATGACTCATTGTTTGAAATAAATTTTCTAGGGGAAAGTTAATATTTGTAAAGCAGACATACAGATGTCTGTCTGTGCTGAATCTGGCAACCTCCTAACCATCCCATCTGCATGGATACATACACTCTTTTAGTGCTTATTTGGATTCTACACCAAAAAATACGTACGGTTTACTCAAACCATTGTTTCCTGTTCACGGTACATGGCACTGTAATAGACACATGTCAAGTGTGCCCTGTTTTTGCAATTAACAACAACTGATGCATTTGATTCTACATTTAATTTATGATGTAAATGTAAACCTTTGTGTTCTAATGGTTGATGCTGATGTCCAAACGTTACTTAAGTGTTGCAAACGTGATTGTACAGTACTGTAAAATGTGTATTAGATGGAGTCTGATTTTGTCGGTATATTGACAGCTAACAGTTGCCTGTGTCAAGTTAAAATGCTTTGTTTTGGACTGATGAATAAAGATTTTTAGAGATAACTGCAACCAGTCTTTCAGAATATAGAGCATGTGGGAGTTGTTGCCCGCGACAAAGTTTGTGTCGTGTTATGTAACCAACATACAGTACGTGGAAAACATAAGCTATGTTTTCCTATGTGATTTGTGCAGCAGGATGAAATTGATGAATAATATTAACTCTGACCAACAACTCCCACAATGTTGCAATCAATCATCAAAAACTGTGAACCGTCTGACAATGTGTCACTTGGTGACTTTATGATGGGTGTGGTATAGTAAAAACTGAACCATCATAAAAGGTGACTGGTTGCAGTTATTTCTAGAAAAGGTTTAAAGATGTGAAAGTAAAATTACTCAAAAGAAAATTTTTTTAGTACTGAAAACTGATGTGTAAACTGCAATTTCGGAGATAAGAAAGCAGTTCAACCACAAAATAAGTAGAAAACAACAACATACTTTGTGAAAAGCCACTGAAATGAGTACTTTGGTAAAGGATATCATGATGTACATCACAGGTTGTACTTCAAAATTATTTACTTGCCAGACTGACATTTGGTCATATAGCCTATCACGAGTTGCATATACTGTGCATATCTTCACCAACCGACGTGTCTGCGAAGTATAAACACAACAATCTGTGAACCGCAGAGATCAACATCATTTTAACCAGCATAAAGATTTTATATTAGGGATACACATCAATTAATGTAGACGTGCACAGAGTATGCCGCTGATGATGGGCTATATGCCTGAATATGTTATGGCAAATAAATACTTTTCAGGAGCAAGTGGTATCATTAAGGTGTCCTTTATCAAGTATATGCAAGCAATAGAGACCCACAATACGAGATTGTTTGTTTTAAATAATTTTTTCAAGTAAGTATGTTGTCACTGAAAGTGCTTAGAACATTTATACTTGTGGAATGACAGGTCTAGATGTTATTTGATTACAAGAAAAGTTTGTGTATGCTGTGTGAACAAGACACAGCCAGGACAAAAGCACCACAGGCACAAAGATGCGAGCTGGTGCCAGTACTATAGAGACTCATCACTTGCACGAGTTCCAGCAACGCCACAGGTGGCACTGAGGATGAAGATATCGACTTCGCCTCGGCCAGTTGCCAGATGAGAACAATCCGCCAATGACCAGAACACAAGGGACAGAAGCATTTTCAGACAATAGAAGAGCAGCTCTTGCCCACCGGTTAGAGATCATCGTCGAGGGCTTACTTAGACAGGGAATGTCGTTTAGTGAACTCTTAGAAATGAACAGACAGTTGTTGTAAATTGCATTTGCTATGTACTGTGAAGTCTACCTACAATTATTTGCACTTAGCCATTGGCAGTCTTTTTGTGTTATATTACAAGCAATGTTGCAGACTTCAACATTCAACTAGTCACAAATATAAGTAAACATTTTTAACTTATTTGTGTGACTTCTTGTTACTAATTTTTTACAGTGTTGTAGAACCTTTGTTCTCCTATCTTGTTACCAGACCCTGGGGCATAGCGCTGTAATAGTGGCAGGGAGAAAATGTCTTAGCAGTGTACTGCACCAGAAGCCATTTCACGAACACACAAACTCGGCTTACCTTAACACCTGTGACAACTTGGCCTCCACAGCAGAAGCAATGAGGTCATTGTAAAACTGGTGACGAGGGTTTACAAAAGTATATACACCACTTAAGGTATATTCCTTGTATACCAGCAATTGTAGAAGCAGCAGAATCCAATTCTGTGCCACATATGTGCTCAAAAAGTAAAATGGAAATATCTTAACTTCCAAATTCAAATAAAACATTAAATAATCCAGTTTAAGGTGCGAGGACTGAAGCATGACTATACAATGTACACGCTTCTAGATGATACGTCTTTACCGCTGGTCGCGACTAGCAGCCATCTTAATAAATTGGTGAGGGAAAGTACGGCTGGAATGTAAATAATTTAAGAAGTAGCAGTAACTACCCACCAAAGAATAGAGGTGCTGAGTTACTGAATGGTACATAAACAAGACAGAGAATTTTGCTACCTTACAGACAAATCCTTTTCCAGAGCTATGAATTGCTGTGCAGACATTACACCATAGTGGGCATGACTACAAACTAGCTCTCCTCCAAAAGGATCAATCACCACCAAATGGTAGAGTCTACCATCCAGTACAGAACACCCTGCCGAACACGGCAGCTAAGTTTTAACAGTCGCTCCTCAAACTGTGCCATCTAGATCCTTCCCAGGAACCTCAGCTTCAGTGAACTGAGCTGATGGGAGTTTTCCTCACAGCACATCCTTTGAGCCTGTAATCTTTGTGACCTGAATCACTGTTAGCCTTCCGCTCCACATCATCCACCACCTCCACCCCATGACTCTAATTTCACTCATCGTGCACCCACACTCCTTGCCCACAGTCTCCCCCTTCCTCTGTTCTACCTGTCCCAGCCAATCCACTCATTCACATCATTGTGCACTCCCCAGGTCTGATTCCAGTAACCACTCACTGGTGCCCTACTCCTATCCTGTGTGCCAGCTGCTTCTCTCTCCCAGTTTTCAACCACCCTTCCCCAACCTCCTTACCTCACCCACGGTCTCTCTCTTTGCTTTGCATTCAACATTGCCACCCAATGATGCATCTAGACTGCTGGTTATCATCAGCCCAACCCCTGCATTCAGGCTGGTTCCTGCAGTATCTGGCTCAGCCCCATAGGGCCTCCCTGTAACCAGCCAGAGGGCGCAGAAGATAAGTGACACAGATACTAAAGACTGGCACCTCTTGATGCATCTGCTGCAACTTCGGTAGCCGACAGGAAAACTGTAACCTTATGCTGCGTGAGTATTCCTGCCCGGGTGGAGCCGGCTAGAGCCAGTTCCGTCTTTGCCTGCCAGCGACTGATGTACTATCACCGTTTGGACACCACCTCTGTTTGGACATCATCTTCACCACTCACATGACTGGGTTCTCGTGACTCATACTCTGGCTTCGGTGTTCAGCTCAGTGGACAAGTCGTGCTGCTCAGGAGATAGAACATTGAATACAGGCTTTGTTCTGAAGATAGACCATTGACTGGCCAAGAGAATGTAATCTATGTTCTCAAGAATCTATTTTCATTTCATTGAAGACCAGTTGTTTGTGATGAACTTTTCCTTCACATTACTAAGAATTTCTGGGGAATGTTTATTTTCTTTTGTTGTACTGCATCAGAAACAGCGGTCTGTTTGTGTTCAAAGTTTCCTTGTTCAAATAAACGAAGTTTAATTACATCTACCTGTCACATTGTGTAAGAACTGTGAGAAGTACTTCAGCCCCTCCCCATCCCCGTCATTACTCCCTTCCAGTCCACCTAACCCTTCTTTCCAAGCAAGCTGCAGAGCTACAGTTTTGGCACAGTGTATTCAGCTGGTACAATGCAGCAGAAGTAATTGTGTGCATACGTATGCACGTTTTTACAAGGTGTTGATAAATTAGTGGAGTGACCGTCGATAAATAAATGAAGGGACGCGTCGCACGGCAAAGCGTTACGTAAATTCAGTACGAATGTGGTTACAAAAATCCTTCATCCGTGAGCTACGAAAGGAATTACGAGGGCAGTCTGAAAAGTTCTCAGTACGATAGCAAAAATGACAATTCATGCTTTCAAAGAATTTTTTTCTAATGCAATCTCCTCCAATATCAATACATTTCACTCAGCAGTGTTACAATCACATTATCCCCCACTGTAGTGTTCCTGTGGAAGTGCTTCAGAGTACCAACCTACAGCCACAATGCTTCTTGATTTGATGAAAAGAGTTGACCAGTGAGAAACTACTTCAGTTTTGAGAACAGATGAAAGTCCAAGGGAGCCAAATCTGGGGAATAGGTGGATGTTCCAGCACTTCATAGGGCAAATTCCTCAATTTCCCCATTGCCAACACACTTTTGTGGTTAGGTGATTGTCCTGGTGGAAGATGATTTTTTTTCCTTTATTAAGCCGGGCCTGTTTACACGAATGCTTGTGTCCAGTTTTGTTAGAAGCTGAGAGAAGTATCTCTGGTTATTGTTTTACCTTTTTCAAGATAGTCAGTCAATGAATTTCCTTTCTCATCCCAAAATACCAATGCCACAATCTTTCTCACTAATGGCATCATCTTTGCCTTCTTTGGAACTCAAGATTCAGCTTCTCTCCACTGTATTGCTTGGATACAGATGTGTACTGCAGAATCTGTGTTTCACCCACTGTCATGTATTGACACAAAAAGTTACTTCTGTTTTTCTTAAAATTCATCAAACACTTTTTGGAAAGTGTTGTGCAAATACATTTGTGATATGCAGTGAGCACATGCGGCACACGTCTTGCACTAAGTTTTCTCGCATTTGATTCCTGGTGCAAGATGCGACTGACATATTCCTTTGATATTCCTAGAGCATTATCAATTTGAAGCACCTTTATACACGAATTTTCCAAAATTGTATCATGCACTTTGTCACTGATTTCTGGTGTGCTTGCACATCTTGGGTGTTCTTCATGTGAACCATCTCGGATGTTTTCACGGTCACATTTTAACTCGGCCGCCCATTTCTCCATGGTGAAAATTGAAGGTGAGAAGCCACCATATGCATTTACAATCTGCAAACCAATTTCAGTTGGTGTTAAATCTTGTTTTACAAAGAATTTAATCACTGCACGATAGTTGATTTTTCCAATGTTCAATGCCACATACACTACAACTGTTTCAAAGAATTGCCTACAGCCAACTGTTGCCTGGAATGACTTGAAATGTTACACGGTGTCTACTAACATGTGTACCAACTTAAGGGGGAAAAAAATCACGTGAATAGTGCTGCGACCTCTGGGTGATGAAGAGAACTATTTGAAGACCTATGTACCTGGAGTCACACCTCATTATATGTGCATTTTTACTTACTTTCTTCTTTACAGATGGTCTTGGAAACTGTTTTTGGTTTATCTGATTGTCTTTTGTACAGCATCAATGTGTGGGGTGGAAACATTTGTGATCACCTTGTTCGCTCCTTACTGGACAATCAAATCTACAGATTCTCATAAATGAGGTGCTTCATTTACTCAATAATGTACCTCTAGACGACATCAAATAGATGTAATTTATGCGTGATAGTGTTCTACTCACTTTATTCTGAAGCACCAAGTAGGGCCAGTCTTTCAAGGAAGCAAGGAAGGAAGATATATTAGGGTTTAACATCCTGTCGACATGGAGGTCATTAGAGATGGAGCACAAACGCAGAAACATCATTTCGAAGGAATTGTCCTGACATTTTGCTGGAACAATTTAAAGAAATCTTGGAAAACCTACACCTGGATGTCTGGACAGGGATTTGAACTGTCAACCTCCGAAATGCGAGTCCAGTTTCTTAACCAGTGTACCACCTCACTCGGTCAGTACCTGAATAAGCAGCTTCCAAAATGATGGACGAAATTTGTTTGAAGAGTTGAGGATGCTCCAGTGTGTGGCCTGGCTAATCACCAGATCTCAATCCAACGTGTTTTTACCCCCGGGGACATTTAAAATATTTCACATATTCAACTCCCATACCTAATGTCAGTGTTCTGTGGGGGCATATCGAAAATGTATTTGACCAAATACGACCTACTACAAAACTTTCAAGAGAGCAGAGCAAAGCATGGAACGCAGTCTCAGGGCATACCGTGAAGTAGGAGGAGGTCACTTTGAGTAACTTTTATAAATATACAGTGTGTGTGTGTGTGTGTGTGTGTGTGTGTGTGTGTGTGTGTGTGTGTGTGTGTGGAGGGGGGGAGGGGAATTCTTTATGATTTTTGTGTAGTGTCAGTGTACAGAATAATAAAGCTATAACACACCATTTATTTGTATGTCATTAGAAACAGACTGAATCATATCATGAAACTCTAATAGTTATGCAGTTCATGATATAATCGAATAAAAAACTGAAACTCAGTCCATCTAAAATTATTTAAAAAAAACTATTAATTAAATAATTATTAAACTTAACTTCTAGTCATCTCTTCCATCTTTATCTGAAAAAGTTTTACACACACACACACACACACACACACACACACACACACACACACACACAAACACACACACACACACACACACACATTTTTCTTAGTAACTGGTAACATTGTACAGCTAAGTGCACCTCTAACTGGGATTGCAGGCTGCCTGTCCACAATCTCCCAGAGCCGTGTGCTGGCGCCGAGGCCACGGCTGAGCTCCGAGTAGAAGCTCGTGAGGCCCCCAAGAGAGATGGCCGTGTAGGCAGCGTACAGCAGAAATGCCGACAGCTCGCCGACGGAGAGGGCACTCTGGCCGACCATCACCCCTCCGTAGTACAGCACGGAGAGGATAATCACGTTGCCGGAAAGTCCAGTCTGCACAGCAGAAGAAAAAAAGAAAACCGTACAAACCATCTGCACGTCTACAAATGAGCTATGTTAAGACTTTTAACATTAACTTCAAAGCAGATGGTTAACAGAAGTCATTTTCAAGCATAGGCTGTTGTTTTATTTTGAATTTTATTTAAGAGTTCACTAGTTCATCTCCTTAGACATTATCTAGCTGCATCACAATAAAAGCTGTTGAGCTTACAATATGAACACAGTTTAAGTGTTGCGGGCATCGTGGAAGGCTGGGAATGGAATGTCCTTTAGGGCACACATAAATCCAGTATCCACACTGCCGATCGTCGTGCAATGGTATCCTTTCCAGGTTATCTTGAGCCAGGAAAACAAAAAGAGTCTGCGGGAGCAAGGCTGGGACTGTCGAGGGTCTGGGGGATTGTTGCCAACCAATTTTTTATCGATAATCCCCCACTGCCTAGGTGCCTTCCAGGGTCGTGCAATGAGTGGTCTGATACATCCGAGTCTTTTTTCAGTCTTTTGAATGTTTCCAGAGGATTAACTATCAGTTTAACACTCATTCTATGGTCTATGTTCGAAAGTTCATGCTCACAAGTCACACTGTTTACATATTTTGATTTTGAAGGGCATCCAGTGTACGTTTCAGCAGACCACCAAACACGGATTCGTGTGGGGACACGTCCCAACTCTCCGAGAGTTGGAGAAAACTGGTGTTGGCTGCAATGAGGAGATAACAACCCCTATCAATTAGCCCAAGTGAGCAGACTGCAATCCTACCAAAAGGAGTGTCAGAACAGAACTGGTGATATTACTCTCTGGATAAACCTCATATATTCCACATATCAGTGTGGAGGGAAAAGCAACATCTGATGTCATCCCTAGAGAGAACTTCACACAAACCTAGTCGACACAAACCCAACTATTGCAAGTGCGAAGTTCATATGTAAAAGAAGAAAAAGTGCTGCTAAATACATCGACATGCATCCTGTTTGATTTTAAGACACTACCTCATCATGTGTGTTTTCACTTCAATAGTTACACGAACTTTTTTATGCAATTTTGATCATTTTGCTTTCCACACTTAATGTACATTAATTTTAACAAAAACCACGACAGCTGTATTTAAGGAATGTTTCTTTTGCCACAACTGGTTTTGTTCTAATGACCATCATCAAGTGACCTGTAGACATTAGGTTGAAAGCTATGGAAACACACACATAATAAATGATATGCAACTCACACTGAAAATTTGCCAACAGTCTTCTTAACTAATTCTGTCAGAATTATCATTTGTCATTAAGTCTAATAGTCTTATATAAAGTTAAAGGGAAATTGCGGAATGTGACAATCACACAAACTGACTGGCACAAGCACAGCAAGCAGTACGTGCAGGAAACACAATGTGCTGTGTATGCCAGACAGTCCAGGGAACAAAGGAGGTGGCTTACAAAACACTCGTTCGACCTATACTTGAGTATTGCTCATCAGTGTGGGATCCGTACCAGATCGGTCTGACGGAGGAGATAGAGAAGATCCAAAGAAGAGCGGCGCGTTTCGTCACAGGGTTATTTGGTAACCGTGATAGCGTTACGGAGATGTTTAATAAACTCAAGTGGCAGACTCTGCAAGAGAGGCGCTCTGCATCGCGGTGTAGCTTGCTCGCCAGGTTTCGAGAGGGTGCGTTTCTGGACGAGGTATCGAATATATTGCTTCCCCCTACTTATACCTCTCGAGGAGATCACGAATGTAAAATTAGAGAGATTAGAGCGCGCACGGAGGCTTTCAGACAGTCGTTCTTCCCGCGAACCATACGCGACTGGAACAGGAAAGGGAGGTAATGACAGTGGCACGTAAAGTGCCCTCCGCCACACACCGTTGGGTGGCTTGCGGAGTATCAATGTAGATGTAGATGTAGATGTAGATGAAGGCTACTTAAAGAAACCGCTAAACTCAAACATCCTGCTCGGCATCTATCACATGACATATCAAGGTCTGTACCTATTTTCGGAAAATTCTTTGAATCACTGTACGGTGTCTTTTACACTTGAATGTCATCCTCATAATTAATGTCATTATCTTTATTTGAAATTGTTGTATCTTACAATAGATATATTGTACTTGATAAAGTTACCTTAAATATAGCAGTGGTGGTTTTGGTTAACATTTTTTTGGGATGTTATGTATGGTGCCACAAAAATGAAATTTGTAAAAGGGTTGCACCTTCTCCATTTTATACCTGGATTTCACATCTGGGATAGACTGTACATGTACCTAATATGTGTGTGTGAAACTTATTTGCTAATTATTAAACGATGGAATGCAACAATATCATGAAAGGAAAGTTGATATCATAAAGCGTAGATGCTGAGTTGCAGATAGGCACAACAAAAAGACTGTCACAAATAAAGCTTTCGGCCAGTAAGGCCTTCGTCAACAATAAGGGAGACGACGACGCCCACACACACACACACACACACACACACACACACACACACACACACACAGGAGAGAGAGAGAGAGAGAGAGAGAGAGAGAGAGAGAGAGAGAGAGAGAGTCTTACATGATAGGTGCATCAATAATTATAAATTAAAGAAAGGTAATTTTTAATTACAAATGCTGGCAGCAATGGGCATGACAGAAAGGAGTGCAGGATGGAGAGGAACCATAGTCCACTGCCATCCTTAATACAAATTTCAATTCACATCTTCAGCCCATTTCCCCAGGGAGAGCACTGGACTAGGGTAATCTGCCAGCAGTGATAGCCACAATGTTACCGGGTGTAGTGTTTAGCACATCTGCCTAATAAGCAGGAGACCTGGGTTCAATTCCCAGCCATGGCATAAATTTTAATTCATTGCTTCACTTTTTATCTTTATTGGAGATAAAGTTGAAACTCATCTGTCGCCATGAAAATATAATTCCATCAGATCGATAGATTCCCAGCAAGTGTCTCCATATGAAGAGAGATCATACGACGGTAAGTCGATTATTATCTGCAAATTAGTTATAACATTTTATTGTAATCAAACAGGAAACTTAAAAGAACATCATTTTTTGACATAGTCTCCTTACGTTTCAAAGCACTTGGTCCATCATTGTACAAGCTTCCTGATGCCCTCATAAAAGAAGGTTTTCAGTTGAGCTGTGAGCAAGGAATGCACTGGTGCTTTCACTGCTTGGTCCAAGGCAACTCAACGGCCCCTTAATGCCTGTTTGAGTGGACCAAACAGGTGATAGTCAGAACGTGCAAGATCAGGACTATAAGGAGGATGATCCATTATATAAAATTTGAGTTTCTGGAGCGTTTCAGCAGTGTGGGCAGCAGTATGCTGACGGGCATTGTCAAGCAAAAACACACCACCTTTTGACAGCAATCCTCGGTGTTTGCTTCGAATTGCAGGCCTTAGCCTGGCAGTAAGCATCTCACTGTAATGTACACCGTTTATTCTTGTGCCCCTTTCCCAATAATGTTCCAGTACTGCACCTTGTGCGTCCCAAAAAACTGTAAGCATCAGTTTTCCTGTGGATGGTTGGGCCTTGAACTTTTTCTTGCACAGCAAATTTGGATGTTTCCATTCCATACTCTCCGGTTACTCTCTGGTTTGTAATGATGGATCCATGTTTCATCACCAGTAATGATCCTGTCTAAAAAGTTGTCCCATTTGTTCCCATAGCAATCCAAATGTTTTTTAACAGATGGCCAAGAGCGTTTGTTTATGCAACTATGTGAGTTGTTTTGGGACCCACCTTGCACAAACTTTATGAAACCCAAGTCTGTTGTGGATGATTTCGTAGGCAGAACCATGACTAATTTGCAGACAATGTGCCACTTCATCAATAGTTAATTGTCTGTCTAAGAGAATCATTTCAGATGAACACTCAACAGTTTCTTCAACTGTGGCGGTAAACAGTCGTCCTGCTCCTTCATTGTGTGTAACGCTAGTGCTACCATTTTGGAATTTTTCAATCCATTTGTAGACACTCTGTTGCGGCAAAACAATGTTCCCATACTGTACCGAAAGTCTTCGATGAATTTTGGCCCCCGATACGCCTTCCGACCACAAAAAATGGATCACTGAACATTGCTGTTCTTAGGTGCAAATAGACAGTGGAGCAGCCATGATTAACAGCATGGCAGCGATAATGAAACTAATGTAGCAGCTTGAAAATTGCAAAGATATAACATCAAATAAACAAAGCATGCATCATCAACATAAAGCAACAGTACTACCAAAATACACAAAAATGTAACTAAATTGCGGATAATAATTGACATACCCTCATACTTACATCCAACTATTTAAATAAAAATATATACACAAGAAATACGATGTTCGCAGTATGCCAGCCTACGGTAACATAAAGTGCGGCATATCGTGGCACTTTACAGCAGCGCACAAATTGGTCTCCTATGTTCCTACAAAACTGAAGGGCCATATTAATTAAACAGGTGTGGCAGTCCACAGAGACCTAACAGCGCTCAGACCTACCACTGCTCAATAAGAATGATATTTGACAAGTTGTAGGTCAGTAATATCAGTGATACTTACAAAAACATGACACTGTCAGAGGATTTGCCAAAGTAGATCTATGTGGACATAGATGGCAAGTTCGACAATGTAAAGTTGTGGAAGATGTTTGAAACATTCAGAAAAAAATATATATGCTAAGGAGAAAGACACACAATGTACAATATGTACAAGATGTGGGAACAAATAATAAGAATGGAAGACAGAGTTAGAAGTGCTCACATTAAAAATCATGTACAGTGGGGAAGCTGCCTTTGTCCTACACTCTTCAACCTACCAAAGAAGCATTTAAATAAATTAAATAAAGTTTCATAAGAGAGATTAAAATTCAGGTTGAAAGGATATCAGTGATAAGATTCCTTGATGGCACTGCTGTCCTCTTTGGAAGTTATGAAGGATTACAGAGCCTGTTGAATGGGATAAACAGTTTTCTGAGCAGAAATAAGGATTAAGAGCAAACCAAAGAAACGTAATAGTATTGAGGAGCAATGTCTCAGTGATAGAGACAGACGTGTCAAAGGTGCAACCACATCAGAGTGGTATCTGAGGACATGCCAGACTAACTTATGGTTCTCGAAGAGGGGCAGCAGCCTTTCAGGTAGTACAGAGGCAACAGTCCGCAAGACTGACTGATCTGGTCTGCTGACTGATTTGATGAGATCTGCCACGAACTCCTCTCCTGCGCCAACCTCTTCATCTTTGAGTAGCACTTACAACCTATATCTTCCATACAATGCTGTGCTCAAAACATACATTCTCAGAAATTTCTTCCTGAACTTTAAGATTTATCTTTGATACTAGTAGACTTCTACTGGCCAGGGATGCCATTTCTGCCAGTGCTAGTCTGCTTTTTATGTTCTCCTTTCTCTGTCCATCATTGGTTACATTGATGCCTAGGTAACAGAATTCCTTAACTTCATCTACTTTGTGATCACAAATCTTGATGTTAATCTTTTTGCTGTTCTCATTTCTGCTACTGCTCATTACTTTTGTCTTTCTACAATTGACTGCCAATCCATATTTCGTACTTATTGGACTGTTCATTCCATACAGCAGATCCTGTTATTGTACTTAACTTTCACCGAAGATAGCACTGTCATCAGCTAATCTTATCATTGGTATCCTTTCACCTTGAATTTTAATCCCAGTTTTGAACTTTTCTTTTAGTCCCGTCTCTGCTTCTTCGAAGTATAGATTGAGCAGTAGGGGCCAAAAACTATATCACAGTCTTACACTCTTTCTAATCCAAGTACTTCATTCTTGGTCATCCATTATTACTGTTCCCCCTTGGTTCTTGTACATATTGTACATTATCCATCTTGCCTTATAGCTTACCACTATTTTTCTCATGAATTTCGAACATCTTGCACCACTTTACATAGTCGAATGCTTTTTACAGGTCAAAGAATCCTACAGAATCGTTCTCTTGATTTTTCTACAGCTGTTATATTTCTTGTGGACATTGTAATGTAACAGACAGAGTCTCCTACAGCAGTATATGGTACATCTGCTAACTAAACATATTGATTCACCATAATTTTTGTTATACAGTTACATATTTATTAAAATGATAACTTTAGAGTTGTTAAAACTGTAGGGAACTAAAATACCCAGCACAGGGAACTAAAACACCCGTTTCTCTAGTAAGAAATTTGCATATGTCACTTATAACTGTTAAAAATATTCAGTTTATTAAATTTAGAAGAGGGAAGATTTCTATTTTACAAGCAACTGATTTAAATTTTTTTTTTAATTTTCTGTTTTGTCTCACATACATTTATTTGTACAATTTTTTCTGCATTATAAATTACAAACAATATAAACAGATAGTAGCAGTTAGAATTTTGTAAAGTTGTTTGCTCTTGTTCAAATGAACAATTGCACAGATTTGGATGGAAGCTGTAACTGTTACGAGATGCTTTAAGTGAGTATGAATCTCATACTCAGATAAGAATACAAAATAGCCCAAAAAGTAAGTGTAGGACTTCTCCAGCAAACAAGGATGATGTATAATCGTGATTAACTGTCATCATCATCCCCAATTCACCAAGATAAGCATATGAAATAAATGTTTCTTTTTCATGCTCTACAACCTTTATGACTTTATTGAGAAGACTGTAATTTATAACTAAAACTGTAATTCAATTTACACCTTCAGTGACAACAGTAGCATTTCAACATGTACATGTACTGTATAGTTTCATCAACATGGCATCTTCATGGGTAAAAGATATTGAAATTAAAATGCTAGCCCCCATTCAGATTCCTGGACAAGAAATACTTGGGAGGATATTGTCATCAGACAAAACAAAACTAATGTTCCACAGGTAGAATGTGGAATGTTAGATCCCTTAGCTCTTTCATGGTTAAAATTTATTTTGCATGGGTTTGAAAAACAAAAGGTAAAAAAAAACGTCTTTCTTTGTGATAGATAATACACGTTCACTGCCAAAAATGTTTTAAGTGGGCCGATTTTGAAAACTGATGAACTGAAGAAAACTGATGAATCAAACTATGTTCTTTATATCTAAAAACAAAGATGATGTAACTTACCAAACGAAAGCACTGGCATGTTGATAGACACACAAACAAACACAAACATACACACAAAATTCAAGCTTTCGCAACCAACAGTTGCTTCATCAGGAGAGAGGGAAGGAGAGGGAAAGACGAAAGGATGTGGGTTTTAAGGGAGAGGGTAAGGAGTCATTCCAATCCCGGGAGCGAAAAGACTTACCTTAGGGGGGAAAAAGGACAGGTATACACTTGCACGCACACACACATATCCATCCGCACATACACAGCCTTTACAAATGTCTGCTTGTGTCTGTGTATGTGCCGATGGATATATATATATATGTGTGTGTGTGTGTGTGTGTGTGTGTGTGTGTGTGTGTGTGTGTGTGTGTGTGTGTGTGCGTGCGC
Source organism: Schistocerca piceifrons (assembly GCF_021461385.2). NCBI lineage: Eukaryota > Metazoa > Arthropoda > Insecta > Orthoptera > Acrididae > Schistocerca > Schistocerca piceifrons. The sequence continues at coordinate 35,199,324 of NC_060146.1, read as the reverse complement.
GCACGTGCGAGTGTATACCTGTCCTTTTTTCCCCCTAAGGTAAGTCTTTCCGCTCCCGGGATTGGAATGACTCCTTACCCTTTCCCTTAAAACCCACATCCTTTCGTCTTTCCCTCTCCTTCCCTCTTTGCTGATGAAGTAACCGTTGGTTGCGAAAGCTTTAATTTTGTGTGTATGTTTGTGTTTGTTTGTTTGTGTGTCTATCAACATGCCAGTGCTTTCGTTTGGTAAGTTACATCATCTTTGTTTTTAGATATATTTTTCCCACGTGGAATGTTTCCCTCTATTATATTCAAACTATGTTCTTTGTTTTACATGCACCTAGGATTTTCAAAGTTACACTTTTTTAATTTTAGAATGAATTTATCAGGATGGCAATTATGGAAAAAAGTATAGCAAATCAGTACCAAGACATATTTATCCTTCTGACACTGAAAAACATGAAATACTGCACACAAGTTTTCAACATAACATTTGAAGATGGCTTTGACATACCACACACCAACGTTTTTCTACATCCTACGAAGTTTTCTGTGGCATATACGTACCACTGCATAGAAATTACGTACAAACCAGCAGAATTACTGAGGTGTAAAGTAATGTTTAAAAATTATGTCTATGAGGTATAAGAAAACACAATTAGTTACTTTAGACATTCTTGGAATGGAGAAGATAGTGATTTACCCGATTTTCATTGAACAGATGCAATGTGCCAGCTACAACACATGCCGTTCTATTTGATTGCTCACAGCCTTCTGTATATCCATAGTATTTTTCACAAAGTTCTGAAAGCATCTTGCTACATGCTCAAATTAGACAGATACGAGATATAGACTTCCCAATGCAAAAACCTGTGTATTACTTTAGCTGTGTGTATCCTATCAACCACAAAAGGGTTAATTATGTAGATAGGTTACTGAATTTGAAATGATAAACAGATAGGTTTACATATAGTAGAAAACAGTGAAATGTTGTGGCAGGAAAAAAAGGATTTACAGTTAGGTGAGCACAGGGTTATCAACAGAAAATCAAACAGGGGTAATGTAGGAGTAGGACTAATAATGAATAAGAAAATATGAATGTGGATAAACTACTATGAACAGTATAGTGAACACATTATAACAGCCAAGACAGTGTGCTGTTCCACGGGCTCTTTACTGTGATCTCGGGTGGTGAGGTTAAGTCTGAACATGCACTATGATTCCTTATTATTCAATCTTGTGAACCTTATTATTTCAGCACATTCACCTACCTCTTCTGAACAAACTTCATTTGTGAAAGTGCCGCAGTTACTGATGGAAGTTAACAGTATAAACCCAACAGCCAATTCTCCAAATAAATACAAGGCTCCTCACAAACTTAACATATATTGTACTCTTGTTTACAATGACAATAAATTATTAAGTTGCAGTAGATACTGCATATGAGGTAGGGTATCTATCATCATTCTAGTTTGCATATACATTGTATCCATCCATTCCTTAATGTATGCACATAAATAAAACATACATCCAAACAGTAGGTTATACTAATTCATTACAGAAATAAACTTTTTATAGTGGCAATCATCTTTCATCAGTTCAGTAAATGCTTGTGCAACACGTAACTTCACCAAAGTGATACAATATGCTATTTACACTACAGCAGATAAAAAGAAAAGCCCCACTGCAGTAATATAAGAGTATATGCCAACTAGCTCACAGACAATGGAGAGAGAGAAAACTCTATGATGAGATAAAAGAAATTATTCTGTTTCTAATGGAAGATAAAAGGAAATATTCAGTTTATAAGTGGGACAACAGTTTAACTGTGACGGGGACTAGAATCTGATAGCATTACCATCAGCTCTTTTATTGAAAACAATCGGCATCAACCAGTTTGGTCTTAGACCACATCAACAGAGATATATTAACTTGCACTGTTTTTAACCTGTTGATGATGGCCGAAGACCGAAAGCAGTTGATGGTTATGGCTTTCAATAGAAAGAGCCGATGGTCTAACATGCGTTTCATGAGAGCGAACAATAGTGGGTAAATATGAAGTGAGGGAAAGGAATGGGATAATTTTGCAGAGACTACAGTTTAATCATTGTTACCTGATAACACTTTTTTTGAGAATCATAAAAGATGGTTGTATATATGGAAGGGATCTGCAGACACTGGACAGTTTCTGAGACAATATATACTGGAAAGAGTGATTTTGAAACCAGATTTTAAACTGCAATGTACTTCCAGAAGCAGGTGCGCATTCTGGCCATAATTTACTGTTTGTGAAGTTCAGATTAAAGCTGAAGAAATTACAGCGAGGCAGAAAGTTAAGCACATGGGACCTGCAAAACTGAAAGCACTTGTTGATATTTTATTAAAGTGGGCACTATACAACAACCAGCTGAAATGGGAGAAAGGAATACAATAAAACATGAATGGATAGCAGTTTTGGGAGATGAAATAGTGGAGAGAACAAAGGATGACAAGGTACTGAAATGAACTGAGGAAAGGAGAAAATATGCAAAAACATAGCAAGTGAATCAGGCAAAAGGGAATACAGATCATTAAAAGTGAGACTGGCAGAATGTGCAAATGTCAAAGCAGGAATGGCTAGAAGATAAATGCAAAGCTGTAGAAGCATGTGTGACTGTGTGAAGGATAGATGTCACACAGGAAAAAGAGGAAAGAGAAGCAGCTACGTGAATATCAAAAGCTCACACACCAAGCCAGTACTAAACAAAGAAGGGAAGGCTGAAAGGTGGAAGGAATATATACAAGGGTTATACAAGAGAGAGAAAATTGAAGACAATAGTACGGAAAGGAAATAAGTAGATGAAGATAAGATGAGAGATAGGATACTGCGTAAATAATTTGAATGAGGTCTGGAAGACGTGAGTCGAAACAAGGTCCCTGTAATAGACAACATTTCCTCAGAATTATTGAGATTCTTGAGAGAGCCAACTATTTTTCCACCTGGTATGCAAGACTTATCTGACAATTCCAAGGAAGGCAGGTTCTGACAAGTACGAATATTATTGAACCATCAGTTTAAAAAGACTTGGTTGCAAAACACTAACAATTATTTAAAGAAGAATGGAAAGACTGGTAGAAGCTGAGCTCTGGAAAGATCATTTCTGGTTCCCTAGAAATGTAGGAATACACGAGGCAATTTACCACTGCAACTTATTTTGTGAGACAACTAGAAAAAAAAACTATAATTATAACAATGATAAATTTAAAGAAAGATTTTGGTGGTGTTTGCTGAAACGGACTCTTTAAAAATGTGATGGCAACAGGGGAAAGAAACAGAGGGTGAAAGATTATATACAACTTCTATGGAAGCCAAACTGCAGTTATAAGAGTTGGAGGACGTGAAATGGAGAAAGTATTTGAGAAGGGAGGGAGACAGAGTTGTATCCTATCCTGGATGTTATTCAGTCTGGACATTTGGCAAAAAGTCAAGGAAACCAAAAAGAAATTTGGAATAGAAATTTGGGTTCAAGGAGAAGAAATAAAAACTCGGCGGTATGCCAATGGCATTATAATTCTTCCCGAGGTGGCAACAAAGGACTTGGAAAGTAAATTGAATACAATGCACGGTGTCATATAAAGAGATTAAATGATAAGCATCAAAAAAGTGAAACAAGGAATACAATGCACAGTGTCGTATAAAGAGATTATATGATAAGCATCAAAAAGTGAAACAAGCATAAGGGAAAGCAGTTGAATTTAATCAGGTGATGCTGAGGGAATTAGATCTGGAAGTGAAAATAGTAGGCGTATTTTGCTGTTTGGGGAACAAGTACAGAGGATATAAAATGCACACCTGTAATAGCAAGAAAAGCTGTTCTGTAGGGGAGAGAGAAGCAACATCTAATGTAAAGAAGCATTTTCTGAAAGTATTTGGGTGGAGCATATCGTCGTACAAAAGTGAAACGTGGATGATAAACAGTACGGAGAGGAAGAGAATAAAGCTCCTGAAATGTGGTGCTGCAGAAGAACACTGAAGGTTAGGTGGGTGGATTGGATAACTAATGAAGAGAGAGTGCAAAAACTGAGGAGACTACCGAATTTACTCAAATCTAAGCCGCACTCGAAAAATGAGACTCGAAATCAAGGAAAAAAAATTTCCCGAATCTAAGCCGCACCTGAAATTTGAGACTAGAAATTCAAGCGGAGGGATAAGTTTTAGGCCACACCTCCAAATCGAAACAAAGTTGCTCCATTGTAATATGAGACACAATTTACGTTGAATAAATGACGATACAGGTACAGTAGTTTGGTTCGAGTCGTAAGCTTAGCAGTTAAGCTTTACCAGGTAGCCATTGCTATGCGTCAGGCGCTCCGTCCATATTTATACGGGTACCCTTCCTTTTTCACATGCTTCGTCTGGTTTGAATTGATTGCTTATTTTTCTTTGATCTGATAAGTGCCGTTCTCTTTGTTATAGGTGTTTACATCACTCTAAGCTGAAAATGCATTACTGTACTGTGTCATGCATTGTTTGTCGCATTCTGATAATGAGTGTTTACAGCCTGTCGCCGCTCACGGCATGGCTTGCTTTTGTGCGCGCTACCGCCACTTACAATTAAAGAGAGAGGAATCGACTCATTAGCGAAACAATGGCAAGAGACTGCTATTTGTTGTTACTTACACTGCTGCTTTCTTTGATAATGATCAACAAATAATAGGCTGCGTATGATAGAAGATGTTCTGAACGAGAGTTTAGCAAATATTTTTCTCCGTTTGAAAATCTTTGCAGACGCCTCTTTAGTGCATTATGTTCTGGACAGCAATTAGAGTCATCTTAGATTTAAAAATTTAGTCAATTAGCTTGCTTCAATTCTGACTGTATCACTATTAGGCATAAGAATAATATGAATATAAACATGACATGATATGTATATTCTTCCACGTTTGCTGTTGTCTTACTACAGTTTCGTAGTTTATTAGGCAGACAGGATTTAAATGACATAGCAACAAACGTGAAAGAATACATGGCAAAATGTTTATATTCGTATTATTCTTATGGTGAAGAGAATACTGTGTGTGATTCACAATTCATAAAAGTTCCTATTAGCAACCATCTCTTCTCACAGGTAGGAAAAAATTCAGAACGTAGAGTTGGCCATATTGGCGAACATCCCCAACAGTCTTGCCAGTTGGATTTTCACAGTACATAGACATGCTGCTACATTCGAAGATGAACAATATGGAATTTGTATTTACTTCACTGGATAATGTATGAAAATGCAGTGGTCGAAACTCGGGGCGGAGAAAAAAGCTCGTCTTCCACCTTTTTTAACAAAATTTTTTTTTTACTGACGCAGAGGTTTTGGCGCCAGTATTTATATTTGTGCCTGCAAAGCATGCCTGTGTAGCGCTACATATATTCGACGGCAGAAGTTAGTTGTGGCGGCACCAACCAACATTTTTCAGAACTTTCGCTTACTTTGCACACGATTCTAAGCCGCAGGCGGTTTTTTGGATTACAAAAATCGGAAAAAAAGTGCGGCTTAGATTCGAGTAAATACGGTAAGTGAGATGGGGGGACAATCTGACTAAAGGATCATATCAGATTAGAGGACTCATCTTCACCTCTTGAGGCATCAAGAATAGCAATGTAATGATGTGCAGGGGTAACAATCGTAGAGGGAGACCAAGCATTGACTACAATAAGCAGAATCAAATGGATGTATGTTACAGGGGTTTTGGAGATGAAGAGGCTCACAGAGGATTGACTGGCATGGAGTGCTGCACCAAAACAGTCTTTGGGATGAAGACCGCTACAGACACAGCCGATGTGTTGGTAGGAACTCAAACATCCATTTTTCTTATACAGGGTGTTACAAAAAGGTACGGCCAACCTTTCAGGAAACATTCCTCACACACAAATAAATAAAAGATGTTATGTGGACATGTGTCCAGAAACGCTTAATTTTCATGTTAGAGCACATTTTAGTTTCGTCCACCTACGCTCAATGGAGCACGTTATCATGATTTCATACGGGATATTCTACCTGTGCTGCTAGAACATGTGCCTTTACAAGTACGACACAACATGAGGTTCATGCACGATGGAGCTCCTGCACATTTCAGTCGAAGTGTTCGTACGCTTCTCAACAACAGATTCGGTGACCGATGGATTGGTAGAGGCAGACCAATTCCATGGCCTTCACGCTCTCCTGACCTCAACCCTCTTGACTTTCATTTATGGGGGCATTTGAAAGCTCTTGTCTACGCAACCCCGGTACCAAATGTAGAGACTCTTCGTGCTCGTGTTGTGGATGGCTGTGATACGATACGACATTCTCCAGGGCTGCATCAGCGCATCAGGGATTCCATGTGACGGAGGGTGGATGCATGTATCATCCCTAACGGAGGACATTTTGAACATTTCCTGTAATAAAGTGTTTGAAGTCATGCTGGTACGTTCTGTTGCTGTGTGTTTCTATTCCATGATTAATGTGATTTGAAGAGAAGTAATAAAATAAGCTCTAACATGGAAAGTAAGCGTTTCCAGACACATGTCCACGTAACATATTTTCTTTCTTTGTGTGTGAGGAATGTTTCCTGAAAGTTTGGCTGTACCTTTTTGTAACACCCTATATAGCACTGCTGTCTTTCCAATGATATGATAGGACAAATTTGGTCCTTTTCTTTCTAGAAAATGGTGCTGATATAACTTGTGCAGGAGCTTCATGTCATGGGTTATGCAATTCTCACACACTCAGTGTAACAATACTGCGTCTATATATTGCAGAGAAGTGGGAGGCCAAGAACAGCACAATAATATTGCGTAATATATACTTCCAGGAAATGTCAGTCAGAAGTCTACCTCCACTGTGAACGTGTCAGTGTTCGTCAGTCCGGAACTCGAGTGTATTGCGAATGAGTTGCTTGTCTTGATAAACATGAGCAGAAATTACGCAGAATGAGCAAAACAAGTCTGAACTGCTTCCAGTGAACATTTAATGGATGAGGAGTTCATCTTCAGTATGTTGTTCAAAGAGTCAATACCAATCTCAGAAAGCCAATATTATTGTGCAGCTCAGGGGTGCCCCCTCAGCAACTCTCATCACTGGTGAGGTGCTGTTTGGCAGTTATACAAGTGAACTGTGTAATTTATTAATTACATGTGGTGATTTCTATGTATTTCTCTACTGTAACAACTGCTACAAATAAAATTAAACAATTATTTACTGATTACAGATTAACAGCTTACATGATTCCATGTCTGTGTTGGGACACTTATGTTCACTGAACAGCTGACCTGATATTGTTTGTCAGTTATGAGAACTGCTACAAGTACAATAAACATTTGTGCTTACTGTCAAGACACATCTTCATTTTTCTCATCTATTGTGGACAATGAGGTATCTGCCATTTCTTGACCGATCAGGAATTTTAGTTTGTGAAGTACTGCATTGTACTTTCATATACATCATTCCGTACACTTCCCAATCTTTCGTCATTTACTTTTTTCAGTTCTTTGCACAAATTTGTTTGGAGTAAACTGAATCTCTCTCAGCTTCAGCATGAACTGCTGTATATTACACAATACCATCCTCACACAGTACAATAGATCCACACTATACTGAGCGAGTGTCAACCTTCTTAAAGCTCTCAGTCTACAGTATATTGTGCAAACAGTCAATACCAATCACAGAAAGATAATATTATTGTGCAATACTCAGTGGTGCACAATAAATATTGGTGTGTGTGTGTGTGTGTGTGTGTGTGTGTGTGTGTGTGTGTGTGTGTGTGTGTGTGTGTACACCAATTACATACAAATAAATAACAGAAGATATACAAATAAACACAGAAAACATAGAAATAAATCACAGAATATAATAAATCTTCTTGGACCAAACAGAAACAAAGACTTTTAGCAGTAAATATATTTTGGTCAAGTTCGGACCAAGAGGGTCCACGGGACACACTAAATCTGCCACTGTTTACCTACATGACCTGGCACTGGCACACATATCACTCCATACCACACCTAGTGACATTGCTGGACATATGCTTCATTAAATCAGTTAGCCCATTGATACGTAAAGCAAAAATACAGGATGAGGGACAAAAAACTGTGCAGTAAAGAAACCAAAGTGCATTTGGGCGAAGACAGTGGAAACGTCCTCTGTGCAGCTTCCATCTGGTAAAAACAACTGTACAGGCCTGTGGGCTGCAGTTTTGTCAGCAGCGCACGCACACACACATCCAGAGAGAGAGAGAGAGAGAGAGAGAATGTTAAATATACAGTTAATACTATGGAAGATACTGAAGCTTTTGTATGGCACAACAAGATTTTTCTAATAAAAATTTTATTTTTATTGTACTTTATTTTACGGTAGCTTAAAGAGGTAGTCTTTATGATACTCGATGTATCTATACCACAAACAGTTTGGTGCAGTTTTTCGTCTGTTTGCTGATTGACTGATTTGTGCTTGTAAGCAACACAGGCACTGTAAAGCATGTAACACACACACACACACACACACACACACACACACACACACACAGTGACAAACTATACAAAAAGTAAATTCTGGTACTGTGGGAGCATGAAGTTATCATTTACAGAATGAAACTTTTATTACTGTCACATACAAGCATGTATGTACCAACATCTGCAACAATTATCAGGTTCAGATATTACCTCTGATGGAATTTGAATTCTGTGGGTGTGTTTCATATCCCCCCAACCCCACCCCCCCGCCTCAATTGGAGTCTTAGTGAACATAAATGAAGAGTTGGTTAAGTCCTGCACAAAACACCCATAAATGCGACACAGTCTGACTCACCAGTCCAAAGAAGATCCCCCTCACAAAGGATTCACGGTAGGCAAGCTGCAGGACACGGTGCAGCTTCTCGCTGTATGACTCGCACTCCCTCTCCTCCTGGCTGAATGCCTTCACCGTGCGGATGCCACTGATGCGCTCCTCTGCCACTTGGTTTGCAGATGCCAGAGAGTCCTGAAATGCAGAACAAGCAACATAATATTGTATTATTACAGCCTCTATCTTAAAGGACGTAAACTGCTTAAAAATAGATTGATCTACGTCTACATACATACTCCACAAACCATTGTATGATGCATGGTGAAGGGTTCCCTGTACCACTACTACTCATTTCGCTAGGAAACAGAGCGACGGAAAGATGACTATCTAATGCCCTTGTACGAGCCCTACATCTATATCTACATCTACATGACTACTCTGCAATTCACATTTAAGTGCTTGGCAGAGGGATCATCAAACTACAATCATACTATCTCTCTACCATTCCGCTCCTGAAAGGGTGCGGGAAAAACGAACACCTGAACCTTTCTGTTCGAGCTCTGATTTCTATTATTTTATTTTGATGATTTTCGCATTCGGAAGAGAAAGTTGGCGACTGAAATTTCGTAAATAGATCTCGCCGCGACGAAAAACGTCTTTGCTTTAATGACTTCCATCCCAATTCGCGTATCATATCTGCCACACTCTCTCCCCTATTACATGATAACACAAAATGAGCTGCCCTTTTTTGCACCCTTTCGATGTCCTCCGTCAATCCCACCTAGTAAGGATCCCACACCGCGCAGCAATATTCTAACAGAGGACGAACTAGTGTAGTGTAAGCTGTCTCTTTAGTGGACTTGTTGCATCTTCTAAGTGTCCTGCCAATGAAACGCAACCTTTGGCTTGCCTTCCCCACAATATTATCTATGTGGTCTTTCCAACTGAAGTTGTTCGTAATTTTAACACCCAGGTTCTTAGTGGAATTGACAGCCTTGAGAATTGTACTATTTATCGAGTAATCGAATTCCAACCGATTTCTTTTGGAACTCATGCGGATCACCTCACACTTTTCGTTATTTAGCGTCAACTGCCACCTGCCACACCATACAGCAATCTATTCTAAACCGCTTTGCAACTGATACTGGTCTTCGGATGACCTTACTAGACGGTAAATTACAGCATCATCTGCGAACAACCTAAAAGAACTGCTCAGGTTACCACCCAGGTCATTTATATAGATCAGGAACAGCGGGGGCCCCAGGACGCTTCCCTGGGGAACACCTGATATCACTTCAGTTTTACTCAATGATTTGCCGTCTAATCATCATGGTCCTTACGCGAAATGTATGTTGGTGGCAGTAAAATCTTTCTGCAGTCAGCTTCAAATGTCAGTTCTCTAAATTTTCTCAAGAACATTGCTTACCCTCCAGGTATTTCAATTTGAATTTCTGAAGCATCTCCATAATACTTGCATGGTGACCTAACCTACCTCTAACAAACCTAGCAGCCCAGCTCCGAACTGCTTCGATGTCTTCCTTTAATCCAACCTCTGCAGATCCCAAACACTCAAACAGTACTCAACAACGGGTTGTACAGTGTCCTATATGTGGTCTCATTTGCTGATGAACCACAATTTCCTAAAATTCTCCCAATAGATTGAGGTCAACCATTCACTTTCCATAACACACCCTCACATGCTCATTCCATTTCATATCGTTTCAAACGTTACACATGGATATTTAATTGACTTGACTGCACAATACACTACTAATACTGTACTCTAACATTATTGGTTTGTTTTCCCTACTCATTGGCATTAACTTACATTTTTCTACATTTAGAGCTAGCTTTCATGCATTACACCAACTAGAAATTTTGTCTACGTCGTCTTATATCCTCCTATAATTACTCAATGATGACACCTTCCCACATACCACATCATCATCAGCAAATAGATACAAACCACTGCTTACCCCGTCCGTTAAATCATTTATGTATATAGAAAATAACAGCGGTCATATCACACTTCGCTGGGGCAGTCCTGACAATACCCTCGTCTCTGATGAACACCCATCGCTGAGGACAATGTACTGGGTTCTGTTACTTAAGAACTCTATGAGCCACTCACACCTCTCTGATACTAGTCTCTAGGCTAATACCTTTGTAAACTGTCTGCTGTGGGACACCGTGTCATACACTTTCCAGAAATCTAGGAATATGGAATCCGCCTGTGGTCGACCACCCGCGGTTCACAGGATCTTGTGGGAGAGAAAGTCAAGCTGAGTTTTGCATGAGCTGTGCTTTCTAAAACCATGGCGATTCATGGACAGAAGCTTTTCCCTCCTGAGGAAATTTATTATATTCAAACTGAGAATATGTTAAAGGAATATGCACCAAACCAATAAGGACATTGGTCTATAATTTTGTGGGTCTGTTCTTTTACCCTTCTTATATACAGAAGTACGCTTTTTTCCAGCCACTTGGGACTTAGTGCTGTGTGAGAGATTCATGATAAATGCAAGGAAGGCACCACTGCTTTGGAGTACTCTTCGTACAACCAAACTGGGATTAAATCAGGTCCTAGCAACTTATTTGCTTTAAACTATTTCAGTTGTTTCTCTACACCAATGATGCTTATTACTATGTCCCCCATACGGGAATCTGTGAGATGGTCAACCAACAGTATGTTTGTATGATTCACCTGTGTGAATGACTTCGAAAATGCTACATTTGAACCTTCAGCTTTCATTTTGCTATCTTCTAGTGCTACATCAGACTGGTCAACAAATTACTGGATAGATCCACTAACGATTTTATTTAGGACCAGCCAAATCATTACAATCACCTGTTTAATATTGTGCTGGTCCACCTTTGGATCGCAACACAGCAGTCATTTTCTGTGGCATGCATTTGACAAGTCTGTGGCAGATTTCTGGAGGTATGTGGCCGCAGATGTCTACATGCAGATCACACAACTCCTCTGTATTACAGGCTAATGATTTGAGGGTGCAATAGTGGCCCAGATGTTTTGTATCAGGTTCAAATCAGGAGAATTTGGCATTCAAGAAACCAACCTGAATTCATCAGCACATTCTTCAAAGCACTGTAGTCCAATTATGGTCCTGTGGTATAAACAACTGTCCTCCTGGAAGATGTCATTAGCATCGGGGAAGAGATCATCAGAAGAGATGCAGGTTGTCCACACTGATGCTGATGCAGTCCATAGCTGTTGAGAAGGATATGAACCACAGAGATGCAGGTGAATGTACTCCGTAACGTATTACTGTCCCCCCTGGGCTACATCTGTCACGTAATACAACTTTTCAGCAATTGCCCTGCATGACAGCATATCTGGACAGGACCATTGACCATGTGTAGCATCCGACCAGGCAACATGTTTCCATCAATATATGTTCTACTCTTGAAAATGCTACGGCCACTGTAATAGCAACTGATCATATCATAGGTCAACATGGGAGCACGCAGCAGGTGATGTATGCTGTGAAGCTCACCTTCAACAATGTATGCTGAACAGTGTGTTCCAAAAGACGTCTGCTGTACAAGCACTGTACTATGACATCAGGCCTGCCACAGATCGTAACCTATCCTGATTTACCAAGTGGGTAAGCCTATGACTTCCACATAGTGTTATTATTATTGTTATTTACTTTCATATCCAGAACAGTACAGCACAGTGCAGTTATTTACAAATTTGAAACATATCTACAATGAACACATACGACTCTGTAAATTTCAAATTGATTTTGAGGCCTAGAATTTGGCAGTCCTGATTGCTGGAACATTTTCTGAAACCAGGTCCTCCAGTGTGCCGGCTTCAGGCAACTTTGGCCAGACCAAGAGGTACTCAGTATGTTTAACTTCTCCAAATTTGCAGGTTGCATCGCTAGTGCCGTAGCCCCACTGCTTCAAGTTTTGTTTGCACCGTGTCACTGCAATTCATAGTCTGTTCACTGTTTTCCACGTCTGGTAGGGTAGCTGCAAACCAGTAGCAGGCTCTTCCTTTAGGTTTTGGCTATTACTTCCAGTTGTCTTGTTTTGTCACAGTTAGTGGAAGATGAAGATATAATGGCTTCAGTTGTCCGAAGAAAGTTATTTCTTGACTTCAGTATAGGACACAATGATTCACTTCCAAATGTGGGATGTCTGCATTTATTTTCTTGTTTTTTCTTCTCAGCCTCTGCCACTGTTCTTTTTCTAATATCTGGGGACGCTATGACTATAAGATGGTTAATTTTGTCAACTGGAGTAGGTCATAGGCAACCTATTATAATGCAGCCTGTCTCATTATGTGCAGTCTCACCGTGCTTGGTGTGTGCGTGTGGAGTTCTGCCAGACTGGTGCAGCATATTCTGACAGAAACAAACACAGAACTAGAGCAGAGGTTCATAGAACTTTTGGTTGAGCCCTTCACATGCTGTTAGTGAACTTGCTTATATTATTATTTCAGTTGCAGACCTTGAACTTCATGTTGTTCTTGCAATGGTCTTTGAAAGGAAATGTGTGGTCAAGCTTTACTCCAAGGCATGTAGGAATGTCCCAGTGTTATAATTGCTTTCCCTCCAATTTCCTTCCAATTTTTTCCTAGCTTGTCTGTTTTTCAAGTGAAACACATGGACCTGTGTTTTGGATGGGACAGGCTGTATGTGGTTATTGTCATAGTATTCTGCCAGATGAGGTGTGGACTTCCAACTCCTAGTTTCCTGCAAGTTGTTTCACGATCCTTCAACCACTATCCACAAATGCTCACAACAGCAGCACATGAACAGCTTTTCTGTTTCTAAGATGCTTGCTCCCAGGAGCAGGGACATAACAATCTGCCCTTTGTCAGAGTCACTTATGTCAGTGGATTTTCCCCATTTGCAGTCCATATCATTAGTAGAATGACTATTCAGTTACCTCTTCTCTGCTTACTCATTTTCCTGGTCGCTTCACGTGCCTGCAGCACAACCAGATAACATTCAGTGTCACTGTGGGCAGTCGTGACAATGTTTTGGATCAACACTACAGATACGCACCAGCCTCGTGGCCTGCATAATTTGAATTTTTTAATCACAAATAGCTATATCCCTGACTTGGGGATTATGTAAGTCATGCTCCACCTTTGTCAAAAATGTGCTGAAGGAAGGACACAGATATCAAATCCATATAGATGTGCTCCACATAGCCAACAAAGGAAGAAAACTATTAGAAGCACCTGAGAGAAACATTTAGCTCAAAATACCCAGCTGGCTCTAAGTGACCAATTACAGCTGAGTGCATCCCCAATTTTGAGCTTCATGTGATGCTATCAACCAGCCAAATACTCACAGACCATCATAATGACACATTTAATATTGACCATTGTGTAAAGTGTAATTTGCAATGTTAAAAAACATTGTATCTCCACTTATAATATTTGGTCACCTAAGAATTAGTGTCTCTTCTGGACCTTGTTTCCTGAAGATGGCCCATTTAAGTCAAAACCTAGTTAAAAATAAACAAAAATCAGTAGAACAAAAACAGTTTACTTGTAATTTAATCTTAAAGATAAATCTTTTTATAGCTATGTACAGCCACCTGGAGGTAATGTGAACCTGCATTCTCAGTGCAGTTCATGGTGTACGCTATGTCTAATTCTCAATGGGGCAGTAGGGCCTGTGTACATTATTCTATCTAGCAACACGAAAGGCTAGTCAGTGCAGGAAAGTTGCTTGCCTAGCTGGTATATGCCATAATGACACCATTTAAGCATTCAACAGCAACTGTTACACACAAAACAACGTAGTTCAGCCTTGTAGTGGTTGCCATGATCAAGAACACCAGTGATTAAACTCTGAAAAAGGACTCTTCCTAAATTTTTGAGGAAACTCACTACATTCAGTTCTGTATAACAAACAGCAACACCAAGAATTGATGTAGCACATGGACACGAGTCAGTAAACAGGGTGGATCTGCTCCTAATTTTTTTGTGTACAATTGGTCAATACTTGAACTGGAAGAAGTATATTACTGAGTTGCTCAAACAATTAAGTTCAGTTCCTTTTGCTCTTTGTATACTTGTTACTCTAGGAAACCATTGAGTCAACCTTCTGACAGTTTGCGTATTTTCACTCAATAACGTATTATGGAGTAATTTTCTGAGGAGATTTATTACTTAGAAATAAAGTATTGATTCCACCAAAATGAGCAGTAAGAACAATACGTGATGTTCTCCTTGGTCGTTTAGTAGATACGTCTTCATGGTGTTAAGCATTTTAACTGCAACATCACAATACATATATTTGATAATGAAATTACTCACAAATAATCCATCAAAATTTGAGAAGAATAGTTATATGTACATAGGTACAACAACAGAGGTAGAAATGATCTTGATTACCCAAGCTTAACATTGTCAGTGGCTCAAAAAGAAGTTCAATATGCAGCAACAAAAATTTTGCATTCTTCATCCGATACCACAAAATGTCCGACAGGTAGCAAAATAAGTTTTAAATCGAACCTAATCATTTCTTTTGGACACCACCTTTTATTCCATAGATGAATTTTTATTTAAAAGCTCGTTAATGTTAACACTCATCACGCATACATATCCAATCAACTGAATTATTCCACATTATTTCAATTAAAGAATTGCTCAATTGATCTATGGGAAACGTAACTAACAAACAAACTACCTACCTGACTGATAACTATTTGCTGATATTGTGACTCTCACATACTCCATGGAACGTGCAACAGAATTATGCATCGTCTTTTTGTGGAAACTGGGAGGTCTGTGTCAAACCAGACAGTGCAGAACTATCTCCACTGGTTCAATGTTGCCTATAGATGTTCAATACAAATGACAGTACAAACTCCAGCACCATAATCTACACAGAAGATGGGCAAGGGAACACCTAGAATGGAATCCAGATCAATAGCATGAGGTTCTCTTCACCGAAGAGTGCATGGTAAGTCCAATTTCTGGCTATTTTTGCAGAAGAGTACTCCTGCATGTGTCCTTGTACCAATGTACATCTCTCTCTCTCTCTCTCTCTCTCTCTCTCTCTCTCTCTCTCTCTCTCTCTCTCTCACACACACACACACACACACACACACACACACACACACACACACACACACACACACACACAACGGTTTCAGCAGTGGCAAGGATCATGTCATGTGTAAGGTAATGGGGAATAATATGGCCATACAGCAGCTTTGCTGGCAATGGAAATATCAGCAATGAAAAAATGGATGGGATGTGAAAAGCACAAAGATAAGTCAATATATTCATAGACTAATCTTTCCCTGATAAAGAGACAGCAGTATTCAGCAGTTTCAGATGGTTTAAATTACTTGGTTACATAACTGCATATAATTACCGTATATGACTTTGCGCTTAAGTAAATAATGTAGGGTGTGCTTGGAATGAGTCCTTGGATTATTGAAATATAAGTCACGTGAAAACGAGTTCTTCCAAGCAGTTCGTAATTTAAATTTAAAGCACAGCAGCAGAAATAATATGTTGGGCTGGTATACTTCAATCTAAATGTTTCATAGTAGAATTAAGTTATAAAGATGTTTAGAACAACTGCAAAGTAAGTCATTATTTTATTATGAAGGCACCATTCAGTTTCGATCTTTGTAGTGCCAGACAAGTATTTGTATGTCTCATATTTAGTGCAAAGACGTCATTAAATGAAGGGAGAGGGTGAAACTGTGCCAAAACATTCCTAATTATGTAAATCTGATTGCATGCCATAAATTATTTCTGATTATAATTTTCTGTGCTTAAGAGTAAAATTGTGTATTAAATGCAGAGTGAAAATAGTGTAATGCAAAATGGACATAAAAGTACTTGTTTTGTGTTTTGATGAGCATTCGTAGTTCCGTTGCATAGTGCTTTGTTTTTTTTTAATTGCATCAAATTATAAAATTATGTGGTGATAAAGGTGTGTAAAATTATATACTGTATTTAGGTTTAAGTATTTAAATCTTATAAAATTTGTAAACAGATTGTGGCCATGTTTAGGAATTATTTTGATTAATGTAGTGTCACATGACCCAACTGGGGACTGGGGATACGAGCGGGAAAATGTGGTATTTGGTCATTGTCCATTGTGGTGGTAAGTTCGGAGCGGCAAATTGCCGCAAGTGTAAGCATGGACGCCAGTGTATGCGAATAAACTGTGAAGGAACAACGTGAAAGTGTGTAGGTACAGGACAATAAACCACATGTGCGAATTGCACCGATCAGATTTATTTGTGAACTTTGATATGCATGGCCACAAAGTTAGAAGTGTTTTTTTAAATAAATAAGTTTCAATCTGAACTTGTACAGTGTACCTCATTTTGCGCAAGGTTGTGGTATAGACAAGTGTGTATTCAATTCACTGCTGTTCAGTCCAACCCCAGTTGCTGAGTGGTCATCGTGACAGAATGTCAATCCTAAGGGTCCGGGTTTGATTCCCAGCCGGGTCGGAGATTTTCTTCACTCAGTGACTGGGTGTTGTGTTGTCCTAATCATCGTCATTTCATCTCCATCAATGCGGAAGTCACCGAAGTGGCGTCAAATCGAAAGACTGGCACCCGGCGAGCGGTCTACCCGATGGGAGGCCCTAGTCACACGACCAGATGACTGCTGTTCAAAGGCTAGCCAATATATGACTCAGTATTAGGGGTGCAAATGCAACCATTCACTACCAGCTCTCTTTGCAGATGAGCCACGAATAAAATAGGTAGTGAACGAGCCCGAGTACATTTGCACACGTTTTGTCCCAGTATTGCGTATGGACGATAGATGTCTCTCATCGCTCTCAAAAATAGTCTGATGGCTGTGCAGTATTGGGACAGGTTGCTACAACCTATACTATCCTGCCCAACAGCCAACATTCTGGTGGTTTGCCCCTCTTTCGAAAAGATAATGCTATGAGCATACTGTGACCACCTTGTGAATACCTTCCTCCAGGAGGCAGGGGTAACTGAATGGAATGGCTTGTGGTATCTGCTGACATGAACGCAACTGAGTATGCCCTAGCGCCACTTTAAATATCAATGCACTGTTGCAGGAACACACTGGATGAGCTCCAGAGAGTCGTCATCAAAGAGAGGGACAAGCTTGAGCAGCAGGAACGAAGTATATCACAACACATGGAGTGGAACAACATTGTATTGAATATGGACTCTCACACCATATTCTGCTGACAATGTCTTCTCAGGCTTCCATCCAGGTGGCTTTGTTGAATTTCTGCAATGTTTCAATGAGTGTCATTGTCATGTTCTGGCAAACTGTTTAATTTATGCAGGCATCCCATATACCAGGTGATTATAATTAAAGTCCACCTACTCATGGAGGTCCAATGTGGACTGTAATTATCGTTTGGCAGTGGAACTTTGTAGATATGCTAATCCATTAATGCACAACCAATTTATGCTAAAAAAGTTCCAATTTTGGCCACCAGGTGCAAATATTGTACACTGTTTGAATGACAACATGACATCAGTGCTATCATTTGACAAGCCATTATGTGAGTGAACAGTACGGCTACTAACAAGAGAGACCATGTGTTGTTAGTGCAACTGTTGTATGTGAATGACAGTGACTGCAGTGGTGCATTGAGGGAGTACTGCTAACTGAAAGGTCTGAGGGGAGGTCCGTTGTCATTAAATGATTTAAAGAAGATGATGATAAAATTCAAAAACATGGGTGAGCTTCTTGTGGCACCTGGAAGAGGGAGGCATCCTGTCCCAGTGGAAGGCACTGACGAGATTGCTGCTGCTGTTACTGCCCACGCAACACGTGCCCTGGGTAACGCTAGTGCTAGTGCAGTGTCGCCAGAATCGTCCATCCCATGATAAACAGCATGGAAAATTTTGCAGCCTATTTTACACTTGTATCTGTACAAGATCCAGACAGTGCAGCAACTGAAATCTCATGAACCGTAACAACATTCTGAACTTGCTCTTTGGTTTCTGGCATGATTCGAAGTTGATAACATGGCCAGACAATATTCTATTGAGTGACAAGGCACATTTTACACTTCAGTTTGCAGTGAATACACAGAACTGGCAAATTTGGGATACTATTAAATCATGTGCTTTGGACAAAGAGTCACTTCACTAGCTGTATGTGACTGTCTAGTGGGGGTTCACAAGCACATTTATTCTTGATCTGTTCTTCTTTGAAAATAATACATCCACAGGGCATTCAGGGAGAACTGTCAATCACATTGTTTTACAGACACAGAATCTCATTGTTGCCTCCAGTGAACATACTGAACAAATTGTGTAAACACTGGTAAATAATAAAATCATCATTATGTCTTTCTGACTTGTTTGACATTTTCTGCCCACGTCCTGTTTCTAATCCATCACATATGCAAACATTTCATTCCATCCTTCATGCATTCACGACAGATTTGCACCTGGAACTATTTTTTTTTCAAGTGTAAATCATATCAGAATACCTATCAAACTTTGCTGCCATACGATATTTACAGCCCAAACTGGTCCTCTATGAGAAGCTGCATTTTATTTATAACCACGCAGTATATTCCTGAGAAGTGCTGTGTCTCTTCACCTCTTCCCCTTTGCAGACTTCGTTGACCAGAAGTGGGCAGTGGACTGCTGCTCAACTCTCTGTACACTTAGTCTTGTCCAGGGTGTGGACTTGGTGTATAGCTGCTAGTACAGGGTTCCCACTGAACTTAGCTGGCAGCTCTCATCCCTTTGATGAGAATGTCACGGAGCCTAATCTCATCCAGAGGCTTAATTTTTCCAGTGGTCCCAGGTGGTATGAATTGCAATGTTACACCCTTTTTTGGAGAGGTAGTTTGCTCTAAAGGAGTATGATATTTCTACACAGACCAGGGATCAATCAAAAGCAAGTTATTTTGACCAGCTACTGCCCAAAGGGGTGCTCATACTGTAACTGTGGTTCTCTTACACCCATTTTCCTGCTCTTGCTTGCTTTGATGTAAATATTTGCTACTGCCCTTGAAAGATCATAAACACGAGAAAGAATCATCCAGCACACTTTGATGTGTGTAATGTAGTAGGCCACTATCATGCACATTCGGTAAATTGTATCAAGCATTCTTGAAACGTACGAACACCAGTTTTTGTACCAAATGCACTTTCTCCCCCTAAATATACTATACGGTCATACTGCTGTGCAATTACTCGAAATGTGTTCATAATTGCTTTTTTTACTATGCTGTGGATGATCTTCCGCATATGTAATTATGTTTAGTACCCGCTCCTTGGACAATGATTGTCCTTCACGACATTTCACTGGAGACAGGACCTGCGGCTCCCTGTCTGACAAAAATGATTAACTACATGGCTTGACACCTGTTTCAATATCACTTTCACTTGCTAAGTATGTACCATCATCACTGTATTGCTAAAGTACATTGTCCACAAAGTCGAGAGTATATGACAACACATTCCACTAACTTATCTTGCAATAATGCTGATATTTCATCTGCCACTTCTTTTTCACTCTGCAATATTTCTTGGATTCCTTTCAGACAAAATGTCAACTTCAGCAGCAGCTGTTGTAGATATAATGTTATGTTTGCTTTGTTTATCTTTGCCATTGCTCTGCTTTGTATCAACACTACTAGCACTGAAGCACTGTTGTGAGTTACTGATTAATCAGTTCAACTATGTTACATAGGCTCATGTTATGCACACCATGTTCAACTATGTTACATAGGCTCATGTTATGCACGCTATTGGATACCTCCAGTCCCACCCCTGTTGCCATTAGGAGGCAATATTGTGGTTGCTCGGTAGAAAATACGTGAGACTTCGAATTTCATAAACATCACTGGCCTTTTGTGCTCTCGCATTCAAGTGGTTTCTTGTGAGTATGCACACAGAGCACTTTTAAGTAGAATGAACACACAAAACTAATCTTAGAAAAGGCAGACGCAAGATTGAGATTCATTGAAAGAATGCTCAGGAAGTATAGTCACACACAATGGACCTTGTTTACAAGACCCTGGTTCCAACGATACTTGGGTATTATGTCCAAGAAACCATGCTACGTCCTCCCTAATAAGAAATCCTAAATATAGTTACAAATTACATTTGATACACCCATACGGTCACACTTTCATTAATACGTGTCGGTGTGGCACCAAGTAAAAGCTTTTTGTAAGGCAGAAAAATTGCACCCACCTGTTTGCTTTGATTCTTGACTTTCATGCAAGAGGAGTGCCACAAACCATCCAGAACAAGGGATGCAGGATGCTCAGAGCACGTCTTCTGGGAATCTACGACAAAGCTGTTGAAAATAGACATTTCCTATATCGAGAATGTCTACTAACAAAGTTTCAAGGACTAGCTTTAAAGGAGGACTCTAAGAATATACTACATTCACCTACGTATTACTCACAAAGGGATCGTGAGGATAAGATAACAATAATTACAGGATACACAGAAACATTCAAACAATTGTTCTTTCTGCACTCCATACATGAATGGCACGGGAAGAAACCCTAATAACTGGTACAATGTGATGCACCCTCTGCAGAGTGTAGATGTAGATGTAAAAGCTCTCCCACATATTGTTCAGCACACAACACTTTTTCTCTAAGACTTGTCCCAGGCAACATTTGAACATCTATCAGATATTTGTCATCTTGCCCCCACCAATTTGTGTGTTTTCCTACACCTGAAGAAATTATTGTACCATCAACATTATCAGTCATGGACAGATATAGATAGCTCATAACACACGGATTGTTTTTCCTAGCAGTAGACTTCTACCACACATTGAACCCAGTGCGTGAAGTTTCAACACAGATCGAAGGAACTGTAGCGTCTTTTTTCAAGTGACTATGTTTTCTTTTTGATAACTGTCACAAGCAAACATACATAAATACAGATATATAAATCTTTTATGTATCTGATACGTGCAAATTATCTTGCTTTGTGCGACATGCCATCCTGTCACAAGTGACGAGTTGAACTTGATGAACAAGCAACAAGCTGCAACTATCTGATAGCCTGCTATGACTTAACAGCTTTAGTGTAATAGCCCCTACAAGACAATTCCTCCACAACAGCAGCACAAACTGAAGCTTCATCTTGGAGTCAATACTCTTGAGATACCTGTACTCACCTGCACTGCCTTGGTGATCTGCCTCACAAATCTCCCATAAACAATGGCAACACCAGCCAGAGGGGGTACAATTGCAAGGCCAACAAGTGCCAGCTGGGGTGACATGTAGAACTGTGGAAAAAAAAAAAAAAAAAAAAAAAAAAACATTATAATTATTTCTATATGAAAATGCAAAGAAACAACTATTTCAAGAATAAGCCACCAATATACTGCAATTCACAGTTGTTCTAGAAAGAACCAATGACCATTTATGAAAGCTTTGGGAGGAACTAAATAAAACCAAGGACAAGTTAGCTATGTGGAAATTTAATGGAAACAGTGGGCTCTCAACAGAGTTGATCAAGGAATTAAATATAGGGGGGAGGTACCAACCTGTCCACACAGTTTCCCCAAGTCTCAGCCTGATGGTGATGTTTATCCCATACACTTCTCAAAAGCGTTTTCAAAACTGTCACCAAAATGCTGGAACAACACTGAAAGAACTGATTTTGCTCTAGACTAATTAGAAGGGGATGCTGCTGAATGGGGAACAGACCATCAGAGGAATTTCCTCCTGGGATGACTTTCAAGCACAATTTAGGAGAAAGTAATGGTCATCCAGTACTGAGGAGTAGTTAACGTTGGAATTATTGGATGCAAAGCACTGTAACAATAGTTAGGGTAGTTACAAAAAACACATGGTGGGACATCTGACCAGGTAAAAATATTTAGACAAATCCATCGAGGAGAGTCATTTGATCGAGGTGCTGGTGAGAAGGGTATCTTACCACATAGGAAAAGATACATGATATAAGGGCTGGGTGACAGTAAATGATTTTTAACCTTTGTAGAAGGATTAGATGCACTTAGCAAAGGAAGAGTAGATTGCTCACAGAGTGAGAACCGTACATCAGAAAATCAAGACGGAAACCATCACCCTTCACGATTTCAACAAAAGAACAAGAGCGGATTTTGTGATGTTAAGCAGCTGAATTAATAATGCTGACATAATCAGTGGAGTAACCAGTCTCACACTTTTACATCCTCTCATACGAATAATCAAGGCAAATATGTTAAGGCACATCGGTCATTTTATAATCAACAGTTGGAAAACAATGTGCAGGAGCAGGGGCCAGTCTCCAGGACATAATAATGAAATTTTAGCCCCACATACCTAGAGATGATTTTAGGAGAGTCAGGCCTACTTGTAGGCCAGACACATTGATGACCACCAAACTCCCGAGTTAACTGTTACACTTCTCAGGCACTTTGTTTTATATGTAACATTTTCATTTTCTTTATTCTATCCGGTTTGTCAAATTTTATGCATTCTTTGACTACCTTATGACAAGTTAATCTGCAGAAATAATGAGCACCTTAACATTGGATACACACATGCAAAAAAAGTAATTGTTGCTCTCACAGGCATACTCAACAAATGACGAGCATAAATATTGTGTCAAATGGAGAGCATTTCAGCATCTTAACTGAATCATTAACTTTTTTTTAAAAAAATCAACAGAGTAGTGCGTTTACTAACAGTTGCGTAATTTATTATTATCTGTTACCAAGACCAAGAAACCAGTGGTACCCCTATGTATGAATCAAGCAGCAAGAAAACATTCACCATACACAGGTAGTGTACAGAACCCTCCAGTGCGCGGCACATATAATGACTAAAAATTTATTAGCCGCATGGAGTTAGGCACAGAGGAATGGCACACAGGGACAGATTCTGAAGACAATAAGAGTGAGTCACTTTGAAAGAAGTGAGGAAGTAGTGGAGATAGAGCACTGAGCAGGAATGTGTACCCATGTATGTAATTTGGTATAACTGTTAAGGTTAGCATACCAAAAAGATCGTGACGTCACCAAAATGAGGAGTGAAATAATATATATTAGGACACTATCAATGTGAGATTATGTATGATAGTACAGCTACAAGCCTTCTGTGGGAGACAGTGTATGGTCGATGCCTACAGATCAATATGTTATGACTTACTCCAAAGTTGCGACACAAGGGGATCTGAGTTTTACAGTTCACTGACAGAAG
This sequence comes from Schistocerca piceifrons, assembly GCF_021461385.2. NCBI lineage: Eukaryota > Metazoa > Arthropoda > Insecta > Orthoptera > Acrididae > Schistocerca > Schistocerca piceifrons. Next base: position 35,175,402 of record NC_060146.1, on the reverse strand, counting down.
CATGTAGTAAACAGACGATATGGATGCAGATGTCTGAGCTTTGCGAATTATTAATAACGCAGGATGTGATAGGCAGATAACATGATATGTAGAGCAATGAAAGGTTGCTAGGGCTACAAGTTTGTGACTCTGTTGGTTTTATATTAATAATATGAAGAAGACAGTAGATGGCATAGAAATACGTGCGGTAATCCACGTTTGGTGATGCCTAATGAGGGCCTGATAAATGAGTCTACCTATTCTATAATAATGAACAGATTTATAAAAAGTTTATTTGGGGGAAGTTTATACTTTTAGTTAATAATTGGTCAAATTGGTTGGATTGATACATATTTTCTAGAGGAAGTTATTTTAATGCAAATAAAGAATTCCATATTTACCTACTTTACTTGAAGAAAAGATCAAGTAAGATGTAGAATCCATAAATTACCATTACCTGAGTTATTTGCCCATCCATTAAATATTGATAAGTAAAGTTAAATGGAGAATGGTCTTCTTACTTAAATATAAGACTGGTAGACAAACTGATTCATGAACAGATTAATTTTTGAGGTGGTTTGTGCCAAGAATGGGCCCTTACACTACTTCCGTGAGTCAGTTATGTCTACAGAGTAATTGAAACAATATAAAAGTAGTTGTGTCTAGAGCATGCAACTATTACTTACACTCTGAACTTCCCTTTTTCCTGCAGACATGAAAGATACACATCAGGACAATTAGATAATTGTGAGTGAAAGAATTCCAAGTCTGATATATTATGGAGAGTTTTTTTACACATAAATAAATGAAATAGTGCTTAACACAAATGCTATATATTAGTAGTTTCAATTTGTCTTCTTTTCAAAGTTAAAAGACAGAATATGTGGTGAAATTATTGTTTTTAGTTGATAATTCCACATAAAGAGTTTAGCCCATATTAGCATTGTTTAATTAGTGAGATTCTACAATTGAGACATCTTCTGTCCATGGTGAGAGACATTTGGTGTACCCTATCACTTCACCTAAGTGATAGGATGCACCATGTTGTTAGTGGAGATGAATGAGGATCGTCAATCTAGAAAATATTTTCTAATAGTCTGTTCGATGGAACACACATACTGGGTGTGGGAATTCATTTCTATCTGTGCATGTTATCAAGTGTAAATTGGCGCAGTGTCTCTATCAGACAGGACAATGCGGGCAGCAGATCCACACATTTCAGCACTTGCTCGTGTGGTGGTTGCTCCATGCAGCTGACCCTGCCTTGGAGTTACACCAGGCATCAGGGAGTAAGGACATTTGTGATACTCAACACTTACGTCACGAGATGAAAAGAAGAAGTTAGTTAGTTTGCTATGATATGTAAAAACGGATGTACACAGTGCATGTAATGTCAAAAGTTGTATGGCAGACATAGACAATATGAGGTTTTTCCAGGCTGTAAATGTTGGATGAATATACGCAGATAAAAATAGAAGTTCATTCTATCATTTCATTTTGTATTCAGAAGAAAGAGCAGTTCTGCCCAGTTTCCAGCACAAGACCAACTGCTTGTAGAAAATGAAGTCAATGAAAAGAAGAGACACCGTACAGAGGGATGATAAATTTATAAATTTCAGGACTATAAGGACAGACCAAATTACAACAGCACCTGAATCTGTCCACATCTGCTCAAAATTAGAGGGACACCTCTAAGGCTCTCATTCATGATGGGATTAACATAGCATGACATTTAAGTGAATGAATGACTGAACGAATAAATAAATAAAAATATGCTAGAAAGACATACAACAGATAATTTAAAGCAGTTTATACCATCATAGAAACACCTGCAGTAGCCATAGCTGTGGAGCGCAGTCCATCTGACACATTGGAAGTGACTGCCTGGCTTACAACAGATGTGTCAGATGAGAGCCGGTTGATCAGCTCCCCTGTCTTGTTACGGTCGAAGAAGGCAACTTCCTGTTTCACTATCGAGCCAAACACCCGTTGGCGCAGAGCTTGCGTTATGCGGTACCCTGAGAAACAGAAATTTCAAAAAATATACATTATTTTACGGTGCCAGCACTTTCAAAAGCCTCAAAGGATTTTTCACTTGCAATGAATCTCTAACAGAATGACCTCCTCTGAACAAACTGAGAAGGATTCTGAAAACATCAATAGTGTGAAACCTAACTTACACTTTTACCACAAGACCTCCTACAAGTCACGGATTGAGGTAATTAGGTACGGGTATCATTTCTGAACTTGTGAAAAAGCATTTAACTTGGTACCACACCAACATTTATTAAAAAAGCACAGTTATATGGAGAACCAAACAATATTTGTGACTGGTCTGTAGCATTCAAGATATGAAGAACTTACATTTGTCAAGGGGGGGAGGAGGGGGGGCGGGGGGGGGGGGGGGGGAGAGAGAGAGAGAGAGAGAGAGAGAGAGAGAGAGAGAGAACTGAAAACAGCACTTTCTATCAGAGAATGAAATTGTGCAAGGAGACAAAAAAGAACACTAAAATATATATCTTTAGAAAGGCAACTAAAATATTCTTCATAAACAGTGCATGGGCCTTAGAGGACTCAAGCAATGGTTAGTAATGGAAGGGAACAATTACAACATCCTGTCATTCTGCAATATGTCATCACAATGTAATACTTTCAGAAGAAAATCTTGTACCAAGGTATACAGCACATGATAGTAATGCTTAGTCATTCTCCTGAGCTCAATGTCTCACTCATCATGGGAGCATGCTGTCCAGTTTTTCAGGTGAACTGAGGAAGCATGAAGATGTTCATGAGACATAATTGCATGTTTACAAGATGGGAGTCAGTTTTCCAGACAGATTGGAGGCAGTGCAAGGAGCATAAGAGTCTGTTCATGGTCCAGGAGTCACCATTGGTTGCTCTTTGTGTGTGTGTGTGTGGGGGGGGGGGGGGTTCATTAGTGATGCAGTGTGAAATTACTTCCTTTTTTTATGACATAATTTATCTGGTACAAACTGTTTCTAAATCAAAGAGCATTATACAAATAGGAACTTACCCAATATGGCAGTGCAGTTGTTAAGTCCCTGACCTCATATTCCGGAGGATGGAGTTTGCTCTGTCTGACCATCGAATTTAGGTTTGCCACAGTTTTCCTAAAGTATTTCATGCAAATGCCAGAGTGGTTCCCTCAGCAAGGCCATGGCCAACTGCCTGTCCTACCCCCATAAAAGCACACTTATATAATCTGTGTGTATGTATATTTTGGGCTATTTATTTTCACTGTATTATGATAACAATCCTATATCATTGAGAGATGATCCTTGGGTGAATAAATAGATCAAATCAGTATGTTAGCACGGATGGGGTTCATCAACACAAGTAGAAGTAACTTCAGGCATGCCCCAAAGAAGTGTTGATCTTGTGTACTAATGACCTAACAGACAGTATCAATCGTAGCCTCAGACGTTTTGGACATGATGCAGTCAGTCGTAACAAAGTACTACATGAAAAATTGTCCACACTAATGTCCATTACTTCATAACAAGAAAAAATGTAGTATCCTGTGAGTACATCATCAATGAATCACAGGTGGAATTAGTTAGCTCATATATATACATCATACACAATGTGCATGTAGCAATCTGTAAGGATATGAAATGGAATGATTACAAAGGCTATGTTGTAGGTGAAGCAGGTAAAAGATTCTGGTTCATTGACAGGATACTGTAAAAATGCTGTCAGTCTACAAAGGATAGGATTTAATGTCCCATCAATGACGATGCTGTCAGAGACAGAGCACAAGCGCAGTTTTGCGAAGGACAGGAAAGGAAACTGGCAGTGCCCTTTCAAAGAAACCATCCCAGAATTTGCTTGGGGCGATTTAAGGAAATCAAGGAAAACCTAAATCTGGATGGTGATTGGAGCCGTTGTCCCCCCAAATGTGAGCCCTTCACCCAGTGACTGATTGCTTACAAATCAATTGTGTGTCCCATCTTACAATACTGTTGCAGTGTGTGGGACTCGTACAAAATACAATTAATGGCAATAGTGAATGTATACAGAGAAGGGGAGCACAAAAAGTTTATTGGATGTGAACGTTACGATTAACCAGCATTTACATCCCCGAGTCCTAATATTCCAATAAATTATAAAATGAGTGGCTGATAAGATACTTATTTTATTTCAGTTTTGAATATTTAGAGATTTCCAATTTCTTGCACGAGATCTGCTGGCAACCTGTCAGACTTTTGCACCACAAATATCTTTTTGAACTGTAGACAGGCACACGTATTCTACATGGAAATAATTTTTAATAGTATTGTGGTTGTGGATTTCACAATTCATACTAAATTCCCTGTTATTATTAACTACAGATACCATTAAGGAGTAAACATTATGGCACGTGAGTATAAGATGCACTATGTCCCAGCAGTGGGTCCTGCAGAACAATCATTTATCAACTTTGTGTAACATTCTTAAAGTCTTTTCATGAGACATTGTCCAAGGATATTATGCACTAAGACACTGTCGAGTAAAAATATGTTGTGATCAACACAGTGGGAGAGATTTCTAAGTGAAATGTGACAGAAGTGAGTGTTTCAATTAATTAATCCACATGCCAGTGCCAAATCCATTTCTTATCCATACGGATTCCTTGGAATTTCACACATGCAGCTTCATCTACTGAACGCTATCAGTCTCTATTTCTAACATCTGTAAGCCAGTTTTATGTATTTAGAATTTGGTAATACAAGTCTTTGAAACTGCCACTCCCATTTCCCTACAAGCCTCAAGCTTCTGTCTTGGCTTTTGCTCAATGTCCAAAACCCATCCCACGTCCTACTAAGTGTGCACCTCTGGTCTGTGTTAAAATGGTTGCAGTTTATTCTAGTTTCTGCCACTTCTTTTATAACAGAACCCCAATATGATGATATTTGAGAAAAAACTCTCATATTTTCAAATTGTATTTAACGCTCATTTTTAGGCAACATTCAGCCACTCCTGACTTCTCTAGTTCCCTTTGTTTAATATGTCGTAAATACTTCACACAATGCACAGCAACAGTTGTGAATAGCTTGACCTATGTAAAAGCTACAACATTCACAAAGGACACCATACATATCAGTAACTCTAAGAATAATGTTGTCTTTAACAGAGCGTAACATATCTCGTATCTTGGAGGTGGGCCGAAAGGTCCTATGTTGTTAGTCATTGCTCCACAGTATGGAAGGAGAGCAACTGGCTTGGCCTCTTCTGATGATTCATGAGGCATCTTTCACTGGTGACACCTGAAGGCTTTTGCTATTTCTCCCTTGCACTTCAGATGCTAAAAATTCAGACTCTAGATGGTCATCATCAAAAGTTCTCTCTGCCTTGTGTACTACTCAGGACTGCTTTCTTGTGTGCAGGGCGACAAAAACTAATGACATTCAACTACAAGTCAGCCTGCGTAGATTTCCTATACATTGGGTGACCAATTTCTGCTCAGCTAAATCGTTAAAGAATGGAAGCTTGCCATCCCTCTCGAACCGGACAGTGAATTTAATTCTGGGACAGACACTGTTCATGTAATCGATGATCTGCTGCCATACGTTTTCACCATGAGGCCATATCAAGAATGTGTCATCAACGTACCATAGGGTGGTATTACACTATCATATTTCTTTGACAAAGAAACTGATCAAATATTCGTCATATTTCTTCAACACAGATCTTTGACGTGTTGCTAAAAAGGGGTATTACACTGTCACCATATTTTTCATCAAATTTCAAGATGGCAGGCGACAACTTGTTATTATGCGCAGCAGTTGCTAGTACCACAATTGCATTGTGTGTGTATTTGGAAGAAAGCAGTGGAAAAAAAAGGAAACATACTTGCATGAAGCAACATGCACTACGTCAAGATAATAAAAGCATTCAGCAAAATTTGTTCTGAGAGCTGAAAGTGGAGGAAGTCAAGTCTTAATATAAAAATTATTTAGAAATGGATGGGAGTGTATTTCAGTATTTGCTCAGTAAAGTAGCTTCTCATATTACAAAACAGAATACTGTCTTGAGACATGCTATACGTGCAAAAGACAGGCAAACTGTGACACTGCGATTTCTTGATACATGAGAGAGCTACTCTAGTTTACAACACAGCACCCCAATACCACACTGCACATTAACCAAAATAAATCCAGAAACATGTGAAGCAATTTATGAAGCACTGAACATAAATGAATGTTAAGTCCACTATACGGGCAATAAGAACTATTTTTTATTTTGGATAATTTAATTAATGGAATTAGTGTTCCAACAACCAAATAAAAAGTATGAAACAGATGAAGAGCTTTCTAACTTGTGGCATCTAGAGTTCAAAAATTGACAAAATAGAATGGAAAGCTATGAAAGAATTTTTTATTTTAGAGTGTGGCCACATCATCTATTCTGGCTTGCTGAAAAGCTGCCTGGATGTTTCCAGATGTAGAGGTGGATAGCTGTAGCTGTGATTGTGAACACGAAGTCGCCTGCAGCATATTCCACCTGCCCATCAACACACAATTAATAGCTTGCACTGTGTCCCTTGCTCACCACCCACCCTAGTCAAAGCATGTTTATTAAAAAAAGAAAAAAGTGTCAAAGAAACAAACCAACTTTGAAGCCTTGTTTACAAACACACTACAGAGACATCAAATAGCTGCAGTGATGCCAGTGCTCTGCTCGAAGCAGTTACATTTCACATTGCAGTGAACAGAAGATGAACAACTTTTATGATCAAATCTATGGCGAGGCCCAAGATTTGATCATATTTATTTTAAAACGGGTGAGATGTGACAAGGTTCCCTATTACACCATCAAATTTCTTTTACATAAATATCTGACATATCAACTTTGACAAAGAAATATGATAGTGTAACACCTGTCACAGGAAACAAGAGGAATGCACCTTACAGAGTTCAGAGCTCTGTTCCTCAAAGTGCTCCATGTGAAAGTTCATTATGCCTGGAGACAGCAGGGATTCCATAGCTGCGCCATCTGTCATCTCATAATATTGGTTGTAGTACAGAAACTATGTGGTCGTTAAGGCATGACACAACAGCTTGACAATCTTAGGTGGAAACTGTTGGGCCGAAAGATCCAGCATGTCTTGTACTGACACCTTGTAAAAAGTGACACAACACCCACAGTAACCATTATATCATTCTGGCCTAACTTTATTTTTCTGAGGTTCTCAACAAATGAGTGTGAGTTAATAATGTGATGTTTGTAGTGTCCCCTCCAAGATGTTTTCCAAATCTGTAGGTGGATGAACTGTTGTACACCATAATGGGATTCTGTTATGAAAGAAGTGGCTGAAATTAGAACAAACAGCAACAATTTTAAGAGAGGCCAGGGGTACACATTTAGTAGGGCATGGGGGCGGGCTTTGGACTTCGAGCGAAAGCAAAGATGGATCCTTGACACTTGTAGGGGTGCTGGAGCAGCAGTTTCAAATGCGGCTTCAGACTCTCACACTGTCTGATGTCACCCGGTCCCACAGTGAGACGGAGCTGCTAGGAGATGCCCAATTTGCCTTCCATGCATGAGCCACTCCACCCTTCTTTGGAAGGTTCCAGTCGCTGCCACTGCATCTGCATAAGTAGAGCACCATGCTAGCCCCAGCAGTCAGTGATTTTAGCTCCTGGTGATGGTGATGGAGACAGTTATCGAAAGCTGGATTTTTTTTTTTTTTTTCTGCAAGTAAACTGAGAAGATTTTACTGAAGCACGCCACTGAGAAAGACTCCGAGGATACATACAGGTTAAGCTACTTGGTATAAACCAATGGTAAGCATGGCTCCTGGCTGTTTCTGGTATTGATTTGTTTGGGTCCTTTACCAGTATACATGTTTCATTATAAATATCACAGTTTTAGAACAGCCCTCCAATATATTTAGTAAATTAAGAGGCTCAATAACAGGAGTAAGAACAATGGGACTTCATATTTAATTTTTCCCCACTTAGAATTCAGTTTTAATCCTTTAGTATCATTTGTTGATATGAACATCTGTTTCTCATTGTTGAGATATGATGCTATCCATGCAAGGAGGGAGGCCTTTAACATCCCAACATTTTAATTTTTTTTTTTTTTTATTACAAACATCAAAGCCCTTGATAAGGTCACAGAAAATGGCAAAAGGATAATTTTTCTTGTTTTGTTGTACCAGAACTGAATTTGTGAGATCATATTTTCCTCATTTTGTAGAACGTCCATTACAGAAGCCAGACTGAGCTGTTGTTGAAATGCTGCTGAGAGACAAGCAATGTGCTGCTATTAAAAATTTCTCCCCAAAAAATTTTGAGGATGTGGGAAGGAAGGAGGTGGTGGTGTTACAATTAGAGGTCAACTGCTTATCTCTGTTTTTACAACCACCATATACTGTAGTGTCTCAGAAAATACAGGTTCACACTGGTTAGAAAGGCAGTTCAAGGCTGGGAAAGGGGGTGGGGTGGGGTGGGGTTGGATTGTACCAAGTCAGCACAATATTCTAGTCCATTGGCTGATGTGTCATCACAGCAAGAAAAGTCACTGCTTTTGATTTTTGTGAACTCTATCAGTTATCTATCAAATCTGGTGTCGAATTTAATGGCCATCGGTTTGAATTTAACATCACCTGTCTTGCAGCTATTGTGATGGAGGAGTTAAACATTGTTTGCCTTACTATGCTTATTTGCTTCACGTCTAATAATACATCAAATTTTCTGTGCTTTCTTCTTGGAATTCTGGATGTTTTACTTTTTGACAAGGTGAAGAATTTTTCCAAGACTGCTTGGTAGCCTGAAGTCTTGATTAAAGCTAGTCCTTTGCTTTAAACACATCTCACTCTTCCTGGTATGAGATACTTTAATCCCAGGCATCTGCCACATTTTCTCATACAGGTGATCTAAATGATTAATGGAAAATCTCATATAAAGATGTGAAACAAATACTAACAAAGAGATAGAGGGGCTGACCAGTACTTACCTCAGCTCAGTACAGCTGATAGATACACAAAAAACAGAACCAAAAATTTACGTTCCTAGCTTTCAGAAAGCTTTCCGAAAGCTAGGAACGTAAATTTTCGGTTCTGTTTTTTGTGTATCTATCGGCTGTACTGAGCTGAGGTAAGTACTGGCCAGCCCCTCTAACTCTTTGTTAGTATTTGTTTCACATTTTCTCATATCTTCGACTGTAACTGTCCCTGATGAATTCTACTGGAAAATTAGAGACACAGTGTTATTAGAATATTTTATGGTAAAAATTAAATTTTTCTCTATTGTGTGTTCTTGGTAAACTTCTTCCCATTGTTCAACCATTAAGTTCTGTCTGAACAGAGTGAATGTGTCAGCATTCATGATTACGTGGAACTGTAGTTTTTCCCTTATTAGATAAACCTGATTGAAAAAGGGAGGATGATTTACTGCTACCATTTGACCATGTACTGTGCAAGCAGAGAGGTTTGCATGTTTGTGCCTAAAGCTGAGGCTGTAGTAGGACAGCTACTGGCAGGGTCTTCCGTGCCAGACAGGCCTCAACAGATGAGCCAAACGAAGATCGCCTCACAACACCCCATCCCTCCCATATCCACTTCCACAGTCCTTCCCCAATTTCCCAGATACCCAACCCAAGGTGCGATGTGATTCATGCCGAGTAGCGCATGGCACACGGGCAGGTGTGTCATTAATGGAGCCTCAGAGATACCAGGTGACCTCCCCGACTCATTAGGCTTGGACCACGTGGGGTTTTGTGGTGTCAACTGAATAGATCGCCAATTCTTTTGGGACAAATATCGAGAACTGGAAAAGAAAACAAAAAACTGGGGGACTTGAGACCTAAAACATTCAAGCTTCACAGCTGGAGCATATGGAAGCTGTTTCTGCTATTGGATGGGGAGAAAGACCAGTCCAAGAAGTGGAAACTATTAGTGAGAAGTTGAACCACATCAAGATTAAATCCTTGTCTGGGGCTCAGAGGAAGAAAATTCTCAAAGAACAGAAAGAATGTGCTGCTGTAATGAATGGCTTCCTAAACAAAAATGGGGGCAACTAAAAAGTCTTGAACCTAAGACCCCCACAAAAAGCCTGTCTCAGAAGCAAGAGGGTAATAAGACCCCTCCCATCCCTGAGACTGAAAACATGACAACAAAGAAGGAGTCTGATACTCCCACTACTCTGGATAAACGGTCCAGAAAAAGCTGAAGCAAGAAATGTGGAAACAGACCTATAGTACTGATGTCTCATTTTCAGGATGGCAGTCATCCAACACGGATGTCTACTGGTCAACATCACTTTGCAGCAGATGTAGCTTGTTCAGATTGCTCTCCTTGAGAAGAGTGGGTGGAGGAGGAGAGGGGGGGGGGGGGGGGGGGCAGAGGAGGAACACAAGTTCAGGACCAATGATCAGGACAGCGCTCTTATCTTTGTGAGGGGATACAAATAGTGGAGTGGCTTAAGGATGTGGTGTCCAAGATATTTCCATGGGAGGAGGCAAAGCTGCTGGTTAAGAGAGTTGATGAGCTCTTCAAGACTGCAAAGTTATCAATTTGGGTACCGAAACTTCTTAAGGATAATCCTCCAGACTCTGATCACAAAACTAAAGGTGCAGAGCCAGGTCTCAACAGGGAATATGAGGGTAATCGACCGATGGGATGTATCGGATGGCCAAATGCTTGTGGTGGAAGTTGGAAAAATATTCCTGACGGCAATGCGAGAGGAAGAACCAAAATAGTACTTCGGGTTTTTGAAGGTTTCCATCTGGATAATCAATTACATTGAACGCAACCATAGTGGAGGCTGCAAATACTGCATATAAACCTGCAACATAGTAAATGGACAACTGCCAACTTGAGCAGTCATCTGTGAAGACAGGAAGTAGAAGTGGCCCTGATACAGGAAACCTATCTATGTAAAGAGGCTTTTCAGGCCTCGGAGGAACTGGAGGTAAGTTGATTTATTCTAAAAATATAAAGAACTCCGAAGTATTTGTTTGATTTAAGAATGGAATTTAATTCATGCCAATGGCAAGCTTCTGTTCCATAGACTTACTGACCATCAGGACGAAACAATGTGAGGAAGGAAGCATGAGGGAAATTGTAATGAACTCGGCTTACCTTCCTTATGAGAACAATACTCTTCCTTCCGAGCAAGAGTGGAGACTGGCAGTAAGTCGCTCACAGCTGAATGAAGTTGGTTGTGATGCCAATGTTCACAGTGTAGTGTGGGGAAGCAGTGACACCAACAGCAGAGGTGAGCACCTACCCCGATTTCTACTACAAAATTATCTGGAAATTTTGAATAGGGAACCTACCTTCAGGAGCAGAAGACAGGAAAAGTAATTGATATAACTTTCAGGACCACTTTAATGTGTAGCTGTGTCAAACATTGGCATATGGAAATGGCCCCACCACTATCTCACCACACATATGATAAGTCTGAGATTGAAACAGGTGTTAAAAAGACCATAAACTATAGGAATCCCAGTAAAACAGACTGGGACTCAATGAGGAAATAACAGACACAGTGACATCCACCATTATGACCTCGTATTTACAAAACTTACAAATCATCACGAACCGAACAAACAGAAAAGCATTTTGGTGAAACAACAACTAGAAGTGCAAAAGAAGCAGAAAAGTCTGTTCAACCTTGCAAGAAAGAAAGGAAAATGCACAAAATATCAGGATGTCCTTGTTAATACAACATTGTGACCAAGCAAGCGAAGTTGTCTTCTTGGAAGGTATTCTGTGAGGAACTGGCTAGTACAGATAGTTGTGCTAAACTTCACAAAATCCTCACTAGAATACTAACTAATCCAGGATGCACTCCAAGAAAGGCAGATGGTGAGTACATAGGAACAGAGAGTGAAATGCTGGATGTGCTCCTGAAGACTCACTTCCCTTAGTACACTCTGACAGATAACACAGACCAGGAGTCAGTCCCTAAAAGGCATTGATTTACAGGTGATCCAAGGGGGAAAAAAATGGGAATCTGCCAAAGAATGTGCTGATCTGAAAACAAAAATTCTGTGGGCAGTGGGAATGTTTAACCATTCATGTCACAAGGCCCAGATCGTACCTTTCCAGCTCTATTGCAACAAGGAGGACAGGATTTAATTAGATTCCTATGTACACTGTTTAGGGTCAGCGTACCAGCAGGAATCATTCCTAATGCTCAGAGGACAGGGGGGTTGTTTTCATTCCAAAGCCAGGGAGAATTGATCATACCACGGCTGAGGTAACTTCTTCTACATGTAAACCAACATGCAAGTGAACCAGGCAAATCATGTGAAACTGCACTTCACAAAGTTGGGAAAGTGGAAAAAGCTCTGCACTTTCAGGAAATAGCTCTCTGCATCTTTCTGGATACCGAGGGGGCTTTTACCAATACAGACTTTGAATCCGTGGTAGAGCTGCGGAAGAGCACAGGACTGAGACTACCTAATGCAGGTGGATTATGACCATCCTATGTAAAATAAAAGCAGAAGCCACCATGATGAATGAGAAAATGACGTCAACATCAGCAGGCGGTATCTACATGTAGGGGTTTTGTCCCTCTACTGTGGGATTTAATGGTGAATGAAGTCACTGAAGAGTTAAATATTTGAGACTAAATCTATTGCTGATACTCAGCCGATTTAGTTATGGTAATACTCAGCAAATTTGTTAGTACTGTTACAACAATGGGGCACAGTGAGCACTAGATTGTGGAAAACTAGTATAGAAAGGAGGCTGTATGTGTCATTTCTAAGAAAGATGTTTTAGTGCCATTTATGAGGAACCAAATCCAGTAAAAATACTGAAAACTCTACAAGCAGAGGGGAAAGTAAATTATCTAGGGACAACCCTGCATGCGAAACTAGCATGGTCTCCTCATATAAATAATATATGTTCAAAGGCAAAACGTACTCTTATGAGCATTAGAAGGGCCCATGGTAAAAACTGAGGTCTAAATGTAGGAGTGTGTACTGGATATATACCATAAGTCTTACGGTAAGTTATTAAGCTACAGTGTGGTGGAATAAAATAGAACAGAAGGTAGCTGCTAAGGAGCTTGCCAAGGTGAAGATTGTGCTGGGATGGAAACCATGCAGGACAAGCATCCACTGTACCTCTGGATTACAATGAATCCAGGGGGATACAGGTTAAAAACTGGAAACAACAGGATTCCTTTAGGATATCCATAATCTCACACTATTATAGTGAGTGTGGTAAGTATAGGAATGTTTGGAGAAATGACAGCTGACCATACAATAACTTCCACCTGATCTGAAGAAACTTTCCATGTAACATCTGGAGGAAGGGAGCAGTGGAGGAATGAACCGACACCCATCAGGAGATGTACTCTGGTTTATTGGGCTGGTTGAAAACAGATGAAGGCAGTGGGGCCAAAGTATATCGGTTACAGCCTAGACTACAGAAAGCCGTCCTTCTAGGGAAGCTGGTCACAGTACTCCAGGTGAAAATATCCTGTGTGTGTGTGTGTGTGTGTGTGTGCGTGTGTGTGTGTGTGTGTGTGTGTGTGTGGAGGAGGAGAATTTATGTAGGTGTTGCACGGATTGTACCTTCTACATATATTCAGACAGCTAAGCAGCTCTGAACACTATCAGCCCCTTCAACAAGATCAAAGAATGCCCTGGCATCCTTGGGAGACAAGAGAAAATCACGTGGTAAACCTGCTATGGCCCCTGGTCACTCAGGAAGCAGTGGCAATGACAAACTGATAGACTGGCCAGGGCAGGCATGATGACTCCATTTATTAGACCACAATCTGTCATAACTACCACTAAGGTGAAGATAAAATCAAAACAACATAGCTGGATTAGATGGCAGCATGTAGAATATTGGACTACAATCCAAAAACAAACACATGGTAAGCTAATGATACTGAAGCCGTATTTCAAGGGAAGTTCTGTAATCACAAACCTCAAAACAAAACAGATTAAACTCTTGGTAGGACTCATGACTGGCCATTGTAACGGCAAGAAACACCTACACATGATGGGTATAGAGCAAGAAGCCCCTAGGTGTTGATTATTTGGTAAGGAGGATGACACCGCACCACATCTAGTCTTCCAATGCAGAGCACTGAAGGGCATAATACACATAATATTCGGGTCGGAAGAGCCTGAAGAAATTATGTATAATAAGGAATTACTAAAGGTTCTCCTACTACCTCCTAAGGGTACGTTTGCTTTACTAGAATCATAAGGAGTGAAACTGCAGAGTAAATTCAGTTTTGGTGCAGGCAATAGTGGGCTACGATCCTTGTAGTTTTCGTCTAAACACATTAATCAAATCAAATTAAATGAAGCACAAATAAGGTGATTACAAAGAAGACATCAAAATTTGGAATGACAAAGAATTAGAGAAAAAGAAAGCATTCTCCTAATCAAAAATTAAGATTATGAACAGCACCCAATGCAAGGAACAGATCAAAAGTTGTTAAACCTGTAAAGAATATTTTCTTCGAGTTCCATTGATGGTAAATCTTGATGAAGAATTGAGAAGGAGTTCCTGTGAGGATGTATTCCTGCAGCACAGCATTGTACGGTAGAAAAATGTGAAGCATCAGAAATCCAGAAAAAAAAGGATAGTTTAAGTATCTGAAGTAAGGTGCTATCAAAGAATACTATACTTACATGAGAAAATAATATGCAAGGAAAAAAGCGCACAGAAAATTATTAGAAGGAGGGACACACTATTGGGACATCTGTTACAGCATCCAGGGGTGTTTGAATTGGGAATGAAAAGAGCAGTAGATGGGCATATTCTAAATTCAAATATAATAAATTTTCTTGAGACAGAAAAGCATCTGTCCACAAAACAGCACAGATTTAGAAAGAACGACTGACATGAAACTCAACATGTCCTTTTCTCACAAGATATCCTGTGAACCATCGATGAAGGACAACAGGCAGAGTCAATATCCCTAGATTTCCAGAAAGCATTACACAGTGCCACACTACATATTGTTAATGAAGGTTTCATATATGGACTGTGAGTGGCTTGAAGACTTCTTAAGAAACAGAAAACAGTACACTGTCCTGGACAGTGAATGTTTCTAAGAGACAAGGGTATCGTCAGGAGTGCCCCAGGAAAATATGTTAGGACTGTTCCTGTTCTCTACATACATAAACAATCTGACGGGCAGAGTAGTAAGCAGCAAGCTGTTTCTAGTAGATGTTATGAATGGCAGCTTGCTCTAAATGTAGAAAAATGTAAGTTAATGCGCATGAATGGAAAAAACAATCCTGTTGTTGTTGTTGTGGTCTTCAGTCCTGAGACTGGTTTGATGCAGCTCTCCATGCTACTCTATCCTGTGCAAGCTTCTTCATCTCCCAGTACCTACTGCAACCTACATCCTTCTGAATCTGCTTAGTGTATTCATCTCTTGGTCTCCCCCGACGATTTTTACCCTCCACGCTCCCCTCCAATACTAAATTGGTGATCCCTTGATGCCTCAGAACATGTCCTACCAACCGATCCCTTCTTCTGGTCAAGTTGTGCCACAAACTTCTCTTCTCCCCAATCCTATTCAATACTTCCTCATTAGTTAGGTGGTCTACCCATCTAATCTTCAGCATTCTTCTGTAGCACCACATTTCGAAAGCTTCTATTCTCTTCTTTTCCAAACTATTTACCGTCCATGTTTCACTTCCATATATGGCTACACTCCATACAAATACTTTCAGAAATGACTTCCTGACACTTAAATCTATACTCGATGTTAACAAATTTCTCTTCTTCAGAAACGCTTTCCTTGCCATTGCCACTCTACATTTTATAACCTCTCTACTTCGACCATCATCAGTTATTTTGCTCCCCAAATAGCAAAACTCCTTTACTACTTTAAGTGTCTCATTTCCTAATCTAATACCCTCAACATCACCCGACTTAATTCGACTACATTCCATTATCCTCGTTTTGCTTTTGTTGATGTTCATCTTATATCCTCCCTTCAAGACACCATCCATTCCGTTCAACTGCTCTTCCAAGTCCTTTGCTGTCTCTGACAGAATTACAATGTCATCGGCGAACCTCAAAGTTTTTATTTCTTCTCCATGGATTTTAATATCTACTCCGAATTTTTCTTTTGTTTCCTTTACTGCTTGCTCAATATACAGATTGAATAACATCGGGGAGAGGCTACAACCCTGTCTCACTCCCTTCCCAACCACTGCTTCCCTTTCATGTCCCTCGACTCTTATAACTGCCATCTGGTTTCTGTACAAATTGTAAATAGCCTCTCGCTCCCTGTATTTTACCCCTGCCACCTTTAGAATTTGAAAGAGAGTATTCCAGTCAACATTGTCAAAAGCTTCCTGTAAGTCTACAAATGCTAGAAACATAGGTTTGCCTTTCCTTAATCTTTCTTCTAAGATAAGTCGTAAGGTCAGCATTGCCTCACGTGTTCCAGTATTTCTACAGAATCCAAACTGATCTTCCCTGAGGTCGGCTTCTACTAGTTTTTCCATTCGTCTGTAAAGAATTCATGTTAGTATTTTGCAGCTGTGGCTTATTAAACTGATTTTTCGGTAATTTTCACATCTGTCAACACCTGCTTTCTTTGGGATCGGAATTATTATATTCTTCTTGAAGTCTGAGGGTATTCCGCCTGTTTCATACATCTTGCTCACCAGATGGTAGAGTTTTGTCAGGACCGGCTCTCCCAAGGCCGTCAGTAGTTCCAATGGAAAGTTGTCTACTCCGGGGGCCTTGTTTCGACTCAGGTCTTTTTCAGTGCTCTGTCAAACTCTTCACGCAGTATCGTATCTCCCATTTCATCTTCATCTACATCCTCTTCCATTTCCATAATATTGTCCTCAAGTACATCGCCCTTGTATAGACCCTCTATATACTCCTTCCACCTTTCTGCTTTCACGTCTTTGCTTAGAACTGGGTTTCCATCTGAGCTCTTGATGTTCATACAAGTGGTTCTCTTATCTCCAAAGGTCTCTTTAATTTTCCTGTAGGCAGTATCTATCTTACCCCTAGTGAGATAAGCCTCTACATCCTTACATTTGTCCTCTAGCCATCCCTGCTTAGCCATTTTGCACTTCCTGTCGATCTCATTTTTGAGACGTTTGTATTCCTTTTTGCCTGCTTCATTTACTGCATTTTTATATTTTCTCCTTTCATCAATTAAATTCAATATTTCTTCTATTACTCAAGGATTTCTACTAGCCCTCGTCTTTTTACCTACTTGATTCTCTGCTGCCTTCACTACTTCATCCCTCAAAGCTACCCATTCCTCTTCTACTGTATTTCTTTCCCCCATTCCTGTCAACTGTTCCCTTATGCTCTCCCTGAAACTCTGTACAACCTCTGGTTCTTTCAGTTTATCCAGGTCCCATCTCCTTAAATTCCCACCTTTTTGCAGTTTCTTCAGTTTTAATCTACAGGTCATAACCAATAGATTGTGGTCAGAGTCCACATCTGCCCCTGGAAATGTCTTACAATTTAAAACCTGGTTCCTAAATCTCTGTCTTACCATTATATAATCTATCTGATACCTTTTAGTATCTCCAGGGTTCTTCCATGTATACAACCTTCTATAATGATTCTTAAACCAAGTGTTAGCTATGATTAAGTTGTGCTCTGTGCAAAATTCTACCAGGCGGCTTCCTCTTTCATTTCTTAGCCCCAATCCATATTCACCTACTACATTTCCTTCTCTCCCTTTTCCTACTACCGAATTCCAATCACCCATGACTATTAAATTTTCGTCTCCCTTCACTAGCTGAATAATTTCTTTTATTTCATCATACAATCCTATAATGTTTGAATACAGTATCAGTGATGTGCTGCGTGACACAGTCAAATCTATTAAATATATATGATGAGACTTACCAAACAAAAGTGCTGGCAGGTCGATAGACACACAAACAAACACAAACATACACACAAAATTCAAGCTTTCGCAACAAACAGTTGCTTCATCAGGAAAGAGGGAAGGAGAGGGAAAGACGAAAGGATGTGGGTTTTAAGGGAGAGGGTAAGGAGTCATTCCAAGGGGGAAAAAAGGACAGGTATACACTCGCGCGCACATACACACACATATCCATCTGCACATACACAGACACAAGCAGACATTTGTAAAGGCAAAGAGTTTGGGCAGAGATGTCAGTCGAGGTGGAAGTAAAGAGGCAATGATGTTGTTGAAAGACAGGTGAGGTATGAGTGGCGGCAACTTGAAATTAGCGGAGGTTGAGGCCTGGCAGATAACGAGAAGAGAGGATATACTGAAGGGCAAGTTCCCTTCTCCGGAGTTCTGACAGGTTGGTGTTAGTGGGAAGTATCCAGATAACCAGGATGGTGTAACACTGTGCCAAGATGTGCTGGCCGTGCACCAAGGCATGTTTAGCCACAGGGTGATCCTCATTACCAACAAACACTGTCTGCCTGTGTCCATTCATGCGAATGGACAGTTTGTTGCTGGTCATTCCCACATAGAAAGCTTTCTCAGTGTAGGCAGGTCAGTTGGTAAGTCACGTGGGTTCTTTCACACGTGGCTCTGCCTTTGATCGTGTACACCTTCCGGGTTACAGGACTGGAGTAGGTGGTGGTGGGAGGGTGCACGGGACAGGTTTTACACCGGGGCAGTTGCAAGGGTAGGAGCCAGAGGGTAGGGAAGGTGGTTTGGGAATTTCATAGGGATGAACTAAGAGGTTACGAAGGTTAGGTGGACAGCGGAAAGACACTCTTGGTGGAGTGGGGAGGATTTCATGAAGGATGGATCTCATTTCAGGGCAGGATTTGAGGAAGTTGTATCCCTGCTGGAGAGCCACTTTCAGAGTCTGATCCAGTCCCGGAAAGTATCCTGTCACAAGTGGGGCACTTTTGGGGTTCTTCTGTGGGAGGTTCTGGGTTTGAAGGGATGAGGAAGTGGCTCTGGTTATTTGCTTCTGTACCAGGTCGGGAGGCTAGTTGCGGGATGCGAAAGCTGTTTTCAGGTTGTTGGTGTAATGGATCAGGGATTCCGGACTGGAGCACATTCATTTGCCACGAAGACCTAGGCTGTAGGGAAGGGACCGTTTGATGTGGAATGGGTGGCAGCTGTCATAATGGAGGTACTGTTGCTTGTTGGTGGGTTTGATGTGGACGGACGTGTGAAGCTGGCCATTGGACAGATGGAGGTCAACGTCAAGGAAAGTGGCATGGGATTTAGAGTAGGACCAGGTGAATCTGATGGAACCATAGCAGTTGAGGTTGGAGAGGAAATTCTGGAGTTCTTCTTCACTGTGAGTCCAGATCATGAAGATGTCATCAATAAATCTGTACCAAACTTTGGGTTTGCACGCCTGGGTAACCAAGAAGGCTTCCTCTAAGCGACCCATGAATAGGTTGACGTACGAGGGGGCCATCCTGGTACCCATGGCTGTTCCCTTTAGTTGTTGGTATGTCTGGCCTTCAAAAGTGAAGAAGTTGTGGGTCAGGATGAAGCTGGCTAAGGTAATGAGGTAAGAGGTTTTAGGTAGGGTGGCAGGTGATCGGCGCGAAAGGAAGTGCTCCATCGCAGTGAGGTCCTGGACATGCGGAATATTTGTGTATAAGGAAGTGGCATCAATGGTTACAAGGATGGTTTCTTGGGGTAACAGACTGGGTAAGGATTCCAGGCGTTCGAGAAAGTGGTTGGTGTCTTTGATGAAGGATGGGAGACTGCATGTAATGGGTTGAAGGTGTTGATCTACGTAGGCAGAGATACGTTCTGTGGGGGCTTGGTAACCAGCTACAATGGGGCGGCCGGGATGATTGGGTTTGTGAATTTTAGGAAGAAGGTAGAAGGTAGGGGTGCGGGGTGTCGGTGGGGTCAGGAGGTTGATGGAGTCAGGTGAAAGGTTTTATAGGGGACCTAAGGTTCTGAGGAGTCCTTGAAGCTCCGCCTGGACATCAGGAATGGGATTACCTTGGCAAACTTTGTATGTGGTGTTGTCTGAAAGCTGACGCAGTCCCTCAGCCACATACTCCCGACGATCAAGTACCACTGTCGTGGAACCCTTGTCCGCCGGAAGGATGATGATGGAATGGTCAGCCTTCAGATCACAGATAGCTTGGGCTTCAGCAGGGGTGATGTTGGGAGTAGGATTAAGGTTTTTTATGAAGGATTGAGAGGCAAGGCTGGAAGTCAGAAATTCCTGGAAGGTTTGGAGGGGGTTATTTTGAGGAAGAGGAGGTGGGTCCCGCTGTGACGGAGGACGGAACTGTTCCAGGCAGGGTTCAATTTGGATAGTGTCTTGGGGAGTTGGATCATTAGGAGTAGGATTAGGATTAGGATCATTTTTCTTCATGGCAAAGTGATATTTCCAGCAGAGAGTAAGAGTGTAGGACAGCAAATCTTTGACGAGGGCTGTTTGGTTGAATCTGGGAGTGGGGCTGAAGGTGAGGCCTTTGGATAGGACAGAGGTTTCGGATTGGGAGAGAGGTTTGGAGGAAAGGTTAACTATTGAATTAGGGTGTTGTGGTTGCAGATTGTGTTGATTGGAATTTTGAGGTTTTGGAGGGAGGGGAGCTGGAAGTGGGAGGTTGAGTAGATGGGAGAGACTGGGTTTGTGAGCAATGAGGAGCTTGAGGTTTGCTGGAAAGGTTGTGAAGGGTGAGTGAGTTGCCTTTCCGGAGGTGGGAAACCAGGAGATTGGATAGTTTTTTAAGGTGGAGGGTGGCATGCTGTTCTAATTTGCGGTTGGCCTGTAGGAGGATGCTCTGAACAGCCGGTGTGGATGTGGGAGAGGGAAGATTGAGGACTTTTATTAAGGATAGGAGATGACGGGTGTGTTCATTGGCTGAGTTGATGTGTAGGTGAAGGATTAGGTGGGTGAGGGCAATGGATTGTTCAGTTTGGAACTGGTATAGGGACTGATGGAAAGAAGGGTTGCAGCCAGAGATGGGAACTTTAAGTGTGAGGCCTTTGGGGGTAATGCCAAATGTCAGACAAGCCTGAGAGAATAAAATATGGGAGTGTAATCTGGCTAGGGCGAAGGCATGTTTGCGGAGGGAATGTAAATAAAACTTAATGGGGTCGTTGTGGGGGTGTTGTGAGGGTGACATGGTATTAGAAGATGGAAAGTGTAACATGAGGCTGAAATGAAAATGAAAATAAAAATATATGGGGAGAGATAAAGGTGAACTAGAAAGCAACTGGAGATATGGTGTGAAAAAAGGCGAAAAAGTGTTGGTTAGAGCTGGGCTATGTTGATCCTGTGGTGAACTTGTGTAGGTAGACAACGATGTGGATAAAGGTTACGTGGTTGTGTTGCCACCAAAACACGTTAAAGGGTGGAGAAATTCGGGAAAATTTCGAAAAAACTACGTGTAAATGTATTAAAAGGAGTGGTTTTGTGGTGGCAGATTATGAAAATGAGGCTAATAATTGTCTGACGAAGAAATAATGACGTTAAAACCTGTGGGAAGTGGCTAAAAATGATCAGTGATGTGAGAAAAACGGAAATGGAAATAAAGCAAAAGTTATTAGAACTAGCCGAAATGGTTGTTTAATAGGTGAAAGGAACTGTTTGTGAACTAGAAACGGTGGATTTTATAGTAGCCGTAGTGTTGAAAGCGGGGAAAAAAAAAAAAATAAATAAATAAAAAAATTTTTGGTTATGGTTTGGAAGTGGGTTACGTACTATTACGTATTATTGAATATATATCGGCAGGATAAAATTGTATAGTAGATTACAGTAAAAAGGAGAAGGTGAATACAAAGTGAAACTACTGGCAAAAACAGAAAGAGAAAATAAGACGATAGAAAAGATTTCGAAATGCAACAGTGACAATAACAAACGTAATTGTTGGGTTCAAATTAATGATATGAATATAATAGAGGGAAACATTCCACGTGGGAAAAATATATCTAAAATTCACAAACCCAATCATCCCAGCCGCCCCATTGTAGCTGGTTACCAAGCCCCCACAGAATGTATCTCTGCCTACGTAGATCAACACCTTCAACCCATTACATGCAGTCTCCCATCCCTCATCAAAGACACCAACCACTTTCTGAAACGCCTGGAATCCTTACCCAGTCTGTTACCCCCAGAAACCATCCTTGTAACCATTGATGCCACTTCCTTATACACAAATATTCTGCATGTCCAGGGCCTCGCTGCGATGGAGCGCTTCCTTTCGCGCCGATCACCTGCCACCCTACCTAAAACCTCTTTCCTCATTACCTTAGCCAGCTTCATCCTGACCCACAACTTCTTCACTTTTGAAGGCCAGACATACCAACAACTAAAGGGAACAGCCATGGGTACCAGGATGGCCCCCTCGTACGCCAACCTATTCATGGGTCGCTTAGAGGAAGCCTTCTTGGTTACCCAGGCGTGCAAACCCAAAGTTTGGTACAGATTTATTGATGACATCTTCATGATCTGGACTCACAGTGAAGAAGAACTCCAGAATTTCCTCTCCAACCTCAACTGCTATGGTTCCATCAGATTCACCTGGTCCTACTCTAAATCCCATGCCACTTTCCTTGACGTTGACCTCCATCTGTCCAATGGCCAGCTTCACACGTCCGTCCACATCAAACCCACCAACAAGCAACAGTACCTCCATTATGACAGCTGCCACCCATTCCACATCAAACGGTCCCTTCCCTACAGCCTAGGTCTTCGTGGCAAATGAATGTGCTCCAGTCCGGAATCCCTGATCCATTACACCAACAACCTGAAAACAGCTTTCGCATCCCGCAACTAGCCTCCCGACCTGGTACAGAAGCAAATAACCAGAGCCACTTCCTCATCCCTTCAAACCCAGAACCTCCCACAGAAGAACCCCAAAAGTGCCCCACTTGTGACAGGATACTTTCCGGGACTGGATCAGACTCTGAAAGTGGCTCTCCAGCAGGGATACAACTTCCTCAAATCCTGCCCTGAAATGAGATCCATCCTTCATGAAATCCTCCCCACTCCACCAAGAGTGTCTTTCCGCCGTCCACCTAACCTTCGTAACCTCTTAGTTCATCCCTATGAAATCCCCAAACCACCTTCCCTACCCTCTGGCTCCTACCCTTGCAACTGCCCCGGTGTAAAACCTGTCCCGTGCACCCTCCCACCACCACCTACTCCAATCCTGTAACCTGGAAGGTGTACACGATCAAAGGCAGAGCCACGTGTGAAAGAACCCACGTGATTTACCAACTGACCTGCCTACACTGTGAAGCTTTCTATGTGGGAATGACCAGCAACAAACTGTCCATTCGCATGAATGGACACAGGCAGACAGTGTTTGTTGGTAATGAGGAACACCCTGTGGCTAAACATGCCTTGGTGCACGGCCAGCACATCTTGGCACAGTGTTACACCATCCTGGTTATCTGGATACTTCCCACTAACACCAACCTGTCAGAACTCCGGAGAAGGGAACTTGCCCTTCAGTATATCCTCTCTTCTCGTTATCTGCCAGGCCTCAACCTCCGCTAATTTCAAGTTGCCGCCACTCATACCTCACCTGTCTTTGAACAACATCTTTGCCTCTTTACTTCCGCCTCGACTGACATCTCTGCCCAAACTCTTTGCCTTTACAAATGTCTGCTTGTGTCTGTGTATGTGCGGATGGATATGTGTGTATGTGTGCGCGCGCGCGCGCGCGCGAGTGTATACCTGTCCCTAAGGTAAGTCTTTCCGCTCCCGGGATTGGAATGACTCCTTACCCTCTCCCTTAAAACCCACATTCTTTCGTCTTTCCCTCTCCTTCCCTCTTTCCTGATGAAGCAACTGTTTGTTGCGAAAGCTTGAATTTTGTGTGTGTGTTTGTGTTTGTTTGTGTGTTATCGACCTGCCATCGCTTTTGTTTCGTAAGTCTCATCATCTTTGTTTTTAGATATATTTTTCCCACGTGGAATGTTTCCCTCTATTACATTTGTATTAAATATATAGTCACAACAACCGAGTAACGTGAGTGGTTGGGAAAGTGAATGACTGACTTCAGTTTATTGGGAGAATTGTAGAAAAATGTTCCTCATCTACAAAGGAGGCTGCATACAGAATACTTGTACAGCCATTTCTTGAGTACTGCTTGAGTGTTGGGGATCCCTGCCAGGTCTGATTAAAGGAAGAAATCAAAGCAGTTCAGAAGTACTGCTGCTAGGTTTGCTACCAGCAGGATCAGTCAACATTTGGGGCCTGTATTTGCGGACTGGTTGCAGCTCGTGGTCTTGCGGTAGTGTTCTCGCCTCCCACGCACAGGGTCCCGGGTTCGATTCCCGCCGGGGTCAGGGATTTTTCCTGCCTCGAGATGGCTGGGTGTTGTTGTGTCATCTTCATTATCACCATTCATCGCCATTACGGTCGGAGGAAGGCAATGGCAAACCAAATCCGCTAGGACCTTGCCTAGTCAGCAGTGCGGGTCTCCCACATCGTCCCCTATGTTCCTCGGATCATCACCATCACCATCACCATCAACATCGTTTGTGGACTATTGCTGCAAACGTAGATTTTATGTAATGATCACAAAGACAGTCATATTTCCTTTGCTCCATTTGTGAGGGGAAGAGGAATGGGAGTGACTAGTAGTGGTACAAGATATTCTCCACCATGCACCGTATGGTGGCTCATGGAGTATTACATAGATGTACAAGCGAAGACTGGTATTTATAGGGGTGGACAAGGATAGAATTCTGTCATGGTTTTAAGTTCACATCCACTATGTCTAAACAAGTCTAGCAACCTCTGCAATTTTATCTGTTCTTATATACACTATCCAGCCTCATTAATGTGACAACCTGTCAAAAGGCTGAATAACCACCTTTTGTTGTGCGGGTTGGTGTGGCACAGGGAGGAAGACAGTCAGTAACATTATGGAAGGTACAAGGAGGGATGTGGAGCCACACACACCAGTGCTACAGGCAACTGTGCTACATTTCTCGATAGAGGACCATTGTGTTCAGTCTGATCTAGGTGGTCCTGCAGATTCTTGACTGGGTTTAAATCCGGGAAGTCTGGTGGCCAGGGAAGTACAGTAAACTCATCCTGGTGCTCTTCAAACCATGCATGTACACCAAGAGCTGTATGACAAATTGTGCCTTCCTGTTGGTAGATGCCATCACACTGAGGGTAAGAAAAAAAAAAACTGCATTTAGGAGTTTGGTTTGGCTTGGTTTTGTTTTGCTTTAGGGCACAAAAAACTACTGGGGTCATACGCGCCCAAGTCAACACTGTAGAACACGAAGAAAGAGAGGTGATAAAACACGACTATACATCAGTCCCAAACGACACACTAGAAAACAGCAACTCAGATGGCAAGCCCAAGCGGGAATGTAAATGGTTAAAAAAAAAAAAAAAAAATGGGCAGTCCATCAGGAAGTGGTGGGCAGTTAAAACTTGGGTGCAATATGTAAAAAGTGGTGCAGTTGTGACACTTATCAAATGACGATGGCTAAAAAGGCAGTGCCCAATATACAGTCCTCCTCCCAGTGGGAGGGCCGAGAGGAGGTTATCCGAGCCACTGGGAGAGGCTTAATAAGCTGGAGCTTATTCCCCTGAAGCGAGGACCATTGGCAATGCCAAAAGGACACTACCTCCTTGCAGATGGCAACACAGAGATAAACAGAGGGAATATAGAAACTTGCGGGCTGAGCTACGGGGACTGCAGCCTTGGCAGCAGTGTCAGCAGCCACGTTTCCTGGCAGACTGCCATGACCCAGAACCCGAAGAAACATCACACTGGCTCCACCAAGAGTGAGCAAGTGAGAGTGTTCCTGGACCCACTGCACTAAGGGATAGGCGGTGTACAGCACACATACACTTTGAAGGGCGCTGAGTGAGCCTGAGCAGAGGGCACAATTGAAAGGACTGTGTTGCCGGATTTACTCCATGGCCTGACACAGAGCGAAGAGCTCCGCTGTAAATACTGAGTAATGTGCTGGAAGCCAATATCAAAAGACACGGGTGCCAATGACAAAGGCACACCTGACCCCACAGTCAGTCCAAGAACCATCCGTGCATACAAGGGTACTATCGCGAAGTTCCGCGCAAAGGTCGTGAAACTGAAGGCGATAGACCGAAGCTGGAGTAGTGTCCTTAGGAAGCGAATGAAGGCCACTGTTAACATGGGCTTCATGAAGCCAAGGTGGTGAAGGGTTCATACTCACCGGGAAAGGTGCAGGTAGTGTGAAGTTAAACCGCCATATCAAGCGCCGAAAGTGGACTCCAGGAGGTAACAGAGAAGAGGGATGCACCCCATATTGGCAATCAAAGGAATCATCAAAGAAGGAGGCATAGGACAGGTGGCCATGCATGGCAGACAAACAGCATTCATACCTGCTCAGGAGAAAGTCACGGCAGTAGGACAGTGGTAGTTCAGCAGCTTCAGCATACAGACCCTCAACCGGGCTAGTGTAAAAGGCACCTGTGGCCAAACAGATGCCACAATGGTGGATAGTGTTGAGACAGCGTAAGAGGGATGGATGTGCAGACGCATAAACGAAGGATCCATAGTCGAGTTTCAAATGGACAAGGGCCTGGTACAAATGGAGGAGGTTGGTTCGATAGCATCCCTGGGAGTACCATTGAGGACATGTAAGGAACTGCATACAGTGGGCTGCCAGGTAAGACACATGGGACGACCAAGAGAGTTTCCTATCAATTGTGAGCCCCAGGAATTTTGTAGTTTCAACAAATGGAAGGGCAACAGGCCCAAGAGAAACCATTTGCACCGCCAGAAATTCATAGAGACGGTTTTGTCAGTGGAAAAACGAAAGCGATTGTCGATGCTCCAGGAGTAAAGATGATCAAGACATTGCTGAAGACACCACTCAATGAGACAGGTCCATGGAGAACTCCATAAGATGGCAAAATTGTTAACAAAAAGGGAGCTCGAGATGCCCGGCAGGAGTCGGATCATTACAGGGTTAATGGATTGCAAAGTTATATGGACACATTTAACAGGGCTAGGAGAATAAAGTTAATTGTGGGGTGTTATTACCAGCCACCAGTTTCCACAGCGACAGTTCTAGAATCATTCAGAGGGAGTCTACATTCTGTATCGCAGAAGTACTCGGATCATGCTGTATTAGTCGGAGGTGACTTCAAGCTACCTCATATAGACTGCAATGTCTATAGATTCATTACAGGTGGTACAGACAAGCCATTGTGTGAATTACTTTTGAACACATTATTCGAAAACTATCTTGAGCGGCTAAATCGACAGCCAACGCGTAATGGAAATATTTTAGATCTGGTAGCCACGAACAGACTAGACCTCATCGATGGTGTCACTGTTGAGACTGGGATTAGTGATCATGATGTTGTCATGACGACTATGATTACGAAAGTTAAAAAGTCAGTCAAGAAGGCTAGGAGAGTATTCTTAGTAGAAAGAGCAGATAAGCAGTTGTTAGCATCCCACTCAGTAAATGAATCGACTTCATTTACTTCCGGTACGATGTACGTGGAAGAATTATGGGCAAATTTTAAACACATTGTAAATCACACATTGGACAAGTATGTGCCGAAAAAGTGGGTTACAGACGGAAAAGACCCACCATGGTTTAACAGCGCAATTCGGAGAATCTTCAGGAAGCAACGGCAGTTGCACTCGCAGAACAAGAAAGTTCGGGAGAATGAGGAGAGGCAAAAGTTAGTAGAGATTCGTGCTGCTGTAAAAAGAGCGATGCGCGAAGCATTCAACCACTACCACCGTCATACCTTAGCAAAAGATCTAGCTGAAAACCCAAGGAAATTCTGGTCTTACGTAAAATCGGTAAGCGGGTCGAAGGCTTCCATCCAGTCACTCACTGATCAGTCTGGCCTGGCAACGGAAGACAGCAAACCGAAAACTGAAATTTTAAATTTAGCATTTGAGAAATCTTTCACGCAGGAGGATTGTACAAACTTACCGCCGTTTGAGTCTCGTACAGATTCCCGTATGGAGGACATAGTTGTAGACATCCCTGGGGTTGTGAAGCAGCTGAATGTGTTGAAAATAAATAAATCGCCAGGTCCTGATGGGATTCCAGTTCGGTTTTACAGAGAGTATCCTACTGCATTGGCTCCTTACTTAGCCTGCATTTATCGCGAATCACTTGCCCAACGTAAAGTCCCGAGTGACTGGAAAAAAGCGCAGGTGACGCCTGTATATAAGAAGGGTAGAAGGACGGATCCTCAAAATTACAGACCAGTATCCTTAACATCGGTTTGTTGCAGGATTCTCGAACATATTCTCAGTTAGAATATAATGAATTTCCTTGAGACAGAGAAGTTGCTGTCCATGCATCAGCACGGCTTTAGAAAGCATCGCTCCTGCGAAACGCAACTCGCCCTTTGTTCACATGATATCTTGCGAACCATGGATGAAGGGTATCAGACGGTGCCATATTCCTTGACTTCCGGAAAGCGTTTGACTCGGTGCCCACTGCAGACTCCTAACTAAGGTACGAGCATATGGGATTGGTTCCCAAGTATGTGAGTCGCTTGAAGACTTCTTAAGTAATAGAACCCAGTACGTTGTCCTCGATGGTGAGTGTTCATCGGAGGTGGGGGTATCATCTGGATTGCCCCAGGGAAGTGTGGTAGGTCCGCTGTTGTTTTCTATCTACATAAACGATCTTTTGGATAGGGTGGATAGCAATGTGCGGCTGTTTGCTGATGATGCTGTGGTGTACGGGAAGGTGTCGTCGTTGAGTGACTGTAGGAGGATACAAGATGACTTGGACAGGATTTGTGATTGGTGTAAAGAATGGCAGCTAACTCTAAATATAAATAAATGTATATTAATGCAGATGAATAGTAGAGATGGGCAAACTGAAACACGTAACTGTTTCGAAACAAATGAAACAGTACAATGTAATGTTTCGATACGCTGTTTCGAAACAGTGAAACAGTTTGTGTTTTGTAATCTAATAAACCTACACATTTTATCATCTTGAATGTCTACTGTATAAGTATGTCCATATAAACAAAAATGAGGTGCGAGAGCGATAATCATATCGCAGAAAGTATGAAACTATCACTTAGGCATCTTGGCAGTTTCGTATTTCCTGCAGCAAATGCGTTGCTTTCGTGTCGTGTGACTTTCATACTTTTCAATTGGCTGAGGACAGCCACAGCTGAAGACAGAAGAACCACCACGAACAGAACTGGAGGTGAGAGCAAACTGCAGAAACAACAGATATGCTACTAGGATTCCCACATTCCGTTTGTATGGGTAATATACCCATCCTGCTAATTTCCATGCACACAAATGGAATCATTGTGGATAATAGGCACAGTGACTATAGACTCACAAATAACGCCAAATAATTCGAATAAATAACAAAATATACGGTAACAGAAAAAATTTTGTCTTTCAAGGTGTTTCGAACCGTTACTATAAATTCACCATGCTTCCCAGCCCTTCCCGTTCACCATTACACTATCAGTGACATGTCAAACAGATTGCTTGCAATTACACCTACATCAAATTTATGTATATGTCTAATAACTGTCACTCTACACCTATTTTTATTCGAAATGTTGTAGGCTTACTTGCGTTGCTTAATATGATTACTGTACATGAACAGAGAAGCGCGTGTTATAAAAAAAAAGGGTAATTTAACTGAATGATTTTCCCATATTTATTATTTTGAATATGAATAGTATGCGTTGTTTTATTGTTTGGTTAGTGTTTATAAAGCAGATGTTATGCCATTTCAAAATAGGACAGTCAGCTAGAGACGAAGCTTTATTTTCGGATATCTTAAGCTTCATGCTATTGCTTGTCAAAAAGATTTGGACGTTCTTAAAAGTGTTTCATGAAGTGGTATGTTGTGTTTCAGTACCTGTGCCGAGCCCGAATCTCATCCGACACAGAGCGGAATGAAACATCACTGTTTCGATAGAATTAGTCCATACCAAGCACTGGTGACTGAAACAGCCTTATTTTGAAACAACGATACAGTTTCTGTGGCTGGCTCGAGATTGAATCTGGTCCGGTTATCTGAGACAGGGACGGAATGAAACACCACTGTTTCGAAACAGTGAACCACAGCCGTTCCGAAACATTGAAACAGTTCCACATATTGACACACTGTATCAAAACATAGAAACAGTGGCCAAGTCTAATGAATAGGAAAAAGAGCCCCGTAATGTTTGAATACTCCATTAGTAGCGTAGCGCTTGACACAGTCACGTCGATTAAATATTTGGGCGTAACATTGCAGAGCGATATGAAGTGGGACAAGCATGTAATGGCAGTTGTGGGGAAGGCGAATAGTCGTCTTCGGTTCATTGGTAGAATTTTGGTAAGATGTGGTTCATCTGTAAAGGAGACCGCTTATAAATCACTAATACTACCTATTCTTGAGTGCTGCTCGAGTGTTTGGGATCCCTATCAGGTCAGATTGAGGGAGGACATAGAAGCAATTCAGAGGCGGGCTGCTAGATTTGTTACTGGTTGGTTTGATCATCACGCGAGTGTTACGGAAATGCTTCAGGAACTCGGGTGGGAGTCTCTAGAGGAAAGGAGGCATTCTTTTTGTGAATCACTACTGAGGAAATTTAGAGAACCAGCATTTGAGGCTGACTGCAGTACAATTTTACTGCCGCCAACTTGCATTTTGCGGAAAGACCACAAAGGTAAGATAAGAGAGATTAGGGCTCGTACAGAGGCATATAGGCAGTCATTTTTCCCTCGTTCTGTTTGGGAGTGGAACAGGGAGAGAAGATGCTAGTTGTGGTACGAGGTACCCTCCAATACGCATCGTATGGTGGATTGCGGAGTATGTATTTAGATGTAGAATAGCAAAGAGGATGACACTCAGGACAGAACCCTGATGCACACTGTTTTCCTGGATAAAGACATCCGACAAGGTAGAACCCACTCACATCTTGAAAACTTGGTCTTTGCCTGAATGAAACAGGGCAGATGGCCATGGAAGCCCCATGTGTAAAGAGTACGGAGGATACCAGGTCTTCAGCAGGTTTCGTAGGCCTTCAAATCGAAAAATACGGTCGGAGTCTGGGAATTTCGCAGGAAACCATTCGTGACGTGGGTGGACAAAGTAACAAGATGGTCAACTGCAGAATGCCGCACTCGAAATCCACAGTGTGCATTCGTCAGTAAATTGCGAGACTCGAGCCACCCTACCAGCCGGGCATGAATCATACATTCCATCATCTTGCAAACTCATCTGGTAAGAGAGATGGGGCGGTAGCTAGGAGGACAATTTTTGTCCTTACTGGGCTTAGGTATGGGCATGAAGGTGGCTTCCCGCCAGTGTCTGGGAAATGTGCTCTCTCCCCAGGTGTGGTTGTATGTGTTAAGCAGAAAGTGCTTGCCCGCAAGAGAAAGGTGCTACAACATCTGAATGGGAATGGCATCTGCCCCTGGGGCAGAGGATCAGGATGTACTGAGAGTATGATCTAGCTCCCTCACAGTAAAGGCGGCATTGTAGCATTCATGATTCGGAGAAGAGAAGAGTATTGCACAAGCCTCCTCTGCTCATTTCCGATGGAGGAAGGCAGGGTGATAGTGGGAAGAGCTCAAAAGTTTCGCAAAATGGCGGCCCAAGGTGTTGGAGATACCAATAGAGTTGGCTCACATGACAGAGGAAGGGGTGGAACTGTTAAAACAGCTAGTGAACAAATCCAGCTAGCTCTTGTGCTATCCTGAAGAACACAATGACACTTTGCACACACCTGTTCATAATGAATGCAGTTTGCCATTGTATGATGATGGTTAAAAATGTGAAGAGCACGTGTCTGTGTGTGAATTGCATCATGACATGCCTCAGTCCACCAAGGAACTGGGAAACAACGTGGTAAAGAGGAAGTGTGAGGAATGGAACGTGCTCCAGCCATAAGGATGATGTTCGTGAAATATTCCATCTGGTTATCACAACTGGGGAAATCTTGGTCTTCACAGGTCACCACTCAGCCTTAGTAAGCTGCCATTTGTGTGTACACGCGGATGGGGTAGGAGTCAGCAATCGGATAGCACACGGGAAATGGCCGCTCGAGTAGGTGTCCGAAAAAAACGGACCACTCCAAGATGAAGCAGTGCAGAAGGATAGGTCCAAATGGGAATAGGTGTGCGAGGAGCCGGAAAGGAAAGTGGGTGTTCCAGTCTTGTTGCAGACAAGGTTAAGTTGGTTAAGAAGGTCAGCCAAGAAGGCATCTCTCTGACAGGTCCTGGAAGAACCTCAAAGGGAATGATGTGCATTAAAGTCACCGAGTAGCAAAAATGGGGGCGGTAGCTGCCCATTAAGCTGAAGGAAGTCTACCCCGGTGATATCAAATGATAGAGGGACATAGATGGTACGGACGGAAAAAGTCAGGTGGGAAAGAAAAAAGTGAATTGCAACAGCTTGAAGATGGGCAGTCAGGGAGACGGTTTGACTGTGAAAGTCATCCTATAAGAGCAGCACGACACCCTCACGAGATGGAATGTCGACCTCGGGGAGGGGGGGGGGGGGGGAAGGTCAAAACAAATTGTTAAGAAATGTGAAAGCTCAAAGCAGTCGTGATGGAGCAATTTCGCTTCCTGAAGGCAGAGTACAAGGGGAAGTTTCAATGCTATAAGCAGCCATATATCCCCTTTGTGGGACCGAAGGCCACGAACATTCCACTGTAGGAGTCTCACGATGATGAGGAGGGGATGTAGTGGGGTGTCACCTCAGTGGCTGCTGAGTGACAGCATACAAAGAGTCGCTACTACAGAGGACAGAAGCAGGAGGATCCTGCACCATGGGGCCCACAGAAGCATTAGCTTGCTTGTGCGGTCGGTCTGTGGAGTCCAACGCCGAAAACAGTTGGTGGTGCGCACCAGCGACACAGAGGCCGGCTGAACTAAGGTATCACGTGGCGACAATGTCAAAGGGGATCTTCGAGTTGGTGAAGGTGAAGACTGCTTGCCTATAGTGGACTTCTTTGAGCCTTTCCGATTAGAGGAAGACTCGGGTGTTGTTTGGCTGGAGGGACGGAAGAAGTCTTCACAGCAGTACTCCTCCTGTCCTTTCCTGTCTACCGGTTGTGTAGCTGGTGGCTTCACCCCTCGAGGCACGAGTTTGACAGTTTGCTGCGCAGCTGGATGGGGGGATGGTGATGCTATCTTGACACTGGACGATTTCATAACCTCGGACCTGAATTGGAAGTAACATGTCTGCGTGGCCATGTCCTTCGTCGAGCGAGGGGTAACAAGAACAGAACTATAGGTGGCAGGTGGGAGAACGCAAGGTTTGCAACTAGCAAGTAACTTGCAAGCGACTGGGTAAGGCACTTTTTCCTTTCCCCGGATCTCTTGGACAGCCCACTCACCAAGACACACGAGTGAATCTCGAGAGGAGGCGGCACGGCCATCATTGCAGTTAATACAGTGGGGAGGAGGACGCAGACAATCACCCTTATGCGCATCCCTACCACAGGTTACACATTTGGCTGGGCGTCGACAAAACGTTCTAGTGCGATTGGAACCGTGACACTGGTAGCAGCACATCGGGTTCGGAATGTACGGCCGGAGTGTGATAATTTTGTCGCGTGCTTTGATCTTGGACGGAAGCCCCACTCTATCAAAGGTGAGGAAAAGAGTGCGGGTGGGCACTAAGGAGAAATCTACCATTTGCATTACGTGATGGACAGCAATGGCACCCTGATCAGAGAGGTAAGATTGGATTTCGGCCTCGGTTAGACCGTCAAGCAACCTGGTGTAAATTACACCACAGGAAGAATTCAAAGTTCTGTGGGCCTCGACACGAACAGGGTAGCCGTGGAGAAACGAGGCAGCAAGCAGTTGTTGTGCTTGAGAATCAGACGTAGTCTCCAAAAGCAAAGT
This sequence comes from Schistocerca piceifrons, assembly GCF_021461385.2. Taxonomy (NCBI): domain Eukaryota; kingdom Metazoa; phylum Arthropoda; class Insecta; order Orthoptera; family Acrididae; genus Schistocerca; species Schistocerca piceifrons. The sequence continues at coordinate 35,141,699 of NC_060146.1, read as the reverse complement.
ACCATTGCATAAATGAGAGCAGGATTTCACAGGGCTGCAATTGCATCAACACCTTATTGAATAATAAACGGATTTACCATAGCAAAGGACTGACCGTCTTCAGTAAGTGAAACCACAAGGAACCGCGGTGCAGCGAGAAGGGCCTTTGAATCGTTAGCCTAATTACGTTTACGCTTCGTAGCCGTTGATTGGGAAGATGATTGACTCATTGTGAGAAAATCCACCACGACTGCCAGTGTCTCTGATGGCGCACTCCTTCCAACTGTGGGCCCCTCTTTGTAATGGGCCGCACCCCCCTTAGGTGATTGTTCACACCTCAGGTCACACCTCCGAAACACCTGGCCGAGGGACCAATCAGCAATTAGGGAAGGCTGCAAGCTCAGGCAATCACCCGTCCCTGGGCCTGGCCTGTACCAGGGGTACACGCGAACTCTACCTGTCAACCTGGGGCTGGGAATTATGCGTTAGCCAGTCAACTGTTACGTGTCAGAAGCATGGGCCAACCTTCAGGAGCCTACAGGGAGGAAGACGAAAAAGAGGTATCTCAAACACAAAAGCAGAGGAACGAGAGAAGGGAAACAAAGAAAGGGCAACAGAGTGAAAAAACAAGGGTGAGACTGCTCTTATGTCAGTGACAGTCAATGCAGAATGTTCCCAATAACATCGTAGACAAGTGAGGGAGAAAAACAGCGAGTGGATAGACATGCAGCACAGAAGGGAAAAAATGCTGCACAGGCTAGGGGCCTGTGGCAGCCAAGCACGAACCTGCCAAAGAGTGGCAAGCCCCCTGTGGGGACAACTGCGGGAAATTGGGAGTTTGTGGGAGGGGACAAGATAAATATAACAATAAAAGAAAAAAACACACAAAATGATGAACAAAAAAAATAATCACAAAAAAACATATCTACAGGAATCGGACAATTCCCTTGACCTATATAGGTCAACCGCAGCTGATAATACCAAAATCCCAACACCTACAGCAAAAACTACGGAAATTGGAATCAGACATTTCCCTTGACCACAGCCGACGATACCAAAACACCAATACCTATATATAAAACTACAAAAATTGGAATCGGTCATTTTCCTTGATTTTTATAGGTCAACCACAACTATTGATACGAAAAAACCAACACCTACAACTACGAAAAACAAAATCAAAACCACAATACCTCAAAAATTCAGATCCCTACGTAGATTAAAACACATTCAATACACAATAAATACACAGAACATTACAACTTGAGGGGGGGGGGGAGGGAGAATTACCACCAACAAATACAAGACGATACCTACAAATACAACCCTCTCATAAACTCCGCACCACAACGACGTCACACACAACATCCTTACATCATAGGTCAAAGCAGATGGGTGGAATCTGACACTTTCGTTGACCCATCCTCTGCTGTTCCGTATCTACATAAACGATTTTGGAGACATTCTGAGCAGCCTTCTTAGGTTGTTTACAGGCCATGTTGTCGTTTACCAGATCAAAAATTGCAAAATGATTTGGAAATCATATCTGTATGTTGCAAAACTTGGCAACTAGCCATACACAACAAAATATGTGAGGTCATCCACGTGAGTGCTAAAAGGAACTCATTAAACTTCGCTTACACGATAAATCAATCAAATCTAAAGGCCGTAAATTCAACTTTATATATAGGAATTACAATTAGGGACAACTTAAATTGGAAACAAAACATGGAAAATGTTGTGGCGAAAGTGAATCAAAGACTGTGCGATTTATTGGCAGAACACACAGAAAATGCAACAGATCTACTAAAGAGGCTGCCTACACTATGCCTGCCTATCATCTTTTGGAGTACTACTGTGGTGTATGGGATCCTTACCTGATAGCATTAACAGAGTACACTGAGATGGTTCAAAGGTAGCAGCATGTTTTGTAATATCTAGAAATAGGGGTGGTCATGATACAGGATTTGGCATGTTCACCATTAAAACAAAGCATTTCTCATTGCAGCAGGATCTTCTCACGAAGTTTCAATCACCACTTTCTCCTCTCAATGCAGAAATATTTTGTTGATGCTGACCTACACAGGGAGAAATGATCATCATAACAAAATGAGAGAAATCTGAGCACACACAGAAAGCTATAGCCGTTCTTTTTTTCTGCGCACATCATTGCTCAAGAATGGAGTAATAGAAAATTGTTGTTAAGGTGGTTCGATGAACTGTCCACCAGGCACTTAAATGTGATATGCAAAATATCCATGTGAATGTAGATGAACTTCAAACAGAAACAGAAACAGACAAAGAGAGAGAGAGAGAGAGAGAGAGAGAGAGAGAGAGAGAGAGTGTGTCCGCGTGTACGCCTGCCTGTCTCAGTGTAAATAAAACATAACATAAACATATATCACAGAGAACATTTATTACAATGTGTACTGACTTGTTTCATGCCACAGCACAAATTGCAGTTCTGATCAATGTAACATGCAAAATTAACTACGTAGCCTCACAGCGTTTAATTTCCTGCCGAATGTTTTTGGAAGTGAGAAAGCTAAAAATAAAGTGCAACCTGGAAATTCCATTTAGGATATAGGACACGTAGATGAGAAAATCACAGTATAAAGAGCTCTGTAACTGTAAGAATAATACAAGAAAAGCTTTATCACTATCAAGATGTGATTATATTACGTACACATATTTCCAAGCTGTGCATTTTCTATAATTTCACTTACACAGTCACAATCATACTAAATAACATACCTGATACTGCCATTAGGTACACACGGCCAAAGTTGCAGAGACCACCAATCAGAAACACCCCTAGCAACATTAATGACATCCTCTTGAGATTCTCTGTTGATTGCTGTGGGTCTGAATCTTTGCTGTATATTACGTCAATAACTTTCCCCAAGCAGAAAGGTACTGCCATTGTTATTGTGCTTGAGATGGCAAGGAGACATATGGCACCTGGTGACATAAGTCTTATCTTCAACACCATATGCAACTATATATAATATGAAGAGTTTTTCGTGTTTTTACAGGGCATACTGCTATAAAAGAATGTAGAAGGATAACTAAATTTTGTGTCAAATTGTATGTGCATAATTAAAGTAACAGAAAACACAGAACTTAAATAAGTAAGAGTTGTTATACACCTAATTACATATTGTTGTAATGTGCTGGGAAAAGATAAGAATCTGTACTTGAGTTTCCAGTTCTCAAACAAATCTGCGCTTACCGGCTAATGTCCACCGTTCAGGTTTTGCCAGAGACAACAATCTTTTCAATTCAGATGCTTTTGGCATTACAAAGGAACTTGTCTGTTCCTGTTTGGTTCTTGATACTAGTTTGCTTTTTCTTGACTGCAATACTGATTTATATCGAACAGAATTCGAGAAAATGTTTCGAAATTTTACAGTTAATTTTGATGACTGCGGAATTCTGGGCGAAATTACTACGAAACGAACAGGCTGTTGCATGCCTGTGGAGTAACTACACAGAAAATGTGTGTTGCATGACAATTTCGATCTTACAGCCTGCATAATGAATGCATAATTTCTGTCTAAATGCCTACACCGGCCGACAACTTCTGATAATTTTCCTTGAAAATACATGTTGACTAATAAATATCGCTATTAGACTGAAATCTTACGGCACATCTACTTTGTTGTTCATCACATATAACAATTTCTATTTTACCACAACAGTCCACAACGCATCTTTCTCTTGCTGTTACATATCACACCGCATGCTTGAAAAGTGCTTCATCATTTCCTAAAACGTTTGTTGTGCCCAACACTATCCCGTTTTCAACATGCTCCCGATGACTTTTATCACATAAACACTAGCTATTCACTTGTTACTTGGTTCGTGTGTTTCCGCTGGGTTGGCACCCCGACATACGAAAGTATATTGTTCTGAAACAGAAGACAGAAGTGGACAGAAGATATCAGTGTGGTGCACTAGTGGTATTGTTGGGTATTGGGAACACGTCTGTTGCCGTCACGCATGGAAGATACTTACGTTAGTTAATAAATGTATTAATAACAAATAGATTTTCAACTAAAATGACGGACAAAAATGTTACTGATGACACGCAAGCGAGTCAGTATGACGAATATGATGATCGTCCAAGTACAAAACCAGAGCGATTTTCCAGCAGGTAGGCCTTATACATAACATTTGAGTCTAAATATACAAATGGTAATTAAAACGCCTATTATATCATAAACCAAGAAATTATGTTCTGGATGTTCCCAATGAAATATAAATGATTCTTATTGGGTAGTTATGAAGTTCATCGTTTGGAGATAATGGTACGGGATTGTGCAATACAATAAAGCCGCAACATCTTTCTCTCTCTCTCTCTCTCTCTCTCTCTCTCTCTCTCTCTCTCTTTGTAGTAACTAAAGATATTGGGTTTCGCATCAGGTTTTATATTCCTAGAAAAGAATGAAATGCACAACTGTAAAACTGCTTCACACTGCCCATGGTAACAAAATATCTAACAGAAAGCAGAAGTGTTTTTGTAATGCAAAATAACAACGTCATTGATACTAGGAATTCGTGAAGTAATTGTGGAATAGAAACAAATAGTTAGTTACAAATCTGTAGATAACCAACAAGTAGCTGTCATTTTGCTGAACAGTGTGAAACCGGAGGGGTGGTATTGGTAGGTCCAATGTTTCTCTTGGTTTATGCACATAGTGTAAAAATTTGTTTTTTGTCGTGCATTAGAATCATGAGCATCATCTGTTATGTGCAACAAGCTTAAAAATTCAATTGGATATTTCTTAATTGCCATAAAGTCAGTCTCGCATGGAATTCCCTTTTTTAAAGTTAGTAGGTTATAAACTACCCCTGACATTGAATATGGAATACACAGATGTAGATATGTACCTTATTGGAGCTGCCATTTTTGGTGCTTAAGAAGTGATAAATGACAGAAAAAAATCCTAGGATGAAGATGTGATCATTCCCAGACTGTTTAAATGTGTTGTGCTAAAAAAAGGAAGAAAAAAGAGAGAGAGAGAGAGAGATAAGTTTGGAATCTAAATTTATTCATTTTCAGCTTAATTCTATTACTTATAAGGAGAAGACTTGTAACAGTTTTCCTCGCATAATTAAAATATGATTGTTGTTGTGCTAGTTCACAGATTTGAAAATCTTAGCCATTTATGAATTTAATGCTTATTTAAGGCTGTTGCTGTTGCATCCTACCCAAGGATAGAGCCAACTAAAATTTTTATGATTGTTTTGAATGGTGTGGCAGCTCATACATTAATTTTTCATGTTTGTTAACTTTAGTAACAGTTTTATCCAATTCAGTAACACACTACGGCCTTGGGCATGTTATCTTACGCAAGTTGGGATTACAGCCTCCATGCATGTGTCCCTTGTCCTTTCTCCTTGGTAAAATTCACTGAAATGCCGTGTGTATGATATGTTTGATAAACAAGACAATCTAGATTGTGTTCAACTGTTATTACTGATTTTGGCCAAATTAGGCCACCTTCTGATTTAAGATAAAAACACAGAACTACTGCAGCCTGGCAGAGTGTCCATAAACCTACCTTCAGACTACTCTCAAATAGTGTGCGGGAAAAGTGGATCTTCAGTCTTTTTGTATGAGCTCTAATTTCCCTTATCTTACTACAGTGATCATCTCTCCACATGTAGGTTGGCAACAACAAAATATTTTCGCATTCAGAGGAAAATATTGGTTTTGAAATTTTGTAAAGAGATCTTGTCACAACAAATAAATCACCTTTGTTTTAATGATTGCCACTCAACTCACATATCATATCCATGGCGCTCTTTCCCCACTATTTTGCAATTTTAAAAAATAAGCTGCCCTTCTTTGAACATCTTAAATGTTCCCCGTCAGACCAGTCTGCCAAGGATCAGATATCATGCAGCAATACTCCAGAAGAGAATGGACAACTGTAATGTAGGCAGTCCATTTTGTAGACCTGTTGCATCTTCTAAGTATACTGCCAATAAAACCCAGTTTTTGGTTTGCCTACTACACAACATTATCTGTGTGATCGTTCCAGTTTAATTTGTTAGTAATTGCAATTGCTAGATGTTTAGTTGACAGAATTTAGATTTGTAGGATTTATTGTGTAACCAAAATTTAACCGATTCTTTATAGTATTCATCTGGATTTTCATTATGGAAATACGGAAGTGTCCGATCCCGCCCGTCTGCTTTGACCCATGATGCCACAAATATGGCGGAAATGACGACAAACCACGATTCCAATATGGCGCACATAAAGTCGGCACGTACACATCATGAGAACGAAAATACATCGAAAAACAAACACACACTTTCCACAAAAAGCCTAATGAGACTAACGGGATAAGCGCGGGAAATTGGGTGTTTTGGGTAGGGGAAAACTAAATATAAACAAATTTAGACCCCCCCCCCCCCCATACAAAACCACACAAAACGACGAAAAAAACCAACATCACAAAACTCCCCAAATTCCACTAAACACAATATCATCTGGAATCGGACACTTCCCTTGACCTATATAGCTCAACAGCAGCTCTCGATCCCATAAATTAGGATCAAACACTTCCCTTGGCCTATATAACTCAAAAACATCTCCTGATACCAATATCAACATACACAGCCATACATTGAGATCGAACCCTTCCCTTGACCTGCACACTGTTAAAACATCTCCTGATACCAGTATCAACATACACAGCCATACATTGAGATCGAACCCTTCCCTTGACCTGCACACTGTTAATTTTATCCGTCATATCCATTCCTGAACAAAAACAACAACCGATTAATTGTACTAAAATTACCACACGATGTACAGCGAACAACACTAAATTAACCTTCACACAAAATCGTTAACTCACTGAAACGAATTCCACTAGAAACACAGCCAACACTCGAACAATTCTGGATAATGAGCAAAAGCAAACTGAGCACAATCAACCACAACACAACGACATCTACAGACACGCCACACTCACAAACCAAACTCCGCGCTGTCATGATGTCGCACAAGACGACACCCTTACGTCACGGGTCAAAGCAGACGCGTGGGATCGTACGCTTCTGTCGACCCTTAATTATTTACAGTCAATTACTACATTTTGTACCATACAGGTATCTTGTCTACATCATTATGTCATTATGAAATTGGTTTGATCTGATGAATTTACTATGGTGTAAATTGCTTAGTTGATATGGGGTAAGGGACCAAGCAATGAGGTCATCGGTCCCTAGATTGGAAGGACAGCATCATCTGCAAACAGTCTAAGATGGCTGCTCACATTGTCACTTAAATCATTTATATGGCTTAGGAACAGCAGAGGACCTACAACATTACCTTGGATGACTCCAAATACAACTTCTATTTTGCTCAATGACTCGGTTACCATGAGCTGCGACGTTCCTGACAGGAAATCATGAATCCCGTCGCACACCTGAGATGATACTCCGTAGGTGCTTTGATTAAAAATCTTTCATGAGAAAAAGGTATCAACAGCTCTCTGAAAACCTAGAAATATGGACTAAATTTGAAATCTCCTGTTAATAGCACTCATTGCCTGGTGTGAATAGAGAACTAGTTATGTTTCATAACAATGATATTTTCTGATTCCATGCTGTGTATCAGTAGATCATTTTCTTCGAGGGAATTCACAATATTTGTACACAGGATATGCTTCAAAATGCTACTGCAAATCAACATCAGCAATGTGGATATGTCAATCAGTGGATTACTCTTGCTTCCTCTTTGATGTAGGTCAGTAGATTACTCCCGCTACCTCTTTGGTATAGGTGTGACGTGTGCAACTTTAGTCTTTAAGTAGAAATCTTCCTTCGAGCAAGTGGTTGTATATGATTGCTAAGTATAGAGCTATTATATCAGTGTAATGTGAAAGGAACTGAATTGGTATACGATCTTGCCCTCATCAAGTGATTTATGCTGCTTTGCCACACCAATGACATCTACTCCTGAGTTACATTGGCAACTATTCACGATTCAAATTCAGGAATATTCACTTGGCCATCTTCAGTGGCCATGTGAATAATGGGAAAGTCCCTTTTGCTGAGATGTGGAACATAAGGTCTCCTGTTGTTGTGGTCTTCCGTCCTGAGACTGGTTTGATGCAGCTCTCCATGCTACTCTATCCTGTGCAAGCTTCTCCGTCTCCTAGTACTTACTGCAACCTACATCCTTCTGAATCTGCTTAGTGTATTCATCTCTTGGTCTCCCTCTACATATTTGACTATGGTCTCCTATGTATCTTTTATTTTATTTACACGTCAAGTTCTGTAGGACCAAATTGAGGAGCAAATCTCAGAGGCCATGGAACGTGCCAGTACATGAAATTACAACATAAAAGTATTAACAGATAAAAATAAATGTTTATGAAACTGAAAAAAGTCAGTCCACAAGTTTAAGTAAACATAATCAACACTGCAACAAGAATCAGCTTACTTTTTCAAGGAACTCTGTGACAGAATAGAAGGTGGGCGTGACCCATGAGGAAACTCTTCAGTTTCGATTTAAAAGCGCATGGATTACTGCTAAGATTTTTGAATTCAAGTGATAGCTTATTGAAAATGGATGCAGCAGTATACTGCACACCTTTCTGCACAAGAGTTACGGAAGTCTGATCCAAATGCAGGTTTGATTAACTGAGTTAAAGCTTCTTACTCCTGGTAATAAGCTAATATTGTTAAACAAGAAATGACAGTAAGGAATATACTGTATATATTGAGAGAACAGTGTCAAAATACCCGGACTCGTGAACAGGGGTCGACAAGAGGTTCATGGACTTACACCACTTTTTGCCCAAACTGCCCGTTTCTGAGCCAAAAATATCCTTTTAGAATGGGAAGAGTTTTGTGCAAAAATGGTGCATTAAACAGGATCTGAGAGTTAGTCCTAAGAAGACTATTGTGCTAAAGTCCTTCGATGAAAATCTACCTGTGAAGGGGATAGTGAAACATCTAGGGGTAACCTTGGATGAGAAGCTAACTTGGACGTCTCACATTAAGGGCATCTGCTCCAAGGCACAAAGTACTCTAGTGAGTACTAGGAGGGCTTGTGGCAAAAACTGTGGCCCAAGCCCAAGGGGTATGCACTGGATATACACCACAGTGGTTAGACCTAGGATTTCCTATGGGGCCGTAGTGTGGTGGAAGAAGGTAGAACAACAGGTTGCTGCTAAGGTGCAGAGATTGCCCTGCTTAGCCATAATGGGTTGAATTAGCAGCACACCAACCACTGGAATGGAAGCCATGCTGGATATGTCTCCACTTCAACTTTGTGTCAAGATCGAGGCAGCAGCTGGGGCACACAGACTTAAAACTGGCAAAAACTGGGTCTCATTCGGATATCCAGAATCACACACTAACATAGTGAGTGAGGTAAATATAGGAATGGCGGGGGAATGTCTGCTGACTGTATAACAGCTCCCAACTGCTTCGACTTACAACATAATAATTGCAAGTAGGGAGCAGTGGGAAAAAACAGTTCGACACCATACGGGGGACATCATTTGGTTCACCGATATTTGGTTCACCGATGGGTCAAAAACAGACAAAGGCATTGGGGCAGGGGTGTACGGGGTTCAGCCAAGACTGGAGAGCATCATCTCTCTAGGAAAACTGGCCTCTGTATTCCAAACCGAAATTACTGCAATGAGGGCATGTGTGGAGGAGAATATGTGTAGGTGCTACAATGACTGTAGCATCTACATCTATTCAGACAGCCAGGCAGCCCTGAAATCATTGGCAACTCCTGAAACAAGTTATAAGATTGTTGCAGATTGCCACAAGGCTCCGGTGGAGCTAGGGGGAAGGTATAGGGTAAACCTAGTGTGGGTCCCTGGCCACTCAGGGATCTGTGGCAATGAACAAGGCGATAGATTGGCTAGGGTGGGACAACAACTCCATTTATTGGACCAGAACCTGTCCTAACAATCACCAAGGCTATGATCAAATTAGAACTACAGAACTGGCTTAGGAAACAGCGTGTAGGGTATTGGACCGAGGTCGATTAACAAAAACATGGTAAGGTAATGATGCCCAAGCCATGTTTTAAAAGCAGCTCTGTAATCCTGGGATTGAACAGGAAAGAGATCAAACTCATGACTGGACTGATGACCGGCCATGGGAACTTCAAAAAACACATACACACAATGGGATAATGGAAGAGGACCCTAAATGTAGGATCTTTGATGAGGGTGAAGAAAATGCATCACACCTAATCTTCAAATGCATGGCATTGGAGAGTAAACGACACAGAATCTTCAGGACCACTAGACCTGAAGAAATTGTGTCTAACAAAAAACTGGTAGAGGGACTCCTTGCACTATTTAAGGATACTGGTTGGCTTTACTAGCTATACAGTGAGCGATACCGCACAGTAAACCTAGTTTCGGTGCGGCCAGTGGCGGATCAGACCTAAGCTGTTTTAGCTTCCCTATTAAAGTCAATCAATCAGTGGGAAGAGTTACCCCAGAATATAATACCATACCACATAAGCGAATGAAAATAAGCGAAGTAGACTAATTTTCGTGTGGAACGATCACTCGCTTCAGATACCGTTCAAATAGTAAAAATGGCAGCATTAAGTCTTTAAACAAGATCTTGAACATGTGCTTTCCATGGCAATTTGCGATCTATTTGAACACCTAGAAATTTGAACTGTTCAGTTTTACTAATCATATGCCCATTCACTGAAGTTAAAAGGTCAGGTTTCGTTGACTTGTGTGTTAGAAACTGTAAAAACTGAGTCTTATGTTGCACATGAAATCCTTTGCTACAAACCTAGTGTCATCAGCAAAGAGAAATATTTTAGAGTTACCTATAATACTAGAGGGCATATCATTTATATAAATAAGGAACAGGAGTGACCCCAACACTGATCCCTGGGGCACCCCTCCACTTGACCGTACTCCGCTCAGACTCCACATCACATCCATTCTCAACACTGTGAATAATGACCTTTTGCTGTCTGTTGCTAAAGTAAGAGGTGAACCAATTGTGAGATACTCCCCGTATTCCGAAATGGTCCAACTCCTGGAGCAATATTTTGTAATCAACACAAACAAACACCTTAGTTAAATGGAAAAAAATATGCCTTGCATTCGAAACCTTTTGTTTAACCCATCCAGTACCTCACAGAGAGATCAGTAAACTGCAAACTGATTTTATATTGTCAACCTTGTGCTGCTGACCAGACACTTCCTTCACAACTGACCACATGGTTTTAATTTCATCCTGTGAATAAGCTATTCTGTTTGCATGTCACATACTCTTTTGCCTTCCTAATAACATTTTAAGCATCTCACAATACTGTTTGTAAAGGGCTACTGCAGCTTGATTGTGACTACTTCTAACACGTTTATATAATTCCTGTTTTGTTCTACATGATATTGTTATCCCACTAGTCAGCCACCCAGGCTGCCTATTTCTGCTAGTAGACCATTTAGAACATCTAATGGAAAGCAAATCTCAAAGAGCATGAGAAATTTATATTTATCATCTATGTTATCGACACTATGAACATCCTGCCACTCTTGCTCCTTCACAAGGTTTAAAAAAAACTCTCTATTGCTGTTGGCTTAACTTTCGTACATTGTTTGTAATTACATGTGACATTTGTTTGAGTACAAAAGCCTTTTAGTACTAAAATTTGTGCATCATGGTCTGAAAGGCCGTTCGCGCTTTTACTGACAGAATGCACATCTAGTTGTGGAAATGGAAATGCCGTGTGACTAGGGCCTCCTGACGGGTAGACCATTCACCTAGTGCAAGTCTGTAGAGTTAATGCCATTTCGGCAACTTGCGTGTCGATGGGGATGATATGACGATGATGAGGACAACATGACACCCAGTCCCGGAGTGGAGAAAATCTCCCACCCAGCCGGGAATCGAACCCGAGCCGTTAGGTTGGACATTCTGTTGCGCTGACTGCTCAGCTACCAGGAGTGGACATCTAGTAATGAAGAATGAGTAAAACTATTGTCTATGGCTGTGCAACTGTTTCCCTGCACCCTAGTTGGGAAAAACACGGTCTGCATCAGATCATATGTATTAGGAGATCTACCAACATCCTTTTTGTTACACCATCATGCACAAAATTTATATTGAAGTCACCCCATATAACTAATTTCTGGTAATTCCTACAAAGTGAATCAAGAGCCCTCTCTAGCTTGAGCAGAAATGCTTTGAAATCAGAGTTAGGGGACCTATAAACAACAACAATTAGAAGTTTAGTTTCACTAAATTCAACTGCCCCGGCACAGAATTCTAGTATCTGTTCAGTGCAGTGCCGTGATACGTCTATGGACTCGAGTGGAATACAGTTTTTTACGTACATAGCCACTCCCCCACCCCGCACGAACTCCTTGAAAAACAGCCAGCTAATCTGTATCCTGGTAAAGGAAGCCTCTGAACTGTCAAATTATTTAAGTGTGCTCCGACATACCAATAATTTCAGACTCAACATCTGTAAGCAGTTCACTAACTTTATCTCTAATACCTCTTGTATTTTGATAAAATATGCTAATTCCTTCTCTACTTGGAAACAAGACATACTCTGAAGGTGAGCCCGTAGAGAGACATCCTTTAAGCACGTATACCTATCAGCTGACTTCAATCTAAAAAAGGTGCACCTCTAACACCATCTACTACAGGAATTTTTCCATGAGTGATCCCACTGCCACCAGGAAAGTGTGTTGGGACCCTTGATGTTCATGTTGTATATTAATGACCTTGTGAACAATACGTATAGTAACCTCAGATTTTTTGCTGGTGATGCAGTTACCTATAATGAAGCACTGTTTTAAAGAAGCTGCATAGATATTCAGTCTGGTCTTAATAAGATTTCAAAGTGGTCCAAAGATTGGAAACTTGCTTTAAATTTTCAGAAATGTAAAACTATCTACTCAAAAAACGAAGAAACGTTGTAGCCTATGACCATAATATCAATTAGTCACTGTGGGCATCAACCAATTCATACAAATATGTGTGTGTAACACTTTGTAGGGACACGAAATGGAATGACCACATATAATCAGTCATGGGTAAAGCAGGTGGTAGACTTCGGTTTATTGGTAGGATATTGGGGAAGTGCAATCAATCTACATAGGAGATTGCATACAAATCACTTGTGTGTCTGGTTCTAGGATATTGCTAAAGTGTGTGGAACCCATACCAGATAGAACTAACTGGTGATATTGAATATACAGGGTGGTTCATTGATACTGACTGGGCCAAATATCTTACGAAATAAGCATCAAACGAAAAAACTACAAAAAACAAAACTCGTTTAGCTTGAAGGGGGAAACCAGATGGCACTATGGTTGGCCCGCTAGATGGCGCTGCCGTAGGTCAAACGGATATCAGCTGCGTTTTTTAAAATGGGAACGCCCCCCATTTTTTATTACATTTTCGTGTAGTGTGTAAAGAAATATGAATGTTTTAGTTGGACCACTTTTTTCGCTTTGTGGTAGATGGTGCTGTAATAGTCACAAACGTATAAGTACGCGGTATCACGTAACATTCCGTCAGTGCGGACGGTATTTGCTCCGTGATACATTACCTGCGTTAAAATGCACTATTTACCAATTGCGGAAAAGGTCGATATCGTGTTGATGTATGGCTGTTGTGATGAAAATGCCCAACGGGTGTGTGCTACATATGCTGCTCAGTATCCTGGACGACATCATCCAAGTGTCCGGACCGTTCGCTGGATAGTTACGTTATTTAAGGAAACGGGAAGTTTCCAGAATGAAATTTTCACTCTGCAGCGCACACTCTGCTGCAGAGTGAAATTGCCATTCTGGAAACATCCCCTAGGCTGTGGCTAAGCCCTGTCTCCGTAATATACTTTCTTTCAGGAGTGCTAGTTCTGCAAGGTTCGCAGGAGAGCTTCTGTAAAGTTGGGAAGGTAGGAGACGAGGTACTGGCAGAAGTGAAGCTGTGAGGACGAGGCGCGAGCCGTTCTTGGGTAGCTCAGTTGGTAGAGCACGTACCTGCGAAAGGCAGAGGTCCCGAGTTCGAGTCTCAGTCCGGCACACAGTTTTAATTTGCCAGGAAGTGTTCAGCCACATATGAAACGCCAACTACGACCTGCAACAAATGATGATGCCCAAGTAGGTGTTTTAACTGCTGTCGCAGCTAATCCACACACCAGTAGCAGACAAATTGCGCGAGATTTGAGAATCTCAAAACTGTAGGTGTTGAGAATGCTATGTCAACATCAACTGCTCCCGTACCATATTTCTGTGCACCAGGAATTGCATGGTGATGACTTTAAATGTCATGTACATTTCTGCCCAAGAGAAATTACGGTACGATGACAGATCTTTTTGCACGCGTTTTATTTAGCGACAAAGCGTCATTCACCAACGGCAGTAACGTAAACCGGCATAATATGCACTATTGGGCAACGGAAAATCCACAATGGCTGCGACAAGTGGAACATCAGTGACCTTGGCAGGTTAATGTATGGTGCGGCGTTATGGGAGGAAGGCTAATTGGCCCCCATTTTATCGATGGCAATCTAAATGATGCAATGTATGTTGATTTCCTGCGTAATGTTCTACCAATGTTACTACAAGAAGTTTCACTGCATGACAGAATGACGATGTACTTCCAACATGATGGATGTCCGGCACATAGCTCGCGTGCGGTTGAAGCGGTATTGAATAGCATATTTCATGACAGGTGGATTGGTCGTCGAAGCATGATACCATATCCCGCACGTTCACTGGATCAGACATCCCCAGATTTCTTTCTGTGGGGAAAGTGGAAGGATATTTGCTTTCGTGGTCCACCGACAACGCGTGACAACATGCGTCAATGCATGTGCGAACATTACAGAAGGCGAACTACTCGCTGTTGTGAGGAATGTCATTACACGTATTGCCAAATGCATTGATGTTGACATACATTATTTTGAGCATTTATTGCATTAATGTGGTATTTACAAGTAATCACGCTGTAACAGTATGCATTCGCAGAAATAAGTTCACAAAGGTACATGTATCACATTGGAACAACCGGAATAAAATGTTCAAACGTACGTGTGTTGTGTATTTTAATTTAAAAAACCTACCTGTTACCAACTGTTCCTCTAAAATTGTGAGCCATATCTTTGTGACTATTACAGTGCCATCTATCCCAAAGCGAAAAAAGTGGTCCAACTAAAACATTCATATTTCTTTACATACTACACGAATATGTAATAAAAAATGGGAGTTCTTATTTTTAAAAAACACAGTTGATATCCGTTTGACCTATGGCAGCGCCATCTAGCTGGCCAACCATAGCACCATCTGGTTTTCCCCATTCAAGCTAGACAAGTTTCGTTCTTTGTAGTTTTTTCGTTTGATGCTTATTTCGTGAGATATTTGGCCCAGTCATGATCAATGGACCACCCTGTATACAGAGGTGTGCATAAATGGTCACAGGTTTGTTTAATTGTGGGAAAGTGTCACAGAGATATTAAAGGAACTGAACTGAAAGACTCTTGAAGATAGGTGTAAACTATCCTGAGAATGTCTGTTAACAAAGTTTCAAGAACCAGCTTTAAATGATGATTCTAGGAATATACTACAGCCCCCTATGGGGTATTACTTGTATGGGGGTCGTGAAGGTAAGATTAGAATAATTACTGCACACACAGAGGCAGTCAATCAATCATTCTTCCCGTACTCCATATGTGAATGGAATGAATGAACAGGAAGAAATCCTAATAACTGGTATAATGTGACACACCCTCTGCCATGCACTTCAGTCGTTTGCAGAGCATAGATGTAGATGCAGAGTGTAGTCAAATTAAATCAAACAATGTTGAGGAAAGTAGACCTGGAGGTGCCATACTAAAAATGGATTTTTGCTGTCTAGGCATTTGGGAAGGTTGTGGTTCTGTTTTGCCATCCAGATTTAGGTTTCCCACAGTTTCCTGAACAACTTGAGACAAATGTTTGGATGGTTCCTTTCAAAGGAATCTCCCCATCTGAGCGTGTGCTTGGTCTCTAACCATTATGTCTTTGGTGGAATTATAAATCAATCTTCTTCCTTCCTTCATTCCTTTTAACTAACTAGCAATCCTTTTGCTTTGTTCTTCTAATTCAGGTATAGGAATTTTGCTGTTAGGAAGCAGAAGCAACAGTGCTAATGGCAGAGGGTATCTAGCAATCTGAAATTTCTTTCAATGTCACATTGTTTTAATAGAACCTGTTTTTTGCAGTTCTACTGTTGGAGTTCCCCCCAAATCGACACAGCTTAAGGTGGAAATGCAGACACTGTATCTCGATAGTGAGACTGAGAGTATAGTATTGGAGGCACTCAGGAAGCTGCGTGGTCCGGTATGTCTGTTTTGCACCACTGCTTTTAAAAAATAAACTGTCTCTGTGTGAACTACTTATTTAAAGCATTTTACATTTTGTGGACCAAGACAGAATAAAAAGCATTGTATACTTATGGCAGTAAGATGTAGCATATCTTCGATGTTTTGTTTTGTGTTATTATTATTTATTTCTCTCATTGACTGTAATAGTGCCTTTACCTTTCTTACCCCACTTGCCAGCACTGTGCACATATGTAGAACACCTTTCATTAACAGTAATTAATTTTGTTGTAATATTTGTATATGTACTTCATCTGACAATGTTTCTTTAACAGCAGATCCAAGAAATTGTAAGGAAGATATATAAAGTACAAAATGTTCTCTAGGCATTTTCAGTCTGACCGCCCATGTGTAGTTTCAAACATGTTCGAAGTGACTGTCATCATACTTGAAACACTTCTCGTTTTCAAAAAATGCACTTGATACTGTTGATGATTATATCCTGTGTTCTACAACATTCACTTTAAACGCATGGTACTGAAACTTCCTGACAGATTGAAACTGTGTGCTGGTGTAGGACTCAAACCCAGAACTTTACATTTACAGGCTGTGCTCTCACCAAATTCAGTCCCATAGAAGTGAATTTTTTGATTTAAGTTTTGGTCTGGTACACAGTTTTAATCTTCAAAGAAGTTTGAAAGTGGCATACTCCCCACTGCCAAATGAAAGACTCATTCTGTTATCACTGTATTACCGTTTACCTCCCTCAGAACTTCACGCTGCGTGACCAGTCGTCATACCGGGACAAAGGGGGAAGGCTGAGTTGCCAGTATTGGATGGATCGAGGCCAACTCAGAGTTCAAGGTGGCGTCGACTACTCCGCCAGACCGAAGCAAAAGCAAGATGCACAGACTATCGCCAACATTTTTGCTCTGGGAAGACTCGAGGGGTGAGTGTCTTTGATATAAATTGCTGTTGGCTCCATAAATACATGACTGTGAGGAAAATGATTTTTATGCTGTAATGCAGTGTGAAGAATTGTGGCTAGCTGTCTGGCATTGTGGAGGTGGGGAAAAAAGTGGCCAAAAAGGAGGAGGATTGGTCAGAGATGGATGGGTGTGTTGACTGAGGGCATCAAATAAACAGGGGGAAGACAAGAGTGGGGAGGAGATAGGACAGAGGGGGGTGGAAACTGTTGGGTGGAGGGTGTTGGGCAGTATGTTACCACAGGTTCGGGCCGGGATGATTATAGAAGCAGAAATGTGCTGTATCAACACTGTATCAGTGATTCACGCATGACACAGATTTCGTAACTGTGTGGATTGTTGATGTAGTATTTGATCCCCAAATAGTTATATTTATTCCTATTGATCCCACTTCATCCCTCAGCCTGACACACTGTAGTGTTTAGTTTTCCGCACCTGCCCATGCCATGCGAACTTTTGATCTTCAGCCTAATCCAGCTCCCACCCCTCTCCTTTTGCTTATTGCATCCCATACCTTATCATTCCTTTTCTCCTACATTTCTGTACTTTAATGTAATTGTGTGTATTTTTATGCGGTTTCACATAGTTTCATCTATGTTAGTGTATTTTTACATACAGGGTGACATAGAATAACGGGAATGTTTGAAATGAGTAGTGGCAGCCATGTGCAGGTGGCAGCACTGCAGGTTCGTGACGGTTAGTGTGTAAACAGTCTGTCATTTCAGTAATCATAGCTCAGTGGAATGCACAATAGTGTGCGTTAGCCATAAAAATGTTTTATAAAAGCAATGATAGTTTGATAGCAGCACAGAGGGAGTTTTGATGTTTTTATAATTTAGGACGTCATGATGCTGTTCTGTCAAAATGTGATAAAATGTTGGATTAATAACTTTGAGGAGACTGGTCTGCCCTCAAGAAGAAACCAACAGGACAACCAAGAAGTGTGTGTTCTCCAGTGAACATTGATGATCTGTGCAAGTCTGTCTTACGGAGCCCACGGCATTCAATTTTTAAGCAAGCAGCAGTGGTTGGTATGTCCCGGGAGAGTGTTTGCAGAATTCTTCATCTTGATTTAAAATTTCATGTGTACAAACTGCAGACGGTGCAACAATTGAAGGACAAAGATTACCGATTACAAATAGGATTCTATCAACAAATAACAAAAATAAACAATGATAATGGATTTCTAAACAAGTTATGGATGTCAGATGAGGCACATTTTCATCTCACAGTTTTTGTGAATAAACATAACTACCGTTGCTGGGCAAACTCAGATACTTATGACGTTCACGAACACCCTTTACATGCTAGTAAAGTGACAGTAGGGTGCGGTGTTTCATCACACGGGATTATTGAACCCTATTTTTTTGCAAATGAACAGGGAAACACAATAACTCACAATGCCGATCATTTCGTGTAGATGTTACAAACTTTCATTACACCAGCAATGAACAACTTTCCAAACATTCAAGAAGCCTGGTTTCAACGGGACTGAGCGACATCACACACTGCACGGCAGTCAATGGCATATGTGTCAGAAATGTTTGGCAACCATTTGATCTCACAATTCGATAACATTCCTGGCCTCCTAGATCGCCAGATTTATCAGTTTGTGATTTTTCTTTTTTTTCCCTTGTGGGGCTATCTCAAGAGCAAAGTCTACATGACTTGAACAAGAACCCTGGATGAGTTAAAACAGAGAATTCGGGATGCAATTCACAGTATCCCAGCTGAGATGTTGCAGCGGTCAATGAGGAATCTCAACAGCAGGTTTCACGAATGTATTCGTACAGGAGGATGCCATCTAAAGGACGTAGTGTTTAAAAAAATGATAAATGCCATCAATGTTTCTTAAATGGCAATGTTGTAAGGTTTCAATTACTGTGAATGCAATTTCTTTCTTTTTTCATCACTTCTAGTTTTATTGGATTGTGGAAATGTTCCTGTTTTTCTGTGACACCCTGTATTTTTGCATATTTTTACATATCTGTGCATATTTTTTTTTTGTGTGTGCATGTTTGTGCATGTCTTTACATACTTTTTATTCATTTTTACAAGCCTTGTCACTTACCCAGCTCCTCTCTCTACCATCAACTCTTATTTTGTTCATTTCTGTTTCTTTCCTGTTTTCTTTGCACCATTCCTGCCACAATGCAGCCCTACTCTATCTTTCTGCACCAGTTCTGAAAAGTATCACTTTCCCTGGCTAAAACCCACTCCCACATCCCATTTTTAAAATGCCTCCTAAACCAAGGAATGCCCCCAAACAGCCTAACGGTAAAGATTCCTTTCTCTGTATCCCACCCCTTCCTTTCACAGTGACCTACATCTTTTCAGATTCTTCCCCCACAAACCTGTTACTGCAAAAACACATCTTCATGGCACAGGCATCGTGGAACCACCTCTGATCCCTCCACAACATACTACTACTGTGTAATCCCTACTCCTTTTATTTGATCTCCGACATTTAATCCCTTGCCCTCCAGCAAATGGTGGATTCCAGACACTGCTTCCATAAGTTATTTAACCTGCTGACATCCTATTTCCTCCTTGGGGCACCACTAGCCAGCCCCTATTGTACCCACCCGTTACAGCATCTAAACTTGTGTAGATGGCCTTTTCAACTTGCTACATTACCCAAAACTCCCTAACAACTCTCCACCAAATCCACAGTTGAAAGTTTCTGATAACACTGTTGTTAACCATTCCACCAAGACCTTTAGCTCCACAGAAGTTTCAGTCCTATCTAAATGCCTCACCTTTAGCCTTACTCACAATTTTAACCATGCCGAGCTTGTTAAAGACCTACTCTCCTCCTGATCCTTGCAATGGAAACACTTCTTTGCCACCAGTCCCTCCAACCAAAACCACCCCAATTACTAGAGTGAGCCCTGCCTCTTCCAGTTCATACCACCATCCAACCGTGCCCCCCCCCCCCCCCCCTCGCTCCCACCTAACCATCCGCTGGTCACCTTCCAGGAATTTCTTACCTCCAACTTATCCACACCATCCTTCCCCAGGTCCCTTCTTCACAACACCAACCTTTCAGTAGAAGAAAGAATAGCCATACACAACCTCAAAACAAATCCTGACCTAATCATTGTACCTGCAGACAGAGGTTCAACCACTGCTGTTATGAATTGCAGTGACTACTTGGCCTCCATCGATCATCTGATTACTCCACCTATAAACTTTGCCAGAGTTATCCCATCCCAGAAGTCCAACACAAGCTGCAATCCCCCACTTAAAGCCTTAGGCTCTTACCAGAATGTCTCTCTCGAATCCATTTCCCTCTTCACCCCTACGAAACCCTGCACACCCACCTTCTACATGCTCTCCAAAATCCACAAACGCAACAATTCTGGACGTCCCATTGACTGGTTATTGTGCCCCCACTGAAGGAATTTCAGCCGTCATTGATTAATACCTCCAACCAATTGCCCGCAATCTAGCCACCCACATCAAAGACATCAACCACTTCCTTCACCAACTCTCCCACATCCCCACCCCTTTACTCATCACTGTTGACGCCACCTCCCTATACACTAACATCTCTCGTGCCCATTGTCTTACCGCCATTGAACGCTACTTTTCACAATATCGTTCAGACTCCAAACTCACTACCTCATTTCTCATGCACTTCATTGACTTTATCCTAAACCACAACTACTTCTCCTTCGAAGAAAAGGTGCATAAGCACATCTGTGGCACAGCCGTGAGCATCCACAAGGTCTCCTGCTATACCGACAAAGTCTGGTTCAGGTTCATTGATGATATCTTCGTGACCTGGATTCAGGACCGAGACACCCTATACCCTATCTTTGTTCCTTCACAACTTCAACACCTTCTCTCCCACCCACTTCACACGGTTCTCCTCAACCCAGCATCCTACCTTCAAAGACGTTGACCTCCTCCTCTCTGGTGGCTCCGTCCACACCTCGTTCCACATTAAACCCACAAACCACCAACAGAACCTGTATTTCGACACGTGTCATTCCTTTCACACCAAAAAGTCTCTCTCTAATAAACAGGCCTAGAAAAAAATGTGCCCAAAGGGGGGAGGGGCAGTTGTTAGGTGATGGGTGATGAACCTGAAACTGGGACAGGCAGGCACAGAGACTGACTTCATTGCTTCTTGTCCGTGCAGCTCTGCTGCAGCCTTGCTCGCAGTTGCCTCACAACACTGAGTCAGGTAGTAGAGCCGTAACTCCCACGGCTGCGTGTGGAGCGAGACCACATTCAGTGTAAGTGGTAGTCTGTTGTGTTGCCCAGGTCAGACCACAGTCCCATGACTGCAGAACAATGCCTGGCATTGGCAGAACCCAATTGCTTAGACCTGGAAGGCCTTCATTTGTACCTCGGACGCTGTGGGTGTATCTCCAGCAGAATGTCATGTTGAGATGGTGGTACAGCACTGGTGGTCTCGGCCAAAGGCCACCCCGCAGCGGTCGTTGGCTTGTAACCTTACTGCATTGATACAGCTGTTTCAAGAGCATGTCGGTGACTCTGTGCCAGACGACAATCTGTAGCCTGTGCTGACAGCCCGGTCGGCTGATCCAGTAGTGTTTATGCAGTAGTCTGGGCCCTGTTAATGTGGACTACTGGATACTTCGGTGCTGTCGGAAGGTCCTGAAGGCTGGTTATTGGCCAGAGAGCTGGGTGACTACTAAGGCAGCTGTTTGTATGGTGAAATGATACACAGTTGGCTGCAACTTGCACCTTGAATATGGCACTGAGCTATGGCCTCAGCCCGTACTGTTTGTTAGATAAGGCTGAAAACTTTGCTAGCTTAATGTTGGACAATCTCCCCCCCCCCCCCCTCCCCCCCTCCTCTCCATACTTTAGCTCTGCACTTCAATTAGGGTTGTGTCACATAGAGTTTGATCTGGGGAGAAAGGGAGAAAGTAAGTTAGTGGGATGAAAGGGCAGCAACTGCCCAGGATAGGAATATTGCACCAGCAACAGTTAGTTCCTTAGGGATGTAGGTGGGGGATGTGTGCACAGTGCAATGCGATGTTGAGTAGTGGATTCAGGGGGAAGAACAGAGGAAGACTGCGTGGAAAAGTGAAATTGGAATCCCGGGGGAGGGATGGGGTTGGGTGTGGGGCAGGACCTAGCAGTGATGTTTTTTGTTTCAAGAACTTGTGCAATTCATCTCCTCTTCTTCTTCTTCTTCTTCTTCTTCCTCTTCTTTTTTTTCCCTGGTGATATTAATAGGTAGTGTGTTTCATTGCTGTTTGCAGGTATGGCTTTGAGAAGAACCACTGTGTCGAAGCCCTGGAGATCAGCAAGGGGGATGTAGGCGTGGCTCTCGAGCTGCTGCTGTCGCAGTATTTTCAGATGCCGATTACCTTCTCCTCCGACATTGCCTTGCCGTCCAGTGCGACGGGAAAGAGTGAATTAAATTGTGATCCACTATCACCGGAGGATGCGGAGTACATAGTGACGCAGCGTGCCGAGGAAAAGTCTTCGCTCGAATCAATATACGAGGGGAGCTTCAAGGAGCGTGTCGTGAATCGTGTGTGGGTGTTGGAACTGCAACTCGACTACTTACATAGGGTGAGCAGCCAGTGCTTTTCACTACTTGTGCATATTTTTTTTTATTTTTTTTATTTTTTTAAAAAAGCTGCCAGTTACCCAGATTGTATGTATGAGGGTACTCATAAAGTTTTAATTATCACCTCAAAAATTAAACCGTGGCTCTGAAACTTGGAACATCTGCTCCTCTTTATGTACTCACCCTTCAATGTGACATATTTCTCCCAATGGCGAATGACTTTTTGGAGATCGACGCATTCCACTTAATAAATCACCTTATCATCATTCCTGAAAATTCTCCCTTTTGAAGGAGATTACTGGGGGAGGAGGGCATTTTTTTTAATCAAAAGTGACAGCCTGTGTGACAGTGTCCCATGCAGAATGACATGGGCGATTGTAGTGGAACTTGAGCAAAAACACCCCCTGGGGCAGATTCTCCCAGCACCCCCCTCTTGGCAGTCTCGTGCAATGTTTTTGGAGACTTTGGCAGTATGTTTCTGTGACAATTTGACCCTTATGAGTTCATCTGTTAGAATCATATCACAGCAGTGATGGAAAAAACAACCAGTATTACCTCACACAGTGATGTTTGTCTCTTAATCATTTTATGCAGTTGTAAATCCATTGCTTGCCTTGTTATTTTCTTTTGGAGTCGTAGCATTTAACTGTGATGATTAGATGGCTAAAGATGTCATCTGGTTGGCCTGACAGTTGCAGCATTTCCACTTCTGCTTTGATTTGGTGGGCTAGAGCAGTCACAGAACCCGACAGGCAGTGAAATTTCTCATATCCAAAAGGTTGTGTGAGGTGTTGGGTACTTATCTGTGAAAGCTTTTTGCTTTTTCTACTATTGCTTCAATTTTGATAGGCAGGTATCAAGCATAAATCCCTAGACGCTTCGTGCAATTTCAGTATTCCTCTCAAAGACATGGGCTGCCAATATGTTCATCATTCAGACATGGATATTTTGCAAATCATAACTAAGTGCATGGCAGACAGTTCATTGAATCACCTTCACAATACTTTGCTGTTGTTCCACTCTTGTACAGTGTCTGGAAATAACTGACATATCTTTCCTTGCAAGCTTTGATTTCCCTTGTTTTATGATGATGATCATTTCTCTCTATGTAGGTCAGTGTTAACTTTCTGAGGAGAAATTTGGTAATTAAAATTTTGTGAGAAGATCCCTGCCACAGTGAGAAATGCCTTTGTTTTTATAATGTTCACTCCAAATCCTGTATTATGTCTATGACACTCTGTCCCCTGTTTCTCGATAATACAAAATGTGTTGTTTCTCTTTAAACTTTCTCAATATACACTATTAAACCTATCTGGTAAGGATCCCACATCGTGCAGCAGTACTCCAAAAGGGGACACACAAGTGTAGTGTAGGCAGTCCTTTTGTAGATCTGTTGCATCTTCTAAGTGTTCTGCCAATAAAATGCAGTCTTTGGTTTGCCTTCCTCACAACATTTTCTATGTCTTCTTTCTCATTTAAGTTGTTTGTAATTGTAATTCTTAGCTATTTAGTTGAATTTATGGCCTTTAGATTTCACTGCTGTATTGTGTCACCTAAGTTTAACGGAATCCTTGTCGCACTTGTATTGATGACCTCTCACTTTCCATTATTTGGGTTCAATTTCCAATTTTCACACCATACATGTATCTTCCCGAAGTCATTTTGCAATTTTGCTTTGATCTTCTTATGACTTCAGTAGACAACAAATGACAGCATGATCTGCAAACAACCTGAGGTGGCTGCTCATATTGTCTCCATTTATATAGGTATGGAACAGCAGAGGTCCTGTAACACCATAAATCACTTCTGTCGGTTTTGGCCAGTTACTTGAACTGTGACCTCTGACAGGCAATCAAGAATCCAGTCTCAAAACTGAGACTGTTCCATAAGCACACAATTTAATTACAAGCCACTTGTGAGGTACAGCGTCAAAAACCTTCTGGAAATCCAGAAATATGGAATCAGTTTGAAATCCCTTGTCAACAGCACTCAACACTTCGTGCAAGCAAAGAACTAGTTGTGTTTCAGAAGAATGATGTTTTCCAAATCCGTGTTGACTGTGTGTCAGTAGACCATTCTCTTTGAGGTAATTCGTAATGTTTCAGTGCAATATAAGTTTCAACATCCTGCTGCATATCGGTGTTAATGATGATGGCCTGTGACTTAGTGGATTACTCCTATTCTTCTTCTTCTTCTTCTTCTTCTTCTTCTGCAGCTCTACAACTCATGACAAGTCTTAGCCTCTTCAACTATCTCCTTCAATTTATCCTGGTCACTTTTAACCATTTTCCAGTTTCTGTAGAGTATCTTCTGTAGGTCTTCTATGACACCGTCCTCCCATCTAGTTTTTGGTCGACCACATTCTCTCTGTCCACCTCTCTTTCCTTGTAATGTCTTTTTGATATTTCTGTATCATTCATCCATGCCATTGTCCAGCCCACCTCACCCCCTGCGGGCCTGGGGGTTAGAATAGGTATTCCTGCCTGCCGTAAAAGGCAACTAAAAGGAGTTCCACATGTTTCGGCCTTTATGTGATGGTCCCCTGTAGGGTTTGACCTCCTTTCTTCAAAATTTTCCCAAAGAGTGAGCCAATTGGGGAAGGGCACCTTACATGGTGCATCGTGTCCATCGTGCATTGAGAACTTTAGTCCACTTTCTCGGCGTCGCACTGCAGCCCCGCCTATTCCTCATCTCTTGGGTGAGGTCACCTTCCTGGGTGCATTTTCCACCATGCACTCTGCAGTGTCGCTTTTTGCGTCGACGATGACCGAGGACTTCTTAGCACCTGATATCCAGCATGGTAGCCAGTCCGTTGCGGTGGGGCCGCCATGTACCCTGTTGGTTGCAGCCCCCAGACCACACAGGGACCGTTCTGCTGATGCCTGCACCATTAATTCCCCACATATGCCAAGGGATAGATGCCCATCCCCCTGGGGCATCGTGACTCCCGGCAATGGCCATCCTGCCCGGTGGCCTTTGCTGCGGCTGGGTGGCGCCCATGGGGAAGGCCCCTGGTTGGAGTGCGTGGCATCAGGGCGGATGACATGTGATGAAGTGTAGTCCATCATCTCTTGCTGGTGGTGAAACACCAGCAGTGTTCATGAGCTCAATTCAGCGCACAGAAGTACAACCCAAAATCATTCTCTTCCCTGGCCACTCTGTGGGAGGTACGTCAGGCTAAGTATGGTAGCGGATCTTAAGCACCCCGGTACCTTGTATGTTCGAGAGCTGATGGGGAATATTTCATGACGATGAAGCCTCAGATCTTTGTTGAGCATTTAAAGGACAAGTTTGGGGAAGTGGAGGGCTTGTCCAAAATGAGATCTGGGTAAGTCTTGATCAAAACAGCATCCTCTGCCCAGTCATGGGAGTTACTCGCTTGTGACAAGCTGGGTGATGTTTCTGTAACCATCACGCCCCATAAGAGCTTAAATATGGTCCAGGGTATCATATTATAGAGGGATCTTCTTTTTCAGTCCGACGATGAGCTGCGTGCCAATTTAGGGTGGCGAGGTGTACATTTCGTCCGGCGTGTCCACCGGAATCTGAGGGATAATCAGGTTGCCACTGGTGCCTTCATCTTGGCCTTTGAGGGTGCTACATTGCCCGAGGAGGTCAAGGTGATGGTCTGCCACTGTGATGTAAAGCCCTATATCCCTCCCCCGATGCGATGCTTTTAAGTGCCGGAAGTTCGGCCGTATGTCTTCCCCCTGTACTTCCAGCATCACATGTCGAGATTTCGGATGCCCATCACATACCAATACTCCATGTGCCCCACCTCCCATCTGTGTCAGCTGCGGAGAGCACCATTCACCTTGCTCGCCAGACTGCAGGATTCTCCAGAAAGAAAGGAAAATCATGGAGTACAAGACCCTGGACCAACTGACATACACTGAGGCAAAGAGAAAATTTAAATGCCTGCATCCTGTGCGTATGACATCGTCTTACGCTGCCGCTACAACAGTTGTGGCACCATCAGCTCCGCCAGCCCAGTTCACTTCTCAGAGCCAGAAGACTACACCTGCCATCTTGATGGTAGGGGACATTTCCCTCTCTGTTGCTCCTGCACCACCTACTTCGAGAGAAACACCTCCTCAACCATTGGCGTCGTCCATCTCCACTTCTAAGTGTAAGTCTTCTTTGGCTTCTCTTACTATTAAGGGCTCCCTTGGGTCACTCCCTTCCCAGGTTTCTGCTAGTGGGAAAGACGACACCGCCAGTGGCTGAAGAGCCCAAAAGCAGCTGGTCATAGGGCTTCACGCTCATCCACTGTCCCGGAGACTGAGCCAGTAAAGTCGTCACAACCAGGGAAACCCAAGAAGCAGCAAGAGAAATCCAAAAAGAAAGCCCCTAAGACAAAGGAAATTCCGCTGGCACCCACACCACCGCTACCTACAAGCTCTGAGTCTGAGGATGGGGTGGAGTCAGTGGCAGCAGGTGACTCTGAAGCATAAACTGCCTCGTTGAATGTTCCATGCCTTCCCAGTCTCACGATATCGTCCTCTAGTGGAATTGTGTTTTTTTTTTTTTTTTTTTTCTCCACTGCCTGGCTGAGCTATGGCAGCTCTTAAGTTTTACACCTGCTGTCTGCATTGTCCTCCAGGAAACCTGGCTCTCGGCAATGCGGACCCCTGCCATCTGCGGCTATAAGGCATTTTACAGGAACTGTAGTGACTATAATCGAGTATCAGGTGGAGTTTGTGTTTATGTCCTAAACTCAGTCTGTAGTGAACCTGTGCCCCTTCAAACCCCTCTGTGGCTGTCAGGAAATAACCGTCTGCAATGTATATCTTCCCTCACATGGTGCAGTACCTGTGAATGTATTAGCTGCACTGATTGATCGACTCCCTAAACCTTTCCTACTTTTGGGAGATTTTAATGCCCATAACCCCCTGTGGGGTGGCACCATGCTTATTGGCTGAAGCAGAGATGTCAAAACTTGACTGTCTCAGTTTGACCCCTGTTTCTTAAACACTGGGGCCATCTCACATTTCGGTGTGGCTCGTAGTAGTTACTCGGCAATTGATTTATCAATTTGCAGCCCAGGACTTCTCCTATTTATCCACTGGAGAGCACATTATGATATGTGTGGTAGTGACCACTTCCCCATCTTCCTGTCACTGCACCAGCATCAGGCCCACAGACGCCTGCCCAGATGGGCTTTAAACAAGGTGGACTGGGAAACTTTCACCTCTGTTGTTACCGTTGAATCTCCCCCACATGGTAACATCAATGTGATGATAGAGCAGGTGACTACAATAATTATTTCTGCGGCAGAAAACTCGATCCCTCACTCTTTTAGGGTGCCCGAGGCGTAAGGCAGACCCATGGTGGTCGCCGGAAGTCACTGAAGCAATTAAGGAGTGTTGGCGAGCTCTACAGCGGCATAAGCGGCACCCTTCCCTGGAGCACCTCATAGCCTTTAAACAGCTCCATGCTCGCATTCACCAACTTATCAAATGACGGAAGCAGGAGTGTTGGGAGAGAGATGTCTCGACCATTGGGTGCCATACGTCACCTTCCCAAGTCTGGGCAAAGAACAAACGTCTTTTCCTGTACCAGGCCTCAGCAGGTGTTCCTGGTGTTACCATAAATGGCGTGTTATCTACCGACGCAAACACAATTGCTGAGCACTTTGCCGAGCACTTTGCTCGAGCCTCTGTGTCGGAGAATTACCCCCCCCCCCCCCCCTTCCCACTCTCAAACGGTGGCTGGATGGGAATGTCCTCTCATTCACTACATGCCTGCCCCATTTACAGAGTTGGAGCTCCTCAGTGCCCTTGCACATTGTCCTGACACAGCTCCTGGGCCTGGTCGCACTCACAGCCAGATGGTTAAACATCTCTCATCTGACTACAAGCGACGTCTCCTCTCCATCTTCAATTGTATCTGGTGCAGTGGCGTCTTTCCATCACAATGGCGGGAGAATATCATCATTCTGGTGCTCAAACCTGGTAAAAACCCACTTTATGTGGAAAGCTATCGGCCCATCAGCCTCACCAACGTTCTTTGTAAGCTGCTGGAATGTGTGGTATGTCGGCGGTTGGATTGGGTCCTGGAGTCACGTGGCCTGCTGGCTCCATGTCAGGGCGGCTTCCACCAGGGTCGCTCTACCACTGATAATCTTGTGTCCATCGAGTCTGCCATCCGAACAGCCTTTTCCAGATGGCAACACCTGGTTGCCGTCTCTTTAGACTTACGTAAAGCATATGACACGACCTGATCGTTGCCACATTGTATGAGTGGGGTCTCTGGGGCCCGCTCCCAATTTTTATCCAAAATTCCTGTTGCTCCGTACTTTCCGTGTCCAAGTTGGTGCCTCACATAGTTCCATCCATGTCCAGGAGAATGGAGTCCCACAGGGCTCTGTATTGAGTGTCTCTCTATTTTTAGTGGCCATTAATGGTCTAGCAGCAGCTGTCAGGCCCTCCGTCTCACTTTCTCTGTATGCAGACGACTTCTGCATTTTGTACTGCTGCTCCAGTACTGGTGTTGCTGAGCGGCGCCTACAGGGAGCCATCCACAAAGCGCAGTCATGGGCTCTAGCCCATGGCTTCCAGTTTTCAGCCGCAAAGTCGTGTGTCATGCACTTCTGTCGTCGTACCGCTCATCCGGAACCAGCACTTTACCTTAATGACAATCCACTCGCTGTAGCGGGGACATATCAATTCCTAGGACTGGTTTTCGACACTCGATTGACTTGGCTCCCTCATCTTTGTCAGCTTAAAGCACAAGTGCTGGCAGCACTTCAATGCCCTCCATTGCCTGACCAACACCAATTGAGGTGCAGATCGTTCTACACTGCTCCGGCTCTACAGGGCCCTTGTCCAATCCCGAATTGGCTATAGGAGTGTGGTTTATGGTTCGGCAGCGCCTTCGGTGTTGCATTTACTCAACCCTGTGCACCACTGCAGGTTTTGACTAGCGACAAGAGCTTTTAGAACGAGTCTGGTGACTAGCGTACTGGTGGAGGCTGGGGTCCCTCCATTGCAGATCAGACATGCGCACCTGCTCGTTAGTTACACAGCACACATTCGTAGTTTCCCTGAGCATCCGAATTACCATCTCCTTTTCCCGTCCGTGGCAGTCCATCTCCCGCATCGGCGGCCCTGCTCGTAGCTAAAGATTGCAGTTCGCGTGCGGTCCCTTCTCTCCGAACTGGAATCCTTCCTTTTACCATCTCTATTTGCGGTCTGTTCACGTATGCCTCCATGGTGTATGCCTCAGCCGCAGCTTCATTTGGACCTTTCACGTGACCCTAAGGACTCCATTAACCCTGTGGCTCTCCACAGTCACTTTCTCTAGTCTTGGCGTGTTCCGGAGCTCTGAAGTTGTTTACACTGACGGCTTGATCGCTGATGGTCGTGTTGGCTTTGCCTACATTCACGACGGCCATATTGAACAGCATTCCTTACCCGATGGCTGCAGTGTATTCACTGCAGAGCTGGTGGCCATTTCTTGTGCACTGCAGTATCTCCACTCATGCCCTGGGGAGTCTTTTCCTTTATTTACTGACTCCTTGAGCAGCCTGAAAACTATCGACCAGTGCTACCCTTGTCATCCTTTGTTAGCATCCATCCAGGAGTCCATCTATGCTCTTGAACGGTCCAGTCGTTCAGTGGTGTTCGTCTGGACCCCTGGTCACGTCAGAATGCCAGAAAATGAACTTGCTGACGGGCTGGCCGAACAGGCTACACGGAAACCACATCTGGAGATGGGCATCCCCACAACTGACCTGCGTTCGTTTTTACACCACAAGATTTTTCAGCTTTGGGAGACGGAATTGCAAAATCTCAGTATGCACAACAAACTGAGCCATTAAGGGGACCGTGAATGTGTGAAAGTCCTCAATGAGGGCCTCTCGCAGGGACTCCGTGGTTCTATGGCGGCTCCGCATTGGCCTTCCCTGGGCGACCCTCGGCTACCTCCTGTGCCATGAAGGACCCACCTCAGTGTTGGTGCGGTGTCTGGTTGAAAGTGGCCCATATTGTTCTGCTATGTCCTCCTTTGCCTGCCCTGTGACTTCATCTTCGGTTGCTGGACTCATTATCATTGTTTTTAGCAGACAATGCCTCATTCGCTGATTTGGTTTTACATTTCATCCGTGAGGGTGGTTTTTAACGCATGTCTTTTGTCCCTCTGTGTCCTCCACCCTGGGGTTTTTGGGGTGAAGGTTTTAATGTGTTGCGGGGTGGCTGGCTTTTCCGTTTTATTTTCATAGTCGACCAGCCACTGTAATCTGCATCCTTGTTTTACTCTCTTCTAACTGTTTCTCGCATCTCTCTGTTGCTCTCTGGTCCTCTTTTGTTCCTTTTAGTGTTCGTTGCCTTTCCTTTGTTCTTGTGGGCTTCCCTTTCTTTCCGTTTTGTGTTATATGTCTCATCTATTTTATTCTTACACTTGTGGCATTGTTTAATTAGGAACAATGGACCGATGACCTCATACTTTGGTCCCTTTACCCCTCTTTTAAACCAACCAACCAACCAACCCACCTCAGCCTAGATGACTTCACATTTCTGTCAAAAGGCTGGTCTTTGTAGATGGCGTAAAATTCACAGTTGTACCTCATACTCCATCTTTCCCTTTCTCATATTGGGCTGATGATTCTCCTGAGTATCCTTCTCTCAAATGCATCCAGCAGTTCAGCATCCTTCGCTGTCAGAGCGCAGTCCTCAGCGGTGTATGTAAGCCCTTGTCAAATCAGTGTTCTATAAATGGTTAGTTTTGTGGTTCTAGTCAGGAGGAGTTAACCCTTTGACTGCTGAGGACGTGTTAACTTGTCATGCCTCACCGTTCCCCTGGCGTGCCTGACATGTATAAGCGCGGCCCTCGAGTCTTCCTTACAGCGCTAAGGACGTGTTGAC
The DNA here is from genome assembly GCF_021461385.2 of Schistocerca piceifrons. Taxonomy (NCBI): domain Eukaryota; kingdom Metazoa; phylum Arthropoda; class Insecta; order Orthoptera; family Acrididae; genus Schistocerca; species Schistocerca piceifrons. The sequence goes on along the minus strand of NC_060146.1, from coordinate 35,109,974 downwards.
GCGTACATCGTCACCAGCCTTTCCACCACTAGGGATGAGTTTAGGTGCACTGAGTCACAACTACCTGAGTGCTACAGACGTGTAAACATGCAGAGCTGTCTTTCTGCCCTGCTCTTCCAGTAGCTGTTCAGTGGTCTGACTATATAGTTCGAAAGTGCATACATGTTTGTTGCTGCGATTCATGTGTTTACAGTTTTCTTGTTTTCTGCATGAGAAATGTCACGTGGCTGTGGTCGCACAGATAAAGAAATCCTGGATATGCTCACTAATAGGGACAGTGAGTGTGAATTATCTGACATTGCTAGCAGTGATGGGTCTTCAACAGAATCTCAAAGCTGTAGTCCTCAGCCCTGTACATCAGAGGGGAGAGCAAGAATTACAGTCAGCGGTTCCTCTGAATCCCAGGAATCAGAAAGGGACAGTGAAATGGTTCAGAAAAGAGTGTGCTTAAGCGACACGTTTTACTGGAAAGAAACAGAGTTCAGGACACAAATGTCAATGAGATACTGACCCTAGCATTCTTTCATTTTTTGTGATATTTATGTCTCAAGAACTGTTGCAATTTATTGCAGACAAAACAAATTGTTTTTACGTTTACACCAGAGAAAATATTACAGAATCTGTGAATTCTTGACTGTCAAAGTGGAAAGACACTGGATTTGAGGAAATGTATTGTTTTGTTGCTATTTGCCTTCTAATGGCGCAAGTTAAGAAGTTAAAATTAAGTGATTATTGGTCCAGAGATACACTTTTGAACCCACCAGTTTCCAGTGAAATTATGTCCCGAGACCGTTTTTGTCTACTTCTGAGAACATTACACTTCAGTGAGGCAAAGTTCCTGAGATGTTTCGTAATTCATTTCGCCCACATCACAAGCTTTGTATAGATGAAAGTCTTGCTGTTCAAAGGACGGTTATCTTTTAAGCAGTTTATTCCAATTGGGTGAAATAGATTTGGAATAAAGATATTTGTGCTGGGTGGCTGTCAGAGTGGGTACATTTTGGATTTTATTGTATATACAAGCGCAACAACAGAAATTGGGTTCCACAATTTGGGAAAAAGCGGCGACGGAGTGACAACTCTTATGGGACCGTATTTGGAACAGGGTCATATTCTATATGTCGATAATTGGTACTCCAGCCCGGACCTGTTCCTCTAGCTTCACAACCATGCCAACAGCTGCATGTGGCACTGTTCGTAAGAATAGGCGCAACATGCCAAAACTGCAGAAAAAATTAAAATGAGGAGAAACTGTGTTTAAGTGCACTGACAAGGTCCTTGCTATCAAGTGATGTGATAAAAGAGAGGTGTGCATGTTGACAAGAAGTCACACAACGCAACTGGTTGAAACAGAGAAGACTGACAGAAATACTGGCGAAAAGAAAAAAATAAAGAAACCACAATGTGTAGATTACACATAAAAATCAACATCTTTTCGACTAATTTGTAGGTTATTGGAAAATAGTAGGGGAATAAACGTTTTTATTCCGTATCGTTGTGCTGTCAATCTAATGTACTCTAAATTTCATTTTCATCATGCGTTCACTCTACTAGGTATGTGAATCCGAAGTTTACATTGTTTTCAGGCCTGATTTTCGCACCCAACTTTCATTCCAGTTGTACAGCTTGTTATGTTTTACAGAGCATTGTTTTTTAGCAAAATCAGAACGAAAATACTGCATTTTTGACGTTTTTTACAAAATCTTCAATTTTGCGCTTAATTAATTCAGTACTGAAAAGTGATATGGAAATGAAACTTCATGCCAAGTTTCATGTTCGTCATAGCATTAGTTCAGGAGATGCAAGAAGGCAAACTTCGAAATTTTTCAGGTGCCTATTTTTTTGGCTGATTTACCTACAATTTTCTGGCTCAGTATGGCTCGTAAAATTCTTTCCATTATTATTCTTAAGAGAACCCGTAAAATTGTAAAAGACGGCCAAATTTTATTTCTTTACAAAAACTATTGCCCGAGGTATTACTGCTCAAAGTCGCCAAAAATTCGCGCTGTCTCTCTTCGAGCCGTAATCAGCCGAGAAATATTCAGCACAAGGCGGATTGGGCAGCGCGGGCTGATCTGGTCCCGGCGGCGGCTCCGAGGGATAGGCATGCTGCACAGGTAGCTGGATTACGCTGCAGGCTGCGGTGCCTCAGTGCGCCAAGCAGATGGTGCGCCTCAAAGCAGTCGAAGGGTTACAGCAAAATAAGCTTTACTGGGTGCAGTTAGTCTTTGCTTTATTTCATATGAGATATCATTTAGGATGGTTACAATCAAACTGAGGTATTTGAAATGTATAAAGGTATAACTACACATCATTATTTTGGCTGGCATGTTTTCCCCACGCGCTTTCCCAGCAGCTAGGTATTTTGTTTTCTGTTCATTAATATTTAGTCCTATTTTCTTGCTGTCTTTTGAAGTGCAGTGAATACCTCTTCCATTGCTGTCAAGTTCATGCTACTATGTCGATGTCATCTGCATAGGCCAGTATCTGCACAGATCTATGAAAATTCATTCCCATATGCAAGATATTTGCTTCTCTCACCACCTTCTCCAAGGCGGTGTTGAATAGGAGGCATGCCAGCGCATCACCTTGCCGTACTACTATTTGCCTTTACAAATGTCTGCTTGTGTCTGTGTACGTGCGGATGGATGTGTGTGTGTGTGTGTGTGTGTGTGTGTGTGTGTGTGTATATATATATATATATATATATATATATATATATATATATATATATATATATATATATATACCTGTCCCCCCCCCCCCCCCTAAGGTAAGTCTTTCTGCTCCTGGGATTGGAATGACTCCTTACCCTCTCGCTTAAAACCCACATCCTTTCGTCTTTCCCTCTCCTTCCCTCTTTCCTGATGAAGCAACCGTTGGTTGCGAAAGCTGAATTTTGTGTGTATGTTTGTGTTTGTTTGTGTGTCTTATCAACATGCCAGCACTTTCGTTTGGTAAGTTACATCATCTTTGTTTTTAGATGTATTTTTCCCACGTGGAATGTTTCCCTCTAAACATTCCACACAGAAAAAATATATCTAAAAACAAAGATGATGTGACTTACTATACGAAAGCGCTGGCAGGTCGATAGATACACAAACAAACACAATCATACACACAAAATTCTAGCTTTCACAACCAACGGTTGCTTCATCAGGTTTCAGTAGTTCTAAGTTCTAGGGGACTGATGACCACAGCAGTTGAGTCCCATAGTGCTCAGAGCCATTTGAACCAAGTACGGCGGTGCGGGTCCCCCGCATCACCCCCTATGCTTTGTCAAGGAGTGTGGGACCTCATCATCATAGTCTTGGGTTTATGGGGTTGAATGCAATTACTAAGTGATTTATTTGATGACCACACCACAAATCCTATCCCGAACTCATGTTTCCTTTTGATACAGGTATAAAATAGGTTTGCTTCTTTCTTTTTTAGGATTCCACTCCTGGTCCATCTTACTTATTGTAATGCTGTGATGCTCTGCTTCAGGTTCATTATTTGGTCTAGCATCACTTTCAGAGCTCCTGTGTGGTGTAGTGATTCCACATTCCAAGTACCGATGGCCAAATCCAATTTATGCTTTATATTGTTTTTATTTTTTTTTTCTTACTTTTCTTGTCTCTGTTGTTTGATTGCCTTCTCCAAAGTTTTGTTCATGCCATGTCTGTCATTCTTTATTCATCCGGCTTTTCTTTGTTGAAGTTTTGTAGCAGATGCTTTTTACTGAATGGGCTGTCAATCCTACGTCTAACCTCTACTTAAGGACGGGAACCACCCCCCCCCCCCCCCCCAATACTTTGGTGACCCAACTCCCAGCTGCAAGAGGCAGCAGTTTGCTAGTTTTGGTCCATCTGGGTATTTTATTTCCTCAGTGTCCACCATATCTGGTGAACAATCCCTTATCTGCCACTTGGGGAGGCATGCAATTGAAAACTAGCTACTCCACATGGGGGATTACTTCTATTACCTTTCTTGAATATTGATGTGACCCTTGCAACATTCCAGTCTTTGGATATGGATCTTTTGTTGAGCAAGAGATTGTATATGATTGTTAAGTATGCACCTAGTGGATCACCATTCTGTGAAAGGAACGTTATTGGTATACTTGCTTTTGTCAAGTGATTTAAATTGATTCATTACTCTGAGGATATCTACTTTGTAGTTACTCGTGTTGGGAGTGTTCTTAATTCAAATTCTGGAATATTTACTTCATCATCTATGGTGCAAAAGTTTTGGAAGCTGAGGTTACTAACACTGCTTTAACAACACTGTCATCGATAGTATTTCCAGTGCTATCCCACAGAGAAGGCGTTATTGTGTCTTGCCGCTAGCATACTTGACATACGATCAGAATATCTTTTGATTTTCTGCAAGGTTTTGAGACCAAGTTTCATTGTGGAAACTATTATTAGCATCTTGCGTTGAAGTCGGTGCTGAATTTAGAGCTTCTGTAAAAGACAGTCAATCTTGGCGATTTTGGATTTGTTTAAACATGGCGTCCTTTTTTTTTTGTTTCTGCAATAGTGTTCTTACCAGTTTTGTGAACCATGGGGGATCAGCTCCATCATTTGTCAATTTTAAAACCTCTCAGTTGCTGTCAATACCATTTGTTTTAATTCTAGCCACATCTGGTCTACACTCACATTGTTAATTTGGAGGGAGTGGAGACTGACTCTCAATCAAGTGGATTTTGATCTGCTTCTTTGAATAGATATTATTTTTCGTTACTTTTTGAAGGATTTGGAAGCTATGGTGTTCAGTCTACCTATGAAAGCCATATGTCCACTTATCCATTTTGATGTTCATTATTAGCTCCGGATTATTTGTTGCTAAGAGGTCAAGTGTGTTTTTGCCATCTGTTTACTATTAGAGTGGGCTCATGAACTACCGTATTTACTCGAATCTAAGCCGCACTTGAATCGAAGCCGCACCCGAAAAATTAGATTCGAAATCAAGGAAAAAAAAATTTCCCGAATCTAAGCCACACCTGAAATTTGAGACTCAAAATTCAAGGGGAGAGAAAAGTTTTAGACGGCCCCTCCAAATCGAAACAAAGTTGGTCCATTGTAACATGAGACACAATGAGATCGAATGGATGAAGATACAGCTACAGTAGTTAGGTTCGAGTCGTAAGCTTAATAGTTAGGCTTTACCAAGTAGCCATTGCTATGTGTCAGGTATTTATACAGATACCCTTCCTTTTTTACATGCTTCGTCTGGTTTGAATCGATTGCGTATTTTGCTTTGATCTGATAAGTGCTGTTCTCTTTTTTATAGATGTTTACCTCACTCTTAAGCTAAAAATGCATTATTGTTCTGTGTCATGCATTGTTCGTCACATTCTAATGATGAGTGTTTACGACCTGTTGCCGCTCGCCGCATGGCTGCTTGCTTTTTTTGTACGCGCTACCGCGGCTTTTTTTTTTTTTTTTAAAAAAAATAAAATAAAATAACCCAGAGGAATTGTTTCATAAGTTAAACAATGGCAACAGACTGCTATTTGTTGTTACTTACATTGCTGCTTTCTTTGATAATGATCAACAAGAACCAAATAATAGACTACATATGATAGATGATGTTCTGATCGAGAGTTTAGCGAAAATTTTTCTACGTTTGAAAATCTTTGCAGACGCCTCTTTAGTACATTACATTCAGCACAGAAATGAGGGTCATGTTAGATTTAAAAATGTAGTCAGTTGCCGTGCTTCATTTCGGACTGTATCACTATTCAGCATAAGAATAATACAAATATAAGCACGACGTGAATATGTATATTCTTCCGCGTTTGATGTTGTCTCACACTAGTTTCGTAGTTTATTAGGCAGACAGGATTTAAATGAGATAGCAGCAAACACGAAAGAATACATGGCATAATGTTTACATTCTTCTACCTTTTCTTTTAATTTATTTACTGACGCAGAAGTTTTGGCGACAGTATTTCTCTTTGTGGCTGCAAAGCATTCCTGTCTAGCGCTACATATATTCGACGGCAGACGTTAGTTGTGGCGGCACCTACAACATTTTTATAACTTCCGCTTACTTTGCACTCGATTCTAAGCCGCAGGTGGTTTTTTGAATTACAAAAACAGGAAAAAAAGTGCGGCTTGGATTCGAGTAAATACGGTAATTGCTCAGTATCAAGGGTAAATCGAAGTCACCACCAACTCTTAATTGTATGAGTCATGTACATGTTTGAAATTAGACCAAAGTTTTCTTTGTACCTTTTAGCAATTGTATCATCTGAATTGGGAGGTCAGTAAAAGAATGCAATAATTATTCCAGTCAGGTTGCCAAGAATGACCTCTATCCATAATGGCTCAAAGGAACTATCTACTTCAATTTTGCTACAAGATGAACTACTTCTAACAGCAACAAACATCTCACCACCAACTGTATTTAGCGTATCCTTTCTGTAGACCGTTAAGTCGCAACACAGCTACAACACTTTACAACTGTTATATCAAAGGTTCCTAGATTTACATTCTTTGTGTGTTCAACCTGCACCCTTTCAGACTGAAGTACTTTTTGTGTTTCCTCAAAACAATTTACTTGACTTTTAGTCTACAGGTGCTGCAAACTCGAGTGATGTATGTGTATAAAATCTTATAGTGGAAGGTCCACATTGTATTATCACAATATTAGGAAAAGAATAAATTGCTAATGACTGTAAAGATGATGCATGGAGTTGCAGACACTCACAACGAAAAAATTGTTACACATTTAGCTTTCAGTCAAAGCCTTCTTTGGAAGAAAAGAAATAGAAAAAAAAGGAAAAATACACACACACACACACACACACACACACACACACACACACACACACACACCTTTATGTGAAGTAATGAATTTCTTTTTTTATCCTGGTATTGTAGTTATATACATCATTGCTGCTTTTGTAATGGAATAGATTATGTACAACAATGTTCATGGAGGAATAAATGTACTGTGAAGGAGGAAGGCTGCATCCTGGCCGTACACCCTTCTAATGCGAGCAAATCTCTCTTGATCTTCACTTGTTGTTTTCCCCCTTTGTTTATTGTACATACTGTATGACATATCTTTCCCTATGGTGTTAGGGTTTCAAACATACTGCACCACTTAACATTTTCAAATTCCTTTGCTACAGTTTTCGATACTGTAAACTGGCTTGAGTTTTCTTAGGTATCACTTCCATTATCAGGCATAATGCACAACTGCCTTTTTGGTGCTTTAACGTTACCAAGGTTCCAAGGTTTCACTGATTGGCACCTAACATATCCCCCCCCCCCCCCCCCCCCCCCGCCCCCCCTCCCCCAGTCTTCTGTATTGTGGATGCATGAGCTGTAAAGCTGTCATGCAGTAGTTCTTGCATTTGCCTGACCTTCTTATCTTTGGGATTCTGTGGATGATATTCTTTCAATAGTCCGATAGTGTGTGTCCAGTCTTATAGTGTTTACGCACTGTGGTTAGAGGGGAGGCTATTTATCAGGATGTTGGACCAGTACATTGTTTTCCAATTGTACATAAACACTTCATCAATGGGGGAGGCAGCTACACAACCCACTCCAAAGGAAGAGGGCTGATGGCCAGCCAGGTGGCAGTTACCGACTGACTAGTAGGGGTGCAATAAGGTGCTCTGCTTTGCTGATATCTACGTTCATTGCCTGGCAAGCGGCCCTGTTGGGTGCGCCAGAAACACCAGCCTCAACGGCACGTGAAGGGAAACAAGATTCTTGCTGAGATAGTCAACTCCACAGTGAATGACTGCATCCAAACGGGCGATGCGCGCACCGAGGAGACACGCCCATGCAATGTCAAAAGACTGCTGCCTTGCACATGCTGCGACCCGCTCCCCCCAGGGCAAAAGTTCAGATGCAGCTGGAGTGAGCCAGGAAGGTACAATGTGCTGTGACATTAAGTCCAAAGGGTGGACTTAGTGCAGGAAATAGGTATTGTAATGGAAATTCGAACTAATAACTGCTGCTGGCGGCTGTGTGCTCTCCCCTCAACTAGGGTAAACCCTGTGTCCCAGTGAAACTGCTGGGCTGAGAATGAAAGTGTTACAAAACTGACAGCTATTTATACAAGGTAGCAGTGCACATATTATGCCGGTGTGCCGCTTCTAGTCACGTACTTGGCAGTGCCACTAAAGCACACTGGTGGAGTTATCCCTTGCTCACACTGTAAGAACTATTTATTACCACTGTGCTGGCAGGTTTCACTGAGCGATCCTAGCCTGTCTCTCAACAATTCATTGTCGCTGTTGTTTTGGCCAAAATGACAACACCCATGCTTACCAGCTACCACTGGCTACTGCATTATTCCCCGCCCTTGCATCTTCTCAAAGATTTACGCTTAAAATTGTAGCAGCAACACACTAACCCCCTCTCCACGGGAAAGACTTGGTCCCTCAGGTCTCTCCTAAGACATGTCTGCAACAGTACGTCACATTTACAACCCAAGGTTCTAATATGTGAATGTCCAACAGCCCAGTCCACAAAGTCTAGAATCCACATTAAACCCTTTAACTGCTGTAGTTGAGTTAACTTGTCATGCTCCACCACTCCCAAGTGAGAACATGTTTAAATGCAGCTCCTGGGTCTTCCTGAAGCACTGTTGATGTGTTCACGCTTTCTGTTCCATTGACATCTCACTGCTGGGCATGATTTACTTCCATTTATCTGTCAATAAAAAAAGTTTTGACTATTTAAATTACAACATATGTACCTCTTTGTGTGCTGTCATGTTGATATTGTGAACTGTTTATAAAATGTCAAGATTGTTATGACCACATGATTCATGATGTGCAGGGGTGGGGATGGGCGCACTGCTTGCTCATTCTTTGGATATAAAAATCAGTAACTTCAGAACAAAAATAGATCTGGTTTTGATCTCAGTTTTAAATAAAATTTTGCAATTCATACACTGCAGCATGTGAGCTAAAAACAACCATATGGAATGTTTAAGCAATGCTTTTTTACTGCTACCAACTCTTTAAAATTTTGTGCTGTGTTTTACTTAATTTTGTGCAATGCAGAAACTGATGTGTAACAAAAAGAAATTCAGTTATTTATTGAGTAAAGATATCGGATTGTAAGATGTGCAGAAATCAATTGTTTTCACGTAACAGTTCTTTAAAATTGGATGGTAAGTACTTCATTACAACCGGAGTGCCGGGTCTCAGCACGGATAGCAGCATTTGACAAGTAGTACAGCCATAACAAAGTGATGCTCAGCACGGAATGCAGAGAGTACATTTGTAGCAGTGAAAAAGTTAACTCATAAACTGGACATGCTAGATTTCATCTTAAGATATCAAGTTGCTTATGACTACCCCACTGAACAATCCACTAACTCCTCTGGAACATCGTCACATAGTGCCCTTATACTTCCCATGAAGGCTGCTGCCATCCACGGGCTGCCCCAGGACAGGAGTGAACCGGGAAGGTCTACTGCGCCGTGGCACCAAGTCAGAGGGCGGATTCAGTGCACGAAACAAGTACCATGACAGAGACTCAAACTTGTGACTGATACTGGCGGCTCCATGCCAGTCTCCTCCCCTGGCATAACCCCTGTGTCCTAGTGGAACTGCGGGCTAAAAATGAAACTGCTACAAAATTGTTAGCTATTTATGCAAGGTAGCAACCTTATGTTAATGTTATGTTATGTCAGTGTACCATTTCTAGTCATGTACTCGACCACAACACTGAAACCCATTGGTGAAGTAATCCCCTTGCCCACACAAAACAGTAACCGGGGATTACTGCTGCACTGACAGGTTTCACCGAGCAAGCCTTGCCTGTCTCAATAATTCATCAGAGTTGCTGCCAGCAGTCATTGTGCTATTCCCCTTTACATTGCACTTTCTCATTGATCGTAGAAATGCTGCTAATCCCATCTGTTTGATTGCAAGCCTACCAAAGCTTTGTGTAACTGTCATGTTAGCAGACATTGCTTGCATTTGTAGAGGCCTTCAGTGCTGTTCCCTCTCCTAGTACATAAATAAATAAAATGTTGTGTATTGTACTGCATACCAACCGGTCTCTGTGAATTATTGGTGTTTGTTGAGGAGGCTTTGTAATACTATTTTTATGTTATTGGTTGAGTAAAGAAGGTAAGCTTTGAGTCATTTATAATTATTTCAGTGTGTTAAACAACATTTTTGTACAAATGCAGCTCTATGCCAAGAAAAAGCCACCTTCTGATGAAGATGAAGGTGGAGGGAACTCCAACACAACCCATGGAGGTGGAAGCAGAAGGAGCAAGAATTCATCAGCGAAACCTTGCAGGTGATTGAAATAAATCTTAATGCTTTAATTGTAAAGATGTCATATCTGTATATACCTCATGTCTCTCTCTCTCTCTCTCTCTCTCTCTCTCTCTCTCTCTTGCGTCCGTGGATGACAAGTGGAGCAGTCGCTTGCAACTGGTTTTATTCCTCTGACCCTTCCCTCTTGGAAATAAATTTTTCGGGGTCAGATGATATATGGTTTCCTATTGCATTGCCAAACAGGACATTGTCACAGCACCAAAGTTCTTCCTATTGTCATTTCAGTCCTGTGAAGTTTCCCTGACCCATTCAGAAATAAGAATTTTTGTTTCAGAGCTGTAACAAATCTCATCACCAGCAATAATTTTTCATAAAAATTTAATGTATGGATACTCACAAGTTGCTATTCTTGATGAGACTCGACTCAACTTGACTGTCCTTTTGTTTTGAACCTTTGTCAGAGCATGTGGAACAAACCTTGCACCTTCTGTGTATGCAAATCTTCATGTGGATTCTGAAAACCACTGTATTAGGTGGTCAATACAATTGAGCTTGCGAAACCTGCCATGCTGGGGTCATGTGAGAAAACTGGTTTGGGATCATAAGAAAGGATTTCAAAAGAATTGTTTGAAGTAATTGAGGAACATCCACTGCAGGTGTCCCATGTAATCAAGATGGTATGCCTCATGTCATAATGTTGCATGGTTAACAAAGAAAACATTATGTTGTTGAACCCATGTCACCTCTGCACCATTTACTTATAAAAATTTCCTTTTTGCAGCTCCTACCACATTTGCTCGACTTGAGAAAAATTAAATGACTGCACTTCATCCCTCTTGCAGTTAATTCATTACTCCTGTAAGCTCTTCTGAATCACACTCTTGCATTAAAATCAGCACTTCTGAAATTCTGTCACCTATTCTTGTACTGAATGAGGTGGCACAGAGGTTAACATGTTGGACTTGCGTTTGGGAGGTCATTAGTTCAAATACCTGCCCAGCTAGGCAGTTCAAATACCTGTCCGGCCAGGCAGATTTGGGATTTCTGTGATCTCTGTAAATCGCTTGAGGCAAATGCTGGGGTGCTTTCTTTGAAAGGACATGGCAGATTTCTTTCCCCATCCTTTCATAACAAGAGCTAGTGCTCCATCCCTAATGACCACAATGTAGACAGGATGTTGACAAAAAATGAAATTGACAACAAAAATCCCTGAATTAGGCAAGAAATAGCACAAAGATTGGCGAAAAACACTGAAATTGGTAAAAAATAACAGTGAATTTGGCCATAAAATAAAAACTTTTTCCCTCCTCCCCCTGTCTGTATGTCTAGAGGTTTCATCAGTCTATAAAATCAGCCTTCAAGTGCATTCTTTCATGTGCTGCTCAATTACTCCATGTATGTGGCAATCTGCATTTATCAGATGCAGCTTGAGACACAGCAAACTGGATTAACTCCACTTATTACAATTTCACCCCTTAAATTATTTTATTTTCCTTTCTGTTTTCTGTGATAAATAATGCATATATCATGAGTACTTAAAATTGCTAATTTCTTATCCATACTAGATTTTACTGAACTTCATTATACACAGTATACTCCACAGACTGCAGATGACATTAGTGTAATAGTTCCTGTAGAAACATTGTCTTTAATGAAATATTCTAAATATACAACTCACTACAACAATGTGATCTTCAAAACTTGATCCCACTTGTCTTAGCATGGAAATACCTTAATCGGGAAGCCCTGATTATTCACTTTGCAAGGAACATCCAACTTTTTCTGCAAACTTAGCATTTTAAAAAGTATTCTATATAGATTACTGTGTTATAGAATGTTCGAATCTTAAAATGTGATCCTCTCAGAATTACAGCGTTATAGTTTTGTAGCTCCAATGTTTATGGTTCCAAAAATTATACAGTTTCTAGAAAAAGATGTTAATTTATGAAATATTCAAATTACAAATGGAAAATCCAGGATAGAATGTAACAGTATGGGACTTGAGAGAACCATAAGTATTAAAAAAATATATAGCCTACAACCGTCCAGGGAGTATAAGTAGAATAAGTGTTTTGCTACCAATGATTTTTATTTATATATTACTTATATATGTTTATATACCATGTAAATTTAAAATAATACGCGCACGCTTCCCTCCCCCCCACCCCCCCTCCCCACCACTCGCTCGCGCGCCCACACACACACACACACACACACACACACACACACACACTCTCTATGCCTGGTCAAATGTATTTTAGAGCACCATGTAAAAATTTGAAGTAAATTGGTCAAGAACTTCTTGATATTTTTGCTGACATTGTTCCCTTTTTACCTATTATCGTGTCTTTGTATGTTTTACTTTTTATGCCTATTATGTTAATTTGTGAACTTCTACAGTCAGTGTTTGGCATTCAGTCTTCATGTTGTTAATCAGTTGGTGTTTGGTAATCGTAATACAGTCTTTCAATAAATATTTGAAGTTCTGCTCAGAACAACTTATTTCATTGTTATATCAATGAAAACAATCAGTTTTTGAAAACATATAGTAACTGGATAGATAAAAAATCTACTCACCATGCAGCAACATGAGAACACACATATAAAAGGTATTATGTACATAATACATTTACTTGTTATGCTATTTGTCAATAATATCCTTTGTAGCTTATTGACGTGTGATATTAAATTGAAAACTGTAAATATGAATGAAGTGAAGGTTAATCACACCTGAGTTTTGTCCAATCATGTCCTTAAACTTCCTAATAATCATCAAAAAGTAGTAAAGTGAACAAGAAATTCTACAAGCCTTAAGAGACATTAAGTCCTGAGTCTGAAAAAGTGGTCATTATTTTAGTGCACGACATCCATTGTCTTGGCCGAAAATAAACAAGAAGTTCCAAATACTCAGTATCATAGTGTGGCTATATTTGTCTCCTGTGCTGGATTCAGTGCCAAGGGTTATTTTAGTGGAGTAGAGATAATATAAAGCTTCTTAGAAACAGGATAAAAGCAAGCAAAGCTATAAAGTTAGAGAAAATTTATGAAAATCAACTTAGCTGTTTTGGAATCTCTTCGTTTGATCTAATTTATTTGACAGAGTTTTTCTATTTGTATTCCTATAGTTTTCAAAATGAATATTTCTGTTACATATTGTAATTACCAATTACATCAGTGATTAATGACAAAATTAATTTTGTTGTGTATATTAATAAACTGATCATTTTACTCTGTGCTGTTGTTCAGAAATGAAAATCACACACCATCTTTGACTCTGACTTCTGCTTCAACAAACCACTAAGCAGTCTATGTCCACAGCTTTGTTTCAGATAAAATTACCACCATGTCATCCCTAGTCTAAAGTGATTAAAAAATGTTCTTCCTGACTATCCATCGTGTCCAGTAGCATTCTTAAAGATTAAATTACCTTCTAGCTGCAGGACTCGCTCATTCCTTATACTCTCCCAAAAAAATTGGTTAGAGTAAGTAACTAAGAGAAACACACTTTCCCTAATGCTAATAAACAGTATTTTGGTTACAGAAATATTCATAAGTCACAAAATTCCAAGAGTTTTGGTCAGACTTCTTTTTATCAACTCAGGATATCTTTCAAACTGTGTCAGTTACATGGAGTTTATTAACTAATATTATATTTTTATTTCCCAAAAACCATTCAGAACTTTAGTACATTACAGTATGGATATTTAGGGGACACCGTTATTTATTAATTGTTCTGATTTGTGTTACAGCTATTTTCAAAAAGGCTTCTGCAGATTTCAAAATAAGTGCAGATTTTCCCACGACGTTGCTGTTCCAGAGAAGCCTTCTCCTGAGAACGAAGAGGAGAAACACCTCTTCCAATTGGAGGTGCGCTTTCAGGAAGGTGAATAGTGGGAGATAGGACCAGGGCATGACGCATCACACCAGAATAGCCTGGCTTACACGTTTCTAGGTTATACCACATTTAGTTCTAGTATGTGGCCACATTATGAGTGTATCCGAGGTCTTACTGTAACAAGGTAGAAAAGTTAGTACCTGTCACACCAAAGTAAGCACAACTTGACAAGAAGAAGGGACCGGTTGGTAGGACATGTTGTGAGGGGATCATAAATTTAGCATTGGAAGGCGGCATGGAGGGTAAAAATTGTGGAGGGAGACCAAGAGTTGAATACACTAAGCAGATTCAAAAGGATGTAGGTTGCAGTAAGACTGGGAGATGAGGAAGCTTGCACAGGATAGAGTAGCATAGAGAGTTGCATCAAACCAGTCGCAGGACTGAAGACAACAGCAACAACAACAATAAAACATAAACGAGAGAAAAATATCAAAATAAGACTTTAGTTGCAAAGGAAATGCGCCATTTACAACAGCAAAACACGATGCACACACAAGCATGTGCCAACAACAAAATGTGTCGAGGGCCTCCGTACGAAGTCTATGGTTCTTCTGCTTCGCTGACTACTTGAAGCCAGATTATAACTGGAAAATTTTTTCCTGGTGTGCCCAAGCTGACAGAAACACACATGCACAGAGCACTCTGGGTTGTACTGGGGAGGTGGGCAGTCTCCACGTGACACATGTTTGTTATGTGAGTTTGCCGCTTCCTGTTCGTGTACAGCTCCTCTGTCAAATGAAAACAAAACTGATTTCTGTGGGTGGGAGCTATCAAGTGAATTAAAATACATTCACATAATTATGGAAGGCTTCAGTTTTCTAATTTTATTTCAGTTCCATGTTTTTGGTAGTCAAAGCAATAATTGCCTTGCAGAACAATGAAGTTATTTTTGTCTGTTTAGTAGACATGGTGTATACGACCCGGGAGATCTGTGGAAAACCTGAGAATTTTTTCATCCAGGAGAAAACCGGGAAAAACCCGGGAATTTTTCGTTGTAGTTTTCAGTTAAATTTTTGGGGTTTTGACAGGTAAGAACCGATTCTCTAACAAAGGATATTACTGTACCCACTACTGCAGAATAATACTGCACACATTAAAACACGAACGAGAGAAAAAAATGAAAATAAAACTTAAATTGCAAAGGAAATGTGCCATATAAAACAACACAGTGCAAGTACAAGCATCTGCCAAAAGCAAAATGTGTCAAAGGCTTTAGAAAGACTATGCAATGCTTCATAACAACAAATTGCCTCCGATGAGCGTGACGTCACAACTGTTTACATTAGATACGTTTAAGCAGTTATGAGCGGGCTCATGCACATGCACAGTTGAGTCGCGTATGTGTAATACCTTCTCCCACTTCTGGCTATGGAAATGTGGCTGTTGGCTGTGTAAGCAGCAGTAGCAGCAAATTCATATTCTTGAGGAAAAAAACCTTCTTTTACAAAGCACCTAGAATCCAGCACATGTCGGTTTATCGATTATTCGTAAGATTTTCAAACGCACCCCTGCTGGTTTTTGGACATTTTTGAACACATTCTAAGTTGATTCCCGAATGAATTGTAAGTTGATTTTTGAATGCGTGCCAGGGGAATCCTCGTCGCATCTAGATATGAACTTTCCTGCAGACAAAACGAGGCGGGGCTATACGAGATGATCAGAATAAAGCCAAACTGGTGAATGCCAACTGCTGCTTGTTTATGTGGTTGATTGGTTTGCAAATGTTCAGCTTTGTTATTTACTAGTGAAATTCATAGATTCAGACTACCAGAGTGGAAATAAACGATTAACAGGAATAACAGGTAAGAAAGGTTGGCCAGATCACTACACTAGTAAGGGCCAGTTAGAGACCCCGGCTAGCAGCCACCTAAGTTCCATTCTGGGTGTAGCGCGGAAGGCGCATTTTATGAACACATAATAACGCCTAACTGGAGAATAATCGCTGGATAACTAAACCTGTGATTGTGGCAAGGTTAGTAAAGTTAACCGGAGAATGAGTTTTGACAGTTGTAGGAATAGTTACAGAACTAGTGACGACAAGATTGTTTGTTAGAATGAGGTAGGAGGAGAAACAGGGACTTCACACAAATTATGGAAGAATATGACGATTCCAAATTTATACAAAAAGTTCGTTCTACTACTTTTCGCTCTCGTGCATGAGAAACTGGAGCGTATGAATGAAATGTGAAACTATTTCCTAACACAAAGCTTTTTGATTGTAGTAGGCCAAATAGGTATTTTGTGTTGGTACTTCGTGAATTATATTGTCGTACTATAAAAGTGACCATTTTTGCCGAAACAGTCTCGCTTATTTGGTGTGTGTTACAATTGCTGCAATATTAGAAAGACCTATTTTATTTTATGCAGCACACAGTGACAAAATAGACGTAATCAGATCGAGAAACCACATCAGTCTTGGGTACTCTTTGTATTAACAGCTTTTTCAGTATTAGACGATGACATTTCAATTTTTCATGTAGCAAAACGTTTGACGAACTTCGATGAAGTAATAGTTCTTTCCCGGAAGGGAAAGCACGCCATGTAAAGCTGTAGCAAGATTAGAGAGAGAAATCGCTAGGACCTAAGGATTGAAGAAATGTGTACCGTCTTGCTGTCTCTTGTCTTTACTGGTTTTAGGTATCCTTTATTTAATTTTATGTCACACAGAAGAGCAAGTTATTAGCTAATAGGCAATAAAGAGTCCAGATTTTCTGAAGAGTTCTTGTTCTCCCGGTTACAGATAATCCCATCCAGTATTCAGGATATTAAACCAGCCGACTGGGAGC
Source organism: Schistocerca piceifrons (assembly GCF_021461385.2). Taxonomy (NCBI): domain Eukaryota; kingdom Metazoa; phylum Arthropoda; class Insecta; order Orthoptera; family Acrididae; genus Schistocerca; species Schistocerca piceifrons. Next base: position 35,093,044 of record NC_060146.1, on the reverse strand, counting down.
AGGAGAGGCACTACAGGACATTAATTTCCTCTGTCCTGAAATAGTTTGATGGCATCCATTACAAAATATAGTCGTTTGAGTTCCACAGAGTGAAATACAGTGATGTGCAGTATAAGAATGTTTGAAGAGGCATGGCACTGCACGTCAGCACACTTAAGACCAAATAACATCTCTTACATTTCCTCGAAAATATATGTTTTATGTATTGGACTCTTCAGAAAGATGTGCGCTACAAAATCAACAGATTTTTTTGAAAAGTCTCTCTTTTTTTTTTTACATACTGATGCGCAGAGTAGCTGTTATAGTGGGGGAGGGGGTGGGGGGGAGGGTAGTCTCCACGTGACCCGTGTTTACATTGAGTGATTTTTCTGTTTCCTCTTCGTTTACTGCTCTTCTCACGTCAAATGAAAACAAGACGGATTTCTGTGGTTGGGAGCTATCAAGTGAATTAAAATACATTCAAATAACTATGGAAGGCTGAATTGTGTTACTAGTTTCAGATTTTATTTTGTGTCCTCCTTTCTGACAGTCAAGCATTAATCGTCTTGCAGAACAATAAAGTTATTTTTGCCAGTTTGCTAAAGAAATTTGGCTTTCATTAAGCTTTCCTGCTGAGGCAGTAAATTTATTTGAAACAGTGTTTAATTCCACACTATTGGCTACTTTCAACTGTTTGCTGTATTTCAAATGCATGTTTTTATCTTCTAACATGTATGTAATTAAATCATAATAAAGAATCAAACATGAGATAAAACAGTACTGGTACTCAAAGAAAATTTACATCCCAAAAACCACATTGAAAAACTTATTATCAGATCGAGGCCTGTCATTTGGAGTCTGGACATACGAATGTGCGCTTTAAGGCAAACTATGCATTTTAATATGGTTCACGAAATTCCGACGCTCTTGGAGTATCCTCTGATGTCTTGTTTCTTTTTGACATAATGTAAGAAAGATCTTTCAATGTTTTACACGTACGAACATATGAGCTTCCTACGTCATCATAGCTGCGCAAGCGCGGTGACGCCTCTTAGCTGGCGCTCTCTGGCACCTGCTGAAATGAATCTATTTTTAACAGGTCGCACGAAAATATTGCCATTGTGGTTCGAAAAGCATTATTTTCAAAGTAAATTTCCTTTTACGCAAGATGAACTGTGTGCAAGAATGTACGATGAATTTCTTAAATCGGAGAGCGTTTGCTCTCATTTAAAAATCAACTCTTCGATGACGAGCCTTTTAGAAGAATTTCGAACCTAAAAGATCATATTTGTGTGATGTATCTTAAAGTGTAACATGCGCTAAACAGATCAACATTATATGTAAAAGCTTAGCTTCTCTTGTAGCGTATTAATCTTCGAGAAAAATATTATATGTGAAAGCATTGCTTTTCTTGTAACAACACTATGTATATTAACTTAAACCATTAACTTTTCCTGTTGGTGGAATTCGAATTTATACTTTAGTAATAGGAAAATATGCAGCGTACATGTTGCTGCACATCAAAGATCTTTCCAAAGCATGTTCTTCCCCCCTGAGTTTTGTTCTCTAAAGTGCCGAGAAATTCTAGTCTGCTGTATAAAACCATATCCGTTCAAAGGATTGATAAGTTTTACAGTTCCGACGGAAAGTCTACTGTCACTTAACATGGAAAAAGTGTATTTTCACCCGGGAGAAAATATATTTTAAACCGGGAGATACGGGAAAAATCCCAGATTTTTTTTTCCTTGTCTGCGTATGCACCCTGCTAGAAAAATTTGGCTTTTATTACTGTTTTCCACTGAGGCAGCCAATTTATTTGAAATGAAGTGTTTCAGTCCACAGTATATGCTAGTTCCAAATGTTTGCTGAATTTCAAATGCACATTTTCATCTTCTGGTACATATGGTGTTTTGCCATAATAAAGAACCAAACATGAGATAGTACAGTACTGGTACACTGATAAAATATACACCCTGAAAACCACAATGCAAAGTGTAATATCAGGTTGGGGATCTACTTCATTCTGAATCTGGACACACGAATGTGTACTTAGAGCCAGATTATACATGTTAGTATGGTTTACGAACTTCCTACGCTATCGTAGCTGCACAAGCGCAGTAAAGCCTGTTTTCTGGCAGCTGCTGAAACGAACCTATTTCACACAGGACTAGGCAAAATACTGCGAATGGTGGTTCGAAAATTGTAACTTTCAAACTAAATTTCATTTTACACAAGATGAATTACATTATATGTGAGAATGTGACATGAATTTTATAAATCGCAGAGTGTTTAACTCTCGTTTATGGCATAACATTTTGAGGACCGGTCACTCAGAGGAATTTCGAGGCCAGAAGACCATTTATGTCATTATTTAAATTTTACTGGCTTAAAGCGTAACACATGCAAAAAAGACCAATATTACATGTGAAAGCTTAGCTTCTCTTGTAGCTTATGATCTTCGACATCAATGTTATAAGTGAGAGATTAGCTTTTCTTGTAGCTATACTATTTATATTAATTTAAACCATTAACTTTTCTTATATGTGTGTTTACACTACTGAACAGTGATGTTGCTATTAGCTGACTACATCACGTGTCCTATGCTCTGAATATTGGCTGTCATTGGCTGGCGAGGTCATGCAACAAGAGCTGTGATTCGCTTACAAAAGGGCATGGCAATCTTGATTTCAGTGCTTTGGAAACTAGGTGCCGTGTTTGGTGGAATTCGAATTTACACTTGCATAATTATGAAAATATGCAGCATATCTTAATATGAAAATATGCAGCGTACATGTTGTTGCACATCATCAAAGATCTTTGCAAGACCTCTTTTGCTGGATTTCATTTTCTAAAGTGACGGGGAAGTTCTACGCCGATGATGTGTAAAACATTAACTGTTCAAAGGATTAATAAGTTTTACAGTTCTGTGGGAAAGTATACTGTGACTGAACATGGTAGAAGTGTATTTTCTCGTGGGAAAAAGTGTATTTCCTTGTCTACGTATACACCCTGTAATCAAACTCCGTGCCGGACCGGAGTTAGTCTCCTCACTAAATTCAAAATAAGAATAGTAAACAATGAGCAACACACAACACATAACATTCATTAACAACTACTTCAGAATTGCTTGCAGAAGTTGAAATTGTCGTAAATGAGATCACTCAGGCAAGACCTGTACTGGTGTTCGATACCACGACAGTTCAGAACATCCACCACCTAAAACTGCCACATTCAAGTGTCTGCATTATACCATCTTTTAAATTTAGCTAGCACAGAAATGTGTCTGATACTTTGTGCCTAAGATGCTAGTGGGTCACACAGATATGCTGTTGCATTCCTGCACATTTTATTTTGCAAACATGTTTTTACACACATTATCTTTGCAAATAAGGCTTCGACGAATTGGCTATAATCTCCATATTTGTGTGCAGAAAAAACATCTGTTTCAAACTGTCTCTGATAAAATAGTCTGGATACAATTTCCTATGAGTCAGCATTTATTAGGTAATTTTGCATTTGTAGATTTTGAATCAGAATTCACATCTGTATTCACATTTATTGCAAATATGAATTTGTCGTGCCCCTATGAATAGTACACTAATGATTTAGCTTGCTTCAGAGCTATAGTGTGTGTGCATGTTCACGTACATATGCCCCCCCCCCCCCGCCCCCCCTTTTCCCCCGAAACACGCACGCGAGTGCATGTGCATGTGCGGCTAACATCTTGGAGAATAACAGCAAGAACATGCAGTAGAAATGTGGCACTGTTAAGCTGGTTCTAACTGCAGGCAAAGGGAGTTGATTGCAGTGTACAATCTACTTCTACTTCCATACTCTGCAAACCATTGTGAAGTGAATGGTAGAGGGTACATCCACTTCTTCCCATTTCATTCATGTACAGAGCACGGGAAGAGTGGCTGTTTGAATGCCTCTATGATCCCTGTAGGAGTGACATGTAGATGGTTGAAATATAGTCATAGAGTCATAGTTTACACCATGTTCTCGATGCTTTGTAAGTAGGCTTTCTCAGGGTAGTTTTGATATTTCAGATTCATAAAACTGACCATATCCACATGGTATTTTGACTCTTCCTGGCTTTGTGAGACCTCATGAGTTTTTGGAATATTTGCTGGAGTGTTGAAGACCAAGTTGATTCTATGCCTATTTAGGAACTAGCTAATCTTTCCCATTTACTGAGCCCGGTTACTGAATTGAGATACAGTTCCTGCGATACTGTTATGAAAAAAGTGATTGCAATAGAAATTTATGATAACCTCTCAGTAAAGGTGGTCTTCTACTGTTAAACACATGTTGGGACCCGGCCATTGGGAAGCTGCAGTGGGTGCAACAGTCTTGCAACCAAAATACTATCTTACATGGCATTGGAGTAGGCAGCAGCAACCATACAACAGTTTAACGACTTGACAGGGCAACGAGCTCAGCAGAATTTTGTACAAATGTTCAGTATGTTTCCATGCAGTTCATTAACATTTTCCACTCCAAACCCCTACGCAATGTCTTCCTGTAAGCACACCTCTTTGGACGGAGCCCTTATGTCATACATAACTTTGTTTCCCATGCATTTGTAATGCTGTTTGTTTCATGAGTTGAACAGGTGGCAAAAGTAGTTCATTTACTTTCTGACAGAGGTCACTATGAGTGTGCAGTTTGAGCGTAGGCCACAAACGATTGATTTTCACACACACAATCGTGTAACTTCCAGTTTGGGCCTAGTGCAATTTGCATGTTTGTGTTGCGTGTGTTTTTGTTGGTTCTTCAAGATCAGAGGAGGAAAACTCTGATGGGGATATTGATTGCGAACCTTCAGACATATTTTCTGAAACTTCCAACAGTTCAGTTGTTGATTTATATTATTGAAAAATATCATTGCAGAATAATATGCATGTTACTACAAAAGCAAATATTGCCTCAAATTATTTTGATATTTGGAGTACTGCTGCTTGTCCTGATAAATCGCAAAATGTGGTCTCTGATGTGAGCAACTGGTTAAGAATTGACAACCAGCCTGATGTACCTGTGTTCAATAGTACTAGTGGTGTAACTTTGCAAATGGATGAAAATTGTAGTGAATTTGAATGCTCTTCAGTGTTTTCAACAATGACATGATAAAAGTAATGAAGTTGAAACAAGCAGGTATGCAGGACTAAAAATTTATGAAGTGAAGTGAATAAGTAGTAGTCTGTGAAAAGGAAGTCTATGTGGCAACAACAGTCAGCAGTAAAGATACATGAAATGTACTTGTTTTTCTCTATTATTTTGCATATGAGTGTAGTGAAGTTGCCAAAAATAAGTGACTATTGGTCAAAGGACGCATTTATAAATACTTCATGGGCAAGCAAGGCAGTGAGTAGAGACAGATCTCATTTTGTTTATGTTGCACTTGAACGACAACACGAAATTCGTAAGACTAGGTCAGCTACAACATGATCCAACACACAAAATTAGACCTTTCTTCAGTTCTTTGTCTCAAAGTGTAAGAATAACTTCAAACCACACGTGAAGCAAGTCATTGTATTGAGAAGAAAGTGCGAGTTACGTTTGATGCTACGTTACATTATGTTAGTTGTATTGCGAGGATTCTGCAGTGAGGGATTTTTTAGATTTTGAAAGAAGTTAAATATGTACTCTTTATTTAAGTACATTACAATAAAATGAATTGCCCCTATAAAGTATTGTTGTATTACAGTGCTAATGTTACTTCTAAACTAAGTTATAAAATTAATTTTAAATTTTTCTTTGAAGACTAGTGGTAATCCTAGCTCACTAATTTGAAAAAAAGTATTTATTATTCTCATTATATACATAAAGATATGTAAAGTAATCTATAAGTCATTCCCTTTGAACTCATTATTACCAGTCATGATTTGTTGCTAGTGCACTCTACCATAGTAGTCTACAGTGGCTGCGTGACACAGTCTAAAACAGGCCTCACTTTGTGTGTCCATTTGGCTGGCCAGTTAAATTGTGCAATATTCAGATATGTGGGGCAGTCAGATCTAATACTATTCCTGTAAGTTGAGTTTCTCCAAAAAATGAGTCTGTAAGTCATCAGGAAAGGGAAATATGAAGAATAAGCTATTTTCTTCATGATTCACAACTTTTTGGGCTTGTAACAGAGTTGTAAATTTCTTTAAACAATATTTTGAGAACTTCCTTAGGTGTCTCCCTTAGGAGTTTCCTTCTGTTTGAATTCCAACCAAACTGTGGACTAGACATGCTGTATGCTGCCCTAGCATTTGTTTTCTGGTGCCATCAGAGAATAAATCAGTCTCACAGAAAGTTACAATGAACCAAAATGGTATGCTAAACCACAAGTAATGCTATAAGTAAGGTTGGTTGGTTGGTTGGGGAAAGAGACCAGACAGCATGGTCATCGGTCTATAAGTAAGGTACATGTCAAAAGACAATAACTTTCATCAAAAATGTCTTAATAGGCATTTATGAGAGGAGAGAACGCTGAAATGTTTTCCTGTGTGCCATAAGCAAACTGGTTGCAAGATTCTGGACTAAAGCCTCTGTTCTTATTAATTTAATTATCTATATTAGTTCTAATTATGTACCACTCTGCTCTGTATTTCATCTTTTATTATACTGTCTCAGAAATTCATTGCTTGCACCACAATGCTATTAAAATACATCATGCCAGAATGATTTTCACTCTGCGGTGGTGTGTGCACTGATGTGAAACTTCTTGGCAGATTAAAAATGTATGCCGGTCTGGAACTCGAACCAGAGACGTTTGCCTTTCACAGACAAGTGCACTACCGAGCTGAGCTGCCCAAGCATGACTCATGACCCATGACCCTTTATTCACAGCTTTACTTCCACCAGTGCCTGATCAGCTGCCACTGGCAGAAGTAAAGCTGTGAGTATCATTTGTGAGTCATGCTCGGGTAGCCCAGCTGATTGGAATCCAAACAGTGAGTAACACGTGGAGGAACACTACTAGAGAACTTCTCGAAATGTCGTATACAAAAAATTACAGCTCAACTGCCAACACAAAAAAGTTGTAAACCATCAATTTTTCTGAGAAAGCATTACAATGTAGTTCCTTGTTTTTGAAATCATGTATCTATTGTCAGTTACACAAATTGCTTATAAGTTGCTAATATAATAGATACAGTTGAAATTAAAATGAAAGATAATGGCAGAGTACAGGGTGAAACTCAGACATTACAAGGTTGTAATATGCACTTTCAGCTCAGTCACAGTGTACAGCTTGTTTCCAGGTGGAATTTTTCATTCTGCAATGGAACGTATGCTGTTGTAAAACTTATTGGGTGGATGAAAACTGTATACCAGACTGGGACTTCTAAGGCTAGTGTCAGGGTCTGGCACACAGTTTTAATCTGTCAGAAGGCTTAATATTAGAGCTTAGTTACACATAAGGAATTAGTAGGGGGTAATGTGGAGGCTCTGGAGAGGTCTTAACTGAGAAATGGTAGGTGAGAAATGTGTCACATTATCTGAAGGTTTCTTTCAGGATCTCGGTACCCGCTGGAGCCCGCCCTCGTGTGTCTCAGCACGACATCTACACGCTTTCCATTGACTGCTTCTCTCCGGCTGAGCGGCAAACTGTGTGAGTTGTCCAAGGAACTTGCGCAGTTCCAGGCTCCCTACATCTACAGTCTGGCCCAGGTGCTGGTTGATCAGAGCAGTGATATGATAGAGATGTTAGCAGGTTTGTAACAGATCACTACAACCAAAAATATCTTACAACAAATTTCTACTTATGTAATTCTATTTATGATGTAATAACTGTTTTATAATCCTGACCGGTTTCCAATCAATTCATTTTCTTGTGTGTGTATAGTTTAGCATCCATAAATATTTTCTGGTCAAGTTTTATTTGCTCAACAGTCTGAACTTTACGAAAATAGTAGCCTTTTCCCCATGTCTTCACCCACGTATGTGTTGGTTACACCTCCTCCAACGCATCTTTGTCCACTTCTTCCTCCCTCTGTTCGTCCACCTCATCGCCTCTCCTCTGTCTGTCCACCTCATAGTCCCTCCTCCGTCTATCTATGTCCTCCTCCCTACTCTCTCTGTGTCTTCATCTCCTGTTCCCCTCTCTTTGTCCATTTCCACTATCCCCTCTCCATGACCATATCTTGCTCCCCCTCCCTCTGACCTCATACTCCTCTCCCTCTCTCTTTTGATCTCTGCCTCTTTCTTTTCCTCACGCTTCCCAGTATGCCTGTAGACCTTCCATCTGCGTCATGCATCTCTCCCTCCTCCCCTTTCTCTGTCCATTTCCTTTTGCCCCCTCTCTGTTCATCTCCTCCTGTATTAATCTCAACATGTCCCCAGTTATGCTCATCAGCACGTGTAGCCCGTGCAGTGCAGCTCAATGAAGCAGGCCACTACTATTTCCACAGTATGCCTGTCACATAGGGCAGGCTAGGTATCAGGGCCTTGAAAATCATTTATTTTCCTCTGATGTACTGGCTACTGTGCAAAGCAGGTTAATAAAGTTGGCTGGTACTATTCCAACACAACATGTCTGTCATTCAGGGCAGCCTGCATGTCGGACCTCGGAAAACTGTTTCTTGCCCCCAGGCATGTAGGCTGCCCTGCCAAGCATGTCGATTTAGGAGGGCGATGGTGTTCAGACACGTTTCTGATGTGCAGGGCAGCCTATGAGTTGGAGGGAGGGGGCGGACAAGATTTTGCCTATCTGTCTGCTCCTATAGGAACTAGGTCGTCATAAACCCTGCAGCGCTCGTACTTGTGGAGTCTGCCGTTTCCGTGCCAAATTTGGTTGAAATAGGTCCAGGGTTTTGGGAGGATATCCTGAACACGGCCTGCACAATATTTGTATGAGGCACCTGCTAATCTTACTCAGGTGCAACTTGGGAGAGAGACCATAGCGGCTTGTCAATTTATATGTTGCTTTGCTAAGAAATTGCAAAAGCCAGGAGGTGGAACTGTAGTGTCATCACTGGGGACGCTGATGTTCAGAGAAGCGTGCTGTGGGCTGTACGTGTGCGGACTGGGAAAGCCCATCCGCAAGCTGTGAATCCCAGTGTAAGTGCACAAGCGAGCTGTCAGTATCCAGGCCGTGGGTACAGAGTCTAGCTCATATCTGAGCATGTGCTGATGACATTGCAGTCCCACCTTCTGGTGCCTGTACTTTCATAGCAAATCAGTGTATAAATACGCAAACCGTTACAATTCCCCTCCCTACATCTACATCTGCATCTATACTCTGCAAACAACCGTAAATTGCACAGCAGAGGGTATGTCCCATTGTATCAGTTATTACGGTTTCTTCCCATTGCATTCCTGTATTCAGCTCAGGAAGAATCAGTGTTTAAATACCTCGTGTGTGTTGCAGTTAATCTGATCTCGTTATCACAGGTCCTGTGTGAGCAATAGTATATTCCCAGAATCGTCATTTAAAGCTGGTTCTTGAAACTTTGTAAATAGGCTTTCTCGTAGTAGTTTACATCTATATTCAAGAGTCTGCCAGTTCAGTTCCTCCAGCATCTCTATGACCTCTCCCACGGGTCAAACAAACCTGTGCCCATTCGTGCTGCTTTTCTGTGTATACGTTCAATTTCCCGGTAGTCCTGTATTTTGTTACGGGTCCCACACACTTGAGCAGTATTCTAGAATGGGTTAAATGAGTGATTTGTAAGCAATCTTCTATGAAGACTGATTGCATTTCCCCGGTATTTTACCGATAAATTGAAGTCTACCACCTGCTCTACCCGTGACTGTGCCTATGTGATCATTCCATTTTGTATCCCTACAAAGTGTTACACCGAGGCATTTGTAGGAGTTGGCCAATTCCAACTGCAACTCACTGATATTAGGTTGGTGCATAAGTTTGTATCATTTTTCCGCGTGTTTAGTAAGCACAATAGTCGTACGAAACAGTAATAATTCTCCATCACTATTTACAACAGTCTGCCATTGCTGGGTAACTTTTCGACTCTACGATTGTTGTAAAAATCACACGATTCTGAAATGAAGAACTCCTCGAGCTGTGCTCGGAGCGCATTTTCGTCCAGAAAGGAAGTTACTTGAAGGTTGTTCAGTAGAGAGTGGGAAAGGTGAAAATCTGAGGGTGCAAGATCAAGTGAATAAGGTGGGTGTGTTCTCTCTATCTTTTCTAAAATTGAAATAAAAAGTAAAAGAGTTGAAGGGAATAAAATACAAGTGAAGCCGTAGTTGAGAAGGGATTGAGACAGGAATGTAGCATATTCCAGTAGTTATTCAACCTCTACATTGAGCAAGCAGTAAAGGAAACCAAGGAGAAATTTGGAAAGGAAATTAAAGTTCAGGATGAATAAATAAAATCTTATAGGTTAGCCAGTGACATTGTAGTTTTGTCAGAGACAGGAAATGACATGGAAGAACAGTTGAGTGGAATAGATAGTGTCTTGAAAAGAGATTTAAGGTGAGCATCAACAAAAGTAAAACAGGGTGATGAAATGTAGTCAAATTAAATCGGGCAGTACTGAAGGAATTAGATTACTAAATGAGGCATTACACTTAGTAGATGAGTTCTTCTATGTGGCCAGTAAAATAACTGATGATGATCAAAGTAAGGATAAAGAGCCATAACAAGAAAAGCATCTCTGAAAAGAGGAATTTGCTAACATTTAATATCAATTTAAGTATCAGGTCGTCTTTTTTTGTGTTTATAGATATTTGTCTGAGGTGGAGCCTTATATGGAAGTGAAATGTGGGTGATAAGTAGTTCAGACGAGAAGAAAATGGAAGCTTTCGAATTGTGGTGCTATCCAAGAATGCTGACGATTAGATCTGTCGGTTGCATGACTTATGAGGAAGTAATGAATCAAATTGGGGAAAAGAAATTTTTGACACAACTTGACTAAAAGAAGGGATTAGTCTGATTAAACACTAAGTTTCTTGATGTTATGAGCTATTAATATAGCATGTATAAATCCTCCTAAAATTGTTCCTTTCTGTTGTAAATGAATATGTTTAATTTCCTGGGAAACTTGCGATTTTTGCAGGAAGTTACGAATTCTTCTTAGACCCATTGCAGCCCTTGTTTCCAAAACAGGAAACGTGTGATACAGGGATGAACCCCAGTGAGCAAGGAATGTCAGTAAATGAAAATGGTCTGATTAATGGGGATGGATATCAGAAAACAGATCGTCAGAACAGAGACCTTGCAGCCAGATTGAGGTGAGAGAATTTGCATTCCTTCATTATAAAGTTTGGTGTCTGAAAAACTGTATTTAGGTGGAGTAATTGTTAATAATTCTGTCACTTATCTTGACTTTTTGAGTGTTCTACAGTATTCTCGTACACCATTCAAGAGGTTCATTGTGCCCTAATACTAACTGTGAAGTGTGTAGTGTGCAATTTCAGCAAAATGCTTATTATATTGTGTTCTTAAGTGGGAATCTGCATGTGTTGGTGCCTGAACATGCAATTTTTGTGTACGTTTGCTGCTTTCACTGATGCAATGATTCTATTGGTGGAAAGTTCTCCTTATTGTCTACAAATGCTCTTAAACATGTAAACGTTGTGTGCCAAGTGGTGACTGCTTTAACAAAACTTGGTATGTTTTCTGCTTCGGTCACTTTTTTTCCCAATATTAGTTTGGCATAATGCATGTGGCAACCTGCTGCCATCTTTATATGCCCGTATGTTATTTTTGCAGTAATTTTTGTAATAAACTCCCCTTTCAAGTATGATATTTCTCCTGGATGTGCCAGTTAAGTGCTGAAATGTCACATCTGCTCAGCAAACTTTTATATAATTTAACACTTTTTGAAAAGCACCCAAGTCTCATTTGGGCACTTGCAGTGGTGGCTTAGTGGGACTCGGGTACTGTCTCAAAAGTGTCAGTTTATAACAATATTATGAAAAGGAAAGTTGCCACTCACCGTATAGCGGAGATGCTGAGTTGCAGATAGGCACAACAAAAAGACTGTCACAAATGTTTTTTGTTGCGCCTATCTGCGACTCAGCATCTCTGCTATATAATGAGTGGCAAGTTTCCTTTTCGTAATATCATGACATTGCATCCTGAATTTTCCATTGTTTGTCAGTTTACATCATTCTATGATTTGTATAGTTGCTACAATATGGGAGAAAATTAGAATTAATTTATTGTGGGAGTAAGTAACATGAAACAACAAATGACATCTCAATTACAAAGATGTTTATAATAGAGTGGGTGGGAATTGGTTTAATATTAATAAGTTTTAAAGACTGTGCCATGGATACAGATATTAGTAGGAAGAAACATTTCTTGTGGCAGATGTTATGTGAACTGATTTACATCGTTTCGAAACAAGTACAAATATTTTGCTATTGATGGAATAACAAGTTTCCCTTTAAGATCATTGATCACCCATTCCCTGGCATAACTGAACACGGGTAATCTTATGAGTTTGTATAAAGAATTTGAACAATAATATGGAAAGGATAGATTGCTACTTATCACTCAGGAGCCATTGAGTCGCAAACAGGCACAATAAAACAGAATGGTTGAAGTATTGAGCTTTCGGACTAAAACTTTTGTCAGAAGTAGGAAACTCGCACACTTTCAAACGAGCACATCTCACCCGCACCACCTAGAACTGGAGCAACTGAATCACATTCTCTGGCAGGCTGTGCATTACCTCTCATTGTGCCCTGATATGAGAAATATCCTCCCAACTTTCCTCACCACTACACTCACAGTGGCATCCTTGTCCATCCCTACTCCATCCTTGCTCTTGACCTCTTTCCTCATGGTTAATATGTGTGCAGCAGTCACAGTCTCATCGTGGACATCTCCTACCCAATCAAAGGCAGGGACTCCTGTGAAAGCAGCCATGTGATCTACCGTCTTAGCTGCAACCACTGTGTGGCATTCTAGGCGCCACTGTCTGGAACCGCGAGACCGCTACGGTCGCAGGTTCGAATCCTGCCTCGGGCACGGATGTGTGTGATGTCCTTAGGTTAGTTAGGTTTAAGTAGTTCTAAGTTCTAGGGGACTGATGGCCACAGCAGTTAAGTCCCATAGTGCTCAGAGCCATTTGAACCATTTTTGTGGCATTCTATATGAGCATGACAACTAACGAGCTGTCTGCATGAACAGCCCCCACCAAACTGTGGGCTAGCAGTAGCCAGACCACCCAGTTGCCAAGCATGCTGCCCAACATGATGTGCTTCACTTTGATTGGTTCACAGCCTATGCCATCTGAATCCTTCTCATCAATACCAGTTTCATGAATTGTGCCCTGTGAGAATGCTCCTTACCACATACTCTTTGTTCTCATAACCACTCTGGCCTCGACCTTCACTAGTCACTGTCCTCTGTCTGCTTATTTCTCTGCTCCCACTCGAGTATTATACATGACTCCTATCATGCCAGTTCACCCATGTAGTCCATTCCCATTCTCTACTACACTCCTCTCACCTTCCCTCCCCCTCCACCAAGCGAGGTGGCTTAGTGGTTAGCACACTGGACTTGTCTTCAGGAGGACAGTGGTTCAAACCCCTGTCTGGCCATCCTGATTTAGATTTTCCTTGATTTCCCTAAATTGCTTCAGGCAAATGCCGGGATGGCTCCTTTGAAGGGCACGGCCAACTTCGTTCCCCATCCTTCCCTAATCTGTTGGGACCGGTGACCTCACTGTGTGGTCCTCTCCCCCAAATCGACCAACACTCCCCCCCCCCCTCCCACTCTCCCTGCCCCAAGAAGAATCTCCTGATGCTGCACCTAGCAGCCATATCCTGTCCCCACCATGTCTCAGACAGCACTAGCATCTTCCATCACCCCTACCCTTTTACCCTTTATCCTTCCCCCTCCCTGCTCCACTAACCCCACTAATCCCTACAGCTAGATATCTACTCACCTCAGATGCAATCATCACAACATCACAATTGTACCCTAGGGCACAGAGCTGACAGTAATCTGTGCTTGCGACTCAGGAGAAGTAACTTTCTTTTGTGCCTCAGATGACCTACCTCGGCCATGTTCTCAGCACCTCCGGCATTCACCCCACACCACAATATATCGAGGCCATCCAGCAGCTGCTGCCTCCGTGGGACGTCTCCCCGCTCAAGTCCATCTTGGGCCAGCTTAACTACTAGCACCGTTTTATTCCACACGCCACGGTCTTGGCGGAACCTCTCCACAGTGCTTGCGACTCAGTGCTTCCTCTGTGTGATGGGTAACAACCTTTCCCTACCATGTTGTTGTTCTGTCGTAGGCTTTCTTCTCTATGAAGAATTTGAAATTTTCATCATTGACACAATAAGTGAATAGTTACGTAAGACCTGAGTTTCTCCTGGCGTATAAAATTGTCAAACAACTTACTGGAATTCAGCCAGGTATTATTCGGTGGGAACACACCCCGCCATTTTCAAGGCAAACTGCAATGGACAGGCGATGTACATGCAAATTGAAAACCTCGGTTCTTGGGCTAATGCAGGAAAGATGACACACACTGAACACTAGTGCCACCAAAGATGACCAAAGTCAGAGATATTGATAGTGAGACTACGAACTAACAGGTGAGGTAACATTGAATCTGTCCCTCTGTGTTTTGACAAGGGAGAGAGCAGGATTCCAAACAGAGTTTAAACAAAAACCTCCGTGCCTGTTTACAAGGTTTCTCACTAATTTAATCTCAACTGCCTCCTTAATAACACTGCCCCAATATCTGGATGTGCATGCCAATATATCAGTGTTTTTGTATAACATAGGGTGACCAGTATCCAAGCAATGTTCAGCAATAGGAGATCTACTTGGCTGCTGTAATTGTGCTCAGTACATCGGTCCTCCACAGTCCTGATAGTGTGCCAATATACACCATGCCACAGCTACAGGGAATGCGATATACACCCGCCGTACGCAGACCAAGATCATCCTTAACAGAACTCAAAAGCACTCTAATTTTAGATGGAGGTCAGAAAACTCATTTCACATCATATTTCCGTAAAATACGACCAATCTTGTTGGAAGTGTTTCCTACGTAAGGCAAAAAGGCAGTAGACTTAGGTGTCAACTCAGTATTATCATCAATCACTCGATGCACAGTTGGTCGATAGCGCAATGCACATTCAATCTGTCTTTCACTATAACCATTTTGACGAAACGGAGCTTCAAGATGGGACAGCTCAGCTGGCAAAGGCTCAGTGTCAGAAATGACGTGTACCCTGTGTACCAAGGTATGAAGTACCCCTTCACACTGAACCAGATGGTGACAACTTTTAGCATGTAAATCCAAGTCGGTGTGAGTACAGTTTCCTGTAAACTGCATGTCCCAATGATCCATCATCCTTCTTCCTAACCAAAATGTCAAGAAAGGGAAGGTAACCATCCTCTCCCACCTCCCTCATAAAATGAATGTTTGGGCGGATCGAGTTCAGGTGTTCTAGAAAGGCATTTAAAATCTCCCTAGTGTGAGGCCAAACAACAAAGGTATCATCAACATATCCGAAGAAACAGGCGGGTTTCAAAGGTGCCGATTCTAATGCACGTTTTTCAAAGTCTTCCATAAACAAATTTGCGATCACGGGAGACAACAGACTACCCATTGCAACTCCATCTGTCTGTTTGTAATACTTGTCATTGAATAAAAAGTAGGTGGATGTCAACACGTGCTGAAAGAGATTAGTTAATGCAGCTCCAAACGTAACCTCAATTAACCACAATGAATCAGACAGAGGAACACGAGTGAAGAGAGAGACCACATCAAAACTTACGAAGATATCAGAGTCATTCAACTGCAGTCACTCCAAACAATGTAAGAAATCAGCTGAGTTCCTGATATGATGTTCACACTGACGAACTTTTGACTCAGAGAAGCAAGATGCTTGGCTACACGATATGTTGGTGTGCCAATATTACTCACTGTAGGTTGGAAAGGAACCCCTTCCTTGCATACCATTGGAAGGCCATATAACCTAGGGGGAACAGCACTGTAGGTGTGAAGACTCTTGATAGTGTTCTGCAACAAACCACTCTTCTTCAGGAGGCTGTTGGTCTTTCTCTCAACACTTTCTGTGGGATCAGCATCGATTCTGCAATACACTGAGTCAGATAATAAACATTGCATCTTTTGTACATAATCCTGTTTGTTTAAAACAATGGTGGCATTACCCTTGTACACAGGTAAAATAACAATATCAAGATCAGCTTTGAGAGAGTGTAAAGCAGCTTTTTGCTGCTGTTACATTACTCGTGGGTGGACGTGCCCAATTCAACACACGGCATGCGTCCTTCCTAACATCCTCTGCAGCGTCTGGAGGTAATTTGCAAACTGCCTGTTCAGTTTAACTGGTAAAATCAGCTACCGGCAAACTCTTCAGTGTGGGTCCAAAATTTAAACCCTTCCCAAGCACGGATAAGGTTGCATCGACAAAAGATTTCTCTGTGAGATTTATCACAGAATGTCGAGATATAACATCAGACTCCGAACGATGAAAATGTTCAAACTTTTCCAAATGCCGGGCAGTAACAGAATTGTATTCCCAATCTGCTTGAGTCCATGAGTCACCGTCCAACCAATCCCAAGTGAAATCAGACAATTTCGAAGCAACCATTAAATGAAAACGAAACAATTCTTTGGAAACAGGTTCCAAACGTCGACAAGTAAAACAAATCCTATCACAAACAAGAGCCAAGCCAGCACATTGCTTGATGCGATTGGCGGCAGGAGAATTAGTATGGTGCACAACCTTGGCAAATGTTGGGACATTATTTCATCTCGACACCTCAGTAAAAATGACAAAGAACATTGCAGTCTAACTCAACAGCTACGAAGTTTATCCAACTTTCATAAACACCAATACATTTCCTCCCTGTAGATGTAAACAATGTGAGACCTGAGTCTCTCCTGGCATATACAATTTTCAAACAACTTCGGCCAGGTAGTATTAACAGCGACCGCCAGTACTTTGGCGGAAGCACACCCCGCCATTTTCAAGGGAAACTGCAATGAACAGGTGATGTACTCGATACACCCGAACATTCGTTTTACGGTGTAGGTGGAAGAGGATGGTTGCCTTCCCTTTCTTGACATTTTGGTTAGGAAGAAGGATGATGGATGATTGGGACATGCAGTTTACAGGAAACATACTCATGCTGACTTGTATTTACAGGCTAATAGTTGTCACCATCTGGCTCAGAGTCAAGGTGTACTTCATACCTTGGTACACAGGGCACATGCCGTTTCTGACGCTGAGGCTTTGCCAGCTGAGGTGTCCCATCTTGAAGCTCCGTTTCGTCAAAATGGTTATAGTGAAAGACAGATTGAATGTGCATTGCGCTATTGACCAACTGTGCATCGGGTGATTGATGATAATACTGAGTCGACACCTAAGTCTGCTGCATTTTTTCCTTACATAGGAAGCATTTCCAATAAGATAGGTCATATTTTACAGAAATACGATGTGAAATATGTTTTCCAACCTCCATAAAAAATTAGTGCTTTTGGGTTCCATTAGGGATGATCTTGGTTTACGTAAGGTGAGTGTATATCGCATTCCTCGTAGCTGTGGTATGGTGTATATTGGTCACACTATCAGGACCGTGGAAGACCGATGTACTGGGCACAGTTACAGCAGCCAAGTAGATCTGCTATTGCTGAACATTGCTTGGATACTGGTCACCCTATGTTATACAAAAACACTGATATATTGGCATGCACATCCAGATATTGGGACAGTGTTATTAAGGAGGCACTTGAGATTAAATTAGTGAGAAACCTAGTAAACAGGGATGGAGGTTTATGTTTAAACTCTGTTTGGAATCCTGCCCTCTCCCTTCTCAAAAACCAGAGGGACAGAGTCAGTGTTACCTCACCTGCTAGTTCGTAGTCTCACTATCAATATCTCTGACTTTGGTCATCTTTGGTGGCTCTAGTGTTCAGTGTGTGTTATCTTTCCTGCATTAGTCAGAGAGCTGAGTTTTAAATTTGCATGTACATTGCCTGTCCATTGCAGTTTGCCTTAAAAATGGCGGGGTGTGCTCCCGCTGAAATCGGCGGTCACTGTTAATACTATCTGGCTGAATTCTTGTAAGTTGTTTGAAAAGTGAATACTTGTTTTCAAAATAGCATAAATTACTTGCTAAGCATGTAATAAATTACTGCTTTATTCGTTGACATCAGTAATGTGTACAACACTACTTGAAGACACAGTATTCTCGAGCAGCTCCATCACTACAGCTTTCGTGGCCACCTCCCTATTTTCATAAAGTCCTACGCGCTTTTGTAGGTCCCAAATTGGTGACTAGCTGTCGGATTGTTTTGAGCAGAAAACTGGTGTTTCTTAGGGCAGTGTTTTAAGTGTTACCCTCTTTGCCATAGCCGTAAACAGTATCATGTCTACAGTATGGAGTCCTGTAATCATTCTGTATTTGTGGACGATTTCACTGTTGACAGGTTTACGGTTTTCTGCAGATAAGTTTGCATGTGTGCATTTTAATTGTTCTCATCATATTTTTAATTTACGTGACTCGTGTATGAGTGGCACCGTTCTATATTTTAGAAACTCTGTGAAGTTTCTGGTCCTCACAATTGACTCCAAATTGTTGTGGTTGTGAGACAGTAAAGCCAGAACCGTGTAAGCCCTGAATATCATAAAGTGCCTTAGCCACAGGTCTTAGGGAGTGAACAGAGTGCATCTTTTCAGATTTATAAGGCTTTTGTATATTTGTGGCTTGACTACGTGGGCACAGTTTATGGACTGGTGAGGCCTTCTTATTTGAGGATCATCGACACTGTCCGCATGAGGGAATTAGGCTGGCTACCAGTACTTAAAGAACTAGCCCCGTACCCAGTCTCTGTGCTGAGACACTTACAATCTGACGGCAACTCGTCGTGGTGCATCAGGCATGTAAGTTCCGTGCAGCTCCAAATTCACTTCCATATCATACTGTGGCTTGTCCGCGTCAGGCGTGCCATTTTGCCAATCGCCCATGAGCGACAAGGCCGTGTGGGATCCATGTGTGGCATGTGCTGGACTCACGTGGTATGGAGCAAGTACAATGCCAAATCCACAGTTTTAACAGTCTGCCACCCTGGTTACTACAGGGGTCCAGGATAATTTTAGATTTGGTGCAGTACAAGAGAGATTTCACTCTTGCAGACATTTAAATTGAGCCTCACTCCTCTACTGCTGTCTTTATGGATAGGTCTAAACAGGGGTACTCTGTATGTTGCTCTGTTGTTTTCCCAGATAATGTCCTCAAGATTTAGTTGCCTCCAGAGTACACTGTATTTGATGCCCAACTATCTGCGATCTTGAGGGTGCTGGAGTAGGTGAGATGTGCCGTGCCTGCTAAATTCCTCACTCCCTGAGTGCCCTTCAGTCTCTAAAATGCTTGTATTCAGCTGATAAAGTAGTCCATGATGTCCAGGGTGCCCTCATCAAGCTACAATGGCTGGGGGAGGCAGTGTCCTTCTGCTGGGTGCCAGGGCACATGTGTATTGCAGGGAATGAAAGGGCATATGTAGCAGCCAAGGAGGCATGTCTTGATCCTCGGTTAGTTCAGTGTGCCAGCCCCCTGCACGCACTCATCTCGCTGTTGAGGTACAGTGTCATGAGACGAGAGGCTGGAAGTGTCTGATATAAGCTGCGTGTAGTAAAGCCCACTACATGGCCGTGGCGTACCTCCTTTCAGACACGAAGACAAGTGAGGTCCTGCTTACTCGTCTTCACATAGGCCACAGTCCTACGATGCACGGCTTTTCGCTCCGGCAAGAGGATCCTCCAATGTATGGTGCTTCTGGCGTATGGATAACTGCACTCCACATTTTAATAGACTGTGTTTTATTTTTAGACCATAGTGTAACATTACGAGTCAAGACAGCTGTAACGGAACTTGAATAGCGTAAAGTTATCGTTAAAAACGCACGCCGCGCGATTTGTTATGATTTGATCGGTCATAATAGTAGTAACATGCTTTTGAATACAATTAAAATATAACGGCGATACCTGTTTAGCGTTATTGGAAATAATATGTAATAAATTAATGAGTAAGGTAGCCGATCCTATAAGAAGAGGTAAAATTGGGCATATTAAGGTGTTTTGCTTTATATCGATTAAGCCGATGATACGGCGTCTTTTTTTTTCCGTTTACTCTTAGAAGAAAAAAAAGAAAACAAGTAACGAAGTGCTAATTGTGCGTTGTGAAAAATATAGGTTCGAATTTTAAATAGCTACAGTGTATAATCAGATTAACAAATGGACATTCAGTTACGCGAAATAGCCGACAGTGAAGTGTGGTCATTAAATTGAGTACACCTACAGGGCGGTCAATTCAAGGATAAGTCTATTCGCGTCTCACGAGGCACGCGGTATTGAGACCGGTTTGTTTTATTATATTACGGAGAGCGGGCTTCAATTTATAAAAAGGAGAAAAGCTGTATCATTATCATTGACTGTTGGTGTTAAGCAACCAAAACTGTTCATTAAAGGGTTTCGGTGAATGAGTGGTGAATGCGAAATGAAACTGTGAACGAAGTTATGTTAAATAAAGCAGAAGAGACAAGACAGTTTGGTCGCATCTGTTATTATTCCATAAACCGTAACATTTATTCTCGTTGTACGAAGCCTTTATAGACGATCGTTATGACAATTTGCTTTGAAGGGATCTCGTTACGAGTTAAGTTTGGGGACCTGGTCAACAGGGGATAGTTCGTAGATCTTAACTACTGCAGCTATTCTGGAATCAGGTGCTACCGTGACCGTTGTGTGTTGTCAATGGCTTAAGGTCATCATATCTCATGCTCTAAGATCGACGCGCCTTTCCTCTTGGTATAACGGTATCTCACGGTAACCACGACAACGCCGACGGGGAAGGAAGAGATGGTAGAAGTGGCGCCCAACGTGGGGCTCGATCGAGGAAGATTGCTGCATCGAGTCGAGTGTCATCCGGATTCACGAACCCTAGAGTTGGAAAATATTGTAGCAGCCATTGAGTCTGTCCAATGAAAGAGGTATTCTTCAATAATCGCTAAAAGTGAGCGATAATACCAGGTATGATTAAAATAACTGTATAATTATAAAAAAAAGGGAAGTTGAGACTTGTGATTTCGGTAGATAAATATATATAAATACATAGTGAAAATAAGTGTATGTCTTGGTAGTGAATAATAATGTCAAAACGAACGAAAAGAATACATGATAATGTGCAGTTGAGTAGAGTAATGAGTAGAGAGAGAGAGGAAAGTGAAGAGGAAAGGGATGATGCATCCCATGAGCTCAATGTAGGACAGGAGACGTGTACAGATAATAATACAGTTATTGATTGAGAGCCGTTAGGAGATTCAAATACAATGATAAGTAAGGTAGGCAGCGTGGGAGAACATAAAGATCTTGAGGTTTCGGAAGTAGATCAGCAAGTTTATCCTCAAAATGGAAATATTAATCAAAAAATGTTTGATATGCTGGTATCAATAAATACTCAAATGGGTGTAATGAATGGAAGACTTGGTTCACTAGAAAAAGATAATAAGGAATTAAAAGAGGACAATCAAAAGTTAAATGAAAAATTTGAGGCCAAATTTGGTTCATTAGAAGTTAAAATGGATTCTTTGGAAAGCAAACTGAACACCTTTGATTATAAACTGGAAAATACTAAGAAAGAATTAAAGGCGGACTGGGAGACTCAATTAAATGCGAAATTTGGAGAACTAGATGTAGAGTTTTCTAACACCTTAGAAAGGCAATATAATAATTTAATGGGAAAACTTCATGACGTAGAAAAGAAATATGAGGTAGTTTCGAAGAGTTATGATGGCCTGTCCAATAGGATGGTTAAGTGTGAAAGCAGCTGTTTCAATGCTAGCGCACAGATAGAAGAGCTTTCGAAACAGATAGTCGAGTTTGAGTCTGATGCTCGTAAGGGGATTGACAAGTATTTAGTAGATCAAACTAAAAGACTTGACGAAGATCTATCTGAATGGATAGAAATAAAAGGAAATGAAATTGTAGACAAGGTTAAGACTACTATTGGATCCCAGCCAAATGAAAATATCAATGAGCACCTAAGTAGAAATGATGAATTAATTAAGCTCTTCACTAGCGAATTTCAGAAAATAAAAGACAAAATAGTTGATGAGTTACCTAAATGGCGGAGTTAGAACGAAAGTCATCACAAAATTTGTTGACAGAGGACGAACGTTTGGAGAATAGGTCGAAAAACAACCGAACATGTGGTAATACGAAGTACAATTGTGGTGAAAATTTGCATTGGGAAGTTGATGATTCGGTTGGTAAAGATGATGATTCTTTTGGTCAGCGAGGATATTTGTCTCCTTTAAAGGTGGAGAACAGCATTTTTAAAAGTAGACAATTCCCAACATTCTCCACTGAAAAGAACAACCTGCATCCGAAAATCTTTATCAATAATTTCAAAATAATATTTCCGCGTAGCTGGTCAGAACACGACCGACTTCAATTTATAGTATCCAAAATTACCGGAGAAGCCGCATTATGGGCCGCCGAAGTAAGTGAAAGTTGCCATACTTGCGCTGAGTTTGAACAACTTTTTTTGACTAAATACTGGTCGTCGAGTAAACAAGAGAAATTAAGAAAAGAGGTTTACCAACCTGAGTATTTTAACAGTAAAAGGAGTACTTTAAGGCAATATTTTGAAAAGTACATAAATAAGACACGTTATTGGAGTGATCCAATTTCTCACAAGGAAGTGATCAGAATTTTGAAGGGAATGTTGCCCATAAATATACGTGAAAAGTTAATAAATGTTCCTGACCACGATGTAGAACAATTCTTGTCGGTGATTGACTATAGATATGATTATGGAAGACGCAAGACAAATGAGTAGTAATCAAATGTCGACTCACACTCATAGTAATACGAATAATTATAATAATAATTTAACGTATGATAATAATAATAATACCGAAAACCAGGTCAAACCCGCATCACAGGAGCGTGGACAATCTTCATCCTATGGTTGCAATAAAAACAATGATTATAATAAATATAGAAGAGATACTTACTGTGCTAGAGGTAAACCTCGATATGGTGACGCGAATGTGCATAGTAGTGATATTAATAAGAGTAACAGGTACCCAAGTGATGAACCCAATTGCATTCGACCTTGGGAAGATAATTCGAAGCATAATGTTCATCGGCAGGATGGAACAAATGCCTCGAGTCCTCATCCAGCACAAGGAGTTATACCAATGGGCGAAGGAGCCTCCAATGTGTGACGGGGTGAATACCATAACTCGGATCATACTGTACGGATTGTGGAAGTTCATGAACCCCCACCGATGACTCAACGAGATAGATTAAACTAATACCAGTCACCAAATGCCTTCCTAGGATGACTGGAAAGGAGAAGGAAGGCAGGCATCAATTTGAACTGAGAGTTTTAAGGTACAATAATGATCAGGATATAAGGAATGAATTAATTGAAGAAAAACCTGAAGTTTCTAATAAATGTGGACAAATTTTACAGGCAATAATTCCAACAAGTATAAATAATGTTGATGTTGAAATATTAATTGATACTGGAGCAACTATTAGTGTCATGACGTTGGACTGTTTAAAACAGATAAGCCGAGGGGTAAAAGTGCCCACTTTTCCTATCACAGGATGTACCGTGTCTGGCGTGTTCAGCGCAAAAATGCAAAAAGTTGTGAAACAGGTACGTGTTGACGTTACAATACAGGGGGCTCAAATAGAAAGTACATTCCTGGTTGTTCCTAAAATGACAGTACCATGTATCTGGGGTTTGGATTTTTTATGTGAGACCGGTGCAATCATTAATTTAGAGAAAGGTGAATGTATATTTAATTCAAATGGTAATGTTTTGACAACCACCCTGAGAAAGGGCCGAGTAATTCCAAATCAATTGTGTATGAATCTAAAGGTAAAATATGTCAGTATTGATGATGAAAATGTGTATGATATATGCCTTATTGAATGTTCTGAAGAAATGATGGATAAAATGTCATTGCAGGAAAATGTGTTAGAATCAGAATATTTATCTGTTATCCAAAGGGATGAACTGTACTACTTGTTGGAAGCATATCAGTCAATTTTTAGTAAACGTCCGGGTATAATAAAAGACTTTGAATACCATATAAAGACGTATGCACATAAACCCTTTTGTCGTACTTCCTATTCTATCCCATGGACAAAGAAAGAAGTAGTCAGAAAGGAAATCAATAAAATGTTAGAATGGGGTATTATTGAGCCCTCAGATTCCGAATATTGTAACCCTCTTGTGGCGGTAATTAAACCCAATGGTGACATCAGATTGGTGTTGGATGCCAGAGAGATCAATAAGATCATTATACCTGTACAAATGCGACCGGAGAACCTAGAAGAGTTAGTACAAAAGTTTTATGGTGCCCGCTTCTTAACTTCTTTGGATATGCGTAGTTCATATTGGCAAACTAGAATATCGAAAGAATCTAGAAAATATACTGCATTCGTTTTTCTGGGCCGAAGTTACCAGTTTACTGTCGTGCCATTTGGGTTGAAAATAAGCGGTGGTGTTTTCATATCGGCATTAGATACCGTACTGGGCAGAGACCTTTTGAATGAAGTTACTTTATATGTGGATGATTTGCTAATTGCTTCTGAAACTTGGGAGGAACATTTGGACTTATTAAGAAGAGTTTTTGCGAAATTTTTGGAATACGGAGTTACTGTAAATTTGAGCAAATCCAAGTTTGCTCATAACCAATTGAAATTTCTTGGACATATAATCACTCCTGAAGGGATAAAACCAAATCCTAAAAAGATGGATGCGATTAACAGGTGTGCTTATCCAAAGAACAGAACGGAATTAAAGTCATTTATCGGCTTAGTTTCATTTTTTCGACGATTTTTACCCAATCAGTTAGGAAGCCAAGACTGTTTGTTACGGCTGTTAAGAAAAAATGTCATGTGGGAGTGGAATTCCGAATGCACGCAAGCTTTTGATAACATCCGCAATGCTTTGACTAATGCTCCACTGTTACATCATCCGAGACTTGATCAAGATTTTTATATTGCTGCGGATGCTTCTGAAACAGGATTGTGTGCCACTCTTTTCCAGATGGACAATCCAGAAGATATCAGTACCATCAAGATAATTGGGTTTGCCAGCAGAACACTCTCTAGCTGTGAATGTGCATATTGTACTACTGAATTGGAAGTACTGGCCGTGGTCTGGTCACTTAGAAAGTTTCGCTATTTTGTATATGGAAAGAAGATCATTGTATTCTGCGACCACAAAGCTTTATCTTTTATTTTAACAGGAAGGATGTTCCATTCACGTTTAACCCGGTGCAAGAATATGATATTATGCTCAAATGCATCAGAGGGAAAGACAACATCATAGCCGATGCTCTTTCAAGATTACCGAAAAGAAAGAATGCTGACGAGTGTGAAGAACGGACTATTGACTTTAAAGTCATGAATTTATCAAGGCAATATTGTGAGAGGCAGATTTCACAGCTATCTCGAAGTCTTCCACAACTGCAAGAAGATGATAAGTTGTGGAAAGCCGTTAGGCATGCTGTTGAAAGCAAAACGCTAAGTCACTCTCAGGAACAGTATCAATTAAAATCCGGAATATTGTATCGGAAGAAGGATGAAGAAGATGTTTGGAAAGTTTGTGTTCCAAATAAATATTTAGAATCACTAGTGTGGTACACTCACTTGATTTGGGGTCATTTTGGTGCCGCTAAATGTACAGCCAAAATAGCACAATACTGCTATCATCCAAATTTGGGACGTATAGCTACAAATATTATTAAGAAGTGCAAAATATGTCAGAAGGCGAAACCCATAAACTATTGTCGGAAGATAGAATTACGTCCTATCATCCCACAACAACCTTTAATGTTGGTGTCATGTGACGTCTGTGGGCCATGTCCCATGACACGTGGACGGTTCAAATATGTATTGGCTTTCTATGATCTCTTTCCAAAATATGTGAAATTATATCCTTTGAAAAATCTCCACGTTCGACCCATGTTACGCAAATTTATCAACAACTATATAACTGAGCTTGGCAAACCTATAATGATCTTGACAGACAACGCTGCTTATTATACAAGCAAAGTATGGAGAGACACTATGAAAGAACAAGGAATCCAGCACATTTACATCTCAAGATTTTACCCTTGTGGAAATCCGGTTGAAAGAATCTTCCGAGAGTTGAACCGATTTTACGGACGTACATACCCAAACAACATTATAAATGGATCGATTGGATTTATGAATTTGAGAAAGTGTATAATGACTTACCACACTTATCGACAGGTTATTCACCTAACCAAATAGTATTTGGTGAAAGTATTGTGCCAGAATGGATGAAGAAATTACCTGCAATAGAACAAAAGATTACCAAGAAAGAAGATATGGTGAAGAAGGTCTACGAAAACCTGAAGCATCAAGCACAATTGAGAAAAACCCGTTTTGATAAAAATGTGAAGAAAGTAGTCACATATGATGTAGGGGAAGAAATTTTATTGAGAAATCACCCAAAAGCATCAACCAGGAAAAGACTGAATAAGAAATGGCAATATTTATATACAGGTCCATATAAAATAATGAAAATACCTCATGAAGGGAGCTACCTCCTGGCAGATTGTGATACTGATGTAATTAAAGGCTTGTTCCCTCACATAGACCTGAAGAAGTATTATCAATAATGAGCAAAATATAGATTCAAGAAACACTGAATGATACCAAGACTACACTCAGTGGACTAAATAAAAGCACCAATGGATAAATACGTACTTATACTAACTTACAAAGAAAATTAAAGAATGTACCGACGCTTTTCCATGAGATACCTTCTTGGTATCAGCAACAATGACGACGCTGAAATACGATTTATCCTCTCACTGAACAGCGAGGATGGATGATTTAAAAGTGGAATTAAGAGGAAAAGAAAAGGACCAAATCCTCTCTGGTTAAACAAGTGGCCTGATAAGGGTTTTGGCCTAGGATGCCAATCGTCGAACCCGGCTGTGATCCCTGCCTTGCACAGTCGGTTGAAGAACTGAGGGCTTCATCCAAGAAAAAAAATGTGGTGTGAATATGAAGTGATTAGTGCGAAGTGTTTCTAAGACAACCTATAAACAAATGTGGAATTTAGTTAAGGGCATTTTGTCTAGGCCCATTAACTCAACTTAAATATTGTAGAATGTATGTACTGACTTGTTGAGTGAATCTGAGAGTGAGTGTATTCGCCGAAACAAATACCCTCTCCTGTCACAGTACACAAAAAAAAAATAAGCCTGTTCTGTCTGGAACCCTCTTCAAGACATCACAGTCTGGGGGGCCGTGTAACATTACGAGTCAAGACAGCTGTAACGGAACTTGAATAGCGTAAAGTTATCGTTAAAAACGCACGCCGCGCGATTTGTTATGATTTGGTCAGTCATAATAGTAGTAACATGCGTTTGAATACAATTAAAATATAACGGCGATACCTGTTTAGCGTTATTGGAAATAATATGTAATAAATTAATGAGTAAGGTAGCCGATCCTATAAGAAGAGGTAAAATTGGGCATATTAAGGTGTTTTGCTTTATATCGACTAAGCCGATGATACGGCGTCTTTTTTTTTCCGTTTACTCTTAGAAGAAAAAAAAGAAAACAAGTAACGAAGTGCTAATTGTGCGTTGTGAAAAATATAGGGGCGAATTTTAAATAGCTACAGTGTATAATCAGATTAACAAATGGACATTCAGTTACGCGAAATAGCCGACAGTGAAGTGTGGTCATTAAATTGAGTACACCTACAGGGCGGTCAATTCAAGGATAAGTCTATTCGCGTCTCACGAGGCATGCGGTATTGAGACCGGTTTGTTTTATTATATTACGGAGAGCGGGCTTCAATTTATAAAAAGGAGAAAAGCTGTATCATTATCATTGACTGTTGGTGTTAAGCAACCAAAACTGTTCATCAAAGGGTTTCGGTGAATGAGTGGTGAATGCGAAATGAAACTGTGTACGAAGTTATGTTAAATAAAGCAGAAGAGACAAGACGGTTTGGTCATATCTGTTATTATTCCATAAACCGTAACATTTATTCTCGTTGTACGAAGCCTTTATAGACGATCGTTATGACAATTTGCTTTGAAGGGATCTCGTTACGAGTTAAGTTTGGGGACCTGGTCAACAGGGGATAGTTCGTAGATCTTAACTACTGCAGCTATTCTGGAATCAGGTGCTACCGTGACCGTTGTGTGTTGTCAATGGCTTAAGGTCATCATATCTCATGCTCTAAGATCGACGCGCCTTTCCTCTTGGTATAACGGTATCTCACGGTAACCACGACAATGCCGGCGGCGAAGGAAGATACGGTAGAATAGCACGGTGGCAGATTTGCCAGAAGATCTGCCCTCACTTGTAATAGATATTGAAAAAAATGTGGTTAGAGTTTTAAGTTATGTGGTGTGCCTAACTAGTCTCCAGAAGTTTTAGCGGGGTGCTCTTAATGTGTTAACAGGGTGACTGGCCCATCCATGATTTTTTAAATGTTCAGTTGGTCACATTTCCCTGTGCATGTCCTTTAGCTCTTCAGTAGTTTTATTTCTGTTTAAATACCAGGCATAGCAGCTTCACCATTCTCTGTTGTATTAAGACCTGTGAGATAGTTGGTGTGTGGATAAAGTGAATGGGACGTGAGTGAGTGAATGACTGTCATTTTATAGATTTCCTTTTCACAGTATAATGGAAATCACTAATAAATTGGAGACAAAATGTATAATATCACAGATACACACATAGAAGCGAGAGACACACACTAGCTAGTTTTTGGAACTAATTGTTCCTTCATCGGGGATGAGGGACAGACTTGTTCATCGTTTGGGAACGGCCACTCACTCAGACTAAAGGAAGAGAGACCCACCTGTAGTGAGGAAGTAAAATCCTTTGACCATTTCTGAGGTCTCCAGAATAAGCACATTTATAAATGGTTGTGAAGCAGTGTTTTTGTTTGTTGTTTTATTTACGGAAGCCGGAAACTGAATAGACTCACACCATGTGTATGTCATAAGAACCGATCAAAAGGTTTCCATTTGAGGGCATTGCTGCAGCATACATGCAATGCAGTGCGCCTCCACCACGGGTATACAAGCATTGATATGTAGGCAAGGGAATAGTATGGCATTCATGTCTTTCCAACACGCGAGCAGTAACTGTGGAAACTTGGCGACGTCATTACCAAATGCTTCCAAACAGGACCACCGTGCTGTTATTCTGTTTGTGGTTGCCTAAAGCAAATGCTGGCGGACATCCATTGTGAAATGAAGAATCTTTATGGTGCAACATGTTATTAAAAAACCACATTGTGGAATTTTGTGCCAAGTTCCGTTTTCATCACAGACACAAGACGACAGTCGATCTGGGAAGCCAGCCTCATCCATTATGGACATCAAGTGAGCAGTTGATGGTGCAATTATGGTGGACCAGTGTGTAATCGTTTGCGCACTAGCAAAAGATCTCGAAATCTGCATTGGTTGTGTGCAGCATATTAGCAGGCAGGAGTTAGGCTTCTGTAAGGCCTGCAGCCGGTGGATACCCCGAGCACTGAATGTGGAACAAAAAGCAAACCAGATGGCTGTTTG
This sequence comes from Schistocerca piceifrons, assembly GCF_021461385.2. Classification (NCBI taxonomy): domain Eukaryota; kingdom Metazoa; phylum Arthropoda; class Insecta; order Orthoptera; family Acrididae; genus Schistocerca; species Schistocerca piceifrons. The sequence continues at coordinate 35,063,504 of NC_060146.1, read as the reverse complement.
CCTGAAGCACTTGATGTGTTTCAATGTTGAAGGCAACATGTTCCTCGTGTGCACTGTTGCTGGCGACTAAAGCTGGTGACACCACTGGGAACCAGAGTCAAAAGGGTCTTCGGTGCAGTGGTGCCAACCATCATCCCGTCATACCGAGAAGTTAAAGAGCCCGCCATCTGCTGAAAAGTTGATGCCTACCCAGTTCTTTGATTACAAGGTCCCATTATTCATTGATTTCAAGGAACATGGTGTCTCTATCACTGAGGAATGGTACTGCACAGTGCTTGAGAAATTAAGACATGCAATTAAGGTGAAACTTCCAGGAAAACTGTGACAAAGAGTGCTGCTGCTTCGTGATAATGCACATCTCCATATTGTGAATGCCATTACCCCAACTCAGGTGGGAAACAGTGAAGCCCCTCCCTATTTTCTTAATCTGTTCCTGTGTGATACCACACCTTTGGTCCCTTAAAGGCTTTGAAGGGTCGACAATTCCTGTCGGACGAGAATAGGCAGAAGGCAGTTGTAGACTTCTTCTTGCAGCAGGACATGCAATTAAGGTGAAACTTCCAGGAAAACTGTGACAAAGAGTGCTGCTGCTTCGTGATAATGCACATCTCCATATTGTGAATGCCATTACCCCAACTCAGGTGGGAAACAGTGAAGCCCCTCCCTATTTTCTTAATCTGTTCCTGTGTGATACCACACCTTTGGTCCCTTAAAGGCTTTGAAGGGTCGACAATTCCTGTCGGACGAGAATAGGCAGAAGGCAGTTGTAGACTTCTTCTTGCAGCAGGACATGGTGTTTTACCAAATGGGTGTCTTCAACCTGGTGCATTATTGGGATGATTTCGTCAATGCTCATGGTGGTTTTGCCTGATTGGCATACCGATTATGCACTGTACAGCCGTTGAAAGGAAACTTTTTGATCGCCCCTTTATAATTTTCTCTTACAGTGTATAAATGGTACAAACTGTTGGAAGATGTAAATTAATTTATGCTATTTTTTTCTGATTTTACCACCAATCTCACTGGTACAACCAACATAAACTTCTTATCTGCAAGTAATGTGAACTACGGAAAATGGAAATAATAGCATATGGGAATCTGAAAATGGCAGTGTGCTGCCAAAATATGTTGTGAAAACTACACTGCATAGTAAGAAAAGTAGAGCACCCAACAAGAGGAGCAAACAAAAGGAAACTTCACAGGTTGAGAGGGTACGTTATATTATTTCAGTGGTTCCAAAATCAAGTCAAATTTATGAAAAAATAGGCAGTATAAATCAACTTCTCAGCATGAGATTGCTCCACCTGATCTGGCTGCAACCATTGGTTCAGTGGGAAGGGTGTCATAAAGATGATATATGTTTTGCTGAGGCATGCTGACCCACAACTGTTGTAACTTGTCTTTGATATTCCGGATATTGGCACTGGGATGTCTACATCTACATACATACTCCACAAGTCAGTGTATGGTGTATGGTGCATGGTGGAGGGTACCCTTCATAACAGCTAGTTCTTTCCTTTCCTGTTCCACTCGCAGAATGAACAAAAAAAACAATTGTCTATATACCGCCGTATGAGCCCTAATTTCTCGGATCTTATCTTCATGGTCACTACACAAAAGTATGTTGGCAGCAGCAGGAGCATTCTGCAGTCAGCTTCAAATGCTAGTTCTCTAACTTTCTCAGTAGTGTTCTTTGAAATAAATGTCTTCTTCCCTCCAGGGATTCCCATTTGAACTTCAGTAGCATATACATAACACTTGCATGCTGATTGGACCTACCAGTAACGAATGTAGCAGCTCACCTCTGAATTTTTTTGATGTCTTCTTTCAATCTGACCTGTGCAGGTCACAAACACTTAAGCAGTACTCAAGAATAGGTCGCACTAGCATCCTATATGCATCCTCCTTTACAGATAAACTACACTTTCCTAAAATTCTCCCAATGAACCGAAGTCAACCATTTATCTTCCCTACCACTGCTCGTTCCGTTTCATATCGCTTCGCCACATTATGCCCAGATATTTAAATGATGTGACTGTGTCCAGCACGACACTACTAGTGCTGTATCTGAACATCACGGGTTTATCTTTCCTACTCATCCACATTAACAAACGTTTTTCTGCATTAAGATGCACCTGCCATTCATCACACCAATTAGAAATTTTGTGTAGGTCATCTTGTATCAACCTATAGTCACCCATCTACAACCCCATCCTGTACACCACAGCATCGTCAGCGAACAACCACAGTTTGCTGCCCACTCTGTCAGCCAGATCATTTATGTATATCAGGGTGTATACGACCCGGGACAACCGGGAGATCCGGGAAAAACCCGGGAATATTTTCATCCAGGAGAAAACCGGGAAAAACCTGGGAATATTTTAGAATTCCGGGAATTTTTCATTGTTTTCAGTCAAATTTTTGTAATTTTGACTCTTAAGAACCGATACTCTAACAAAGAACATTACTGTATCCTGCTACTGCAGAATAATACTTCAGCAATAAAACATGAACGAGTGAAGAAACGAAAATAAAACTTAAACTGCAAAGTAAATGCGTCATATACAGCAACAAAACAAAGTGCTCATAAAAGCGTCTGCCAACAGCAAAATTTGTCAAAGGCTCTTTAGGATGAATATGCTATGATTCGTAACAACAAATTGCCTCTGATGAGCGTGGTGTCACAACTTTTTACATTAGACTCTTTTTAGCAGTTGCAAGCGGAATCATGCGCATGCGCCGTTGAGTAGTACCTTCTCCCGCTTCTGGCTACAGAAATGTGGCTGTTGGCTGCGTAAGCAGCTGCAGGTTTGAATGTCTTGTTTCTTTTATGCCCTAATGTAAGTTCTTTTAATGTTTTACACGTACAAACATACGGCTCCCTACGTCATCGTAGCTGCGCAAGCGCGGTGACGCCTGTCATCTGGCGCTCTCTGGCAACTGCAGAAACGAACCTATTTCTAACAGGTCGCGGGAAAATATCCCAAATGGTGGTTTGAAAAGCGTTACTATCAAAGAAAATTCCTTTTAGGCAAGTTGAACTATGTACGAGAATGTATGATGAATTTCTTAAATCAAAGAGCGTTTGAATCTCATTTAAAAATAAACTCTTTGATGACGAGCCATTTAGATGAATTTCGAGCCCAGAATACAGACATTTATGTAGTTATTAAAAATTTTAATGGCACATTTGTGTGATATATCTTAAATTGTAATATGCGCATAAAAGACCAACATTATATGTGAAAGCTTAGCTTCTCTTCCAGCGTATTAATCTTAAAGACCAATATTATAAGTGAAAGCTTTACTTTTCTTGTAGCAACACTATGTATAATAATTTAAACCATTAACTTCTTCTGTTTGTGTGTTCGCGCTACTTAACAGTGACGTTGCTATTGGCTGACTTCATCATGTGTCATAAGTGCTGAATATCTGGTATCATCGGCTGGTGAAAATCACGTGACATGAGCTATGACTGGCTTACAAAAGCGCATCGCAATCTCGATTTCAATGCTTCGGAAAGTAACATGTGGTGTTTGGTGGAATTCGAATTTATACTTTCGTAATATGAAAATATGCAGCGTACATGTTATTGCACATCAGAGATCTTTCCAAAACGTTTTTTTTTCCCCCTGTGTTTCGTTTTCTAAAGTGCTGGGAAATTCTACGCCCATGTATAAAACCATAACCATTCAAAGGATGGATAAGTTATACAGTTCCGAGAGAAAATGTACTGTCAGTTAACAGGAAAAAAAGTGTGTTTTCACCCGGGAGAAAATGTATTTTTAACCGAGAAATCCGGGAGAAATCTGGGAATTTTTCTTCTTTGTCCACGTATGCACCCTGTATATAGAAAATAGCAATGGTCCTATCACATTTCCCTGGAGCACACCTGATTTTTATCCCTATCTCCGATAAACACCTGCCGTCGAGAACAACATTCTGGGTTCTATTACTGGAGAAGTCTTTGAGCCAGTCACATATCTGAGAGCCTAATCTGTACGCACTTATCTGTGTGAAGCCTGCAGTCGGGTACCGTGTCTAATGCTTTTCGAAAATCTAGATAAATGGAATCAGCCTCTTGCCCTTCATCCATAGTTCGCAATATATCGTGAGGAAAGAGCAAGCTGTTTTTTGCATGAGCAATGCTTTCTAAAGCTGTGCTGATTCTTGGACATGAGCTTTTCAGTCCCTAGGACATCCGAGCTGGTCCTGAATGTGTTCTGTTGGGGACAGATCTGAGGATCTTGCTTATGACATCATTCCCAGCTGAATCAGTGTATGCAGCCAGACCAGGTGGCAATGTCATACTGAGAAGTGGTCTCATACTGCCTATTTTTCCATAAATTTGATGTGATTTTTGGATCACTGAAGTATGATATACTCTATCAACCTGTGAAGTTTCCATTCATTTCTTCCTCTCATTGGGGGCTTTATTTTTTTTGCCATGCAGGGTAGCTCTCACAACATATTTTGGTAACACACTGCCATTTTCAGATTCCCATACGCTATTATTTCATTTTCTGTAGTTTGCATTACTTCCTCAGTGTCATGCAGGTGGTCCATGTTGGTACGTGCCCTATACAGACAAGTTGTTAAAAATGGTGTTAGTGGCCAAAGTCCCCTCAAACACAACCAGTTGTTACCTTGAGTGGTCTCGCGGTTAAGGCGCTGTCCGGAACCGCGCGACCGCTAGGGTCGCAGGTTCGAATCCTGCCTCGGGCATGGATGTGTGTGATGTCCTTAGGTTAGTTAGGTTTAAGTAGTTCTAAGTTCTAGGGGACTGATGACCACAGAAGTTAAGTCCCATAGTGCTCAGAGCCATTTTTTTGTTAGTGACACCATGAGTAACACTGCTATGTCCCTCCAAAATGTTGGAAGAATATGACCTCTTCTCAGGTCACTGGCAAGGTTGGTGGCTGTGGTCATCTGGGGTAGTTCAGAGCCAAGATTCATCAGTGCACACAATGTAATGCATTCATTCATCAGCTGTCCATGTTTCCCAGTCACAGCACCGCTGCACATGCAGCCATTTGTGCTGTGGTGTCAATGGCAACCTTGGATGGGATAGTCATTCCCTAGTCTTGTTAGACCTTGACCAGAGACAGAATGTTACAGGGAATCCATTACTTTTTGTTAGCTGGCAGACACAGATGCGAACAGGTTACGATGTGTTTCGTACACAATACTAGTCAATTCCTAATCTGTTCCACTCACAAATAGAATGAGGGCAAAACAACAGTTTAAAAGCCACCGTAGGAGCCCTAATTTCATGCATCTTATTGTCTACTTCCTCATCTATACTCTCCAAACCCCTGTGAAGTGCATGGCCGAGGGTATGTCCTATTGTACCAATTATTAGTGTTTCTTCCTGTTCTATTCACAAATGGAGTGGATGAAGAATGGTTGTTTGAATGCCTCTGTGCATGCTGTAATAATTCTAATCTTATCCTCACAATCCGTTTTTGAGTGATACATAGGGGTTGTATCATATTCGTAGAGTCATCATGTAAAGCCGATTCGTGAAACTTTGTTAATGACCTTTCTCGGGTTAGTTTACGTCTATCTTCAAAAGTCTGCCAGTTCAATCTGCATGATCCTTACGCAAAATCTATGTTAGCAACAGTAGAATGGTTCTGCAGTCAGCTTCAAGTGCCGATTCTCTAAATTTCCGCAATAGTCCTTCAGGAAAAAAGCATCGTTTTCCCTCCAGGAATTCTTATTTGAATATGTGGTGAGTCTTCAGAACACTTGCGTGCTGTTCAAATATACCAGTAGTAAATCTAGCAGCATAGCTCCAAATTGCTTTGATGCCTTACTTTAATCCAACTTAGTAGAGATCCCAAACACTTGTACAGTACTCAAGAATGATTCCCACTAGTATTTTGTATGCTGTCTCCTTTCCCTAAATTCTCCCAGTAACGTCAAGTGGACCATTCTCCTTCCCTACTGCGAGCATGACATGGTCATTCCATTTCGTATCATTTTTCAGTGTTTTGCCTAGATATTTAATTGATGCGATTATGTCAAGCGGCATCTTGCTAATGCTGTATTCGAATGTTACTGGATTGTTTTTGCTACTCATCTGCTTTAACTTTTTTTTTTTACATTTAGAGCAAGCTGCCATTCATCACACCAATAGAAATTCTGTGCAAGTGATCTAGTATTCTGCTAGATTCTCTCAACAATAACACTTTCCCATACACCAAAGCATCATCAGCAAACACTTGTAAATTACTACTCACTCTTTCCATCAAATAATTTATGTACATAGAGAAAAAGAGCAGTCCTATCACACTTCCCTGTGGGGCACACCTGACAATCCCCTTGTTTCTGATGTATTCATTGTTGAGGACATCACACTGGGTTCTGTTACTTAAAAAATCTGTGAGCAAGCCGGATATCTGGGAAGCTAAACCATATGCTCGGAACTTTATCAATGGTCTGCAGTGGGGCACCATGTCAAATGATTTACAGAAACCTAGGAATATGGATTCTGCTTGTTGTCCTCCATCCACGGTTTGCAGGATATCAAGCGAGAAGAGGGCAAGCTGAGTTTCACGCAATCAGTGCTTACTAAATCTTCTGTGCTGATCTGTGGAAAGGAGCTTTTCTGGCACAAGGACACTTATTATGTTCAAACTCAGAATATGTTCAAGAACTCTGCAGAAAACCAATGTTAGGGATATTGGTCTGTAATTATGCAGATCCATTCTTTTACATTCTTATATACAGGAGTTGCCTGCATGTTTTTCCAGTCACTTGGGACTTGATGCTAGGGGACAATTCATCATAAATGCAAGCTAAGTAAGGGGCAATGCTGCAGATTACTCTATGTAAAACCAAATTGGGATTCCATTTAGACCTGGCAACAAATTTGTTTTCAACTCTTTCATTTGCTTCTCAGGTACCAGTGGCGTATTTATTTATGTATGTATTTATTTATTTAATTGATGGATTCAAATTAATGATATAAATTAATAGGGAAACATTCCACGTGGGAAAAATATATCTGAAAACAAAGATGATGTGACTTACCAAACGAAAGCGCTGGCACGTCGATAGACACACAAACAAACACAAACATACACACAAAATTCAAGCTTTCGCAACAAACTGTTGCCTCATCAGGAAAGAGGGAAGGAGAGGGAAAGACGAAAGGATGTGGGTTTTAAGGGAGAGGGTAAGGAGTCTGCTTGTGTCTGTATATGTGTGGATGGATATGTGTGTGTGTGCGAGTGTATACCCGTCTTTTTTTCCCCCTAAGGTAAGTCTTTCCGCCCCGGGATTGGAATGACTCCTTACCCTCTCCCTTAAAACCCACATCCTTTCGTCTTTCCCTCTCCTTCCCTCTTTCCTGATGAGGCAACAGTTTGTTGCGAAAGCTTGAATTTTGTGTGTATGTTTGTGTTTGTTTGTGTGTCTATCGACGTGCCAGCGCTTTTGTTTGGTAAGTCACATCATCTTTGTTTTTAGATATATTTATTTATTTATTTATAAATAAATAAATACGCCACATCAGACTTCTTGTGAGTGAGTGAGTGAGTGAGTAAGTGGATGAAAGCCTTAAACCTACTTAGTGATTTTACTTAAGACCAGAATCTAAGTACTTCTCGAAGTGCATGCTACAGACAGAGATGGCAGAATTTATGCTGTTGACTGGATTGTCACATGGTACACAACTCCTCACTACTGTGCATAGCCTCACCATTGCACATCACTGTAACATCAACAATAACTATCTACATCTACTTCTATACTCCGAAAACATTTGTCAATTGAGAACCAGAGGACACATCCCCTTGTACTAGATATTAGGGTTTCTTCCAGTTTTATACACACATGAAGTGCAGCAATAACGATAGTTTAAATGTACCTGTGTGTGCTATAATTAATCACATGTTGCCATTGTGTTTCATACGGGAGTGATGTCTAGGGGCTGTAGTGTGTTCCTACATTCCTCACAGATACCATACTCTTGGACAACATTTGAGGCTTGATTACATGACTGTTTCGTAAGTAATCTTTGTACACTGACTGGATTTTCGCAATAGCCTGCTAATGAGCCAAAATCTGCTACCTATTTTTTGTATGACGCAGCGTATGTGATCATTCTATTTCGTGTCCCCACAAACACCCACGTATTTGTATGAGTTGACTTATTCCAGTTGTTTTTCATTTCTATTGTAGTCATAGGATACAATATTTTTATGTTTTGTGAAATGCACAGTTTTAATTTCTGAACACTTAAAATAAGTTGGCAGTTGTGCTCTGCTTTGAAATTTTATCAAGAGCTGATCGAATATTCATGCTTCTGTTCTCAAATAATGCTTAGTTATAGATAACCTTATCTTCAGAAAGGCTGCCTTTACTGTTGTCTTCCAAGTCATTGATGTCCAACATGAAAATCGAGGGTCCCGACACTTCTGTGGGGGCCATTTGTCAATGACTTTCATTCCAGGATAACATGCTGCATGCACCCCATCAAGAAAGCCTCTCTGTAGTGATATATTTCATTTGATATCTCATAAGATCATGCTTTTTTTAATACGTGTTGATGAGGTTTAGAGTCACATGTGTTTTGGGAGTCGAGAAATACTGTTTATGTTATTTTCAAGATGCCTTGTGAGGAGTGTGCAAGTTATGTTTCAGATGACTGATGTTTTTGGAATCCATGCTGTTTTGTACATAAGAAGGGATTCCATTTGTGACTACTACTGAATGCTGATAAAGATTGACTATGTTGGCACTTACTCTCCAATAATGCTTATGATTACACGTTGCATGCTGAGGACTAATGTCTTCATACGTCCTTAATCACAATTTTACTGTGTTTCTTTCCAGGGAAGATGAGCGCATTTCTCGACGATTTGTAGAAAAGCAGAAACAGTCACAGTACGTTAAGTTCCTAGAGGGAAGGAAATCGCTTCCGGCATGGAGCAAAAAGGAGGAAATACTTGCTGCTGTTGCCAAACACCAGGTCGTGGTGATCAGTGGTGAAACGGGATGTGGGAAGAGCACACAGGTTTGTACCTATAGTATGCATAGACCACAGAAGAGGAGCTTTTGAAATAGGAGGACTATCCAGAAAGTAACAGACATTCCGAAACAAAAATTTAACTTCATGGAAAAACTAAATTTAATTAGACATTTTAAAAGTGCACTCTTAAGCTACTTTTCTACATAATTACCATTAAATTGGGACACTTATCATCCGTGGCACAAATTCTTCAATACTGTCTCTGTAGAAATCTGCCACCTGCAATTGCAATCAATCACTGGTTTATACCAGCATGCAGTTCAGCACAAGCATCAAAAGCGTTGTGTAGCAAGCCATGTCTTCATCGCTGGGAAGAGGTGGCGGTTGCTCACACCTCCCCTTCAAAACCCTGTAGGAGCTTTTCGGTACGATTGGCTGTGTGTGGACATGCTCTGTTGTGAAAAAACAACACTTTCGCACCAAGTTTTTCCTAACACTTATTTTGTGTAACCCGCCTTTACTTTGTCAGTTTTTGAAAATATTACTTTGAGTTAATTGTTGTGCTGTGTTCAAGGAGATCTATGACAATCTCACAGGGTTTCAGAACACAGTAGCCATATTATTACATGCTGACAGTGTTTTCAAACTCTTCCTTGATTTGTCGGGAGAATTTGTGTGCCCCCATTCTGTCAACTGCCTTTTTATTTCACAATTGAGTTACCATACTTCACCCGAATCTCATCCCCAGGTATGATATGATTGATAACTTTGTTACCATTTTTCTTCTAATCTTCAAGGTATGTCAATGATGCAACAAGTTTCCATTTTTTGTGGTCTTCTGTTATGATTTTGGGAACCCACAGGATTTCATGCACCAAGCTCTGTGAAATTTGGGGAAAATGTTGTGAAAGTTCTGTCATTGTGAAATGATGATTTTTATGAATTTTGTCATTGATTTTCATCACAGTGTATGAATCAAAAGGCTAGGGCTACCAATGCGGTCCTCATTGTGAACATTGATATGACCATTTCTAAATCAATTCATCATTGTCTCACTCAGCTTTCACTCATTATTCTGTTTCTGTACACATCCCAAAGATTGCAATAAATTGCAATTGGTTTGCAGTTGTTTGCCAACAAAAACCTAATCACAGAATGCACCTAACAAGTGGTGGTGTTTTCTATTGTGACACACATTTTAACACGTCACAGAAAGCAAAGTAGCAGAAACACAGACCATACGATACCACCAGTGGTTGCGTACTGAGTGTAGGAATATCATGGCACCAAGATGGCAGCTGTAGCCCTGCACTCTGCCGCGATGGACTAAAAGTCTGTTACTTTCTGGCTAGCCCCCCATATCAGCCTACTCACATTTTCCTATGAGTCTCCAAATAGGCAGACCTCTTTTCATTATTTTTTCTTAAGATTACTTAATAACAGGATGTGAAATATCATGATGCTAATGTTAATAGCATAGCCAGAGACTCACAAAATATTGAGGTGCAAATATTAACAGTATTGTCTTTATGCCACATCATTGGCTGGTGAATTTTTTTTTAACCCCCTTCTCTCTCTCTCTCTCTCTCTCTCTCTCTCTCTCTCTCTCTCTCTCTCATCATTGATTGTAATGTTTGCAATGGTACTTGTATACTGGTTGACAGGAGGGGACCTGTTGATGGCAATAATACTCCTGGACAGGTATTAGAATACAGCTATCGGCCACTGCATTGTAACTGATATGTAGTGCGCTTCAGTGTTAAGTGTAATAGGACAATCCTGTTTGAAAGTAGTATCGTGTGAGTGATTGAGATTGTGGAGCAATAATTAGTTGGACAGCAAAATTTTGGCGGATATAATACCTGTGCTTTGACACAAATACACTATGTAATCACAAGCATCCGGACACCCCCAACAACATTCGTTTTTCATATTAGTTGCATTGTGCTGCCACCTACTGCCAGGTACTCCAATATCAGTGACCTCAATAGTCATTAGACATCGTGAGAGAGCATATGGGGCACTCCACGGAACTTGTGGCCATTAAGGCCTTCGTCAACAATCGATGACACACACACACACACACACACACACACACACACACACACACACACACACACACACACACAAAGGCATGCACGCGCAAACACAACTCGCACATGACTGCAGTCTCAGGCAATGGGCTTCAGTTGCCTGAGGCTGTAGTCGTGAGTGTGTGAGTTGCGTGTGCATCTCTCTCATCTATTGTTGATGAAGGCCTTAATGGTTAAAACCATTATTTGTGACAGAGTTTCAATCTACCAGTAAGTTTCATTATTTGTGAACACTTCGTTGTACCTATATGCGACTCAGCATCTTCGCTATATGGTGAACAGTAACTTTCCTTTTCATAATCGTGAAGTAAAGAATAATTTGGCCTTAAAACTTTAACACAAAGTAACAAGAAGTATTTCAAGAGAGGATAGCACAAGCATATTCTGATAAGTGTGCAGATTCTCAGTTATTTAATGTGGAGTTGACCAACAGTTGTCACGAGAGGCAGGGAACGTATTGCTGACAGTAGGGAAGCAGAAACAGCATAATGGTCAGTCAGGAGAGCTCAGTGACTGAATGTGGACTAGGTGTTGGCTGGATCCATCAGGGACATTAAAACCGCTCTCAAGCTGCCCAAGTCAACTATGGGCAATGTGACCATAAAGTGGAAATGCAAAGGAAAAACCACAGCTAAACTGGAACCAGAATGACCTCAGTTACTGATGGGCAGGGTCCGTTAAGCACTGTGGAGTGTGGCTGTAATAGATCACAAGAAATCAGTTAAAAAAAATCACTTGCACATTGCAAAGTGCTAGCAGTCTACCTAACACAATTGTGCATAGGTAGTTAAAAACAATGGAATACAATGGTTGAGCAACATTTATAAGCCATTTCTGTAGTTAGTGTTAAGCAATGCTTAAGATGGCGTAAAGAGCAATGACAGTGAACAACTGGAAACAAGCGATTTAGAACTATGAATCACGCTTTATCCTGTGGGTATGGATTTGGCCACTGCCTGGAGGTCATTACTTACATTTTTGCCCCAGGGTGGAACAATCAAAGCTGCCTAGCACTTTGAAACCTCAAACAAAACTACATAGGCTTATGCAGAATCAAAAAACGGGGAATGTTAACAAAGGGAGTACGCGTGTTCCATGACAGTGCATGTCTCCACACAGCCAACACAATAAAACAACTCTTGTATTAATTCAGTTTGGACATCTCTGAATTTGTTTACGGGTGGAAAAAGGTTTCCTGCCAGCAAAGAGGTCCATATTTCTGTCAAGCAATGGGCCAAAGAGGTGGCGGGAGACTTTTTTGGCTAAGATATCAGAAAGGTCACTCCTCGGTCCACATAGTGCATTTATAACAAAGATGAGTATGTTGAAAAATAGTGTTTGAAATACATTTATGAATAAGTAAATTTTTAGAAATGTGAACATACACTGCGTTCAATGCAATCACAACATTCTGTTTTGTAACAGAGGTGCTTTCATGTTATTCTCACTATAATTGATCACAGTACCAAATTTAACTTTGGTATTATAAACGTCTGGTGTTTATTCTTGCTTTGATCTGTGATAAAGTACATTTATGGTTTCAGGTTCCCCAGTTTTTGTTGGATGAGTGGTTGACTCTTCGGCACAAAGGAAGTGGTCGCCATCTTGTCGAAATTATCTGCACACAGCCGAGGAGATTGTCTGCCATTGGTGTTGCCGAGCGAGTTGCTGATGAGCGTGTAGAAAAGATTGGTAATGTCGTCGGGTATCAGGTACGTTATATTATGCGATGGCAGCAAAAATTTATTCTTACAGTCTCAGGTATATGATATAAATGATCGATGACTAGTTGGAATCGTATATAATGATAGTATTCACTCCTGAATGTTCAGAGTTGGTGATTGGTTAAAGTATGTAGGTAAAGGTAACCAGCGTGTAGTTATCCAATAAAGAATTTCTCTACTGTGTAACTCCAGGCAGGTCTGTGTGCGACACTACTTGTGTTGTTTACCAGCTGACATGTTTTCTGCTCAGCATTTTGCTCAGGAATGACTCCTCCAAACTGGAGGAAAGTACGAGTGGACTAAGCTGAGTGCTCTCTCTCTCTCTCTCTCTCTCTCTCTCTCTCTCTCTCTCTCTCTCTCTCTCACACACACACACACACACACACACACACACACACACACACACACACACAAAAACCACTTTTCCTAAACTCTAGAGAACTTGTATTACCACAATCAGTACTCTTTTTATTCCTTTGTTGGTTGTTTTTTGGTTGTTGTTATTTGTTTATTTTAACCCAATGGTCATCCTACTCGTTATACTCCATCATTACCCTCCCAGCAGACAAAGGATCTACCACTGTACTAAGTGACTGACAGGAGTACGTTAGTGAAGGTCTGTCAGTAGTTTGACACCTATGCATACAGCATCTGACATTAAGATCCCACCCCTGTGATTCAAACTGGCCTGCAAACCCTCCTAAATACCTCAGGACCTTCACAAGAACTTACATCTCAATCCATAGAACTTCTTACCCCACCCAAACCATTCATCCCCATCTTTTACCTTCTACCTAAGATTCACAAACCCAGTCATCCTGGTCATCCTATAGTTGCTGGCTTCAAAGCACCCACCAAACGTATACCTGCCTTAGTTAATCAACACCTGCAACCCATAGTACAACAAAGACTTCCCTCCTATATTAAAGATAATGAACATTTCCTAGCTCGTCTGAAATCTGTGCCCGCCCCACTCCCACCAACTACTTTACTTTTCACCACTGATGCCATCTCCCTCCATACCAACATCCCTCACGTACATGGTCTGTCTCTGAACATTTCCTCAGTCAATGCCCAACTAATTTGAAGCCTATGACACACTTTCCACTCACCTTAATCAACTTTATCCTTACCAACAACCACTTCACCTTTGAGGGGCAGACATGCAAACAGATCAGGGGTACAGCCATTGGAACCAGGATGGCTCCTTCCCATGCCAGCCTTTTCATGTATCCCTTGGAGGGGGCTTTCTTGAGATCCGTAAGCCTTCAGCCCCCGGTTTGGTTTAGATACATAGATGGCTTGCTGTATGGACTCGTGGTGAGGTTAATCTGTTAAAATTCATGGAATCTCTCAATACCTTGTTCCAATTAAATTTCGCATGGTCCTATTCTGAACCCCATGCCACTTTCCTTGATGTTGATCTCATTCTCACCAAAGGCTAGCTACAGACTTTCATCCACATCAAACCCACTAACAAACAACAGTACTTACATTTTGACAGTTTGCATCCTTTCCATGTCAAACGTTTCCTCTCATACATCCTTGGCATTCGGGGTAAATCTATTTGTTCAGATGCAGACTCTTTACAGCAATACACCACCACTCTCACTACAGCCTTCACTGGTTGTAATTATCCCAACAGCCCACACCAGAAGCAGATTTTCCGGACCATCACATCCAATCCTGGTACTGCCGATCCCTCCAAAAAAACAACCTCAGAGCACACAACTTGTCACCCAGTATTATCCTGATCCTGAATGCATCAATCAGTAACTTTGACAAGGCCATGACTTCCTAAAATCATGCCCTGAAATGAGAGCCATTCTATCTTAGATTTTGTCCACCACATTTAGAAAAGCTTTTCGTCACCCTCCCAATCTCCGCAATATGCTTGTCGGGCCCTATGCTCCTTCTGCACCCGTCTCCCTACCCTGTGGCTCCTAACCCTGTGACAGTCCACAGTACAAGACTTGACCTATGCATCCTCCTACTATGATCTAGTCCAGCCTCGTAACTGACAAAACAAATACTGTCGAAGGGAGATCGCCTGCAAAACGACACATCATATGCCAGCTGTTATGTAAGCACTGTTCAGCCTTTGGCATTGGCATGGCTACCACCCAGTTATCAGTCAGGAAGAATGGGCATTGGCAGAGAGTGTATACCAGCAACACACAGTATCCTGTTGCAGAGCATGCTATACAGCCTGACAGTCATGTCCTCGGTGACTGTTTTTCCATCTAGATTCTTCCCCCAGACACCAGTTTCTCAGAACTCCACAGGTGGGAACTACCACTACAGCATGTCCATGGTTTTCGCCACCACCTGGCCTTAATTTACATTAATTCCTTCCGTCTCGGCATTTATTCACAGTAATTACTCCTTTCATGACTCCATTTTAGTTTTCTGCATCTTTCACTTTCTGACGTGTCTATATATCGCTGCCCCCCCCCCCCCCCCCCCCTCCCACCTCTGTTGCATACAATGCACTTAGCTTTTCGCTCTTATTAACTTGTGAACTATGTTTTAGTAGTAATCTCTGTCTTACATATTACCCTGTCTTCCACCTTTAAGCTCTCAAGTTTTCAAACTTTGTCCGTTGCAGTCCCCAACGGTCAGTATTTCCCACTCATCCTGTTCTGTAAGTCTCACCTGACCCGGTGTTCTGGATGACTTTTCTAAACTGTACCCCTTTTCCCAAACCTCTCCAGTCCTTTCCCTTCACCCCTCTTCCTTCCCTTTCATCTCTTCCACCAGATGAAGGAGCCACTGGCTCTGAAAGCTTGTGGAAGTTAAATCCTTTTGTGTGTGTGTGTGTGTGTGTGTGTGTGTGTGTGTGTGTGTGTGTGTGTGTGTGTGTTTGGAGGAGGGGGGGGGGGGGGTTGTAATGTGCCAGGCTGTATCCTTGTATTAGTGACACTTAAAGTTCACGTCACAACTGGATGTATTGAAACATTTCCTCACCCAGTAGGTAGTGCGCAGTGTTCCCGACCTACCTTGCTTTGCTTATTGAATATTGTCTTCCCGGTAGCTGTGTCCATCTCACCTAAATCACACTGACATTAAGAAGCCAGGATCCTAGATTAAGTTTTCCAAAATCAAAAGTCAAGACCGTATTCATTGTTGAACATTTATGACAACTACAGTGTGATTTATTTGTTATCACTCACACACACACAATATTCATGTGACCAGGCATCTTACACTTAATCGTCACATTATGTAGGTCAAAAACTTCCAGTCTTTAACAATGTTCACAATTACACTTTTTTGGTACCGACCGGAAAAATTAACCGACTTGCCGCACTTTTGCTCCATGAGAATCTGACCGAGAACTGAGAACTGCACCAGCTCGGACCTTATATAGACGAGTGCTTGAATATTTGACTATTTCTGTTACTATATTATAGTTTATAACTTCCCAGGGTTAAAATGATCCTTTCTAATTGGTTTTGAAGTTAACTATTGGGTTTTATTACTTAAATAACATTAGTGAGCTGTGTCAATTTAAATACACGGAACTAACTTATGCATCCGCAGTGGATGTTCCCGACTTATAACCATGGCAGCCCTCTTGAACAATAATTTTTACTTATTCAAATTTACTTAATTCTTAATTAATGCACTTACAAAGTTGAGACTGGAGTCATTTTATGTAGAAAAATAAAGGTAGCAAAAGTATCGAAACAGATCTCTGAATTATTTAGTAGTTTGGTCACAATTGGCACTGAAAGTCATACAGGCTACAGATTTCAAGTCTTAATATCTATTTAACTAATAGACGTTAAATTAATTTAAACACTTTGCTGGAATCAGTAAAATTTAGGCTTTCTTTTGGATGCAGTCTTATAGCTGAATTCGATCTATTAACTCACTCGAATTTTACTTAATATGTATTGCACAATATACGCCATTGTTCATAACTTTTAATAGGATGCATTTCCAATAAAACTAATTAGCTCATTACTTTCAGAATAGACATTAGAATGTACTGAAATAATAGATTTTACTAGGGGAATTTTATTTAAACTATTTCTGTATTCTGTACTATGAGGCTGAAGGCCATAGAATCTGTAGTCGGAATCTGAGTAGTGAAAATGAAAAAAAATAAAAGTTCATTGCTTAACTAAGTTACTGAAGGAGTGTAAAACCAAAACAGGCAACCCTGCTTCGTTACAAGGTGCTACTTATCTACATTCGGTACATCCTGCCCGCTTTCTCTCTTAAATCATGCACAGACATGCATGTATGTGTGTGCATGATTTAAGAGAGAAAGAGAACAGGAGGGATTGAGCATAGTTAAGTATATGAAAAAAAAAGGCAGCCTAAGACAATCATGTAAATGGTCAGATTGTTCTCGCATTATAGAAAGTGTCGGTAATTCAAGGGCACCCGTACTCGGGAGCAGGGGGGAGGGGGGGTGTTTGCAGCCCCCCCTCTAGCTCAAGGAAAGGAAAAAACGCATTGTAGTCAGGGTGTTTCAGCAACTCCCCACCCCCCACCCCACCACCACCACCACCACCACCACCACCAATTGAACAAAGTGAAGGAAAGGTCAGTATTTATGGCTGCTTACAAGTCGTCATTCGTCTTCCAAAGTATTAAAAAATATTCCTTACACCCAGGTCTATGCATTGCTCTGCAAACTGATGTATGGGTGCTCATGCTGTAACTGTAAAACTGTCGTGTTCCACATCATAGCGAGAGGTTGCAGTTATGATCCACAGAATGTGCAAATCTACATTACTAAATAGTTAAAATGGTGCACAGTGTACATTTCCAGTTGCAGGTTCCATATGTAGCAACTTTTAGGGACAACAAAAATTTCGTTTTCAGTATTTCATGTAATTATTGGGTAAATTTAAAATGCTTTCCTAATCTACTCATTAATCTTATGTTAAAGGTTTAACACAATGTAAGTCAGGTATTAAAGTTAGAAACTGTGTATACAGGGTGGTCCATTGATCGTGATCGGGCCAAATATCTCACGAAATAAGCGTCTAATGAAGAAACTACAAAGAACGAAACTTGTCTAGCTTGAAGGGGGAAACCAGATGGCGCTATGGTTGGCCCACTAGATCGCGCTGCAATAGGTCAAATGGATACCAACTGCATTTTTTAAAATAGGAACCCCCATTTTTTATTACATATTCATGTAGTATGTAAAAAAATATGAATGTTTTAGTTGGACCACTTTTTTCACTTTGTGATAGATGGCGCTGTAATAGTCACAAACATAGGGCTCACAATTTTAGACAAACAGTTGGTAACAGGTAGGATTTTTAAATTAAAATGCAGAACATAGGTACGTTTGAACATTTTATTTCGGTTGTTCCAATGTGACACACGTACCTTTGTGAACTTATCATTTCTACGAATGCATGCTGTTACAGCGTAATTACCTGTAAATACCACATTAATGCAATAAATGCTCAAAATCATGTTCGTCAACCTCAATGCATTTGGCAATATGTGTAACGACATTCCTCTCAACTTAACTATCTGGCGAATGGTCCGGACACTTGGATGATGTTGTCCAGGATACCGAGCAGCATACATAGCACACGCCCGTTAGGCATTTTGGTCACAATAGCCATACATCAACACAATATTGACCTTTTCCGCAATTGGTAAACGGCCCATTTTAACACAGGTAATGTATCACAAAGCAAATACCGTCCGCACTGGCGGAATGTTACGTGATACCACGTACTTATATGTTTGTGACTATTACAGCGCCATCTATCACAGAGCGAAGAAAGTGGTCCAGCTAAAACATTCATATTTCTTTACGTACTACTTTAATATGTAATAAGAATGGGGGTTCCTATTTAAAAAAATGCAGTTGATATCCGTTTGACCTATGGGAGCGCCATCTAGCAGGCCAACTATAGTGCCATCTGGTTTTCCCCTTCAAGCTAGACGAGTTACGTTCTTTGTAGTTTTTTTCATTTGATGCTTATTTCGTGAGATATTTGGCCCGGTCACTATCAATGGACTACCCTGTATATATCTTCAGATAGCGTAACCCACAGGGCACAAATTACCCAGACTATATTTTCTAACCTAAGAACATTGTAATTTATTGCTCGAACAGTACACTCACGTGGAAGACTCATTACAATACAAGTAGCGGTACACAAGTGGCCAGCAGAGCCTTCAGCTCCAGCCTACATATTCATTAGCTCCAGGCACAGTCAGCAGTCTGTGCATACAACTGCTGTCATATTACCAGACTGGGTGGCTTCTTGTGGCCAAATTGAGCACAAACTTCAGGCACGAACTGTGAAGAGGCAAACCCACAAAATTGGTACTGTATTATTTCCGTATTTGTGAATGAGATCACTCAGAGGATTCCAATAAAGTGTACTCACAATTTCAAAGCTTTTAAAAACTTTCTCTCACTGATGCTCCATGACAAAATAATGAAAGCAAAAAATGTGTTTCGTTAGCTACATTGTCGCTCGCTGATCATGCTGTTGAACTTCAGTATCAGACGTGAAGTTTTGATTTATTACTTCTGTGCTACTAACTTTATTCTAAACACATTTTACAGACATTAACCCAGATATATCACTGAATTTACTGGCATAATTATTTCATTGCCTGACACACGTTTACGGAGATATGACAGTTTATACATGGGTCTTCAATTCTTAAATTTGGGAGACTTACTGGTAATTAACTGACAAGTGTCAGCTTGTGAAGACTGCAGGTACCTGATACATATCGTGCTGCTGACAGAATAAAAATACGCACAGGCATATAGGGAAAGAAAAGGAGTGAAACATTACATCATTTGTCAAGCTGTGATTCTATACATCAAGGGCAGAGTCAATCATTTGTGTCCTGACACAACTCAGTGACGTAACATTAAAAATGGATAATACTTAATTGTGCTGGTCATAGCTGCAGTAACTGCAGCATTTATTCTTAAAGTAGCATGTTACAAAAACAATGTAAAATGAGCTACACGGAAGATAACAATGAGGAAAAGAGATAGGGGGATAAGATGGGTGTTAGCTTTCCTCATCATTTTTAATTTTCACTAATGATTTTTAATGTAAATGATTGCTAAAACAAAAAAAAAAGTTTCTTGCACACAGAAACACTCTCATGTCCGCACTGATTGGGTCAGAAAGTAAGCAGCAAGCTGTGAAGTAGCA
This sequence comes from Schistocerca piceifrons, assembly GCF_021461385.2. Lineage (NCBI taxonomy): Eukaryota > Metazoa > Arthropoda > Insecta > Orthoptera > Acrididae > Schistocerca > Schistocerca piceifrons. The sequence goes on along the minus strand of NC_060146.1, from coordinate 35,043,538 downwards.
GTAGCATCACAAATAAATAAACTGTGCATCAATCTCACAGTGAACAATCCTTTTGTGCTTTGGCAGAGCTGAATGTATAGATTATATTTTCATTTGCAGTTCTCAGTAACGTAATAGCACACGTGTTAACTGTGACGTTAATGTGTGTGTTACAGATACGGCTGGAGAGCAAGACGTCTTCGAGTACGCGTCTCCTTTTCTGTACGACTGGAATCCTATTACGCAGACTGGAGAGTGATCCAAACCTCGACTGTGTCTCCCACATAATTGTTGATGAAGTCCATGAGCGCAGTGAAGAAAGGTAATGTAACTCTTTTACATCGGTACAAAGGAAACCTGATAGACAATTTGCTCTGTGTGTCAAGAAAAAAAAAGTCATTGAGTTCAGTAAAAGTACAGTATAACTCTGCCTTTACATTCCTGGAATTTGTGTTTTCCCACCATTTAAGACATTTTTAATTGCTCCCCTCAAATTTCCTACATCCACAATGTTAATTTGCATCTGATTTTGCATTGACATATTCATAATTTTCCCACAATTTACGCTTTATGAATAAATGTTCGTGGAGAAAAAACTGACGTAAAATGACGTCATGGCATTGGCCTTCAAGTAGTGTTTACAGACTTTATACGGTCAAATTTCTTGACACCAGGGCACTCCGCTCAGTGCATATGAACTGGTAAATGGGTAACAGTTTGAACAATTTGTGCTGTATCTCCTGTTGCTGCCAAGCTGTACTTGATGTGGTGGTTGATGGGAGTAGGTAGGTTCATTCGAATAAAAATATGATGACCATCTACAACCATTTCCAAACTTTCTCTACTGCGCTTGCATAGCTCCGTGATTGTTATTTAGTGTGTTTCATCGTTTGGCCACTTACAGCACTAGTTGACAACTTTGCTGACTTTGTGATGCTAAAATGTTTTTGGTTTAGCCAGAGAACCAATTACATATTTTTTTCATGCATAGGAATACGTATTTCGAGAATTTATTCTCATTGCCAAGTGCAATATTTATGTGTGTGCTTTTTGTGATGTTTCACAAACAAACAGTGTGAGTGCACATGTATGGTTTTCTATGTAATTGAGGAGGCAGATTACCTGGTAACCTTAAAAAGACCACTTCAGTGCAAGAGACACAGAAAGCACATATGAAAAAACCACACAGAATACTTACATAAATATTTGCAATTGATAGTGAGAAAAAATGCTCAAAATGTGTCACGCTAAGCATGAAAAAATATGTAATTGGTGCAGTGTTTCATTATTTAAATAACGAGTGACAGTTCCAAGCTTTCCAAAAAACCGATTGTTATGTATGAAGTTAAGTCAGACATTTCTATTTCCCAGACAGTTACCATTTCCAGTTGCACCTGTAGTATTTTTTAGATACTAAACCTTCATTAGATAATAAACAAGTCCCTGACAAGGAGTTTGGTGCCTATTATGCACATATACCATACTTAAAATGTTACATCCCTCGTTTTACATTCCCTACATTTTACGCCATTTTTTAAAAGTCTCTTGAAAAGTGTAAAGTCAGGGTTTCACTGTAGTATTCTCCATATTCTTGCAGTAGTCATCCTAGCCTATTTCTATATATTGTTGCAACACTGTTTAAGGCATCCCACAAGTTGAGTGAAAGTATTGAAATTACCATTTTTACCCAATTATAATATGACTCTGAATACAAGACGACCTCCTGTTTTTATGAGGCTTCTGTGAAATTTTTATTTTTAACATAAAACAATGTAAAATCCAGGATGGAATGTAACAACATTAAGAAAAGGATAAATGCTACTCAGAGATGCTAAGTCGCAGATAGGTACAACAAAAGAGCATCACAGAATAAGCTTTCAGCCAACAAGGTCTTTGTCAAAAACACACACACACACACACACACACACACACACACACACACACACACACCACCCCAACAGTCTCACACTGAAGCCAGTCTGGCTTCAGCTGCCAGAGACTGTGGTGTGTGCACTTGTGCGTGTGTGGTGTTGTCTGTTTTTGACAAAGGTCTTGTTGGCCAAAAGCTTATTCTATGATGCTCTTTTTGTTGTGCCTATGTGTGACTCAGTGTCTCCACTATATGATGAGTAGCAGTTGTCCTTTTCATAACTATGTTATTTTTAACATATTGTGACTAATCAGATGTACAAGTTGTTTTATTGATGTAAAGTATCTTAAGGCCTAGTTAGAAAACAGTCATATTTTTTTCATACACAGATTATATGACACTGATATTAGTAATTTGTCATCAAATGGCGTGGGAAGTCGCTGAACTGGTGTTGTTGCATCACATTTAAAAAGCTTCTATTCTCTTCTTAAATGAACTGTTTATCATCACGTTTCTCTTCCGTACAAGGTTACACTTCAGACAAATATCTTCAGAAAAGACTTCCTAATGTATAAATTTATATTTGATATCTTTTTTCTTGCTATTGCATCCTCTCTACTATGACCTTCATCAGTTACTTTGCTGCTCAAGAACCAAACCCATTTCCTAACCTATGTTACACAGCATTGTCTGATTTAATTAGGCTATATTCCATTATCATTTTTCCCCATATTATAACCTCTTTTCAAGACACTATCCATTCCATTCAGCTGCACTACTTTGTGACTGACTTTAAGTTTTTTTCTTTTCCTTGAACTTTAATTCCCTTTCAGATTTATCCTTGGCTTCTTTTACTTCTTATTCATTGTAGAGATTGAATGACATTGGTGATAGGCTAAAACTCTGTCCCACTTCCTTCTCAGCTGCAATTTTTATTTCATGTTCTTCAATTCTTATAACTGCAGTCTGACATCTGAGCAGGTTGCAGGTAACCTTTCATTTCAAGTATTTTATCCCTGTTGCCTTCAAAATCAAGCACTGTATTTGAGTCAACAGAATTTTTTTCTGAAATGTACTAACACTGTGAACATAAATTTGCTTTTGTTCAACCATTATTCTAAGATAAGTGTTGGCTCTTGTGCTCCTACATTTCTCCAGAACCCAAACTGACCTCCTCTGAGGTCGGCTTATACCAGTTTTTCCAATTCCCATCTGCACAGTTCAGAAAAGCTGTGCAATGATTGCAGCAGAGCTGGTATATGAAATGTTTGCTTTTGCAGGTGGCCTGGCCTCTAATGGGGTAGGATAAGCCAGCGACAACCCTGAAATGAAGGACGTCATACCCAAGATCTTTTCCAACACTCCTAAAGTGGTGTCCCATTGCCTAACCAACGTCCGCAACTTCGTAGTCCGCCCCTATGCCAATCCCTATCCCAACACCTTGCTATAGGGATCGTGTCCCTACGGAAGACCCGTATGTGAGACCTGCCCAGCCCACCCATCCAGCATTTACCATTCCAAACCTGTCACAGGCTTATCCTCCCCATCAGAGGCAGTGGCAATTGTGAAAGCAGCCATGTCCTGTACCATCTCTGCTGCAATCATTGCACAACCTTTTATATCACCATGACTGCCAACTAGCTGTCCGCCAGGATGAATGGCCACCAACAAACTGTGCCCAAGAATGCAATTGTGCTTGGTTTCAAATGGCTGCTTCAGAATCTGTGCCATCCGGATCGTTCCCTCAACTACCAGCTTTTCTGAAGTGTGCAGGTGGGAGTTATCCTTACAACACGCTCTCTGTTCCCGAAATCACCCCATCCTCAACCTGTGGTAATCTACTGTCAGTAAATCCTGCACCCAACAGTTTGCACTCCTTCTGTTCTGTCACCTTCTCTCAGTTCACATCGCCTAACCCTCATTGTGCTCCACTCTTTGCCAATGCACCCAACGGTCTTTCCTCATTCTCCGTTCCTCTCCTTTACCGCTCCCCGTTTACCCCCTCCCCTACAGCATCCTGCCATTTAGTCCCTGTGCGCTCTGCCAGGCAGCACTGATTCCTGTCCTCCCATCTGTACCCTGCTATCCTTCCCTCTTTCCTGCCCCACTCCGGACTGCTGTTTGTGTTCGATGCAACATTCTTGCTTTTTGCCTAGAGCGGCCAGAGGTTGCAGTCGTGTGGGTGTGATATATGCTGGCTTGTGTGTGATTGTGTGTGTGTGTGTGTGTGTGTGTGTGTGTGTGTGTGTGTGTGTGTTTTCTTTCACTTCTGAAGAAGGCGTTGGCGGAAACCTCAATTTATAATGGTATTTTCATTGCGTCTATTTGCAACTCAGTGTGTCATCTTTATGGTGAGTAGTAATCTATCATTTCATGAACTGATAGTTCAGTAATATTTATTCCTATCAACACCCATCTTCTTTGTGAGTGGAATTATTCCATTCTACATGAAGTCTGAGGGTATTTCACTTGTCTTTTATATGTTGCACACCAGGTGGAATGGTTTAATAATGGCTGGTTCTCCCAAGGATCTCAATAATTCTGAAGGAATGTCATCTTCTCTAGGGTCCTTGCTTCAGCTTTGATCTTTCAGTGCTCTATCAATGTTTTTCTCGCAATATCATCTCTCTCACCTAATTTTCGACTATTTCCTCTTCCCTCCTGTCAGAGGGCTCACCACTCTTTGTTGTGTTTGTGCTTGGCCACCACAGAGCCCAGCCTATGCAGCGCTACTTCCTCTTTCTGTGCTGCAAACATACACGTCAGCTGTCTCTTACAGACTCACTTTCTGTTGGATGGTCTGTTTGGTGCAGACCCTGTTTTGACTTGGTTCACGATTTCCGGCACTATCTTCACCTTCCATTAACGATTATATTGTCCACATTATTTGGTTTGACCTGTCATCTTTTCCAAATTTTACAGAAGTGCATGTCGTGCTGGGAAAGTTGCCCACTGTGTAGTATGCTCTGCCTCTGTGCCCTGGCTCCCTTCCTTCCTGTTGTAGTACACCCAAAACGCAGCACAGTAGCCACCCTGTTGTGGATGGGGATATCAAATACCTGCATGGTGGTAGCCTCCTGACCACGCGACAGTTGGTGTGTTGCACATTCCTCATGTATGCAGTGTAGTCTGTGCCTGTCGTGACAGAGGCATAGGGCTTCCAGCAATGGATTACTGGCCAGGTAGCCATAGCTGAGGCTGGGTGTCCCTCATAGGAAAAGACCCATTCAGAGTGAGTGTCACCATGCCAAATAGTTTGCACATGAAGTGACCTAAACTTTCTCCCACTGGTGGTCACGTGACCTCAGCAGTCCCTTCGAATGTAAAGGCCTCATATGATGCAATGAAATCCTAAAGTGTTCACTTCACTGGCCACACCTTGGGAGGAACGTAAGACTAGATGACAAGGAGAAAAATGCTCCCTCCAATACCTGGTCTGTACCAGGACTGACAGGGACACCAGTCTGTCGAACACACTGTAGACAAATATGGGAAAGTTGCAGCCATTTCTAAGATAAATAGCGGATTCCTCCTGATTAAAAGTCATCTCCTGCCCCTTCACTGATCCTGCTATCCTGCGAAAAGTTGGGTGTCATTCCCGAGACTGCTACTCTATACACAAGACTTGGTATGGTTCTGGGCATCATTTTTTGCCACGATCTTTTGCAATCTGACAATGAGCTTCAGGCCAACTTTGAGCGGCAGGTTGTGCACTTCAACTATTGTGTCCGTAGGGGACCAAGCGAAAACAAAGTTGCTACCGCGGCCTTCGTCTTGGCTTTCAAAGGGAATACATTGCCTGAGGAGGTCAAGGTGATGGTCTACCAATGTTCCTTGTCCTAAGAGGTGCTTCAAGTGTATGAAGTTTGGACATATGTCTTCCTGTTGCACTGCTACCCCTGTCTTCTGACATTGTGGATGTCCTGTGTATGCAAACATTCCTCCCCCCCCCCCCCCCCCCCCCCCCTCCCCTCCTAATCTGTGTAAACTTTGGTGAGCTCCATTCTCCCTGCTTATAACAGATTGCACTATTTTCAAGTATGAGAATAAAATACAGCCTTATAAGACTCTGGACGAGCTCACCTATCAGGAGGCCAGAAAAAATTATGAGCGTCTTAACTCATACAAGTGACACAATCTTACGCTGCAGCTGCAATGTTGTCACCTTATCTACCAACGGTACTTTCCTCTGTTGCACCTCTTACAGTGGGCCTTCAGCACCACCCACGAACGCGTGCCCTCCAACTGGTTGAGGGCCCTTCTGGTGCTTCCACCGCACCCACTTCGGAAGCATTGGATCTCCACCTGCCTGAGATACCAGTCCCTATCCCCTAGCCAGAGGGACCTCATCTTCCTCTGGCTTCTATAGCTAGGGATTCTCCCTTCTACAGTTTCTGCTCTTCCTCAGCCAGATGCCAGCCGGTGGCTGAAGTGACCAAAGGTTGCTGGTCGTTGGACTCCTTGTTCCTCCTCTGTCCCTGAAACCAATTAAGGGAAACATTCCCAGTGATTGTCTTCTAAGGAGAAGGGCAAGAATGACAAAATGAAGTCCTCTAAGATGAAGGAAACTCTGGTGTCTCCTCACTGCCAGACTCTGCATGTACTCCTCCTGTGCCCAAAGTGGAGATCCCTGTTGCCCCTGAGGCACCAGATCTCCCCAGCCAATTGCTGCAGAATTTCTGTCAGTGGATCCCCTGACGTCTCAGCTGGTGGCAGCATGTGACCCTGGGTCATAACCTGCCCACCCCTGAACCCCCTCATGTGGTCGCTTCATGACCCCACCCTATTGAGGCAGTCTGATCCTGCAGTGGAATTTTCCACCATCTGACTGAGCTATGACAGCTTTTATACACTTACCCTGTATTCTGTGTTGGCATCCAGGAAACATGATTTCCAGCAACCCAGACCCCTGCACTTTGTGCCTACTGGGGTTATTCTGAGAATCGTACCGACTATGAGAGGGTATCAGTTGGAGTTTGTATGCATGTTCTCGACTCGGATATAGTGTCCTTGTGCCTGTTGATAAATGTTTGGAGGTTGTTACTGTGTTCAGATAAGGGCACATGTGGAGGCTGTCACAGTGGTTGTTCAGATAAGGGCACATCAGGATTTTACCATCTGTAAGGTTTATCCCAATGATGTTGTTTCCCAGGATGTACTGTCTGCATTACTCTTTCAAATCTTCCCCCACCTTTCCTTGTCTCGGGTGGCTTCACTGTCTGTAACCGTTTGTGGGGTGCAACAATGATCACTGGCTGTGGTAAAGACGTTGAAATGTTACTGGCAATCTTTGCCTATTGAACTCTGGTGCCCCCACACACTTCAGTGTGGTAGAGGGAACTTATTCAGCCATTGATTTTTCATTTTTTAGCCCTGGTCTCCCCTACCAGCTGCTCACTGGAGGGTCCACGATGACCCGTGTGGTAGTGACCACTTTCCGATATTCCTGTCCCTCCCTCAGCATTTCTCCCCTAGATGCCTGGCCAGATGGGTTCTCAGTAATGCTGGCTCGGATGAGTCTACCTCTGCTGTCACCTTAACTTGTCGCCGTAAGGCAATATCGATGCAGCTGTTGAGCATACAATGGCAGCCGACCATGCCATCCCCTCTTCCTTGGGATCCCCCTGTTGGAAGATGGTGTGCTGGTGGGCCCCAGAGCTCACAGCAGCCATTTTGCTAGAGCACCTCATTGCCTGTAAATGGCTCCATGCCCATGTCTGCTGCCTCACAAGATGACACAGGTAAGAATCCTGGGAATAGTAGGTTTCCACCAATGGATCACATACCTCTCCATCAAAGATATGGGCAAAGATCAGATGCCTCTATGGCTTTGAGTCCCCTCCAGGTGTACAAAGTAATTCCTCAGATGGTGCCATTTATACTGATCCAGACACTGTCACCGAACATTTGGCTGAGCATTGTCCTCGCTCATCTGCATCTGAGAACTACCAAGCTGCCTTTCGTCATCAAACAGCGGGTGAATCAAATGTGCTTATCTTTTACTACCTGCCACCTGGAGCCATACAATGCTCCATTCAGAGGATGAGAGCTCTCCAGTGCCCTAGCCCATTGCCCTGATATGCCCCCAGAGCCAGAGTGCATTCACAACCAACTGATGAAAAGTCTCTCAGTGGATTGTCAGTGTCGCATCCTTGCCCTCTTTAATCAGATCTGGAATGAAGGTGAGTTCCTATCTCAGTGGCGAGAAAGTGCCATAATTCTGGCACTGAAACTGGGTAAGAACCTCTTAGATCTTGAATGCGTGGTGAGCAAGTGGCTGTGTTAGCCCCTTGAGTCTCAGGGCCTTCTGGCTGCACCTCAGGGTGGTTTTTACATAGGCTGCTCCACTGCTGGCACACTGCCGGTCGTGAAAAGTGCAGCACCAAGAAGGAATTACCCAAGCAGAGTCACACTTGGTGGAAGTGGCAACAGGTGTGCAAGCAATATGTGATATGTTTTGTAGCGAGATGGGGTACACATAGGCCGAAGAGAGCCCTCTCGTGTCGGTCCGACAGGGTCGGTGTTGCGCCTACTGTAGTTGGTGCAGAGCTGTCACACAAGGTGGAAACAATACAGTGAATGCCAGTATACACCTACATCTACAGTTACATCCATAATCCGTGAGGCACCTGCCAGTGTGTGGCGGAGGGTACCTCGAGTACCTCTGTCGGTTTTCCCTTCTATTCCAGTCTCGTATTGTTCGTTGAAAGAAAGATTGTCGGTATGCCACTGTGTGGGCTCTAATCTTTGATTTTATCCTCATGGTATCTTTGCGAGTTATACGTAGGAGGGAGCAAAATATACGACTTGACTCCTCGGTGAAGGTATGTTCTTGAAACTACAACAAAAGCCTGTACCGAGCTACTGAGCATCCTCTTGCAAAGTCTTTCACTGGAGTTTATCTGCCATCTCCGTAACGCTTTTGCGATTACTAAATAATCGTGTAACGAAGCGCGCTGCTCTCCGTTGGAGCTTCTCTGTCTCTTCTATCAACCCTATCTGTTACAGATCCCTCACTGGTGAGCAGTATTCAAGCAGTTGGCGAACAAGTGTACTGTAACCTACTTCCTTTGTTTTCGGATTGCATTTCCTTAGGATTCTTCCAATGATTCTCAGTCTGGCATGTGCTTTACTGGCAATTAATTTTATATGGTCACTCCATTTTAAATCACTCCTAAAGCCTACTCCCAGATAATTTATGGAATTAACTGCTTCCAGTTGCTGACTTGCTACATTGTAGCTAAATGATAAAGGATCTTTCTTTCTATGTATTCGCAGCACATTACACTTGTCTACATTGAGATTCAATTGCCTTTCCCTGGACCATGCATCAATTCGTTGCAGATCCTCCTGCATTTCAGTACAATTTTCCATTGTTACAACCTCTTGATATACTACAGCATCATCCACAAAAAGCCTCCATGAACTTCCGATGTCATCCACAAGGTCATTTATGTATATTGTGAATAGCAACGGTCCTGTGACACTCCCCTGCAGCACACATGAAATCACTCTTACTTCGGAAGACTTCTCTCCATTGAGAATGACATGCTGCGTTCTGTTATCTAGGAACTCTTCAATCCAATCACACAGTTGGTCTGATCGTCCATATGCTCTTACTTTGTCCATCAAACGACTGTGAGCAACTGTATCAAATGCCTTGCGGAAGTCGAGAAACATGGCATCTACCTGGGAACCCGTGTCTATGGCCCTCTTGAGTCTCGTGGACGAATAGCGCGAGCTGGGTTTCACACGATCGTCTTTTTTGAGACCCATGCTGATTCCTACAGAGTAGATTTCTAGTCTCCAGAAAAGTCATTATACTCGAACATAATACGTGTTCCAAAATACTACAACTGATCGACTTTAGAGATATAGGTCTATAGTTCTGCACATCTGTTCGACGCCCCTTCTTGAAAACGCGGATGACCTGTGCCCTTTCCCAATCATTTGGAATGCTACGCTCTTCTAGAGACCTACGGTACACCGCTGCAAGAAGAGGGGCAAGTTCCTTCGCGTACTCTGTGTAAATTCGAACTGATGGACCAGAGGCCTTTCCTCTTTTGAGAGATTTTAATTGTTTTTCTATCCCTCTGTTGTCTATTTCGATATCTACCATTTTGTCATCTGTGCGACAATCTAGAGAAGGAACTACAGTGCAATCTTCCCCTGTGAAACAGCTTTGGAAAAAGTCTGTCATCCTCTGTTCAGTACCATTTTGGTCACAGTGTGTCTGGACATTTTGTTTTGATCCACCTACCGTTTTGACATAAGACCAAAATTTCTTAGAATTTTCTGCCAAGTCAGTACATAGAACTTTACTTTTGAATTCATTGCACGCCTCTCGCATAGCACTTCTCATTTCACTTCGTGTAATTTTTGTTTGTATGCAAGGCTTTGGCTATGTTTATGTTTGCTGTGAAGTTCCCTTTGCTTCAGTAGCAGTTTTCTAACTCGGTTGTTGTACCACAGTGGCTCTTTTCCATCTCTTACAATCTTGCTTGGTACATACCCATCTCATGCATATTGTACAATGGTTTTGAACTTTGTCCACTGATCCTCAACACTATCTGTACTTGAGACAAAACTTTTGTGTTGAGCCGTCAAGTACTCCCCACCTTTTTAATATTTCTATTTACGGCTGAAATCACCAATGCTGTAACTGCTTTATGATCGCCGATTCCCTGTTCTGCATTAACTGTTTCAAGTAGTTCGGGGTTGTTTGTCACCAGAAGGTCTAATATGTTATCGTCATGAGTTGGTTCTCTGTTTAACTGCTCAAAGTAGTTTTCATATAATGCACTTAAAACAATTTCACTGGATTCTTTGTCCCTGCCACCCATTATAAACATTTGAGCCTCGCAGTCTATATCTGGTAAATTAAAATCTCCATCCAAAACTGTAACATGGTTGGGAAATCTACATGAAATATTTTCCAGATTTTCCTTTAGGTGTTGTGCCACAACAGTTGCTGAACCAGGGGGACTTTAGAGACATCCGATTACCATATTTGAGCCTGGTTTAACCGTGACCTTCACATTTCGGATCTCCGTCAATTTCCTTCGATACTATTGCACTTTCTATTGCTATAAACACACCTCCCCCTTCACTGTCCAGCCTGTCTCTGTGGTATACATTCCAATCTGAGTTTAGAATTTCAGTACTGTTTACCTCTGGTTTCAGCCAACTTTCCGTCCCTAGTAGTATGTGGGCATTGTGACCGTTTATTAATGAGAGCAGTTCTGGGACCTTTCTATAGACACTCCTGCAATTTACTATTACCACATTAATATTGTCATTCCCTGTTGCGTTTTACCTACTGCTACCTTGTTGCGTCTCAGGAGGCGTCTTGTTGGGCCTAGGGAGAGAATTCTCTAACCTAAAAAACCCGTATGTGCACTCCACATGTACTCTGCTAACCTTGTAGCCGCTTCCTGCATGTAGTGCACACCTGACCTATTCAGGGGGACCCTAGATTTCTCCACCCGATAGTGGAGATCAAGAAATTTGCACCCCAGATCTCTGTAGAATCATCTGAGCATTCCATTTGGCTCCAAACCAGAGGACAGCGATCGTTTCTGGGAACGACACAACAAATAGTTAGCTCACATTCCACCCTGTGAGCGAGGCTTTCTGCCTTCAGCAACTCCATCAACCGCCTGTATGAGCTGAGGATGACCTCTGAACCCAGATGGCAGGAGTCATTGGTGCCGACATGAACAACTGTTTGCAGTCGGGTGCACCCAGTGCTCTCTGTCGCCACCAGCAGGGCCTCCTCCACATCTCGGATGACACCCCCCGGCTAGCAGACAGAGTGATCACTGGCCTTCTTCCCTGAACTTTCCACTATTTCCCTAAGGGGCTCCATCACCCACCTAACATTGGAGTTCTCAATCACTAATAAACCCCTTCCCCTGTGTGTGTGCTCGGACCTTGCTGAAGAAGCGGCCACGTGTCCTTTCACAGGCAGAGCGGGCGACAACACACGGCCAGTCTTCACATTGACCCTCCACCTCGTGCGACGTGAACGTCGTTGAACCCGCTACTCCCCTTGGGGAGAGGGTGGCCCAACGGTGCCCAGTTCCCACAAAGATGTCTCGACAGCAGGGACCGTGGGGGAAGCATGTAACACCTGGGGTGTACTGTGCAACACACCAGACTCCCCACTGCTGCTATACTCTGAGGCAGCAGCCTGAAGACGGCTGATCACAGCCATCAGCACATTCAGCTGTTCGTGAATAGTGGCCAGCTCATTGACGTCAAAGGGAGCCGAATCGGCATGTGTGCGAGTTCAAATGGGGCAGAATGATTAGTCCCTGGGAAACGGGGTTGTCATACCGTGACATTTCAGCTCGCCCAGGTCGTGCTGCTATGACAGTGATGCGTGTGTGAAGCAGTAAGTAGAGGAAGGTCGTAAGCAGCGTCGAGCGGGAACTGGACTTTGGAACATGACCACAGCAGGGGATGACCATCATCTTGTCTGCATGGCCATTACGGACTGTACAGCATCATCCACAGTGTCGGCTCGTCGCTGGAGCACTGTGACAGCTGTGAAGTTGTCTGCATTGACGATTCGTCACTGTCTGCTGCAAGTTGGACTATTTGCACGCTTACCATTATGTCGGCTTCCATTGTCCAGAAACCACTTGCTCCTCTGACTGCAATGGGCACGTGAACACAGTCACTGGGGTGCTGGGTGGCAACATGTAATCTTTTCGGATGAGTGCCACTTCAATGTGTCCTACAGTGATGGCTGCATACGAGTCCGGCGGTACATGGCGAGCGCAACCTGGAGGGCTGCGTTGTGGAGCGGCATAGCGGACAAACACCAGGTGTGATGGTTTGGGGCGCCATTGGTTACAACAACTGATCTCGCCTCATACGTATTGCAGGCACTTTTTAACTGCAACCAGTACCTAACAGAGGTTGTGGAGCCTGAGGTACTCCACCTGCTTCAGGCACCTCCACAGGCCACATTTCAACAGGACAGTGCCCGGCCACATATTGCAAGGATTGTACAGGCCTTCTTCGAAGAGTGACTGGTACCATTGCTTCCCTGGCCTGCACGTTTGTCAGACATGTCGCCCATCAAACATGTCTGGGATATGGTTAGTCGACATCTGGTGCGTCACTGTCTTCCAGTAACTGGTGTCACGGATTTGTGGGCTCAGATACAAACTGCGTGGAGGGAAATCCCTCAGGAACGTATTCAGAACCTTATTGATTCAATACCACGGTGTATAGCAGCTCTAATTGCAACACATGGTGGCCACACGACATACTGAATAGTAGCACTCAAAGGACATGTACAGATTTGAAAAGTTAATCATTTGTTACTTGTAAGAAAAGTTAATCATTTGTTACTTGTAAGTACCAACCTGTGGTATTAAATAGATTGACCTCATGTGTTTCCTTCTTGGTGTTGCAATTTCCACAAACGGATGTCTAATTAGGTTCATCTGCAGTCCACCATCCAGACAGCTTATGTATGTCGTCAGGACCTTATTGCTGTTCCCCCACCCCCCCCCCCCACCCCCCCACCCCACCCCCCCTAGCCTATGGAAAGCTTATGACATGACATGGCATCACCATATCCTTACTACATTACACGAGTGTGGTCTCTGGGGTCCACTCCCAATTTGTGTCAAGAACTCCTCGTCACACCATATATTCCAGGTCCAAATGGGTGCTTCACTCAGTACCCCCCACATCCAAGAGAACAGGATCCCACAGGGCTCTGTAATGAGCATCCCTCTCTTTCTGGTGGCCATCAGTGGTTTAACGTCAGCTGTGGGATCTTTGGTATTGCCCTTCTTATATGCAATAATTTTTGGTTTTACTATTGTTCCTCTTATGGGTGTTGCTGAGCATCTACAGGACACCATATGAATGGTGCAGTCATGTGCTCACATCCAAGGATTTTGGTTTTCAGCAACCAAGACTTGTGTCATGCACTTCAGTAGCTGCTGTACTGCCTACCCACACCCAGAGCTTTACCTAGACAATCACTTACTTCTTGTAGTTGCGATGACCTGCTTTTTGGGTCTGACCTGTGATTCCCAGCTGACATAGCTTCTCCACTTTTGCCAACTTGAGCAGAAGTGCTGGCAACACCTCAATACACTTTGCTGCCTCAGTAACTCTAGCTGGTTACTGAACGCTCTACTCCTCTGCAGCTCTATTACATCTTGATTCTGTCCTCTCTTGATTATGACAGTCTTACATATGGTTCAGCATCACCCTCTGCATTGCAGGTACTGGACCTCATTCATCATTGCGGGGTCCGACTTGTGAAAGGAGCCTTCATAACTAGGCCTATGAAGAGCCTACTAGACAAGGCTACCCATCAGGTGCCAACAACAGCTGCTGAAGTACACTATATGCATTCATAGCTTCCCTAAACATCCCAACTACCTTCCTTTTTCCCTGGAAGGAATCTCCACCTCCCACAACAGCGACCCAGAACTGGGTTTACAGTTGCTACACACCTACAGTGTCTCTGTTCAGAACTGCAACTTCCTCCACTGGTCAGGGAGACCTCACGTCTGCCCCTATGGCTTGTGTCGCAACCTTGGGTTTGTCTTGAAGTGTTCTTTGATCCAAAAGATTCCATTGACCCCACGATTTTTCGCCACCTGTTATTGGCTGTTCTTGAGATGTATCCAGGTTAAGAAGGGGTATTCACCAATGGATCAACAGTAGATGGGCGACGAACAGGCTTTGCGTACACACGTGCATGATGCAGTGAACTCCACACTCTGCCATATGGCTGTCGTGTCGTCACTGCTGAATTGATGGTCATTAAACTAGCCCTTAGCCATGTATGTTCTTGCACTGGCAAGAGTATCCTAATCTGTAGTGACTTCTTTAGCAGCCTTCGGGCTAGACCTATGCTACTTTCCTCACCAACTGGTTACGGCTATCCTGCATCTTGTCTCTGACCTCCCTCAAGCTGGACAGCCATTTATTTTTGTTTGGAGCCCTGGTCGTGTTGGGATGAGCTGACTGCTTGGCCAGCTTGGCCACCAGAATGCCGATTCTGGAAATGGGGGTCCCAGAACCGGGCCTTCGGTCAGTTATACGCCATCGGTTGCTGGAAGTCTGGAACACAGAATGGTCTGCCCTGATCTCCCCAAACAAACTGAGAACTATTAAGGAGACGACAACCATGACGCAGGCTTCACTGCATGCTTCTCCCATGGAATCCACCCTCCTCTGTCAATTCTGCACTGGCCACACTTGTCTGACCCGTGGGCACATTCTCCAATATGAGAATTGCCCTCAATGCTGATGTGGAGCCCGCCTGATGGTAGCCCACTTACTCATAGACTGCCCTAATCTGGCTGCTTTGACTGGCTGACTGACTCCATGACACTACGCTCCTCTCAGGACCTTGGCCTCCTCAATCACAGATTCCCAATCATCTCAGTCTTCAGCACACCTGCGCCACTTCCTCACTTCCACTGCTCTCAGGTTGGCTTCCACATCTTCCAGCCATCTCACACGCCTTCTTCTACCACCAGGATGTTCCATCATCATCTTCTTCGGGAGCCTTTCTTCTGTCAAACGCTGTACAAGTCCTAACCATCATAGCCTTCCCATTTTGATTGAGGTTACCAAATCAGGTTCTTTGTACAGAGCCCTTATTTCTTCATTAGTCCTAATTCTCCATATCTCAACTTCTTTTAAAGGACCAAAAATCTTCCTCAGCACTTTCCTTTGGTTTCTTCTCCGGAGCCTCTGTCAGTACCCATGCCTTGCTGCCATACATAAGAACTGGTTTGATCATTGTTTGGTACAGTAGCAGCTTTAGTTTCCTACTTATGTTCTTACTTTTGAGTATGGTATATAGTGCTCTATATGATCTGTCAGCGGCCTTAATTCGATGTTATGAGAAATTGGAACAAGTATATGATAATTGACTGCTTTGAGACGTCGTCTTAATCTACCTGACACGCTACCTCTGGTGCTAGCAGACAACGTGAAAGCGGCTGCCCTGGTGTTAAGTTTTGTCTGCGAAGGTGATTTATATCCATCCCTGAGGGTACACCGTCCCCCACACCCCTCTCCCAGCTCTCCCAGGGGTCGCTTGGCAGCCTTACTCGATGGGCTAGCCTGACTGCTACATGTTCCACCTTTTTACTCTCTTTATTATTTTTCACTTCTTTGTTTTAATACCTTATATTGCTGTTATTTTAACAACTTGTCTGTGCTGTCTTTTTTATGGGCTTTTATCTCTGTTTTTTATTGAGTTAGTTACACTTAGGCTTTCCAGGGTTTGTCTTTCGCCTCCTTTCCTAGGCTACCACTCCTGGTTTTCCATTTAACAAATGAAGGGACTGATGATTTGTATTGCTACTGCACAAAAAATTTTTATGTAGCTAAGGTTGGCAATAAGTGTAAACATTCCGCAGCAACCCGAAGTCATTCAATTTTTGCCAATCAGGAAAGGATCATGTTAAAGTGTGCAGCTAGTACAGAGTTTCTACAAAGTGCATCCTTCAGTCTACCATAATACGAACATTCTCTTTGCAGTGATTTCCTGCTGCTGATTCTGCGAGACCTGCTTCCAGTACGGCCTGACCTGAGGGTCATCTTGATGAGTGCCACCATGAATGCTGAGCTGTTTTCTCAGTATTTTGACAAAGTTCCTACAGTAGAAATACCAGGTTAGTTCATCAGCATTTTAGTGGATGTGATTTTAATTTAAATTTCTGTTGCCCGCTGTACTCTTATCATATACAAATAAGGCCCATTTCACACGTGTCCAGCAAGCAACTTTATGGCACCGTGTACAGTACCGTGACATGAGAGCCATATGGCAACTTTCACATCTAAGTGACATTAGCCATTGCCGTCCAAATGGCACATGGAAGCGATGGAGCTGCCAAGGACTCGCACTGCAGTTGATGGCTGCTGTGCCATTAGCAAGCTGATGGAGGAAGTGGTGGTGGCGGCATAGTATACGTTGGCACACTCACACCTTTCCGGCATATAGTGCCACATTCCAAGACAACAGCATCATGTACACCACTTAATCGGTTCTAAGGTTATTTGCCCCCCACCCCCCTATTTTTTAAGCCTACGCTTGATTGGGGGATAGACCGATTAATTTCTTTAGTGAAAAAATATGCAATGGAGCAAAACTCTAGAAAATTATAAGGACAGGACTCGTACAAAAATGTATCAGTCATTTATTCAGAGATCTTTGTGGATAATTTCAAAACTTAAGTGACAAAAAAATGATTGTTGTGAGTAAGTTACTTAAAGAAGTTTTCTTGTACTGTATTCAAAAAGTGTTCATTAGAGGAGCAATAACAATATTTCCAGAATTTTTTTTTATAAAGCTGCCAGTTTACAGAACCAGTTACATTAAAAAATATTCCATAATTATTCCCCTCATATTATTGCTGAAATTTTACCATGTTCCTGCCGAGTTGCCTGAACTCATTATTGGTACTTTATCTTATGCTTCAAAGCTGCCTCTGCCATGCACAGAGTTATGCAAAATGAGACAGGCTTTATAGTATCTACAAAACAAACAGCCTCCAAGTTCAAAGATTTTTGAAAAATACTCGATTTACCACTAAATATTATATACGAGTATAAATAAATGAACAAATTGCTTTTGAAACTTCTGAATACCCTCAACACATAGGTACCATCTGCTCCTAGGCTCTTGACGAACTAAAGTATTAACCATACTGCTCTTTGTGTGTTGCGCTTCCTTAATAGACCTCAAAACATACAAAATAGCGTTTCAGACAGTGTACAGTTTCCCAATATGAAATGGTTTAAATTTCATCAGGTAAGTAGAAAATGTACTAGTAAGACTTTGAAACAAGTGGAGTCTTTATATATGGTGATTTTACATCTTACTAGTAATACTCATTTGTCTGTCCATGGTGACCAAATGCCAGCAATAAAGTATTATCATCAATCAATTTTGGCAAAAAAGGTAAAAGTACAGCTGTACAGAATCATATTCTGACTTAATAACACTAAAGAGAATTTACAGAATGATGAGTGGTGAGAAGTTTACCTTGGACAGCAGAAATTATAAATACAGTTTACCTAAAGATGGGGCAAGGACAGTTAGTGTGGAAGCTGAGAAAGAATAGGTGACATATCTAGGATCAAAGTATTGTATCTGAAAAAGAGGGAGCTTTAGTTAATCATGAGAATTAACATCGGTCAAGACTTTAAGGTGCGCTTCAAGAAACATTGCAAAATTCTGCACTGTATTATCAATAAAGCAAAAATCTTGATCAAAAGAAAAAAAAATTACAGGCAAAAAGACAAGGCAATTTGGAACATCATTAAGCATGAAACAAATCTACTCTTTGCAGCACCCAACATGAACTGAAAACACAGGGACAAAAAATGAACCATCAAAAGTAGGTCCATGGGGTTTCTTGCTCAGACATTGCATTCTCCACCATCAGATATCTTCTGCCAACTCATCTGTTAAAGACATCACAAAAACCTATGGGTCACTGCAAAACAGTATCTCTTGTGGCTCTGATGGTATTCAAGGAAAGTTCTGAAATGTGATGCCACGTAAATACTACCTGTGTTCACAAATATTTTCAAGAAGGTAGCTAACTTTGTAGTAGAATACTGAACCATTGTTTTGGGAAATTCATACTAACTGCCCAGTTTGGCTTCTGTAAAAGATTCTATCTAGAGAAAGCAATATATGATCCCACAAATTCAGGTGTAGTAGAACTACTGGGTGGTTATAATTAAACTTTCCCAATTAAGCACATTGTATCATGGAAATTAATTACTGTATGAGTACCAATCTTGGTAGAATTAATGTCAAGGACATGGGGAAGAGAAATAATCCAGAATCAGTTCAGTTGAAACACTTCTAATGTGCTGCTACAATACATCATACCGTTACATACCGGTACCATTACTGCTACAAAAGGGGCTCAAATAGGTAAGTAGTTTAGACCAAGACATTTACAGACTTGAGCATTGTCTACAGATATAAAAGTTTCAGTATGTATCTAATGGGAGGAAAAAATTGTTGTACCGTTGTTTCCTTTTCTCTGTGTCATAAAGGTCGCACGTTCCCTGTTGAGGAGTTCTTCCTGGAGGATGTGATAGAGGTCACAAAATATGCTCTAGAAGAAGATTCCCAGTACGCACGCAAAACTGGAAAAAAGCGTGCTGCAATGGATATCGAAGAACTGGGTCTGCAACTGGCAGTAGCAGATATTGCAACATCTGCTGTAGTCATAGCAAATCCAGCAACCCGCGATGACCACCTGACAGTGCAACAGTTATATCACCGCTACAATGGTAATTATTGTGTTGTTTGTTGTTCTCTCATTGAACTAAAAAGAATTTTCCCTTTTTTGGTATGTGATTTAAATTTGGGTATTTAATTTGCACTTCCTGTCTTGCAAGTCACCTTGGACACTAGAATATCTACCATTGATAACTGTACCAGCAGCACCCTGTATCTTCTTGATATTAGACTTTAACATTCTTTTTACATACCTGCAACCAGTTCTAAATATTTGAAAAAATACTGTTATGGTACATTATTACCTCTTGAATTATTTAGAGTGCCCTTAATTTGGAGCTTTAACTGTCCTAATAATGCAACCAGTTCTAAATATTTGAAAAAATACTGTTATGGTACATTATTACCTCTTGAATTATTTAGAGTGCCCTTAATTTGGAGCTTTAACTGTCCTAATAATGCAAATTGTGCATATCTCAAGTTTTGTTTCACGTTTGCAATAATGTACCCCATCATGAGAAATTGTGATCCACACACATTGTTTACTTCGTGCACACATGTAGATGAGCGGCAGGAAAAATGACCTGTTTTAAATAGTGCACCATTGTTGAACACGGCTTCGTAGATTGTTGCTGGTACCACTTAGTATGGGTACTTGGTCAAAGAAACATATCGTGTTTGCAACTGTTACTTTTCTCAGATGTGATGGCGTGTGTGTGTGTGTGTGTGTGTGTGTGTGTGTGTGTGTGTGTGTGTCAGAAGGCAAGTATGAGAAGGGTTCAGCAGTTCAGAGCAACAGCCTCTCCCATTAAGAAATAGTCACCCATTATACCGTGAACAATTTGCACCCCGGACAGCATTGCAATAGCAACAGCTACTTTTCAGCATAGTTCAGCCTGATCGGTTCACTGACTTCCACAATCTTTAACATCTTGGGCAGAAATGTGCAATGGATGTTGCACCTGGACATTCGTGTCCATCGCTTCAAGTGATACAACAGTTATTACCCAAGAGATCGGCAATCACGACATAAGTTCTGTACACAGCTGCTGGAGACAATCAGCTTTCGACTAGATTCTCTCAACAATTTCATAATGTCTGATGGTGGCAATTTTCATTATCAGACTATGTGAACAAATGAAACTTTGGATACTGGCTGCCAACCAGTCCTCAACAAATCCATAGAAGACCACTTTCTATCACAAAAGTTACTCTTTGATGTGGTGTGTCTACGCAGGCTGTTATTGGCCCATACATTTTTGAGAATGGTTCAGGTGGCACTGCCATAATAACACCAGATTTATAAGTTGTTTGTTGGTACAGTTCATAATGCAGGAAATTCATCGTAAAAGTATCAATATACAGACATTTTGGTTCCAACAGGATGGTACAACTACCCACAGAGCCAGAATGTCCACGACAGACTAACGCAGAATGTTTCCAGAGGGCCCCTTTTCCTGTTCTGACCATGTTGTTCATCCAGTTTATCTGCTTGTGACTCTTTTCTGTGGAGATTTTTGAAACCCAAGGTGTATGCTAGCAGACCAACAACTATCAAAAACTCAAAAAAACAACATTCACACCAAAATTGGGGCTGTAACAAGCAACACTCTTCATGAGGTTATCAGAAGTGTGCCAAAAATTGTATTGTCAACAGGTATGTTTGCCTAAAGGACTTTATTTATAAAAGTGAAATATCTTACAAAATGTTATGAAGCGTTCTTTTGAACAGTGCACACTGATAATGTGTAACTGTATACCTCCGCAGTAAAATAAAATAGGTCATTATTTCTCCCCCATATTGTACAGTGTGGAGAAGTGGTGATTGCTGTGGAGAGAACAAGGTTGGTGTACATTAATAGACTGATGCCACTCTTGCACAGTCAATGTATATGTTATTCTACACTAACTCTGTTCTGTCTGCTACTTTCTCCAGTGTGTCTTGCAAATGCCCCCCCCCCCCCCCCAAATACCCTAACCCCAACTCACCCCTCTCCCACCTCCATACCCTCAACTTATTCTCCTACTTCTCCGTACTGCCTCTCCCTCTCTAGCAGTCACCCTTCCTTCCTGTCACCTCTCACTTTCCCTCCCTTCCTCCATTTTTCTTTCACCCACTGCGCGCGCGCGCGTGTGTGTGTGTGTATGCGTGTGTGTGTGTGCGCGCGCGCGCGCGCGCGCGTGTGTGTGTGTGTGTGTGTGTGTGTGTGTGTGTGTGTGCGTGTGTGCGTGCGTGTGTGCGCGTGTGTGTGTTTCTGAGAAATGACGCTGTCTCTTGGTAATACCCCCCCCCCTCCCCTACACACACACACACACACACACACACACACACACACACACACAAAAACTGGAAGCTTTAACACTATATTAGTGAAATGTCATTCTCTTATTGAATCTACAACCTAAAGTCACTATTCCAGAATACAGTTCCAACTCAAAATTTTACTCACTCTATAACTGTACAAAAAAAAAGCACACTAATTATTCTTAAATACTATAACATTTGTGGAAAAGTGTCTCACTAATTTCTCTGATATCCACTCCCATAAGGGCCCAAAGAACAAATTTTCATTGCTGTAGGAATGCTCCCTGGCTACATGGACACCCATTTCTCCATTAAAGCTGGAAGCTCTTGGAGGACTGCCCCACCTAACCTCACATTCCATGGTTTTCAGCATTCCAATCTGTAAAATTGACAAGATTTCAGGACCTACAAGAGTATTACTAATCTCACTATGAAACCAAAAGATGTTTCAAGGTAACAATATGCATTTTACAATGAGGCAGTTTTCAACAGGTTGTCAAGAACTGCTGTTTTAAGTAACATATTCTTCATTAGCTGTGGGAGGCCACAGTTGTCTTAGTCACAATTAGAGAAACCACATATTGTTATTTCTCCTCAATTTGTACATACCTTGCAAAATCCAGTGCCCAAATACGTATGTGGGAGTCAAATATCGATCTTGAAGCACAAGGACTAAACAAAACTACTAGATCAAATTTGAAACACTGAGACTACTATATTTCATGACTGAAGTGAACATTAACCTCACATTGCAGAGTGTGCTTAATGAAAATGATGATAGTGAGAACCATGACATATTGGTCTCCTGTTCCCGCGATCGGTCGTCCATCTGCCAGAACTTCGGCCCCGGTCAGGTTGTACGATCGCGGTCCGCGTCAAAGAGCTTCTCTCCGGGCTTAGGGTTTCCACTGTTCCACCTCCTTTTCGGGCCACTTTGCATACACCCCCATGGTGTGTTCCTCGCCCTTGCCTTCGGCTCGACTTGGCACATGGCCCGAAGGACTCAGTCCCTCCAGAGGCCTTCCGCCGCCGCTTTTATTCCATCCTGGCCACGTATCAGGGCTCTGGCATTGTTTACACTGACGGCTCGATGGTTTGTGGTCGTGTTGGTTATGCGCTAACTCTAGGGGACCATTACGAACAACGATCCTTGCCGGCTGGCTGCAGCGTTTACACTGCTGAGCTGGTCGCCATCTTTCGTACCCTAGAGTATATCTGCTCCTGCTCAGGTGAGTCCTTCGTGATCTGTAGCGATTCCCTGAGCGGTTTACGAGCTCTCGACCAGTGTTTCCCTCGTTCTCGTCTGGTGATGGCTATCCAGGAGTCCCTGCATACTCTTGCCCGTTGCGGCCGCTCTGTGGTCTTTGTGTGGACGCCCGGTCATGTCGGTATCCCGGGCAATGAATATGTTGACCGCCTGGCGAAAGAGGCCATCAGTAAACAATCTATGGACATTGGCCTCCCAGAGTCTGATTTGCGAGCAGTCCTCCGCCGAAAAGTTTTTGCGCTTTGGGACACTGAATGGCACGATCGGATCACGCCCAATAAACTCCGTGCCATTAAGGAGACGACGACTGTGTGGTGGTCATCCATGCGAGCCAACCGCAGGGACTCAGTTGCCTTTTGTCGGCTCCACATTGGCCGCACTCGGCTGATGCACTGTTATTTAATGCGTCGCGAGGAACGTCCTCTGTCGCTGCGGGGCGGCTTTGACAGTGGCCCACATTTTATTGGCCTGCCCCCTTTTAGCTGTGGTCAGGCAGACATTTGCGCTGCCTGATACGCTCCCTGCCCTTTTAACTTAGTTTTACGTTTTATTCAGGCAGGGTTTTTTTATCATTTAATATGAGTGTTTGTTTTATTTTATTGTTTAGTGTTGATTCTTGCCTTTGGCCTACGGTTTTAAACTGAGTTTTTAATGTGTTCTTGGTGGTTGGCTTTTCCTTTTTTATTCTATGGTCGGCCAGCCACCGCCACACTCCGTTTGATTTTCATTTGTTATATCTGTTCTTTGTCTGAGTTTTTCTTGTCCTGTGTTGTCTGTTGTCTCTATTATCCGTTTTTTACTCTGTGTGGTAGTTTTTAAGTTTTGGAACAAGGGACCGTTGACCGTTGCAGTCTGGTCCCTTTAATCCCACAAACCAACCAACCAATGATGTATAGGATTAGGTCATAAGAGTGTCTGTGTGTGATTATTTACAAACTATATATCAGTCAACGACACTTTTGCCGTAGCCTGTATATCAAAATTTTGTGGATAAACATTAATAATAACAATCCTGAATATTAATTAAAATTTCATAATACAAACTGGATGCATGATTTGTTTAATAGGTAATATAGTATGTTGGGACTTTGTTAAATACAAGTTAAACCTAGGAGATTAGTGGCTTGCCTTTAAATTTGATCGCCAGAGATATATGTTTTTCTTGAACCTTTGTATGTGTGCTTTGGGCCCTTAAGACTCTCAGTGACCCATATGTAAGTGATCTTGTGGATCACGCCAAAGAATCTGTAAAAATGTTTGCAGATGATGGTATTTGTAGCAGTGTTGCAACACTGGAAGACTTTAGCAAAACGAAGGAAGATGTGGAGAGGATCAACAGCTGGTGTATGGACCAGCAGTTGACCCTGAACACCTATAAACTGCATATAGATGGATGAAGGATTGTACTATACGTGATAAACGTCTGGAGACAGTAGCACCCACAATATACCAAGGACTAACTGTCGAGAGTGATCTAAAATGGAATGACCATATAAAAATAATTATAGGTATAGTAAATACCTGGCTAAAGTTCATTAGAAAAATGTTGATGAAATGTAATTCACCGACAAAAGAAATTACTTGCAGAACACTCATTTAACCAGTTAATGAATATTACTCGTTGATCTGGAACATGGGCCCAGTTAGGTTAATAAAAAAGGGGGGGGGGGGGGGTGCAGAGAGAGAAAGAGAGAGAGAGCCTAACGAAGAGCGGCACTGTTCATTACATTATGGCATTGTTTAGTAAGTGTGAGAGCATTACAGAGATGCTCAACAAATTCTGGTGGCAAAAGCTAAAAGACAAGTGTTGAGCATCATGGACAGTTTGTACAGTTTTACTGTTGAAATTTCAGAGTGAACATTTGAAGAACAGTTCGACTATATGTACTGCCTGTCAAAAGGAAGCACTGAGAAGACGTTGTCAGGTGTCAATATAACTTTGTACACATACACGCTATTGGTGGCTAGTAAATGATGAGAGTTACAATTCCCCACGACAGCTAGCAAGGCGACCAGAGTCATTATTGTTGATCATATTTAATGGTGTCACCAGGTGTGGTAGAATACTCACGGAACATGAACAGTGTCAGATGAGTCATCAGTGTGAAGGAGACGGAGATGCCAAGTACTTGTTTGAGATAGTGTTATCAGCACCTGGCAGAGTTTAATGTCTCCATTTGGACAGTTGGTTGAATTGTGCAATATATCCAGATCTGTGGGGCATTTGTGTGACAGTGACTTTATGTTGGACAGCATAGTCACATGAGGGCAGGCCTACTCTTCTTCAAGGTTCCAGGTGCGATGATAGATCACCACAAGGGGAGGGGGAGGGGGATCACCGTGTTGTGCACCAGGTACATTGTAACCCCTCCCCATCTGCACCTGTCATCCGACAACAAGTAAAAGGCTCCATGCTACATTCTGTGTCGTTGCGTCTTATTAGTTGGAGAGTAGCAGCTGCTAAACTAAGAAATTACTGCCCCTCACACAGGTTGACATTAACACTACTACACGACTGGCTGTGCTTGGAATGATACTCTGACCAGGAAGCATGGACTGCTGGGGATTGGTGTCATATTGCGTTCAGAATGAATCGCAGTTCAGCACTACCACAGATAACCGTCATCAGCGGCAACCATTGTTGGTGAATATGATGGCAGCCTGAGGAGAGGTGCCATTTTTCCAATGCTCTGTAGAGGCA
Source organism: Schistocerca piceifrons (assembly GCF_021461385.2). Taxonomy (NCBI): domain Eukaryota; kingdom Metazoa; phylum Arthropoda; class Insecta; order Orthoptera; family Acrididae; genus Schistocerca; species Schistocerca piceifrons. The sequence goes on along the minus strand of NC_060146.1, from coordinate 35,018,159 downwards.
CAGCAGTGTTACCTCTGGCATCTTGATTAATCAAAGGCATCTGTCATCCTAATGTGTTACTTCCCACTTGATGGTGTAGTGGTGATATTTTTCAGCATGACAACACCTGTCCACAAGTTGTATGTGGCTCTGTGAACTGTCTGCCTGGCACAGAGGCACTCACATTGGCAGCAAGATTTTCAGAATGTGTGGGACCAGGTTGGATATTAATTCTGTTCCAGTGCCAGTTTCTAAAGACCAGTAACAACAGTTGTGGGATGGTTTGCCTCAGGAGAGGATGCGGCAGCTCTGTCTCTCCTGTCTCAATCGAATCAGTGCCTGCATCCGTGCCAGAGAGGGTGCAACATCATAGTGAAATATACTTCTCAGTTATTTGTAAATTTGATTCGATTTTGTAATTGTTGAAACCATATCACATACACTGTCAACCCATGAAGTTTCATCTAATTTCCTCCTCTCCTTTTTCGTGCTTCACTTTTGTTGTTCGGTAGTGTCCTACCACAGATACCTCGTGAAATGACCACAGCCGATAAATCAGAGAAACTGGAACTGAGATGGACACTTAGTGGTAGTGGTGTGTGCTATTCACAGACGGGACAGGGAAGCGGTGGAAATGATAGTCGTAGCAGAAGTACAAACTATAAGGGGGCTTGTGGAGTACAGATGTACAGGGTGTATACGATCCCGGACAACCGGGAGATCTGGGAAAAGCCCGGGAATTTTGTAGAATTCCGGGAATTTTTCATTGTTTTAGTTTTTAGCTAAATTTTTGTAATTTTGACTGGTAAGAATCGATACTCTAACAAAGGATATTACTGTAACTTGCTACTGCAGAATAATACTGCAACAATAAAACGTGAACGAGGAAAAAAAAACAACATAAATTGCAGAGGAGATGTGCCACATACATCTGCAAAACACTGTGCTCATGCATGCGTTTGCCAACAGCAAAATGTATCAAAGGCTTTAGGAAGAGCCCGCCAGAGTGGCCGAGCAGTTGTAGGCGCTAAAGTCTGGAACTGTGCGACAGCTACGGTGTCAGGTTCAAATCCTGCATCGGGCATGGATGTGTATGATGTCCTTAGGTTAGTTAGGTTTAAGTAGCTCTAAGTTCTAGGGGACAGATGACCTCAGAAGTTAAGTCCCACAGTGCTCAGAGCCATTTAAACCATTTTTGAACCTTTAGGAAGACTGTGCAATGCTTCATAACAACAAATTGCCTCCGATGAGCGTGACGTCACAACTGTTTCATTAGATTCATTTCAGCAGTTATGAGCGGGGTTCATGCGCAATTGAGTGGCATGTGAGTAGTACCTTCTCCCATTTCTGTAGCCAGAAATGGGGCTGTTGGCTATGTAAGCAGTCGCAGCAAGCAGCTAGATGCATGTTTCACAAAGCCCCCCCCCCCCCCCCCCCCCCCACACACACACACACACACACTGAAAAGCTTAATATCAGGTCGAGGCGTCCTTCATTGGGAATCTGGACATACGAATGTGCTATTTAAGTATGCACTTTAAATGTACCATTTTAGTATGCTTCACGAAATTCCAATATTCTTGGAGTATCCTCTGATGTCTGTTTTCTTTTATGACATAATGTAAGATCTTTTAAAGTTTTACATGTACAAACATTAGGCTTCCTGCGTCATAGCAACTGCCAAAGCGCGGTGGTGCCTGTTATCTGGCGCTCTCTGATGACTACTGAAATGAACCTATTTCTAACAGGTCGTGGGGAAATATTGTGAATGGTGGTTTGGAAAGCTTTATGTTCAAAGTAAATTTCCTTTTATCCAAGTTGAACTATGTGCGAGAATGTACGATGAATTTCGAATTTCTTAAATCACAGAGCATTTGATGATGAGCCATTTAGAAGTATTTGGAGCTCAGAAGATCAGACATTCAAGTCGTTATTATGAGCAGATTGATGTAGTGCTATGGGAAGCTTTCTCTCCTCTGTGGTAGCTAATTTATTTGTGGAGAGCTTTGAGCACAATTTACTGGACTCTGCTAAAAATTTTACTGCCACATTTGTGTGATATATCTTAAAATGTGTTACATTTTAAGATGTTGAAGACCACAACAACAACAACATCTTAAAATGTATCACGTGCAAAAAATATCAACAATATATGTGAAAGTTTTGCTTCTCTTGCAGCTTATTAACCTTAGAGACCAATATTATATGTGAAAGCTTTGCTTTTCTTGTAGCAACACTATGTGTATTAAAACATTAACTTTTCCTGTTTGTGATTCAGCGCTGCTTAACGGTGATGTTGCTATTAGCTGAGTACATCACGTGTCCTGTGGTCTGAATATCTGCTGTCATTGGCTGGCGGGATCATGTGACATGAGCTATGACTGGCTTACAAAAGCGCATCGCAATCTCAATTACAATGGTTCGGAAAGTAACATGCGGTGTTTGGTGGAATTCGAATTTATACTTTCGTAATACGAAAATATGCTGCATACATGTTGCTGCACATCAAAAATCTTTCCAAAAGGAGTTTTCTTCCCTGATTTTCATTTTCTGAAGTGGTGGGAAATTCTACGCCTGTGTATATAAACATAACCATGCAAAGGATTGATAGTTTTACTGTTCCGAGGGAAAATATACTGTCGTTTAATAACACAGAAAAAATATGTTTTAATCCGGGAGAAAGTGTATTTTTAACTGGGAAATCCGGCAAGAACCTGGGAATTTTTTTTCCATGTCCGCATATACACCCTGGATGTAGGTCTATTTTCAGTTTAGTGAAGGCGACTGGAAATAGAGTTGTTAAGAGAGAAGCAAAAAGTTAACATAATCACAGAACCAGAACTGGGATGACTGGAGATAGTTAGTTCGAAGATACATCACCAACTGCATTGCGTTGTTGGAGTTTATAGACTGCAAAATCCACAAGCAGAAGATATAAATATATACCAGTTATAATGTGCTTACAATGAGCTATGAGCTCACTTAGTAAAATGGTATGCTATCTTGTAAGTGACCTGGCAGAAATGTGTACATGCTCTTGTGCAGACTTGAACTATGATAACGAATGCTGGTTATAGGTGCCTGTAATGTCAGAGTACCTGATCTGTTGTGACTTGCTCAGCCATATGCCTCCATTTCACCAGGGGCATGTGTTTCTGTAGTTACTAATGTTTGCAGGGTCGGGGAAAGACCATACTTAGTAATTACTCACACAAATGTGGTGAAATTATGCGTCTGTTGAGACCAGAAACAACGTACATAAAATTCGAATTGCACTGTTCACAGTCTATTGATATGCACAGTGTAAATTATTTGCATAACACCCAGTTCCTGTTCTTTAGGGCATGTAACTATCATGACACAGATGAGTGTAGTCTCCATGATAGAATAATGAAGTGAATTTTCTTCTATTCTTGAAATATTTTTGTTCAATGTACACTTTATCTTGCATGTGCTCACATTTCCCAAAAACCATCCTACTGTGGATAATCGATAATTTCCATGAAGAGAGACATACCCATTTGAAAGTCAGTAACTGTTCAGAAAAGTATTCCAGATGGAACACATGTAACCGACATCTCAGTATGTCACCCTTTAGTGTAGGACAACCATTTGGAAGTGATTATATTATTTGTGATGCACTGGCGATGAATAGGTCTGATCATGGGTACGTGTCAACACTCGCCGCTTAGTAAGCGTAATTTCCATTACAACAATTACACCCTTGCTATGAGAGGGAGCACCAAAGGATAATGGTATCGGTATGGGCATCTGGCAATGATATGACTATACACTTAAATCTTTCCTTGAAACATGGTACCAGACGCTTTGATGTTGTGTTCAGCCCCTTTTTCAATGTGCAGTTTTGAACTGGAATTTCACACTAGCTAATTTCCTGTTTATATGAAAAAAAAAAAACAAAGTTGATCTTCTCTTAAGATTTTGTGTTAAACAATTTCTTTGTAATCCAGTTCTTGTGACAGGAATATTAATCCACAACTCCTTTTGTTTATTCACAGATTACAGCACAACGACATGCAAATCATTGTATCTGTTGGATTATGAAAAAATCAACTATGAACTTATTGAGGCAGTGTTGGTGTGGATTGCGGAAGGTGATCACAAATACCCACGGAAAGGATCAATCCTGGTGAGTGTAGCCTGATTGTTAAACACTGATTTTCCCAGGTAGTCTAAAATATGAAAAGAAAAGAAAATTATTTTCAGTCGTCTGGACTATACAGCTGAATTACGCAAAGCATTTGCATTTAACAACATTAATGATAGCATTTATAGTAATGTCAGTATTGGTACATTATAATTTGTACTACAGCTGCTTTAGAACATAATTCTGCAACCTTTCTTAAAAAGGGAGAAGCAGGTATACAAAGTTCACTGTTGGACACCGTAATACCTTAGAAATTTCATATTTTTAATATTTCCAGCATAGCTGTATAAAGAATTTTTATGTTTTATTATTACTTCTGAGAGGTTATAACAAAGGTGTCTAACAACTAATTCTACCCTATTTTTTTCAGCTCCTATGATATAAATAAACTTCTTCCCAAAATAGACAAGCTGCAGTAGACTCTTATTTGATGCAGCAAGATGTCCAGCATGAGCAAATATATGTTTAATCCTGTTAATGGAGTCCAAAAATCTCTAGTATTAGGAAAAGTTTTGAACTTGATGTTTTAAATATTCAAAAAATTGCTTTAAGTAAATGTTTCAAATGATGAAAATATTGTATTTATGAGAGCTGCAAATACAGCAGAACAGATATCAAGTATTAGCTTAAATGTAAGGCATAAATATAACACCACAATAGAATAGCTTATGGTTAAATCTGAATTAGGTTTCAAATTATTTGGCCATCAATTTAGATGAGACTATTGTAAAGCCAACTCAGATATCAGATTGCTTCAGTTAATTCTTTAATGTTAGCATCAAGGTCTGGCACGGAGTTCCCTCAGCCTTGTGAGGCTATAGAGGAAACTGTTCGAATAAATAAGCAGAAAAATTGACACACAAATTCCGTAAGTGGTATTGTATTGTTCCTGAAAGAAAGAAATTCCCCGCATTGACTGTTAACCATTTACATTTTACTTTTATTTTGTGTACTACAGCATTTTGGCTGTGTAGCCATTGTGAAGCAAAATGATTAACCCATTTACTATGTACGTTTGTCACATATTTTCATGGGCAGCTCATTCTCCTGCACCACTAATTAATGAACAGCTGTCAGTGTGTTGCGTTTGGGTGGGCAGAGCTTGAGTCCTCTGCAAATTTATGTTTTCTACTCCAGTTTTTTCAGGTTGTTTCACTAACCACTTTGTAGTCTGCAGTGTGTACACAGGGTGGTCGAAAAGTTTCTAGCCCGAGGTAGTTACCGTAATGTCTCGAACAAACAATACCACCACCACCACCTATTTTTATGGTGACTCTTTGTGGGTATGCAAGTCAAATTTCGTGGCTCCAGCTTTGTTAGTGTTGCTGCTAGGATGCATTATATACTGTAATGTAAGCAAAATGACAAATATTGAGAGAATGAAGAACCATGCTGTGATTGAATATTTTCATTTGAAGGGGATGGCGCCCAAGGAAATTGCGGAGGACATGTGGAATACACTTAAGGACTGTGCTCCGTCTTGTGCAACAGTGAAAAACTTGTGCCTGATTTCAAATGTGAAAGAATGAGTGTGGAAGATGCGCCTAGGAGCAGAAGGCATGTCACCATTGCCACTGATGAGACAGTGACTCCAATTCACTTTGCAGGATCGTCAAGCAATGTTGCAGCACATTGAAACCACATTTGGAATATCCCATGGACATTATCATGATATTCTTGTGGATATTCTGGGTATGCCGAAAGTTTCATCTCGTCTGGTCCCGAAAGACTTGAATGCAGATCAGAGATGGGAGCATGAGCAGTGTTATGAAGAAATCATCTGTCAATTTGAAGTAGATGAAGACGGCTTTCTTGCAAAGTATGTGACAGTGGTTGAAATGTGGGTTCGCCACTTTGATCCTGAGACAAAACAATTGTCACAGCAGTGGAAACATCCTTCATCCCCTACCCCAAAAGAGTTCTGGGTGCAGTAATCAGTCGGTAAGGTGATGGCATTGGTCTTCATGGATGCTGAAGGGGTAATTATGATGGATTACTTGCAAAAGGGTGTAACTATCAATGCATCACATTATTGCGCCCTCCTGCAGCATTCGAGAGAAGAGATAAAGAAAGAAAGGTGTGGGAAAATTGGCGTGCAGAGTTCTTTTGCGTCAAGATAATGCACCAGCACACAAAGCTCTCGCAACACTGGAAAATCTGCGTGACTGCAGGTTCGAATTATGTCATCTGCTATTTTCTCCAGATTTAGCTCCATCAGACTTATTTCTTTCCCAAACCTAAAAAAATACCTCAAAGGATGATGCTTTAACAGTGAAGAAGCAGTGATTGATTCTGTGAATGCTTGGTTGGACTCAAAATTGAAACCTTTTATTTGAATGGTTTGCAGAAGTTATCTGAGAATGCGTGCAAGTGTGTTAGTGTACATTGGTATTATATTGAAAATAAATTTGTGTTATGAAATATCTGTCATTCTTTATTTGTTAGGCTATAAACTTTTTGACCCGCCACCCCTTGTATATGCCCTAGGACAACTGCGAAATGTGGGGAAAAAGCAGTAATTTTTTCGTCTGGGAAGAACCTGGAAATTTTCTCAATACCAGGAATTTTTCATTGTTTTAGTTTTCAGTTAAATTTTTGTAGTTTTGTCTAGCAATAGCTGATACTTTAATGAAGAATTGTACTTCAGCCCACTACTGCAGAATAATACTGCCGCAATAAAATATAAACGAGAGGATAACACTAAAATAAAACTCCAATTGCAAAGAAAATGTGCAATTTACAGCAGCAAAACACAGTGCACACACAAGAGTATGCTGACAACGAAATGTGTGACAGGCTTTATGAGAAAAACTGTGGAGTAACAACAAACTGCTTTTGATGAGCGTATCACAACTGTTTGCTTTTGTAACAGGTCACAAGAAAATATTGCAAATGGTGGTTTGAGAAGGATGAATTATGTTGCTTTTGAGAATATGCGATCAGTTTCTTAACTCACTGAGTGTTTGACTGTCATTTGAGACTTAACTCTTTGAGGGCTGACCGCTTAGAAAAATTTTGAGCCCAGAAGACTAGCCATTTATGCTGTTATTGCAGAAGAAGTTGAGTAGCACCGTCACTTGGTGTAGCGGTTATGACACTAGAGTCCCTAAACTGTTGCATGGAGGGTTAGGAGTTCAAAACTCCCCTGAACTATAAAATTTTAATTTCTATATTCGGTTCGAGGACATCGTAGAAGTATCCACAAATATCAAGAATCATTGTACTGGGATTTTCTGTAACTGTATATATACTGTATGTGTTCTGGCCGGAGGCAGTTCGCTCCGTGCTCTTGTATGTGCAAGTCCTGACTAAACCTACATTAAGTGAAGTTAGTGTTCGTCATTCATGTAGTTACACCTTCTTCTACGTGACACTATTACTTAAAACTTTACTGGCACATTTGTGTTTGATATTTCTTAAAGGGTAACATATGGTAAAAAAGACCAAGTTTCAAGGTTAGTTCTTCATATTTATTTTACTTCTTTCTTAGATTACAAATTGTGCAATAATTATGACAAAAAGAATGATTATTGGGAGAGGGGGAAGGGCAAGGTGAGTTCTTGAGAAATTTCACATGTAATTGGCTTTTCTGTGGAGAAGTCAGAGTGCTCAACAGAACTATAGTGCACAGCAGAGAAATTTATAATCGTGCTTGTCAGAAGTATTCAGATACTGCAGTTTTCAAGTTGTGCTCTTAGGATCCAGCCTGACAACACCCTTGGAAAAAAAACGGCAAAAAAATTTGATGACCAGTATTATATGTGAAAGCTTAGCAGTTCTCGTGGCTATACTGTATGTATATCAATTTAAACTGTTAACTTTTCCTATTTAAGTGTTTGCACTACTTAACAGTGATGTTACTTGGCTGACTGAAAAGCACATCATGTAGCACAATCTCAATTTCAGTGCTTCGTAAGGTACTGTGCTGTATTTGGTGGAATTCGTATTTGTACTTTTGTAATAGGAAAACATGTAGTCTACATGTTACTGTGCTTCAAAGACTCGCCAAAATACACTGCTTTTTGCTGACTTTCATTTCCTAAAGTGCTGGGAAGTTACACTGGTGTATAAAACCGTTACGTGTCAAAGCATTTATTATTTCAACAGCTGTTACAGAAGGTATAGTGTCAGTTAACATGGAAAAAAAAAGTCCTTTCACTCTTGGTGTTGCATGTTTTCAACTGAAAAAAGTGTGTTTTCACTCAGGAATATTTTTAATCAGGGAAATCTGGGAAAATCCAGGAATTGTTTTTCTTATCTGCATATAAACCCCCCACCCTTTCCTCCCTAGCAACGTGCCTCTCCCCATTGTTTGCAGAACAGTATTCAATTTGTAATTTTTTTTCCCACTAAAAATCAAAGTATAGTTGCTTTAAATCAAAACTGGTAAAACAGACAAATTCTAAATTTCTTAGAAGCATAGTTTTGAAAGCTCTTTAGTCTACCAAAAGCACTCAAGGCCATTTTTAACTCTTGTCTTTATTTCTTTTCCCTCCATTGTGTCATTAATAAGTCAACTGGTCCAGATGTAATCCAGTTCGGTTTTAGAGGAAGTACTCTTCAGCATTAGCCCTTTATGTCTTTTGAATTTACTGCAAATCTCTCGACCAGCACAAAGACCCAAGTGCAGGTGTCTTGTGTATAAAAGAGTAAAAGAATGGACCTGCAAAATTACACACCAATATCCTCAATCTGGTACCCCGTGCCGCGGAATTTGAATCCCCGCCAGACATCATGGACGTCGAAGACCCATAGAGGTCTCTGTACCATCATGCCGTAAGCTGTGGCGGCGCGCGCCTCCTGGCCCGCATTTAGAGTGAGGGTGCCACAGTGGAACACGTGGTTGCAGCAGTCAGTAGCGGCGTCTCCGATCGAGTACTTAAGCACCTGCCTGTCGCTCAGCCTGCCGGTCTAACCTTGCGTACGTCTCAGGACATATCGCCTCGCTTTAGACAGTGTATTGACTTTTGTGCTTTCTTTACGAGTGGACGTGGTTGTATTGTTTGGTTTTCTTGACTCTGTTGTCCGTTCTTGTTGTGTCATAAGGTCCTTCGTTGGTCGTGTCCGTCCTCTCCCATTGTGTTGTTGTTCGCGGGCCGCTCCGCGGGTCCCGCCACGTTTCCGTCACTACAACCCTGCAACTGTTCCAGTCGCCGTTACAACATTTTGGCGACGAGGTAAACGGTGGTCATTGTTGGTATGGAGGCGATGTTGGTCTGTCTGCTGGAGCAACAGCAGCAGCATCTTACAAAAGTCGCTGCAGTTGCTAACAGACAAAGTCGATGCCTGGGACACATTATCACAACAGCTTCAGAGTCCTCGGGTGTCCGATGCTTTCTCACGTCCACCCTTTAATGACGCTAACGAGGACTGGGAAACCTACTTACATTGGCTGAAACAACATTTCACGGCTTTTCAAGTCATGGACGACTTCTTGCAGCGGTCATTGTTTTTGTCTTGTGCCTCCCTGGACATGTTCTTTCTTCTCTGCAAGTTGGCACCGTTGTCCGATCCTGTGGCTCTCTCTTTCCAGGAGATCTGCCTTTTTCCGACAAACTATTATTCCCAACGCTACCATGTTGTCGCCTCTCGGCTGGTGTTCCACCAGTACCATAAACAGCCTGGTCAGTGGTATCGTTCCTGGGTCACAGAGTTGCAGGGTGTCAGCCGTCAATGCGATTTTACTTGCACCAATCAGCAGTGTAAGGCTTCGTATGCAGACTCCCTGATCCGGGATGTGGTGGTTCTGCTGGCTCCCGATCCTGAGGTCCGTACTGCGGCGTTGAAACTCGACAACCCCTCCTCGGAAGACATTCTCCGCATTGCCCACTCCTTTGAAATTGCTCAAGCAGGTAACGAGTGTCTCATGGCGTGACTGCATGTGGCGGCGATCGCGGCGTCACGGCGGGTGCCGCCCTTGCGACGTTTACGTGGCCCGGCTGACAGAGGCCAGTGCCGTCGGGACTCCTCGTTGTCCAACGTCTCTATGGCATTGGCGCTTTCGGTCACTCCTTGTCGCCGGTTGCGCGGCCCACTTCCGTCTTGCCCACAGTGCTTTACTGTACATTCGCGCGCAGATTGTCCCCACCGCTGGAAAACATGCATGCTGTGTAAGAAGGGGGGCCACATCCAATCGATTTGTCGTAGTCGCTCGACTCGCTCCAGTCCTGCCCCTCCTGGGCCTCAAGATACAGTCCGTGCTCTGAAATCAGTTGTCCCACAGGACGACCCGTCAGTGCGGAAGCTTTTCCTCACGCTCCGGATTTTCACTGAGGATGTCAGTTTTCAGGTCAACACTGGGGCCACCGTCTCCCTGATTAATGTGGTGACATATACCCGGCTGGGCTCTCCTGCGTTGCCGCCTCCCTCTCACCTTTTGGTCGCCTACGGAGACGGTTCCATTCCCTGTCGTGGGCAGTTTGTCATGCAGGTGATGTACAAGAGTGTTCCCCGACTCCTTACCCTCTTTGTCATCGACCATCTGTCGGCTTCAAATATATTTGGCCTGGATGCGTTTCAACTGTTTGGATTTTCAATTTCCGATGAAGTTAAGGTCGTTTCCACAGCTTTTCCCTTTCAGGACTTGGACGATCTGTGCTCTGCTTTTGCGTCGTTGTTTTCACCGGATCTCGGATGTGCTTCCGGCTTTCAGGCGCACATCACCCTACGGCCCCCTTCCGGTGGCCTTACGGCCAGCGGTCAAGCAGGAACCTGATCGGCTCCGAGCCGCTGGCATGCTGGAGCCTGTCACTTACAGTGCATGGGCGACACCACTGGTGGTCATGTGGAAACCCAATGGGTCCCTTTGGCGGTGAGGGGACTTCGGCACTACAGTCAATGCTCAATCCCTCACTGATACCCCATTTCCCGACAGGAAGACCTTCTTGCCGAGCTTGCCGGGGGAGAGTATTTTTCCAAGATCGATCTGGCTGAGTCATACCACCAATTGCCCTTGGTTGCCGAATCTCAGAACATCATGGTTATCAACACGCCTTTCAGATTGTATAAGTACAAGCTCCTTCCCTTTGGTGTCTCTTCGGTGCCGGCCATATTCCAGCGATTCCTGGAGCAGCTTACACAGCCTATCCCTGCCTGTGTGAATTATCTGGATGACATCTTGGTCACTGGGCATTCCCGCTAGGAACATTTGCAAAACCTCAGCACCTCATTTCACGCTGTGCAGTCTGCTGGTTTACGCTGTTGGCTGGACAAGTGTTATTTTTCAACCAGAAGTGCAATACTTAGGCCACTGGCTTAGCAAAGATGGCATTTACCCTTCGGGTTGTAATGTCGCAGCCATTGAGGCCCTTCCTCGTCCCAAAGACTTATCTGAACTCCAGGTGTTTTGGGGCAAGGTTACTTATTACTTGCTCCACGCTGCCTCTGTTGCTCAACCCCTCAATCACTTGCGTCACAAAGGGATACCTTTTGATTAGACCCCTGCCTGTGACCAGGCTTTTCTCCGTTTAAAGGCGATGCTGAAGTCCGCCCCTTGTCTTATACCCCTTTTCTCTGGACCGCCTCTTGGTTGTGGCGGCTGATGCGTCGGCATACAGGATTAGGCCGTTCTTGCACACCGGGAAGCCGATGGCTCAGAACAGCCCATCACTTATGGCTCTCAGACGTTGACCCCAACACAATGGAACTACTCCCAGATTGAAAAGGAGGCTCTGGTGATCGTGTTCGCTGTCCAAAAATTTCACACCTATCTCTTTGGGGCAATGTTCACCCTCCTGACGGACCATATACCCTTAGTTACACTGTTCAGACCCCACTCTCACCTTCCAGAGCAGACGGCTCAACGTCTCCAGCGCTGGGCATTGTTTTTACGTAATTATGTTTACACCATCTGGTATAAGCCCACCGCCCACCATGCTAACGCGGACACTTTGTCACGTCTCCCAGCGGGCCCCGATCCTGCCTTTGACCAACAGGAGGTCCACTGCTTTCACATTGATTCCGCCCGCTGGGATGCGCTGGACGGTCTGCCTCTTATGCATGCTCACATTGCTGTGGCTACCCACCACGACCCTGTCTTGCAACAGGTTCTCAACTACGTGGTCCACGGGTGGCCGTCCTACGTCACTCATTGGATGCAGTCCGATTTCGGCCCTTGGCGCCAAGTGTCCCACGCTCTCCGTGGTCGATGATGTCCTTCTGTTGGCCACGGAGTCCGATGCCCATCGGGTGGTCACCCCTCCAGCTTTGTGGCTTCGGGTGCTCATTTTGTTACACCGCGGCCACTGGGGTATGTCCCGTATGAAAGTTTTGGCTCACTGGAATGTGTATTGGCCCAACATCGATGGCGATGTTGAGCAACTGGTCCGTGCGTGCACTGTCTGTGCGCGTCACCAGGCGAGTCCCACTCTGTCATTTGCAGCCTGGCCTGTACCTCACCGTCCCTGGGATCGCATCCATATCGATTTTGCGGGCCCGTTTTTGGGGTCCATGTGGTTACTCATTGTTTATGCTTACTCCAAATATCCATATGTTGTCCGAATGGCATCCACCACCATGGAGGCTACACTCACGGCCCTGGCCCAGGTTCTCGCCATTGAGGGTCTGCCACACATATTGGTCTCCGATAACGGTCCCCAATTCACAGCGTCCTCCTTCGACGACTTCTGTCAGGCCAACGGTATCAAACATATCCGTAGCCCACCTTTCCATCCTTCATCCAATGGCGCGGTGGAGAGGCTTGTCCGCACTTTTAAACAACAGTTGCCTAAGGTGATCGACACATCTCCAACCACGTCGGCCTTCACCCTGTTTTTGAGCACCTATTACACTATGCCCATTGACTATGCCCATGCCCCTGCTGATGCCATTCTCCTCCTCCCGCCCCCACTCACGGTCCTCGCAGCGGTACGCCCCTGGCACGGCCGTATGGGCCCACGAGTAAGGGTGCGAGGCGGGTTGGACACCCGCCACGGTCGTCACGGCCCATGGGCGGCGTGTGACATTGGTGCAGACATCGAAAGGCTTGGAGCGCCGCCATCATAATCGGCTCCACCCGCATGCCGCCACGAGACTGGCGCCGCCGCCTCTGTCCCTACCTCCTTCAGGTACGGACGTAGTCCTCGAGTCACCGTCCCTGCCCCCGGTTGCCGTCTCCTCGAGGGCCTGCTGCCGGCCCTCTCCACCTCCGGGTGGATCGGCGGCCTCCTCCCCCGCCCTGGACTCTGGATCGGCTGTCATGGATACCTCGGGCGTCACTTCCTCCCCACCAATAGCGGTTGATGAGCCCGGCTCCTCTTCCCACTGCCGCTCGCCTTGGCACCGTCCGGTGCGTTTCCGCCCCTATGCGCAAGTTTCAGGGGGGAGGGATCTGGTACCGCGTGCCGCGGAATTTGAATCCCCACCAGATGTCATGGACTTCGAAGACCCATAGAGGTCTCTGTACCATCGCGCCGTAAGCTGTGACGGTGAGTGCCTCCCGGCCCGCATTTAGAGTGAGGGTGCCACAGTGGAACACGTGGTTGCAGCAGCCAATAGTGGCGTCCCCGATCGAGTACTTAAACGCCTGCCTGTTGCTCAGCCTGCCAGTCTAACCTTGCGTACGTCTCAGGACATATCACCTCGCATTAGACAGTGTATTGTCTTTCGTGTTTTCTTTACGAGTGGTTGTGGTTGTCTTGTTTGGTTTTCTTGACTCTGTTGTCTGTTGTTGTTGTTGTGTGGTAAGGTCCTTCGTTGGTCGTGTCAGTCCTCTCCCGTTGTGTTGTTGTTCGCGTGCTGCTCCGCGGGTCCTGCCGCATTTCCGCCACTACAACCCCGCGAGTGTTCCGATCGCCGTTACAACAGTTAACATTGCTGTGCTGGAGAATTTTTGACCATATCATACGTTTGAATGTAATAAATTTCCTTGAGACAGTGCAGACCTAGAAAGCACTGCTTGTGCAAAAATCAGCATTTCCTTTTCTCACACATTGGCCTGCAAACTGTAGATGTAGGGCAAAAGGCAGATCCCATATTCTTAAATTTCTGGGAAGCGTTTGGCACTGTGCCCCACTGCAGGTTATTAACAAAGGTCTGAGTATACGGATTAGGTTCCCAGTATGTGATTGGTTCAAAGAGTTCATAAGGAAAAGAAGCCAGCGTGTTGTCCTGGATGGCAAGTGCTCATCAGAGATAAGGATGTCTCATCAGGAGTACCCCAGGGAAGTGTGACAGGACTGTTTTTGTTCTGTATATACATAAACAACCTGATGGATAGGATGAGCTCCAGTCTGATGTGGCTTATGATGTAGTGTATGGGAGAGTGTTGCTTAGTGACTGTTGATGGATGGAGGATGACTTAAATGGAAAGGTCCCCCTGGGTCAGATTGACTTTTTGAAAGCAATTATACAGTGGTATAGATTAGGGTCCTAGGTGTCACACACTGCAGACATTCATCAAAGTGTACCCACGTTATCGACAAATAAAAATTTTGGATTTTGCTTAATACTCTAGAGTTGTAAAAATATTAATATACTGCAGAGTGGTGGTGTAGTTTAGTGGCTTAAGATATGTACCTGACATGAAAAAGACTGGGTTTGAATCAAGTCAGGTGTTTTAAAACTGTTTATTTTTAAACCTTCATTGAAATAAATTTGATCATTATTTTTATTTAATCAATTGGTGTAAATGTAATTTTTTCATTTCTAATCCTTTCTACTGTCATTTTACTCCTCATATTAAATTTTTCATTTGCTCTCATCTCCTTCATTTGAATCTTTGCCAGTGTGATTTTTATGTATTAACATTGATTTAATTTCTTCTATTTTATCATCTTATATTACAGTCCACGTTATTGAATTCAGTATTTCTGTTGCTGATTTTGCTTGAATTAAGTTTTCTCTGTAATCTGTTCTTTCATGAATTTAGTTTTCTTTATAATCTGTTCTTTCGTTTAAATCTTGCAGATGGATTATTTTGACCATAACGCAACAAGAATTTGTTTTAAATGTTTATATGATAATAACAATCTAAAAAAAGTGTATCTTGTAACGAAAAACGTGTTTTGGAAACATTGAGCCAGTGAGGTAAATTATTTCAGCTTTCGTTTTTTAACTGAGGGATAAAACGCTTTCAGATATTTAAATTTTATGATTGACAGATAAGAATAATTAAATTCACATGTAGAAAGATACCAAATGAAAAACTAATTATAGAAAGAAGAAACGAGAGCAAATAAAGTTAGTGTGGTGATTAAAATAATGTGGCAAAGGATTAGAAATAAAAGAATTACATTTAAACCAGTTACTTGAATAAACATAATGATAAGTCATTGCACAAGCTTTAGGACATCAATGATGGATCTCTAACCACTGTTCTGCAACACTGATCTGGATAACACTATTATTTTTAAGACTAGAGAATCACACGAAATCGTTTTTCATCATTTTCCTGCAAACGTGGGCCCTATAGAACAAATGGCTCCAGGATGTGGCACGTGGGACTCTGACCCACACCAACATATAGCTGCTTTAAAAATGTTGATCCTGCCATTGGGGACCTCTCCTTGTGGCAACTTGCTCTAAATGTAGATAAATGTAAGTTAATGCACGTGAGTAGGAAAAACAATTCTGTACTTGACACAATCAGATCAATTGAAAATTTAGGCATGACATTGGAAAATAATAAATGATAGGATGAGCGCATAAGGTCGATAGTAGAGAAGGTGAATGGTCGACTTCGGTTTATTGGGAGAATTCTAGGAAAATGTAGCTCATTTATAAACGAGATCACATGTAGGAGACTAGTGTGACCCGTTCTTCAGTACTGCTTGAGTGTTTGGAATCCTCACCAGGCCAGATTAAAGGAAGACATCGAAGCAATTCAGAGGCAAAATGTTAGATTTCTTACCAACTAGGTTTGATCAATACACGAGAATTAAGGAGATGCCTTGTAAACCCAAATGGGAATCCCTAGAGGAAGATCAAATTCTTTTCGCGAAACACTATTAAGAAAATAGAGAACTGGTATTTGCAGCAGAACGATTGCACTGCTGCCAACTTACATTTCGTATAAGAATCGTGAAGGCAAGACAAAATAAGAGAATTTAGGGCTTTTACAGAGACGTGTAAGCAATCTCTTTTTCCCTTGCTTCATTTGCGAGTGGAACAGGAAAGGAAGTGACTAGTAGCAGTACAAAGTAACCTCCACGATGTAATTTATCTTGAAATACCCTAAATACAAAAAATTGTCGATTAGTTCAATGAGCTTTCATATTTTATTTACAATTTGCTTTTTGATTATATATCATGTCAGTCTTATTACAATTTATTTTCAGGCGTACTTTTAAAATTCCTCTGTTACAGTCTTCCAGTGACACTTGGATAAGAATGTTACAGTGTCATCAGAAAAAGAAAGTAGTCCCATTATGTTCTGCAAGCATATAGCTGTTCTTATTTTTCTTGTTTTAGGAATCTGAAAGCTTGCTTTAGATTCTCCATTAAATGATTTCATTCATAAGTTGCAAATGAATCTTTTGTAAGAGTTCTTAAATTAGACTTGATCATAGTGAATCGCCATAACAAAGTAAATGTTATGTGACTTCCCGTAAGAGTTTGAGGGAATTACAGAATTTAGAAATTTTTGACAGTAGACACAGAAATTATTACATTATTGGAAAAACAAAAATTCCTTTGAATTGGGATGCTTTTTTCCATCATTTGAATGCAGCTTTCATTGAATTGACAATGTCGTACTGTCACTAACTGTATTCTTATTTCTCTTGCCATATATACAGGGTGTCCCATGTATCCTGCTCACCCAAAATAACTTTTTTTTCTGGTGCTTTAAATGAAAAATTGTTTCAACCTGTGTTTTTTAACATCACTGGACAGTTCTTGCTGAGAGTGTACATTTTATGTACACCCATAGATGTAGGAGACATGGCATAGAGATTAAATTTTTAAATTGGAATTGTATAAATTATATTGAAGGGTCTCATCCTCTCCAAGAGCTTTTCAAAACCGTATCACATTCTACCATCTTATCCAAGAAACTAGTAACAATGATAAATAATACATAAGTTCTCTAATTTAAATAGCCGTTCAGTATGTTTCATTATCTAAATCATTTAACCTCTTCAAGGTGTGTGTGAACATTTTACAAATTACCTGTAAACATAGAATGCTACAGTACTTCACTGTACAGTAATTGGATCTTGTTATTGTACAGTACTGTATTACAGTACTTATGACAGAGCTCTGTGTTAAGATGTGTCAGAAGTAATACACAAAACCCACACCTCTACTACAACACTACATTGGGAACGTAATGTGCACAATTAAGACAGTAAACAGCTCTTCCTTCAAAACCTGTGTACTCTTTATAGTTCGCACATCTACGTTTTATTGACAAAAATGGTACAGTGTAATACATTTTTGAAAATCTCTTGGAGAGAATAAGTGTATTCTTGAATAAAAAGTACATGGTTCCGTTTTAAAAATATAGCCTCTATCCCATATCTCCTACATCTGTGGGGATACATAAAACATTTATCCTCAACAAGAACTACCTAATGAAGTTAAGAAACATTGGTTGAAACACTTTTTCATTTAATGCATTGGAAAAAAGTTATTCTGAGTGAGCAAGATAAATGGGACACCCTGTATATGAAAGGAAGTGAATAGTAATACATCAGTTCATATTTTTCATAACACCCAACAAGAAACAACATGAGGCCCAAAGGAGCCTTTGGCTGTTATCTCTCTCTCAGACCATTGTCTCAGGTGTGATCAGTGGAGTCTAGCAGAGACCAGCAACCAGATACAAACATCTTCTGGTGTGGTGTCTGCACACACCCTTACCAAACAAGAAAGTGTTGGTATGTTGATAGACACAATAAAAAACATACAAACACACACACACAAATTTCAAGCTTTCGCAACCCAAGGTTGCTTCATTGTGTGTGTGTGTGTGTGTGTGTGTGTGTGTGTGTGTGTTGCATTCCCTCAATCTCCACTCATCAGTATCCAAGACCTTCAGAAGCAAAACAAACAACATAATCAGAAGCAACAAATCATTATGTAATATAAAAGAGCTGGAAGATTTGGGGATAAATGACAAGACGAGAGAACTTGTACAACGAATGTTAATGAACACCCACTAATAATTGACTGGGCGTCACACACATAAAATTTATTGTACAGAATATAAATCATCGTTCTTCTTGTACAGTTTGTAGTGCCTGTCTGGGTCTGTTTGGAAGATAAACCTTTCCATCTTTTTCTGTAATTCCACCACATTTTTCCCTCTACTCCGTCCCAGTCTTCTCCTCTCTTTATAGCACATTCCTCCACTCCGATGATGTATTGTCTCTTGGCCTTCCTCTAGGTTTCTTGCCTCCTACATAATTGCATATGAGCCTCTCTTGAAATTCCTGCCAACACCCATTTTTTTAACATGCTCATTGCATATTAACCTTGTCTTTTCTGTAGTCTCTTGCACAGGCTTCTCTTTCACTATTTCTGTGGTGGTCTCATTCCTTACTCTGTCTGTTCTGGTAGCTCCTTTGAAAGTTTCCTCTTTCAAGCCCGTAACCTGCTCTTGTGCCTTTTCTTCATTAACCACGTTTCTGATGCATACGTGAGTACTGGAGTGTAATATACTCGGTATAACACTTGTTCGGTTTGTGGCAGTACCTCCTTGCTCCAGAACAGGCTTCTCACATTGCAGAAATCCATGTGTCTGCCTTCCACTTCTGGTAATCTCCTTATCATTTCTCCTACTTTCTCCTTTTATGCTTCCCAAGTATTTGAAATACGAGTTGTCATATCATAAATACAAAACTTGTAGTAATGTTGTAAGAAAGTTATTATAGAATCTCAGGCAACCCTCTAACCTTTTAGAATCCCATGTAGAATCTCAGGTAACCCAATGTTCGTGCACCCTCCACCGAACAGTTTTCCCTTCCTCTGCCCTGTCACCCCCTCCCAATTCACGGCCCATGTTGCCTTCAGCATGTGCCACTACACATCGACTGCTACAATCTTGCTAGGCCATTTTCCAGACCCCCTAACCTGCAAATGGCTGCGTCCCTGTGAGCCACTAGCCACCCACCCTACCTCCCACCTCCCTCTCCCTCTCTCTCTGTCCACACTACCCGATATGATCCCCACCACAACCAGTCCACTTGATGAAAAATAGCAGCGACACTGTTAGTCTATCCAGCACCGTGTGGCAGCAAGGGTGTGTTTGTTTTTTATTGTAGCTCATCAAATGATAACTACAGAAGTTAGCATGTTGTCTTTCTTTTGTGTGTGCCTGTCAACAACTCAATGCTTCTGCTTTTCGGTGAGTGGTCTTCTTTAAACCTATAGAACATCAAGTATGGTATACAAAAACAGTTATTGATCATTTAAAAAGCTATTTTTAGGGTAGGTTGCTACTCACTGCGTAGGGGAAGTGTTGAATAGCGGACAGGCACATTCGGTAGTGTAGTGTTAGGTATTTAACTATTGGACAAAGTCATTTATGAAGGACTTTGCTCAAATGCCAAAAATTTAAAACTACAGTGGATGTTTCTCTGTGTGTAATTTGTTTATGACAATTAATAGTAGTACCGAGTTTAAATTTTGTTTGTTTTGCAGGTCTTCTTGCCTGGTATGGCTGAGATAATGACGCTGTATGATCAGCTGACTGAACACCCTGTTCTGGGCTCAAGGGCAGGCAAATTTCTGCTTGTTCCTCTCCATTCATCCCTCTCAAGTGACGAGCAGGCACTTGTGTTCAGGTGATTAAATACAGCTACTGTGTCACTGTGGGTAACAGGGTAACATTTATTTTCCAAAAAAGAGTTTCTCCTTATGGTGGTGTTATCTTATGACCATTTCACTGTGTGCCAAAGCAGGAAGAGCTCACAAAAAGTGTATGTTTTGGACTAGTAATATGCGGGGTGAACCTCAACTACAGGTACAAGCACTGTGAGGGGATTTGCTGTGCAAAATAAGGTAGAAGACATTGTACTACCTATGTTGTTACTTGTAAGTGTGCTAGGTATTCTTAGCTGTTGACACTGCAAATGTTTTTAACTGAAAACTCGCACAAGAAAGTACAGCATTTCTGTGAGTAATGTTTGTTTTAGTTAGTTATTTGCATGTTAGCGGAGCATAATGGCAACCTCTCTCTATGATTTGGAATGAATTACTTTTACAATTATTACTGTACATCGTATAGGTGGAAAAATGTGTCAGGATGATGACCATTTAAACAATTTCTTAATGTAAGGATCTTTTATCTTGCATACAATAATTTATACTGAACCATGCTGGTGTCCAAAATTAAAGGAACAACAATTTTGCAAGGTTGTTTTTATTTTGACACAAAACAGTGTAAACAGATGAAAGTAGAAATAATGTACAAAACACGAACATGATCTACTGCAACATGCACAACAGTAGATAAAAATGTTCTTTGTTTTTTTTTTCCAACTTAACCTATTTGCACACACATTCTGACAATTGATTCATGTGCTCAGTTTGTGGTGCGACCATCTCTGACAGCAACACAGGACTGACAGCAACAGAACATGCAGGGATTGTCATCAATCCCATGTTGAGGTAACAACACCCATTTTTCCTGCAGAGCTGCTTGAAAGCCTAGGGGAGTGGTTGGTTGATGCTGACGTCTTGCAACTCATCTTCGCAGTACATCCCAGAATGCTCTATGGGATTCAAATCGTAAAAGTGAGCAGGCCATGCCCTGTGTGAAATATTTTCCATTTCCAAGAAAACATCAACCACCTGTGCCGTGTGGGGTCGAGCATTATTGTCCATCAATATAATGTCTGGGCCCATAGCACCTCAAAGTAACCACACGTGGGGTCCTAAGATCTTGCCGCAATACCTGACAGCAGTTAAAACTTATCGATTCACCCATACAGTTTCAGGAAGAACTGTTCAAGTGGTCAGCATAATCCCATATCAGTCTCTTTCCACAAAGTTTGGGTCCTGAAATCATGTTCCACAATCCCTCCAGATGCAAATCCATTGAGAATCACTCTTCAGAACACATCGGAATTCAGCTGCGAAAAGATCATTGGCTCACTGTTCAAGTGTCGTGGTGCCATGTTGACAACTCCACTCTAGATGTTCCCTTTTGAGAAGGCATATAAGAGGTACACTTGCAGCTAGTCTTGGACAATAAGGGCCACCCCACTGAAGCCTTTTCTATCCCGTTTGCCTCGATGCAACACATGCAGTGTATGCTGTGAGATCAGATGCCAGTTGCTGTGCAGTACTAAGGCGGTACCATCACTCTCTTACAGCCGATAAACGGTCCTCTCTTTCTGATGTCACATGTTGTCAGCCCTACTCTGGTCTTTGGGATACAGTTTTGGTCTCTACAAACTGTTATCACATCCGAGAAAGAACAGAATGATTTACACTAAACCATCGGGCCATATTAGTTTTCGATTGTCTTGCTTCCATTCGTCCTAGGGCTCTCTACTGCAGAAAGCCTGCAGGTGTCTTGTCTTTGGCTGTACACAACTACTATAGATGTGGGACTGTCCAACAAATACTACCCAGTCTGATGGCTGCCCTGACGTCATCGCTGGCATGGTTGTCTGTTGACCGGAATGCCATCTTCCATGCAGAATATGATTGTACGGACATCTGTTGAAAGCTGGTATGATTATATTGTCACTTAAATGAAACAATGGAAAATCCAGGATGGAATGTAACAATGTTAGGGAAGGAAAGTTGCTGCTCCTCATATAGCAGAGATACGGAGTCAAGATAGGCACAACAAAAAGATTCACACAATTGTAGCTTTCGGCCATTAAGGCCTTTGTCAGAAATACACACTCATGTGCACGTGCCCACACACATACACACACACACACACACACACACACACACACACACACACACACACGTCTGCAGTCTCAGGCAACTGAAAACACACTACAAGCACCAGTGCATGATGGGAGTGGCGACTGGGTGGGGGTAAGGAGGAGGATGGGGCGGGGAGGGGAGGGGTGGTATGGTGGGGGTGGCATACAGTGAAGTGCTGCAGTTTAGACGGTGGACAGGAGAGAAGGTGGGGGGGGGGGCGGGGTGTTAAGTAGTGGAAAGGAGAGAAATAAAAAGAAATTAAAAGACTTGGTGTGGTGGTGAAATGACAGCTGTGTAGTGCTAGAATGGTAACAGGGAGGGGGCTGGATGGGTGAGGACAGTGCCTAATGAAGGTTGAGGCCAGGAGGGTTATGGGAACGTAGGATGTATTGCAGGGAGAGTTCCCACCTGCGCAATTGAGAAAAGCCGGTTTTGGTGGGAAGGATCCATATGGCACAGTCTGTGAAACAGTCAAAGAGATGAGGGATATCATGTTTGGCAGCGTGTTCAGCAACAGGATGGTCCACTTGTTTTTTGGCCACAGTTTGTTGGTGGGCATTCATCCAGACAGACAGCTTGTTGGCTGTCATGCCTACGTAGAATGCAGCACAGTGGTTACAGGATTCTTGGAACCCATAACACACATTGAAACTCTTGCCCTGCAGGAACTTGAGCAACATGCACAACACCACCTCAAAAAGCTCTCCATCCTGCTCACTTTCTATTCCCACCTAGGAGTACCAGTGTCCACCACCTCTATAACTACCTCCAAACCTCTCCCACATCCCCTCATAGCTGACAGACCCTGTGTTGCAGACCTGCTACACTTACCCACCCTCCGAAACTCCCTACCACCACACACAGAACCCAGAACCTAAACAGACCTGTAACACAGTCATGAACCTTTCCTCCAGAAGCCTTATTCCCAAAGAAATATCAGTCCTTTCCAAAGTCCTCACCTTTTGCCCCACTCGCAAATTCAGTCATACAGGACTTATTAAAGACCTTCTCTCCTTCTCCTGGTCCCTAAAGTGGAAACACTTTTTGGCCACCAACCCGACCAATCAGACTCAACCAAAGACCAATATTGAACCTTGCCTAACTCAGTCCACTCCTCTATCCAACTGTGATCTGCCCCCACTGTCTCCAAATCACCCCCTGTTAACTTGCCATAATTTCTTAACCTCGAACCTTCCTCAAATCCCTCAACATGCAAACTAACCTTACATCCGTAGAACGAACCACAGTCCACCATCTAAAAACAGATCCCAACCTTATAATCCTACCTGCAGACAAAGGCGCCATCACCGTTGTTGTTAACTGCAAGGATTACCTGGCTCCAGTCACTACTCAAATCCTTAGGCCCATCCCAGAACCTCTCCCCAGAGTCCTTCTCTCTACTTACCCCTCCCCCTCCCCACACTCCCACCCTGAGAGAATCTCTGCTCTCGTATACCAACACCTTCAACCTATTACCCAGAACCTATCCTCCTATATAAAAGATACCAACCATTTCCTCCACTGACTCTCTAAGGTTCTTGTCCCTTTACCACAAGGTGCCCTGCTTGTCACTATTGATGCCACCTCCCTGTGCACTTACATTTCTAATGCCCATGGCCTTACTGCTATTGAACACTATCTTTCCAGATGCCCTATAGATTGCAAACCAACAAACCCCTTCCTAGTCACCATGACCAACTGTATCCTCACTCACAATTACTTCTCCTTTGAAGGCATTACCTACAAACAAATATGAGGTACGGCTATGGGCACCTGTATGGCACCATACTATGCCAACCTATTCATGGGGCATCTAGAGGAATCCTTCCTAAAATCCCACAATCCTAAGCACCCACCCAGTTCAGATTCATTGATGACATCTTTGCTATCTGGATTGAAGGTGAGGCCACCCTATCCACATTCTTCCAGAACCTCAACAACTTCTACCCCATTTGCTTCACCTGGTCCTACTCAACCCAACAAGCCACCTTCCTAGATGTTGACCTCCACCTCAAAGATGGCTACATCAGTACCTCTGTCCATATCAAACCTACTAACCACCAGCAATACCTCCACTTCGACAGCTGCCACCCAGTCCTTTCCATTCAGCCTAGCCACCCATGGTCGTGGCATTTGCAGTGACGAGCAGTCCCTCTCAAAATCTGCCGAGGGTCTCACTGAAGCCTTCACTGACCGTAATTATCCTCCTGAACTTGTACAAAAACAAATCTTCCGTGCCTTAGCTTTCCAGTCTCCCATCACCTCCTGAAGTCCCACAGTCCGGACACAGAGGACCATCCCCTCGTAACTCAGTACCATCTGGAACTGGAGCAACTGAATTACATTCTCTGCCAGGGTTTCAGTTACCTCCCATTGTGCCCTGAAATGAGAAATATCCTGCCCAATATCCTTTCCACCCCTCCTATAGATCGTATTCCGCCATCCACCGAACTTACACAATATATTCATCCATCCTTACACAACCCCAGCTCCCAAACCCTTACCTCATGGCTCATACCCCTGTAATAGACCTAGATGCAAAACCTGTCCCGTACATCCTCCTACCACCGCGTACTTCACTTCGGTCACTTAACATCACCCATCCCATCAAAGGCAGGGCTTCCAGTGAAACCAGTCATGTGATTTACAAGCTAAGCTGTAACCACTGTACTGCATTCTATGTAGGCATGACAACCAACAAGCTGTCTGTCCGGATGAATGGCCACCGACAAACTGTGACTAAAAAAACAAGTGGATCATCCTGTTACTGAACACGCTGCCAAACATGATATCCCTCATTTCAATGACAGCTTCACAGCCTGTACCATATGGATCCTTCCCACCAACATCAGCTTTTCTGAATTGTGCAGGTGGGAACTTTCCCTGCAATACATCCTACATTCTTGTAACCCTCCTGGCCTCAACCTTCATTAGGCACTGTCCTCACCCATCCAGCCCCCTCCCTGTTCACATTTCAGCACTACACAGCTGTCATTTCACCACCACACCAAGTCTTTTAATTTCTTTTTATTTCTCACCTTCCCACTACTTAACCCCCACCCTTACCCATCTTCTCTCCTGCCATCCGTCTAAACTGCAGCAGTTCAGTGTCCCCCACCTTTACCATACTAGCCCTCCCCCTTCCCACCCCAGCCTCCTCCTTACCCCCATCCAGTTGCCACTCCCATCATGCACTGATGCTGCTGCTCTCAGTGTGGTTTCAGTTGTCTGAGACTGCAGATTTGTGTGATAGTTGTGTGTGTGTGTGTGTGTGTGTGTGTGTGTGTGTGTGTGTTGCTGAGAAAGGCCTTAAGGGCCGAAAGCTGTAATTCTGTGAATCCCTATATTGTCACTTAGGCACAGGATGAGGATATAGCTGTTTGTTGCTTTAATTTTGGACACCAGTGTATATTCAATGTCTCTTTCTCCCTCTATACACACACACAAATTGTTCTGTAAATTAGTAGTAGTTGTCAAGTAACTTTGATTTCAGTTGGTGTTTGAAGTTTATTTTAGTATCAGTTAAATGCTTTACTTCACTGGGTAGGTGGTTGGAAGATTTTTAAAGATGAATCCCTTATTCCTTTCTGTGTTTGACAAAAAAGGAAATTGAATTGTGGGCGACCGAGGAAAAGATTGACAAAAGAAATGCTATATGTGGTGCAGAGTTTTTTATGGCGCAGATTCCTGGACATTCTGAAAAAATAAGAGGGCTAGGGACATTGGAAATGTGGTTACAAATGAAATGTTGTATGAGTTGGGAAGATGGTGAAGAATGAGGCTGTGTCAAGAATAGTGGGTGCAAATAGAAACATCTTACACACCATAAGGAAAAGAAGGAAAAAAAAATAAAATGTTTTTGTTCATGCTGTCCGGCACACTTCATGAAGTTGATCAATGACATTATTATTATTATTATTATTATTATTATTATTTACATTATTTACTTTTCCAGCCTTCTCTGATAAGTGCTGGTTTGCTCCTTCCTAATTGTGCAATATCTTTTCATTTGTTCTGATTTTTTTATGTCTTTCTTCATGTGTAAATACCCCTTTGATTGTGTGTTGGATGTCTGTTTTTGGTGTAAATCTTATTTTTTGTCTATTTTTGGTAATTATTTTATTTTATTATTTTATTTTTCAGCTTCTTGAGATTTTCTGTTTTGTTTTGCAGATCATCCAGGCTCATTTCAGTTCTTCTGTGTCCTCTCTAATTTCCTTGATCCATCCTACTTATTGTTTCAGGTATCAGATTGCCTATATAATTCTTCTTATTAATTTGGTTGCTGGTGTCCTCATGATATTGTTAAAGAAATATGTTCTCTTCTTATGTATAGTCTCTGTACACTACTTCGTTTGGAACTATCCTGCTTTATCCACATTTTTATATCTTTTAATTATACTTGATCTAGTTATTCTTCTCTCCACATTTAGAATTTTGTCAGTTCTGTTTCACTGAGTTACTTTAAAAATAATTTCAATTGCATGTGTTACCTCTGGCTGAACCACCATCTCTTAGTGTTTTAATTTTGTTGTGCTTGAAGACATTGTTTATTGTACGCCTTTATCATGTTGTTAGTTCACTGTTGCCGGGTATGTTTTTCATCCAAGTTGTATGTTATTAATTCTCCTCGGTATTCAAATTGTTTCAGTGTTTTTATTTTTCTGTTGTTTACTGTTACGTGGTTTATTACTTGTCAGTCCATTACCATCATCTCTGTCTTTTTGAATGATATCTGGAGTCCTATTTTTTGTGCTATATTTTGTAGTCTTCTTATTTGATTTCTGGCTTTTTGTTTGTTGTTAGCCAGTAATGCCGAATCATCTGCAAATCCAACACAATTCAAATTGTTTTGATCTTTTTTGGTTTCATTTCATATTTCCTTGGGATTTTCCTTGTACTGTGGTCTCATAAAGTCTTCCAGAGCTCAGTCAAAGAGTGGAGGCGATAACCCATCACCCTACTGTAAATGGCTCAGATAGTTCTCTTCACAATTTTACATTGGATTTTGTGTTTGTGGGGGTTAATTTTATCTTTTTTTTTATTAATTTGCAATGAAGTCCAAAATCCCTTAATATTTCCAGCACTGAAGATCTATGGAGACAATTATAAGCCTTTTGCAGTCTACAAAGGTTATGACTTGTTATTTTTGTTTTCTTTTGTAGATATCCGTTCCTAATTTTAAATTGATTATCTGTTCTGAGCAATTTGTCCAATTTCTCAGTCCTCCTTTGTAGTCTCTTAGTTCCTGTTCAAGTTTATCTTTGCAGCAGCTGTACAGAATTCTTGACAAGAATTTATAAGTGGTATCTAAGAGCAAAATTCAGATTTGTTTTTCTTCCTTTTGTGTAATGAATGTATTATAGATGTAATCCAGTGTTCTGGTAGTGATTTGTTCCTGTTGCTGTGTCGTGATGTGAAAACATTTAGCATAATCAGCAAAGATATTGTTAGAGTTGCACAGATGTTTGATCTTTTCTACATGCTTTGTAGTTTTTAAGCTCTATTAAAGCTTTGTATATTTGATGGATTGTTGGCAGGTTTATATTTCCTGGTTGTGTTTTTATTGTGGTTTCTGTGTTTAATGTAGTTATGGGGATTGTCTCAGCTACGTAGTTTGTTAAATTTTTCTACTAAGGTTTCTGTATCCTCTATTGCTATGGGTCATTTTATTTTTATCTTTCAGAATTAGTGTTGGAGAATTGTACATATGGAGTTCTCTCCTAAATGTTTTGGAGCAATCTTGTGGGTTTGTTTTCTCTCTATTTGTTTCTGTGAAAAGGATATCTTCTTGGTATTGGCGTTTAACCCTCTTGATTATTTTTGTGGTTTATTTTTCTTTGATGCATGACTTCCAAGTATGACTCTTCTGTTTTTGGCTCTGATGTCTTAACCTGACCTGGCATCTGTCTTTCACTGTTTTATCACATTCATCATTCCACCATTGGCATTTCTTCTTGGATTTATTGGGCCACTTGGTCAGCTGAGAAATTACTTTCTGTAGCTCACATGTTAATTTTATATTTGTAGTTTGTTCTTCATATCCATTGTTTTTTATCAATTTATGACAGTCATTGATTCTCTTCTTTTTGGGGTCAAAATTTTTCTTTATCAGTTGTGTGAATTAGATTTTTATATTAATCAGCAATGATTTGAACAGGTTTTACTTCCTCTGAGAGAAACCACATTTTAAATTTCCTTCTTGTTGTTCTTGCCCATGCAGATATGATCCAGATGACATTCTTTTTTTTTTTTTTTCAGGCTTGGTGTTTTCAGATTTTCAGTTTACTTTGTCTTCTCATGAAGTGTCTTGACTTTGAGATCACAGCATGCTTTCCGCAGAATTATGCCAGCTTTGTGCCATTCTTGTTTGTACATCTTTCTATTGGTCATTTCCCTATAACATCTATACATCTATTTTCCATTTCTAACTGAGCATTTAAATCACCAATTGCAATTTGGTATCACTTTTGTTGATATTTGTTGCTGCCTGATGCAAAATCTCCATATCTTATCTGTACCAAAGTAAATAATCAATTTTGGAAAATATAATATAATTGGGTAAATAAAAAGTACTAACAAAGTGGCTGCAGGAGATCACACTTGTAAATGTTAAGAAATTTGCAAGCTTTTGGAGCCAGTGGCTCCTTGTGGCAGAAGGGTTGAAGGGAAAGGAAGAGGGCTGAAGGAAAAGGACTGATGAGTTTTAGGAGATTGGGAGAGCTCAGAAAAGTTGTTCAGAACCCCAGGTCAGGTGAGACTTACCGGACAGGCAACTTGACATCTTCTCTGTGTTTTTCCTAGTATTTTTATCATTAGTTCTGGTGTTTGTATTCATTATCTAGTGTATTCTATTTTCAGCTTTTATAGTTAGTGTTGAAAGCCTAGGCAATTGTGCTATAAATTCTATTGTGAATACTATTATTTTGAATTTGATCACAAATCCTGTTCGAAATTGTGGACATTGCTTCATTTCTCTTTTCTTTGGTATTTCCTTGTAAATGCTATACCCTTGTAATTACTTAGGTTGCTGATGAGTGTTTCTCCTTTCTTGAAGTCCAGTTATCAGAATTCCATGGATGACTTATATAAAATTTTTTGCTTTATGAAAATAATTTAGGAGTAAAGGAGATAGTCAAGCTAGAGCTAGAAAAGAAAGGCAGGAGGATGGAAGAGTGGTTGAGATGGGTAACTAGCAGTTTGGAGGAGGCAGCTGGTTTTCCAACAAGGAAATTGGGAGGGAGGGGCTGCAGGTGAGTTGGCTAGGCATGTGATACACGCATACTGGAGCTGGTGAGATGTGGCATGTGATGTAGCTGATTTGGGGATGAGGATTAGGAGGGGTGACAGGGCAGAGGAAGGGGAAGCTGTTGGGTAGGTCAGAAGGTCAGGGGACAGTCGGTTAGTGGACGTTGAGGCCACGAGGATTGCAGGAGCAGAGGAGAAGTAGTGAGGATAACTCCCGTCTGCGCAGTTCAGGAAAACTGGTGGCTGGTGGAGGGATCTGAATGTAGCCATTGAACATGAGCATGTTGTGTTCAATTGTATGTTGTACCACTGAGAGGAGAATTTTGTTCTTGGCCACAGTTTGGTTGACAGCCGATTGATTAATATACCAACATAAAAAGCTGTGCAGTGTTTACAGAAGAGGTGGTAGATGACATGGCCATTTTTACAGTTGTCCCTTATTTCTGATGGAATAGGATAAACCACTGGAAGGACTGGATTACGGATTGTGGAGTTGGTGGATTGGGCAGGTCTTGCACCTGGGTCTTGGTCACGGATATGGCACCTGCGCAAAGGGGATTGAGTGAGGGTGTCATAGGGATGAACCAGAATATAGTATAGGCTGAATGGGTGGTGGAACACCACTTTCGGAGGGGTACAATCAATCTTGGGTAGAATGTCCCCATGTTTCCAGGCATACGGTTAAGTTATTCCAATACTGGGTGGCAAAGGGAGGCATCCCTTTGTAACTGAGTCTTCAGGATGGCGGGAGGATTAGCTTTGTGTGAGAGTACGGCACGGGAAATCTATCTGCGGAGTAGGTTGGACAGGCAGCGCATAACAGGTAACCGACTGCACCCATTCTGTAAGTTATCTGGTGTCTCGAAAACTTTTCACCAGTGCATTACATCACTGTGACATTGTGTTTGTCAGAAAGTGCATATTAAATCCAATAAAATACCCGACTAGGCTTACTCAGATAAATGTGCTTTCCTTTCTTACAGACTGCCAAGTAAATTAGTTGAGGTTTGATTTGTGAAAAGCAACTACTACCATTTATTGTACAACATAATTAGTATAAAAATTCTTCCAAGCCATTTGTGGCTGTTTTCAGCTAATAATAACATAATTAGTATAATGTTGTCTATCCTATTGTGCACAGAGCAGGGTAGTTGATATAATTTTTTCAATCCTATTGTGAACAGAGCATCATCTTGGTGGGTTTGTATCTGCCCTTTAAGCAACATCACTATTGACGATGCTGTAATGATTTAAAATTCTGTTTTGTATTTTACATTCAGCTTCATGTTTTATATTTACTTAGAAATTCACAAGCAATTTCTCAGCACACCGTAATACAATCTGATGCTGCATTTTCTTTTCTCTCTCTTATGGAACATATAAAGATCAGCTGTATCGGTTTTTAAAGCAACAGTATGCTATAGGACACCTTGAACCCATTAACAACAGTGTGTCCCTTAAACATTAAATCTTATTGTACGCATTTTAACTAAATGTGTAGATGGTTTAAACTGTTGGATAATTATGATTCAGTAGTTAATTACAAAATAGTCTATTGCAATCACAGGTAGTTGACTTCTCAGTATAAAAGAAAAACACTAGCTGGTGTAAAGGAAACTTCTGAAAACGTCTTTGTTGTAATGACTTCCATCCCAATTCGCGTATCATATTTGCCACACTCTCTCCCCTACTACGTGATAATACAAAACGAGCTGCCCTTTTTTGCACCCTTTCGATGTCCTCCGTCAATCCCACCTGGTAAGGATCCCACACCGTGCAGCAATATTCTAACAGAGGACGAACGAGAGTAGTGTAAGCTGTCTCTTTAGTGGACTTGTTGCATCTTCTAAGTGTCCTGCCAATGAAACGCAACCTTTGGCTCGCCTTCCCCGCAATAATATCTATGTGGTCTTCCCAACTGAAGTTGTTCGTAATTTTAACACCCAGGTACTTAGTTGAATTGACAGCCTTGAGAATTGTACTATTTATCGAGTAATCGAATTCCAACAGATTTCTTTTGGAACTCATGTGGATCACCTCACACTTTTCGTTATTTAGTGTCAACTGCCACCTGCCACACCATACAGCAATCTTTGCAACTGATACTGGTCTTCGGATGACCTTACTAGACGGTAAATTACAGCATCATCTGCGAACAACCTAAGAGAACTGCTCAGATTGTCACCCAGGTCATTTATATAGATCAGGAACAGCAGAGGTCCCAGGACGCTTCCCTGGGGAACACCTGATATCACTTCAGTTTTACTCGATGATTTGCCATCTATTACTACGAACTGTGACCTTCCTGACAGGAAATCACGAATCCAGTCGCACAACTGAGACGATACCCCATAGGCCCGCAGCTTGATTAGAAGTCGCTTGTGAGGAACGGTGTCAAAAGCTTTCCGGAAGTCTAGAAATACGGAATCAACTTGAGATCCCCTGTCGATAGTGGCCATTACTTCGTGCGAATAAAGAGCTAGATGCATTGCACAAGAACGATGTTTTCTGAAACCATGCTGATTACGTATCAATAGATCATTCCCTTCGAGGTGATTCATAATGTTTGAATACAGTATATGCTCCAAAACCCTACTGCAAACCGACGTCAATGATATAGGTCTGTAGTTCGATGGATTACTCCTACTACCCTTCTTAAACACTGGTGCGACCTGCGTAATTTTCCAATCTCTAGTTACAGATCTATCGGTGAGCGAGCGGTTGTATATGAGTGCTAAGTAGGGAGCTATTGTATCAGCGTAATCTGAAAGGAACCTAACCGGTATAAAATCTGTACCTGAAGACTTGCCCGTATCAAGCGATTTGAGTTGCTTCGCAACCCCTAAGGTATCTACTTCTAAGAAACTCATGCTAGCAGCTGTTCGTGTTTCAAATTCTGGAATATTCCATTCATCTTCCCTGGTGAAGGAATTTCGGAAAACTGCGTTCAATAACTCCGCTTTAGCGGCACAGTCATCGGTAACAGTACCATCAGCACTGCGCAGCAAAGGTATTGACTGTGTCTTGCCGCTTGTGTACTTTACATACGACCAGAATTTCTTCGGATTTTCTACCAAATTTCGAGACAATGTTTCGTTGTGGAACCTATTAAAGGCATCTCGCATTGAAGTCCATGCCAAATTTCGCGCGTCTGTAAATTTTAGCCAATCTTCGGGATTTCGCGTTCTTCTCTCTTGTAGGTGTTAGACCATTGCCTTCCTCTCACCCTTGAAATGACTTACCTGATCAGTTACACACAACTATTTAATGTGTGCTGTTAATCACGGTGCACCTCGATATTCTTCACATTAACAGTTCGTCTGCAGCTCGCGGTCTACTGGCTAGCATTGCTGCCCGTGGATCAGGGATCCCAGGTTCGATTGCCGCCCAGGTCAGGGATTTTCTCCGCCCAGGGACTGGGTGTTTATGCTGTCCTCATCATTTCATCATCATTTAGGAAGTGGCAGACTAGACAGTGAAAAGATTGGGAATTTGTAAAGGTGCTGATAACGCCTCCGTTGAGTGCCCCACAAACCAAACCATCACATTAACAGTTCATTGCCAGAAGTGAAAGTAATGACAAGAGACAGAAAAAAAGATCTAAGGATGAACTGGGGGCTGGACCTCCAAGCCTTTGGATTTACAGTCACTTCGCCAAAAAATCACACACAGTTGTGTTGTACCTCTGCTAAATTCATTCCAAACAATGGAAAATCTGATTTGGAATAATAGTTACATTATTAATTAAGCAAGATTGTTACAATATGGGAGAGGTGTTGAGTGGCGCAAAAGTGTGCTTAAAGAGTAGACTGTAGGGTATTATTCAGCATCAGACTAAGTCTTTAGTCTTTCAGCAGGTAAATATCTCTCTCTCTCTCTCTCTCTCTCTCTCTCTCTCTCTCTCTCTCTCTCTCTCTCACACACACACACACACATACACACAGTGGCCACTTATTTTGAGGCACTGGAAGTGCACTGCAGAGGGAGGGAGGGAGAGAGAGAGAGAGAGAGAGAGAGAGAGAGAGAGTGTGTGTGTGATTTGTGTGTGTGTGTGTGTGTGTGTGTGTTCCTTCTTCTGATGAAGGACTTCATCAAACAGCTGAATATATCCTACAGCCTGCTTTCAACACTTTTGAAGTCCAGCGTCTTAGAAAAATTTCGGACCCTGAAGACCCGTCATTTATGCCATTAATTCAAATATTACTGTCACATGTTCGAGAGATCTTAAAAGGCAGTATACACTAGGAAATACCAAGCCTCAAGGTTTATTTTTCTTTTAATTTTAGTTCTATGATAGATAACAAATTTTACTGTTAAGTACAAATATCCTTTCATAAACAAAAAGTGTGAAGTTCTTGATAAATTTCACATTTAACTGACTCTTGTATGGAGAAGCCCGAAACATTTTGTTACGCTCAGGAGTATGTTGCAATCTGGGCAATATTAGCAAGTTTCATTCCTGCTTGACTTGCTAGTAGATTGTTTCATCTCAGTTGCAGCAATTTTATCAGGAAAGTGTCTTCTTTCAAGCCTTGTGCTGATAGCTTCACTAATAGCAATTACTTCAGCCAGTATTGTGACATTTGGAAGAGTCCTTTACCAGTTTCTTCAGATTTTGCCTCTCAAATATTTCTTCCTCCAGTCCAGAATCATTCAGTTATTTGTCTTGAGTTTCTGAAATTTCTTATTCACTCAACAAATCTGTCATATTTGTCGCAGAATTACAGGAAATATCAAAACCTAATGAGTACATGCATGAACTTCACAAGACAGTCACCAGAATGGTAACTCCAATGTTCACTGTCGTTTAATTTTATAAACTAAAAGAAGAGGACAGCACCTGTCAGGAGACAGTATAATGGATTATACTGTAAATGATGAAAGTACGTGAATGCAGCTTGCCGCTAACTTGGTGTAATGTCTCTCACACATAAACCTGTACAGTAAAGTAAGGGCCTCCTGTTTTATCTTTAGGCTGATCCGTGATAAGACAGGCAAACAATTATACTAATGGAGGATTCTGCGTATTTTCTCTAATTTCATTCACTCTCTCTCTCTCTCTCTCTCTCTCTCTCTCTCTCTCTCTCTCTCTCTGTCCTTTACCTATATACAGTTTTAAATATAATATTTCATTACGTGAACTCAGCCCAATAGAATCACTGGTGGAGCCCTTCGTCTTAATATTCAGCGGCTGGCTTGCTGTAAAAGATCTTTATATCTGTTATTATTGTTAAGCGCTGCATTCAGTTGGTAAAATCGATCGTTTGAACGATTCGTTCATTTTACGACAGATTTAGAATTTCAGATGTGTCCGAAGCCTTTTTGGACGATTTTATAAAATCTCGGTGATTGCAGGCTCTCTTCGTCACAACTGAAACTTCTCCACTAATTACAGGGCCAAGACAATCATCAATGATTCAGACAGAGAACTCATTCGTCATTCACTCTAGAATAAAAGGGTCACAAACCTTATTTTTGAGGAAAATTATATATTCAATCCATCTCCATTACATGTTCCGTTTTCTGTTGATTCCAGATCTTACTTAATTTGCATTTACAGTTTTTCTCTCTCTTCAAATAACCCGCTAGTGGCACAAACGTTAATAGCTCGCTTTAGCGAGAAGAAGAGCAAATATGTCTCTTTTAGCAACCCGACAATCTTCCAACAGATACTTCCGAAGCTGTCCTAGTTATCCGTCTATAATAACCTTGGAGAATACATATATGTCTCTCTGTTATTACAAAGAATAAACGTACTAGAAAAATACCTTGGCGTCGACGAGCTGTCGGCGCATATATTACTAGAAAATCCGATCAGATACTTTCCAAAAGGGAATAAATGTGGATGATTTGATTGATAATTATTAATTATTGCGTGGTAGAGGGTAATTTTCCGTGGGGAGATTACAACAGGTAGCATGACATCCATATATTGTTCCAATACAAAACCAGTCCACTTTTCGAGTAATAGTTGGCTCGCATGTCTTGAAATATCGCAGTGCGGAATATATCAACCACAGGCTTTTGAGTGCAGTGATGGAGGGCCAAGTTGCACTTGAGCTTTCAGCAGAGAGAACACACCCACACATTCACACAAGCAAGCACACCTCATTTACACGACCGCTACCACCACCAGCAGTGACGGAATGCGACTGTTACCTGAATAGTAACCTGAGTGTGCTGGGGAGGGGGGATGATAGCAAGTTACAGGTGGGGGAAGAATGCTGTCTGGCAGGGCATGCCAGGACAAGTGACCGCCACGAAACTTTGGCCAAGAGCGAAATGGACCAACCTGTGGCACAACATGCAAGTTGAACGTGGAATACTTGATTATAGTGGCTGCTTCACAACCTGTGCCATTTGGATCCTTCCCTCCACCGCCAGCTTTTCTGAATTGAATTGT
Source organism: Schistocerca piceifrons (assembly GCF_021461385.2). Classification (NCBI taxonomy): domain Eukaryota; kingdom Metazoa; phylum Arthropoda; class Insecta; order Orthoptera; family Acrididae; genus Schistocerca; species Schistocerca piceifrons. The sequence goes on along the minus strand of NC_060146.1, from coordinate 34,982,532 downwards.
GCAGATGGCAGTTAACATTACAACACAAAACAGACACCCCCCCCCCCCCCCCCCCCCCCCCGCGTGTCCTATTACCTCCTCCCTTTTCATGTCCCTCACCCTCATTGTGTGCCACCTCTCCTGTGCCGTCGCCCCCCCTTCCCTGCTCCCCGCTTTCTTTCTCCCACCTCCCAATGCTGTTCCTGGCAGTATCATCATGCCGTGACCCAGTCTCTGCATGCCCCACCATACAGCACTCTTCTCTCTCCCCAGCCATACCCTGCCATCCCTCCTCCTTCCCTGCCACACTCTGGATTGCTATTCGTGTGACAGTAACATTCCAATCAGAGCTGCTGGTGGTAGTGGTCACAGTGTGTAGGAGATGTGCTTGCTAGTGTAAATGTGTGTGTTAGTATTGTATACTGAAGAAGACTTTGGCTGAAAGCTATAATGTGTAACAGTCTTTCCGTTGTGCCTGTCTGCAACTCAGTGGGTCATCTTTATGATGAGTGGCAATCTATCTCAGTCCAAAGAATCACGTAATAGTGCCACACTTTAATTATATCTTCAAGAATAGCACAAATACAGCACCAGCCTAACCAGATGCACTTTTTTTTTAAAAATCATCAGTCTTTCAACTGGTTTGATTCTGTTGTCAGTCTGCTCTATCTGGAACAAATGTCCGCCCGCAGTAGCTGAGTGGTCAGCATGACAGAATGTCAATCCTAAGGGCCTGTGTTCGATTCCTGGCTAGGTCAGAGATTTTCTCCACTCAGGGACTGGGTGTTGTGTTGTCCTAGTCATCATCATTTCATCCCCATCGACGTGCAAGTCACCGAAGTGGCGTCAAATCGAAAGACTTGCACGCGGCAAATGGTTTACCCGACGCGAGGCCCTAGTCACACGACATTTACATTTACACTTGGAAAAAATCTCTTCATTCCTAAGTAACTACCAAACCCAGCACCTGTTTGATAGTTATCTTGGTCTGCCCTACCGCCCCTTTACTGCCATTCCCAGCACAGTGTTTGCTTTTCCAGGATACTATAACTGATGCCCCTTTTAGCATGTCCCTTCTTCTACTAAGTGTCTTCCGTTAACTTTAATCTCATATTCAATGTAGCACATCTTCATTTCATAGTTTATGTATTCACTTCACTTCTCACGCTCTTTGAAAGCACCACATTTTAAATGATTACAGTTTCTGATTCACCAGAGCTATCAGGCTGGTGGCAGCAACTTACATTTCACTGTCATTATCTTCTTCTCACTTAAACATATCCAGTTTGTTTGAACATATGGCATAAAACTGATTTATGTAATGAACTATTCTCCCACATTGTGATTGTGTAACCTTACAGACAGTAACTCACACCCATGGAATGCCACTTCCTCCTGGCTTTCCATGCTAAGCATGATCTGATTTGTTTGGTTCTGATGTTGGTGAGCTAACCATGTACAGTTGAACTGTTTTTAATTTTCTCCATAAAAGTAGTTTTTATTCTTTGATGTAATGTTTGAAACTGCATTCAGGGTTGAGGGGCTGCTTGGGGCCTGGTTCCCCTTAACACTACCTTCTATACCGGCTGCCTCTATCGCCCACTTGTAGTATGTTTGAGTTGCTTTTAGATGCAGTTTGCCCTTTTTCAGCCTCACCCAATTTTCTCTGTTAGGGATAGCAAGCACACTGTTGAACAGTGTGTAATGCTACACTCTTCATTACTTTGACCATAATGGATCAAGGGTTGGATGACTTTGGAAAGGACAGCTCCTGTTGTATGCAGAGCCCCGTGGCACACCCACTTGTTACCTTAATTATTTCTTTCACCTTGTATTATCATTGACAGTCCAGCTGATATACATTATGTCTTTAGTCTCTCACTTTAACTGTTATGACTCTCCTGACTAGAAGGTATGTTTTACTGTGTCACTGTCTTTGCCGTTAACAGGGTTGGTGTGGGGTCAGATGTGGGTTGGGTTTCTCTCCTCATAAATGAGCTCTGGGAGACACCTTGTCTGCTCTGACTTACTTAACAATTGATCCACATACTTTTACTTCCCAGTAAATTATTTCTCAGCACTGTCATCAAAAGCGTCCTCAGTGACTTGATTTTATCACCACTATGCAATTTAAATTTAAAATTGTAGCAGTACCAATTTCTATTTGCACAAGCAAATCGGACTTCATAGAGATAAACTAACAGGGTGTATACGACTCGGGACAACTGGGAGATTCGGGAAAAACCCGGGAATTTTTTCAACCGGGAGAACACCAGGAAAAACCCGGGAATATTTTGGAATTCCGGGAATATTTTGGAATTCCGGGAATATTTTGGAATTCCGGGAATTTTTTGGAATTCTGGGAATTTTTCATTGTTTTAGTTTTCAGTTAAATTTTTGTAATTTTGACTGGTAAGAACTGTTACTCTAACAAAGGATATTACTGTATCCCGCTGCTGCAGAATAATACTTCAACAATAAAACATAAACAAGAGAAAAAAAAGGAAAATAGCTTGAATTGTAAAGGAAATGCGCCATATATGACGACGACACATAGTCCTCATGCAAGCGTCTGCCAACAGCAAATGTGTCAAAGGCTTTGCGAAGACTGTGCAGTACTTCATAACAACAAATTCTCTCCGATGAGTGTGAAATCACAACTGTTTACATTTGATTCGTGTTAGCAGTTACGAGCGGGCTCATGCACATGCGCAGTTGAGTCGCATTTTAGTAGTAGATCCTCCCGCTTCTGGCTATAGGAATGTGGCTGTTGGCTGTGCAAGCAGTGGCAGCAAGCGGCTAGATGCTGCCGGGAAAAGGGGGTGCCAAATTCATATTCTCGAGGCGAAAAAACCTTGTTTCACAAAGCCCCTAGCATCCAGCGCACGTTGATCTATCGATCATTTATATGATTTTGAAACGCATCCCTGTTGGTTTTTGAACATTTTTGAATACATTTTAAGTTCATTTCTGAATGAACTATAAGTTGATTTTTGAATGTGTGGATAGTGTACGTGATGTCTCTGTCAGGAGAATCCTCGTCGCATCTAGAAATAAACTTTCCGCAGACAAAAGGGATGTGGCTACATGAGCTGAGCGGAGTAAAGCCGAACGAATGAATGCCAATCGCTGTCATATTATGTACTTGATTGGGTTTTCAAATGATCAGCGTTGTTATAATTACTAGCGAAATCCTTAGATTCAGTCTACCAGAATGTAACTAAACGACTACAGGAATAACAAGTGAAAAAGATTGTGTATTATCTTCTCGTTGTATCCAAGAAAATGAAATTGTGACAGAAAAGTTTTGGCCAGATCGTTACACTAGTAAGGACCAGTTGTACAGTCCCCGGCTACCAGCCGCTTAAGTTCTATTTTGGAAGTAACGCAGAAAAATTTTGTTCGAATATGTAACAATGCTTCACCGCAAAATAATCGCAGGGTAACTAAACCAGTGATTCTGGCAGGGTTAGTGAAGTTAATCGGCGAACAAATTTTCACAGTGGCAGGAATAGCTACAGAATTGGTGATGACAAGATGGTTTGTTAGAACGAGGAAGCAGAAGAAACGGGGACATCACACCAATTGTGGAAGAATAAGATGATTCCAAATTTATATAAAAATTTTGTAATACTACTTTTCGATCTCATGCTTGAGAAACTGGTGCGTATGAATGAAATGTGAAACTATTTCCTAACATAAAGCTTTTTGCTTTTAGTAGGCCTAATAGGCATTTGATATTGTTACTTTGTGAATTATATTCTGTCATGTTATAAAAATGACCATTAGTGCCAATACAGTATTGCTTATTTGGTGTGTTACAAAATTGCTGCTATATTAGAAAGGCCTATTTTGATAATCATCTTGTGGTGCAGTTCTTCTTGTCGTCTCTGTGCTTGCTAAGAAAATGGGATGAGAAGTTCCGCCTTATGCAAGACACCCCTTTTCTTTTGTTTCACCCATACACGTTTCAGCACTTTTGTGCTATCGTCAGTGGGTTCTATTTTTATTTTTAACTTACATGATGTTATTGTTCACTTGTTTTGGTAGCTGTTCTGCTACACAATATACAACTTGTCATAGTTTTGAAGTTGTGGTATGTTTTCCTGTGTTGTTGGCGAAGTAAATAGGCTTACTTCTTTGCCTGTGTTCACGTGGCAATGCAGTTTTTCCAATTACTCAAAACATAGGTGGAGTTTTCGCTGCCATTACGTGTTGTTGTGTACAACACAAAAGAAAAAAGGTGTCTTGCATAAAGCGGAACTTCTCATCTCATAGGCCTATTTTGTTTTATCTAGCATACAGTGACAAAATAGACGTAATCAGATCGAGAAACCACGCCAGTCTTGGGAATTATTAGTGTTAACAGCTTTTTCAGTATCAGATAACGATATTTCCATTTTTCGTGTAGCAAAATGTTTGACGAACTTTGGTGAGGTAATAGATTCATGCGCAGAAAAGAAAGCACGCCATGTAAAGCTGTAGCAAGATTAGAGAGAAAAAAATGCTAGGAGGTAAGGATTGAAGAAGTGTGTACTTTCTTGCTTGTCTCTTGCCTATGTTGGTTTTATGTAGCCTGTATTAGCCTGTATTTAATTTTATGTCACACAAAACAGCAAGTTATCAGCTAACAGACAATAAAGAGTGCAAATTTTCTGAAGATTTCATGTACTCCCGATTACAAATAATCCCATCTGCTATTAATGGCGAGTTTTTAAAAAAATAATAATAAAAAAGAAGGGCAGGCTGTCAAACCGGCCGAGTGGGAGCAGGAGAGGCACCACAGGACATTTCAATTTCCACTGACCTGAATATAGTTTGATGGCATCGCTTACAAAATATACACCTTCCAATTCCACAGAGCAAAATACAGTGACGTGCGATAGAAGAATGCTGTATGAAGAGGCGTGGTACTGCACTTTGGCACACTTAAGACCAAATAACAAGTCATACATTTTCTCAAACACATATGTTTTATGTTTCAAACTTTTCAGAATGATGTGCCCTACAAGATGCACATATTTTTGAAATTTCGATTTTTTAAATATTGACCCAGTTCGCAAATATCGTAGATCCGGGGCTGATGCGCAGAGCAGCCTGAGTTATAGTGGGTAGTCTCCACGTGACCCATGTTTACGTTTAGTAATTTTGCTGTTTCCCCTTGTTTTACTCTCACGTCAAATGAAAATAAAACGGATATCTATGGCTGGGAGATATCAAGTGAATTATAATACAGTCACATAATTACGAAAGGTTTAAATATTTAATTAGTTTCAAATTTTATTTTATTTCCACCTTTCGGACAGTCAAGCATTAATCGCCTTGCGGAACAATGAAGTTATTTTTGTCTGTTTGCTAAAGAAATTGGGCTTTTATTAACCTTTTCCGCAGAGGCAGTCAATGTATTTGAAACAAAATTTTTAATTCCACAGTACTGGCTAATTTCAACTGTTCGCTGTGTTTCAAGTGCACGTTTTCATCTTCTAGCATGTATGGCATTACACCATAATAAAGAACCAAACATGATGTAATACAGTACTGGTGCTCCAAGAAAATTTACACCCCGAAAACCACACTGGAAAGCTTAATATCAGGTCGAGGTCTACTTCGTTGGGAATATGGACATACGAATGTGTACTTTAAGTTGCAGTTTAAATGTGCACATTTTAGTATGGTTCACGAAATTCTGATGCTCTTGGAGTACTCTGTGATGTCTTGCTGCTTTTACATCAGAATGTAAGATCTTTTAATGTTTTACATGTACGTACATACGGGCTTCCTACTTCATGGTAGCTGCACAAGCGCGTTGTCGCCTGTTACCTGGCGCTCTATGGAAACTGCTGAAACGAACCTATTTCTAACAGGTCGCGGAAAAATATTGGGAATGCTGGTTTGAAAAGCGTTACTTTCAAAGTAAATATCCTTTAACATAAGTTGGACTATGCGCGAGAATGTACCATGAATTTCTTAAATTACAGAGCGTTTGAGTCTCATTTAAAAATCAACTCTTTGATGACGAGCCATTTAGAAGCATGTTGAACCCTGAAGATCAGACATTTATGTCATTATTAAAAATTTTACTGGCACATTTGTGTGATATACCTTAAAGTGTAACACACGCAAAAAAATCAACTTTATATGCAAATTAGCTTCTCTTGCAGCTTATTAACCTTAGAGACCAATATTATATGTGAAAGCTTTGCTTTTATTGTAGCAACACGGTGTATATTAATTTAAACCATTAACTTGTGTGTTACCACTACTTAACAATGATGTTGCTATTGGCTGACTGCATCATGTGCCCTATGCTCTAAATATTCGCTGTCATCAGCTGGCGAGATCACGTGACATGAGCTATGACTGGCTTACAAAACCCCATTGCAAGCTCGATTTCAGTGATTCGGAAAGTAACATGCGGTGTTTGGTGGAATTTTGATGTATACTTTCGTAATACGAAAATACGCAGCGTACATGTTGTTGCACATCAAAGATATTTCCAAAACGTGTCTTTTTCCCTGAGTTTCGTTTTATAAAGTGCCGGAAAATTCTACACCCGTGTCCAAGACCATAACCATTCAAAGGATTGATAAATTTTTGCAGTTCCAAGGGAAAATATACCGTTACTTAGGACGGAAAAAGTGTGTTTTTACCCGGGAGAAAGTTTATTTTTAACTGGGAAATCCGGGAAAAATCCGGGAATGTTTTTTCCTTGTCCGCGTATACACCTTGACTAAGCAAGTTCCGTGTAATAAATATAAATTAAGTCAGATGGCCACAGTGGTGGCTGAACAGATGCTAACCAGGCTGGCTAAGTCTGTTTACAGAAACTTACCGCTTGATCCATGAGATGAGCTATTAAAAAATAATGTTGACAGTAAAATGAAGAACCACAATACAATTAATTTCATTGATCATTACTTATTATACAGTAAGATTTACATAGACAATATGTCCATACAGATACGGGCATGGACACCTAAGAACAACTAATAAGAGAAGAACAAAACAGTGACAAAAAATGACAAGAGATTCTCCTTTTTACTCGTGGAGATGAAAATTAAATCAATGTTACCACTATTAAAGTCCAAACACTTTATGAGTTATATTGTCACCATAGAAGTATTGTTTTCTGTTCAATAAATGTCACTGTCTATTCAAGGCAAGTTATACAGTCTAAGGAAGAAGGGAAAAAAATCATTGTGATGCTTTAATCCCCAGTCAGCTGACTAACCAACCAACGAAATTGACATGTGTCAAGATAATTTCTGGAGCACTGAAAGGGTGTGTTTTAGGGGCCATTATTCCTTATAGTATTTGTGAGTAATCTAGTGAGTAACATTGGAAGGTACATGAGGCTTTTTGTTAGACATTGCTGTTGCCTACAGGAAGGTTGCAACATCAGAAGCCTGAACAAAATGCAGGAAGACCTACATAGACTCAAAGATTGGGACAAGGATTGTTAGTTGACCCCGACCATAAATAAATATAACATAATGCTCGTAAATAGGGAAAATGATGAGTTACTGTTATATTGCACTATTGGTGAAAAATCATCGTGAATGATGAGTACTACAAGCTTCACTGTATAAATATTTCATCATTTCTTGGTCATGCATCAAGGATATTTTTAATTCAGATTCCAATATTTTGGCTGATAACCTTTCAGCCATTTTCAAGGAGAGGTGCTTGCAAGTTTTTAAGTCACTGTGTACGCTATGTAGTAAACATACATGCTTTAGAGACAACACTGTTGGTAACAAGAGCATTAGTCATAGATTAAACTTGATGCACGTAAGAGTAAAACAAAGCAAGCACTGAATCGGTGAATCCACAGTGCTTACGAAGTGTGTTGTTGATAATTATGGGTGCCATGAAGACTTAGGATATTTCCTTTGAACAGTAAATAGACTGTCAAAGAATGTTGCATCGAACACCAGTGATATACCTGCCTACTACAGTGTAATAAATCAGCTGTGGCTGAACAGTGTATTTCCACTGGCCATTCTGTGGCTTACAGGAAAGTTAAGACATTGGCTACAGCTTGGTCTCACCTGGGATTTGATGGTCAAGGAAACTGTGAAAATCCAGTTAGCAGACAACCTGCTCAACTGAGGCGACAGTTTCCAGCTCAACAAATTGTGGAAACCCCTCATTTCATGTCTGCGCTTTCAAAATAAATATTCTAAATCTTCATGCCACCCATAATTATCAACAACACATTTGGTAAATCCTGTGCTTGCTTTGAATTACTCATAGACACATCTAGTTTAATCTGTGAGTGGTGCTCTTGTTGCCAATGGTGATATCTCTTAACACATGTACATTTACTCCACAGCATATAAAGTGATTTAAAAGCTTGCAAGTGACTCACCTTGGGAATTGTAGAGAGGTTGATTTCGAAACATCTCAAATGCACACCCAAAAAATGATGGAATATTCGATCTGTCAGGTAAACTTCAGGAAACACAATGCTTTATAAACATTTGTACTGTCAGAAAGATTAATCACCCCAACATTTACTTTTAGTCCAATAATTGTCAGACCTCAAATTATGTCGGAAAGCTATACTGCAATGTGCTATTTCTTGACCTAATCAACTGCAGTTGTATTATCTTTCTTACTAAATAATAGCTCTTGTTTTTCACTTAATTGTTTTTACTAGCTAACACTTTTCTTTTTCTCTTTCAGGAAACCAAAGAATGGAATGCGGAAGATAGTCTTGTCTACAAATATAGCAGAAACGTCTGTCACCATTGATGACTGTGTATTTGTAATAGACACTGGAAAAATGAAGGAAAACAGGTACACTTTCATGTCGTCTTATTATTACAGCTGCTACCTGAATTTTTAAGGAGAATACTTTTAATGTGTTTTCATGGTGATTGACTCATCCAGTGGTTCTGCAGGTCAGCTGCTAGCCACATTTTTTTAGCACTTTTTTATATTCTTAACTCTGTTTGTTTATATATTTGTTCAGCAGATTTTAGAAAATATCATGTTTTCAATTTTATGTTGTGGATGAGTGTGATTCAGCAGATGAGCAGATGAATGTGAGTAAAGGTGGGAATCCATGAACAGGTTTTTTAGCTATTCACGATTGTTATATGTCTTTAGATATCTGTCACTGACAACTTTAGCAAGGTTACAGATAACTGCAATATTGAACTACACACATTCACAAATGATAACTGCTGTATACTCATTGTATCAAAAGTAAAAGTCATTTTGGAATATTGTAGGGATGTAAAGGAAAAAGCTGACCAGTAATTTCCCTATGATGTGAAATTTCACTGCTGCTGATACACATATTTGAAAGTAAAAAAGCTAACTGTTGGTACTGTATTCTCTTTCATTGGAGAGGAAGGCGAGTTAGGTTGGGAAGAATAGGATGCACCTGTTGTGAGGATGATGAGAGACGAAGATGAAGGGGAGGTGTCTGAGGCAGTGGGAGGTCAAAGACAGAACATTGGAAGCTCTGTGCCAGCTTCAGTCGTAAGATGATGGGGCAGAGTAGGAAGTAAGGGATGGGTTAAGACAAAGGAAATTGAGTATTGAAAATGAATAGCGCAAGTAAGAATTAGGAGGGAATTGGAAAAGAGAAGTGAAATGAATAGCGAAATTAAGAACTAGGAGAAAAAAAAAGAGAGGGTGGTGAAGATGTAGATAAAAAAAGTAATAGAGAAAATAAATTCTTCAATGAAAAATGGAAAGGGGGGGGGGGGGGGGGGGTCCTTAACAGGGGTAAAGTCCAGAAGGGTAGTGAGATGAGGAGCTATGGTGTAGAGTGTGTTCCCATTCTTGAAGTTCAGGCAAATTAGTACTAGATGGGGGTTCCAAATAGTGTGTACTGTACCATACAGCATGCTGGAGATAATACTTAGCAACGGATTCTTTATAATTTAACTCATACTTTCAAAATAAAGTTCAGTCTCAACATACAAGGTGCAAAAAAAAAAAAAAAAAGGGGGGGGCAGTCTGTATTTGGATTGGTGGTAGCACGAACCAGAATAAGAAAAAAACATCCGTTACACATGCATACCATAAGAGCTATGAGCGCTTACTCAGTAGAAAGAGATGTGTTTCACAGTGGAAAAGATGAAAAAGTGCTTACATTCTGGAACATTCTCAAACTTTCAGAAGATTGTATATAACATTCTGGAAAATTATCCAACATTCTAGAAGGAACATTACGGCAAGACAGACTCACACTTGCCTGTACAGTGAATTCCTGGATGCCAGATAGGTACATAAAACATTAACACAACTCTTAGGTATTTCCCTTTCATTATTCTAGAATTAAACTGAAACAAGCTAATCTTCTGACACTGCATCAAAAGAATAATATGGGTCTGAGATACTGAGTAGTGACATTTAGTTTTCATATGCCTATTAGCTACCCTTTACATTATTTTGAAATAGTATGTATATAATGCTTAATGTCAACAAAAGTTAAATAGAGTAATGGAAAGTACTAGGTGCAATATAAATAATTTAAGGTGAAAAGGTAACAACTCGCTGATTAGTTGAGTTGTTAAGTTATTGGTAGGCACAGAAACAGCTATAGAATGGAATCCTTCTTTACTCCTTAAACAATAAAAAACATTGAGTAGATGTAGAAGCAGTGAAGTAGAGGTTCCTTTGTCAGTAGGATTAAAGTTTAATTCTTAGAGCTGAAACCTCAACCACGGAGAGTGTGAAAGATGGAAAGAAGAGAGTGCATACACAGGGAAAAAATACAGTGTTCATAATCAGCAAATACGCATCTACATCTACATCTACACTCCTGTACCAGTTATTGGGGTTATTTCATGTTCCATTCATATATGGAGTGCGGGAAGAATGAGTGCACGAAATAATTAATCTAATCATGTCCTCACCATCTCTGCAGGAGCCATCTTTAGGGGATTGTAGTATATCTTTAGAATCATGATATAAAGGCAATTCTTGAAGCTAAAGTAGGCTTTCTTGGTATAGTTTACATCTATCTTCAGGAGTCTGCCTGTGCTTATTCACATTGCGCTTCTCTGGGTGTTTACATTCAGTATCCCCTCTTAGTCCTTTCGGTATAGGTCACACACATCTGAGCAGCATTCTAGAATGTATTGCACTAGTGATTTGCAGGCAACTTTCTTTGTAGGCTGATTGCATTTCCCCAGTATTCTACCAAGGAACAAGTGTCTACCACCTGTTTTACCTATAATTGAGCCTGTGTGGTCATTCCATGCAATATCCCTACAGTATTGTGCAGTTGGTTACACCCAGGTATTTGTACGAGTTGACTGATTTCAATTACAACTTGTTGATATTGTAGCCATAGGATACCATTTTTTTTCTTTTTTACATTTCTGAACATTTTAAGCAAGTTGCCAATCTTTGCACCACTTTGATCTGACTGATTATTCATGCAGCTTCTTTCTGACAGTACTTCATTATAGACAACTGAATCATCTGCAAAAAGACTGAGGTTACTATTAAATTGTCGGCAAGATCATTAAAATACAACGTGAACAGCAAGGGTGCCAACACACTTCCCTGGGGGCACACACAAGGTTACTTCTAAATGTTTTTATGACTATCCATCCCCAATAACTTGTTGCGTCCTCCCTACCAAAAAATCCTCGATCAAATCACAAATTACACTCGATGCCTCATATGATTATACTTTTGATAATAAGTGTGGATTTGGTACCGAGTCTAGTGCTCTCCTGAAATCAAGAAATACTGTGTCTATCTGGCTGCCTTGATCCAAAGCTTCCAGTATGTCATATGAGAAAGGTGCACGTTGGGTTTCACATGATGGATGTGAAAAGCATTGTGCAGAGCACCATATAATGTGTGAGTGTATCATACTGAGCAATACTAATAAGTAAAGGCAGTAGATAGACTAGTACAGGTAAATGAGAACTGATGTTTACATTTGAAATATTGTTGTCTTTTTATGTAATCTTCTTTTATTTCTCACAGCCTGTGACCGTATGGGAATTTTCACCCTACCCTTCAATAGTTCCATTTGATTATCTTCAGGTCATTCTTTTTTTCTGCTCTCATTTCAATTCTAGTTTTCCTTTTTTATTCATCAGCTTGGTGTATTGTGTGAGGCATACAAGTTAATTGTATGGACTAAATGTTAGTGTTCTTACTTCGTTAACTGTCTGCTAAACCACAAATCATTTTATGGTACATTACACATGTCAGCTCTGTGCAGCAACAGAAGATGATTAAAACTTAGCAAACATGCATGCATATAATTACTAATATAATGGAAGGAAACATTCCACGTGAGAAAAATTATATATAAAAACAAAGATGAGGTGACTTACCGAACAAAAGCGCTGGCAGGTCGATAGACACACAACCAAACACAAACATACACACAAAATTCAAGCTTTCGCAACAAACTGTTGCCTCATCAGGAAAGAGGGAAGGAGAGAGGAAGACGAAAGGAAGTGGGTTTTAAGGGAGAGGGTAAGGAGTCATTCCAATCCCGGGAGCGGAAAGACTTACCTTAGGGGGAAAAAAGGACAGGTATACACTCGCACACACGCACATATCCATCCACACATACAGACACAAGCAGACATATTTAAAGACCTGTCTGCTTGTGTCTGTATGTGTGGATGGATATGTGCGTGTGTGCGAGTGTATACCTGTCCTTTTTTCCCCCTAAGGTAAGTCTTTCCGCTCCCGGGATTGGAATGACTCCTTACCCTCTCCCTTAAAACCCACTTCCTTTCGTCTTCCCCTCTCCTTCCCTCTTTCCTGATGAGGCAACAGTTTGTTGCGAAAGCTTCAATTTTGTGTGTATGTTTGTGTTTGGTTGTGTGTCTATCGACCTGCCAGCGCTTTTGTTCGGTAAGTCACCTCATCTTTGTTTTTATACATATAATTACTAACATATTTATGTAATTCTGGAAGTGGTGTTGCTCTTTTTATTCATGTCCCATCTCGAGCTACTGTATAGATTGCTCACTCTACATACACATCTTTAGGCTCACAGCAGGACCATGATGACGCCCCTGCCTCCCTGTTACATCCTTCATGCATTCCCATTTTGTGTCTGAAAAACTGAGTTGGCATCCTTTCACAATGAAGGAGACATTGAGTTCAGAGATATGAAAGGAAATTAGCATTTTTCATCACCAACCTTAGGCGTACGGTTTTCCAGTACCACACATGGTGCTCTGAAGATATGAGTGACTGAGGTGGTTTATTTTTTTAATTGTTAACCAACTGCAAAACTTTTTTACCAATACCAACACTCTTTACCAATTGCATCTCTCTTTCACCAATCCCAACGTATTTCAACATGCCCTTTTTCATGTTATTTTAGTAATTCTGTACTGTGCAATACGTACCAGTAAACCATCACCCCCTTCCACCACTTTTCCCAAGCCTTCAGGTCTCAAACTCCCATGTACTAAACAGCTTAAAATGTCTGAAAATTGTACAGATGAGTTAGTGTGTTAAATATTCGATGTTAAGCAAGAAAAATCTTTGGTTGCAGACACAAAACAGTAATTTTGTTGATTTTACTAGTTTCTAAAAGAGAAAAAGTTTAGGAAACTGAAATTATAGTTTGTTGGAAGTTTATAAGTGTTCTCTTTATCAAACTCTGGATGAGTGTAGTCTGGGTAATTTGCACTCCGTTTAAAAAATAGCTAGGTCTCCACGCATCTCAGTATTTATGACGTGATATCTCCTGAACTATATGTCGTACAATGGTATAATGTGCAGGTCCATTCAGAGAGTGGGTGCAAAATATGTTGCGAATACAGTTAGTAGTAAGGGAGTAATAAATTAAAAAATCATGCATGATGCTGAATATTTACTGCAAGAACAGTGAAAATGTAGTATGCGATAAACCTTGTTTGTTTCATTATGTTGTAGGATATGTCAGTGAGAAATAATTTTGAAAAAGGTCTGAAGTTGTGTCTGTTAGATGTCACTAAGTGCTCTCATTCTCAAATACTGGATGAATCTAGTCTACTGTTAGCGAGTAGATTGTGATAGAATTTTAAATTTTTGAATTCTGTCAGTAATTATATGAGATATTGAAAATCAAAATTTTGTTGCCCATGGAAGCCATTATGTAGAGCTTCATGTAACCATTTAGCCATTTAGTAACATAGCAGGTAACATTGATAAAGATTTTCAGAAATCATTGTTACCAGTTGCATAGGTTGCAGTTACTTATGGAACTTTTATTCATCACAGTTGTAGTGTTCCATATCTGTAACATATAAAAGTTTTCTTTTGTCTGTATTACTTATGCTAAATGTTTTAAATGCTTGTTAAAACTCCCTGGTTTTAGTTAACTCTCTCATATATTGTTGGGCAGTTTATTTGCTAGGTTGATTACCTTGCAGAGAATACTGTCCCAAACTTTTTTGTGAATTTGTCAGTGTAAGTGTAAGTCTCGCACTCGTCCCACCAACAGAGCGATATCTTGCCTTCTGTCGGTACACTGTCCTAAATAAAACTTCAATTTGAGTCTTGCTTTTTGCCCACAGATTTGATTCCAACAAGAATATGGGGAGTCTGGACACGGTGTGGGTGTCGAGGGCTAATGCGAGGCAGCGCAAGGGTCGCGCGGGTCGAGTGATGCCCGGGGTGTGCTGCTACCTGTACACGCACCACCGCTTTCAGTACCACTTCGACTCGCAGCCGGTCCCCGAGCTCCACCGCGTTCCCCTCGAGCAGTTGCTGCTGCGGATACTCACGATGCCCGTGTTTGCGGGCACCGACGTGCACAAAGTCTTAGGTTAGTACGTGTCTCACAGAATCTCGTCTCTTCATAGTTAGGACACGTAACTGTTCTCCAAAATTGCACCGTCGGGTGACGCAGAAGCGACTGTGTCCAGTTACAGAGACTTGGAACGCGGTCAGAGAGGAATATTGAACTTCACCAGGTAGTAATAATGAAGCAGAGAAACATGGAGCACTGTGTTCCTGCACATAACATTTGTAGAACTCTGACAGATTGGTTGTTGTAAAATTAAGAGAAGACAGAATCGCTGGGCAGTATGTACCCCCCCACCCCCACCCCCCCAGGAGATGACATTACAGTACTATTGCTAATGGACATTTTTAAAAGTGAAAAATCTGTGATGGATTTGATAGATTGCAACTCACCACATAGACGAGACATTAAGTGTCAGGCACACACATTTTGAAGCAAATAAGCTATTGGACACAGTCCTTACTCGGGTGTAGAGAAATACCGTATTTACTCGAATCTAAGCCGCACTTGAATTTAAGCCGCACTTGAAAAATTAGATTTGAAATCAAGGAAAAAGAAATTTCCCGAATCTAAGCCACACTTGAAATTTGAGACTCAAAATTCAAGGGGAGAGAAAAGTTTTAGACCGCACCTCCAAATTGAAACAAAGTTGATTCATTTAGATCGAATGGATGAAGATACAACTACAGTAGTTTGGCTCGAGTCGTAAGCTTAACAGTTAAGCTTTACCAGGTAGCCATTGCTATGCGTCAGGCGCTCCATCCGTATTTATACGGGTACCCTTCCTTTTTCATGTGCTTCATCTGGTTTGAATCGATTCCTTGTTTTGTTTTGATCTGATAAGTACTGTTATCTTTTTTTATAGATGTTTACCTCACTCTAAGCTAAAAATGCGTTATTGTACTGTGTCATGCATTGTGTGTCGCATTCTGATAATGTGTGTTTACGACCTGTTGCCGCTCGCGGCACGGCTTGCATTTGTGCGCACTACCACCGCTTACAATAAAAAAGAAGAGAGGAATTGTCTCATTAGCGAAACAATGGCAAGAGACTGCTATTTGTTGTTACTTACACTGCTGCTTTCTTTGATAATGATCAACAACAACCAAATAATAGACTGCGTATGATAGAAGATGTTCTGAACGAGAGTTCGAAAATTTTTCTCTGTTTGAAAATCTTTGCAGACAGCTCTTTAGTACATTACATTCTGCACAGAAATTAGAGTCATCTTAGATTTTAAAATCTAGTCACTTGCCGTGCTTCATTTCTGACTGTATCACTATTCAGCATAAAAATAATATGAATATAAACATGACATGATATGTATATTCTTCCATGTTTGATGTTGTCTCACTCTAGTTTCGTAGTTTGTTACGCAGACAGGATTTAAATAAGATAGCAGCAAACACGAAAGAATACGTGGAATAATGTTTACATTCGTATTATTCTTATGGTGAAGAGAATACTGCATGTGATTCATGATTCATAAAAGTTCCTATTAGTAATCATTTCTTGTCACAGGTAGGAAAAAAATAATTCAGAACATAGAGTTGGACATATTGACACACATCCCAAACAGTCTTGCCAGTCGGATTTTTGTAGTAGATATTTAGTGATGACTTGAAATGTACGATGTGTTGTTGTCTTCAGTCCGTAGACTGGTTTGATGCAGCTCTCTACGCTTTTCTATCCTTTTGAATGCAGAGTAGTAACACTCGTAAAATAAGAATGAAAATAACTTAGAAAATAAATGCTGAAATTTAAAACAAAATTTTATTAGGTTTGTAATACATCTTATACGAAATGTTTAAAATATCAGTCATGATTCTGAATCACTATCACTCAATTCTTTGTTGCTCATTTCTTCATACAGAGGATCGTCCTCCGTGCCATCTAGTGCATTGGATATTGAACATTTTTTAATTGCTTGTTCCACAGTCTGCTTTGGACACACTTCCTTGCATCATAAATCCACTGGCACACTTGCGACAAACTTGCGCATTTTTCACATCTTGTTGGTGTCAGCTGTCTGTCGCTTTTCGAAAGCCAGTCTGTGTACATGCGTTCAAGCTTGTCCTTAAATGGTTTATTCTAACAGATGTCAAGTGGTTGCAGAACTGACGTCATTCCGCCTGGAATTACTGCCAAATCCGTTTTGCTTTCCTCTAATTTTCTTTGTACTGCAGGTGTTGTATGGCCTGCGTATGCATCTACTACCAACAGACTGCATAAACCAAGCATTGCACCAGGACAACAATTCCACACACACCTAATCCATTCCAACACCATTCCTCCGAAAACCACCCAGTTTAGTTTTCTCGTACAATTACAGTTTTTGGAAATACTTCCATTTTCGGTAAAGACTTTCTCCTGAAAACTATGTATGGGGCTAATTTATGTCAATCTGCTGTGCAAGCTATCATGACGGAGATCCGCTGTTTTTCACCTCCTTGATGTAAGAACACTTATGTATTTCTTTCCTTTGGCGTCAACCATATAATTTGACGGCATGTCAAAATATATGTGAGTTTGGTCAGTATTTCCTATCTGACCAAGAAGGTATTACTAATTATGAAGCACTGAAATTCCACAAGTTTTTCTTCATAATTTTTCAGCATTATGTGCAACTGAAATTTGCCTCCGAAGTGAAAAACCCCAGTGCTTCATAAACAGATCAATCCAGCTGCGACTAGCCTTAAAATTTTCGATTTTTTGCTCTCTAGCAATTTCATGTGTATTAATTTTTAAAATTTTGGCATTCACAGGCAGGAATTTCTAACGCTGTTACTTAGCAAATTCATTTAAAATCACTTCTAGTGCATGATATCGGCCACACTTTGGCCCACTAAATGCTTTCCTGCTACTTGAACATTCAAATAATTTGTTTCTCTGCAGTCGCCATCACCTGACGTTGCTCTCATCAATCCCGTATCGCAGACCTGCGGCACGATTAGAACTTTGTTCTGAAAAAGAAATAAATCCCCTCTTGAATTTGGCTCTATAATGAAAGCACTTCAGTATGATTCACTAACACCAACAAGCACTTCACAAAATTCCACGAATCAATAGGTGCCACTACGTGAAATATTAATGAGCCTCAGTGTATCTACTCGTGCAACAATCATAAGGCCTTGTGCATTGTTGGTATTTTTGTGTAAAGAAATTTATTTTTGTTGCTACGAATGTTTGAAAGGCTGCTACATTCGAAGATGAACAATACAGAATTTCTATTTACTTCGTTGGATAATGTATGAAAATGCAGTGGTCGTAACTCGGGGCAAAGAAAAAAGCTCGTCTTCTATAAATATAAAAAGGTGCGGCTTAGATTCGAGTAAATATGGTACACGCAATACCCATCCCAGCCAAGTTCACTACAAACTTCAGTCAGGCCTCAGCACAGAGTGTGTGTGTGTGTGTGTGTGTGTGTGTGTGTGTGTGTGTGTTTCTAAATCTGAAGCATCAGTATGAAAAGGATAGATAGGTACTCACCACATTGGGCAAGTGTTGTGCCAGACAGACACAGTAAAAAAAGACTGATACACATTATTACCTATTGAACTAATTCCTTCATCAGATATAGACAAAACAAAACACACACACACACACACACACACACACACACACACACACACACACACACACGGTTGGCCACTGTTTTTTCTGGATACAGAGGCCATGCATTTTTTGTGCCTGTATTTGATGAAAGTCTTAGTCTGGTAGGCAATAATATTTAGCAGTTTTTTTTTTTTTTTTTTTTTTTTTTTTTCAGTTTACCTGTCTGTCACTCGTCACCTCCTCTATATGGTTAGTAGCAATTTACATTTTCATATTGTTGTTATTCCATTCAGGGTTTCTCCATGTTTGAAGGGCCGTATCCAATAGCTGGATCTACCTTTGAAAGTGTTTCGTAAATGATTTAAAAGTAAAGGAGACAACTCACTGAATAGCAGAAGCGTCAAGTTGCTGACAGACACACAAAAACAATGCAAATTTCTCCAGTTTTCAGAAAAAATCTTTCAACAAGCCAGTGTGTGCGCATGCACGCACTTACACACACACACACACACACACACACACACACACCTGTGCACCTTAATTTTTAGACACAGATTCTTGGGAGAAAGAAGTGGGAAGCAAGAGAACTGGTAGCTAGCTGCTCGAAGGGAGGTAGCAGATGTGCAGGATAGAGATGTGGGAGGGAGAGGTGGTAGATGCGTGGACAAGGCATTTGACATACAGGCAACAGAGCTGGAGAGATGTGGCTCACAACAAAGATGACACGGAGGCTTGGACTGGGAGGGAGTGACGGGATTCACGAAGGTGGAAACGATTGGTTTCAGGATGTGGGGGCAGTGAGTTAGCAGAGCTGGAGGTGAAGAGGATTATGGGAGCAAAGAACATGTTGTGTCACCGGTTGGTCAACTTTGTTCTCAGCCTCAGCTGGGCGGTGGCATTTATTCTGGTGGATAATTGGTTGGTTGTCATAATTGACAAAAACCTGTATGGTGATTGCAGCAGTGTTGGTATATGGCATATCAGTTTTCACAGTTGGCCCTGCCTGTGATCTACCTCTACATCACTATCTTGCAGTTCACACTTAAGTGCGTGGAAGATGCCTGATAGGACAGGATAAGCCTGTGAAAAGACTGGAGCAAAAGATCCATATCCTTCGCTGAAATTTTATGCAACATCAAGCCTGGAAATGAGGAACATCATACCCAAGATCCTTCCCAATCTTCTAAAGAGTTATTCTGTCACTCACCCAATCTACAAGACGTGTTGATCCATCCCTATGCCTCTCTAACTCTGAATCTCTTGCCATGGGTGCCATATCCCTGTGGAGGACCCAGGTGCAAGACCTGCCTGATTCATTCACCCAGCATGTCCTACTCCAGCCCTGCCACAAGCTTATTCTTCCACATCAGAGGAAGGGACACCTCTGAAAGCGGCCACATCATATACTGGCTGCGTTGCAATCACTTCGCACTATTTTATGTGGGCACCAACCAGCTTTCCATCAGAATGAATGGCCACTGCCAAACTGAGGCTGAGAACAGAGTTCACCACCTGATGGATTGTGTGCTAGAGTTCAGTGGCTATGTCACAACATGTGCCATTTGTATCCTTCCCTCCAGCACCAGCGCTTCTGAACTACGTACGTGGGGATTACAGGACAACGTGTCCTTTGCTGCTATAATCCTCCCAATTTGAATCTTTGCTAAACTGCTGGTTCCCCCCTTCCCCAACCTATATCTGACAGTTGCCCCTTCCTCTGTCCTGCCACTTCCTTCCAGTCCAAGTCTACATTTCATCCTCTCATGCCCTCCCAATTCATATCATCTTCATCATGCACTGGCACTGGTACCCCAGTGTTGCATGTCTTGCCTGTGCACTTACCACCCCTACCACCCACATTCTTAACTCACTCACCTGGTACCTTCCTCAAAGCTGCTAGCTACCTATCCCCAAGCCCTCCTCTTGCAACATACCATATTCTCTCTCCGCTCACCTGACCAAACACTATCAGCACCACAGTTCACCTGCTAAACTGCAATCCCAGCATTGTGCGCTCAGCCAGACCAATGTGTTTGTGTGTGTGTGTGTGTGTGTTGGTGTGTGTGTGAGAGAGTGAGTGAGTGAGAGAGAGAGAGAATCTGAAGTATCAAACAGCTGAATCTACTTTTAAATGTGCCTGCCGGCTGTTCAACATCGCTTCTATGTGGTGAATTGCAATCTATCAAATTAATATTGTTGTTAAAATGAAAAAAAAAAATTCCTAGTTCGTTTTTGGAGCATGGAAGATAGAGGGATAGGTTTAGGAAAGAAAATTAAATCACTCATAACCCAACTTGAGTGAGGTTTGTATCTTGTGAGGGCAAGAGGAGACAGAGATAAATATGGGAGGTGTTGAGAGATACCGACCATCTGGCCAACTGACTGACCAACTGTTTCCCTCCTACTCTCTCTTTGTCTCTTCTTGATCACACAACAGGCAGATGGGTGTCTCTCAACATTGGTCCTTCCAAATCTTTCATCCCAAAGGAAGGAACTGAGAGTTCTGAAAGCTGGGAATAGTTTTTTCACTTTTAAATTTGTGTATTTGGCAGTACTGGAATTCCAACTCCTGAAACTAAATGTTATTCTGCCATTAAACCTCCTTGTAATTTTACAGTTTTCTCGAGAAAATTCTGCTTTTATGGATTGGTAGCTCTTCAGAGCATGTTCAGATTTTTTTTTTTTTTTTTACTGGGGGTGATAATGTGTTTAGGCTAACATCGTTTGTTTACCAGTTGAAAAAAAAACAGACTCTTGCATGTGACTCAGCAGTCTAAAGCAAGTCTTTTGATTTGATGGCACCTCAGCATGTGTGGAAATAATGTGGGACTAAGGATTTTGTCAGTGGGAGAAGACAGGAGGAGGAGGAGGAGGGTGGAGGCAGTCTTAGCTGATGGCTGTGAAGAACAAGCAGCAAGAAAATAGTATGTGCCACTGGTGAAATATGTGGTACATGATTAAGTGGAAGAATGGCCTGGGAGACTACATAGAGGAGAGAGATGGTGAATGTGGATCGATGAGGTGAACAGGCAAGCATCGAGGCTATGAAATGGGGGCTAGGGAGATATGAGCCATGGTACTTGATGGATGTGTTGTAAGGACAGTCCCTCTCCAAGTAATTGAGAGAGAGAGAGAGAGAGAGAGAGAGAGAGAGAGAGAGAGAGAGAGAGAGGGAGGGAGGGAGGGAGGGAGGGAGGATTTTTGGGGGAAGGATACAGATGGCAAAAATTATGCAGTCTATACCAGGCTGAATCACCGGTGTCACATTAGATTGCTACCTCCCCCTTCCAGCCCTCGACCAACTTTCCCTCCATCCCTCCCTACATCTCACAGCCCCTTAGTTTCTCACATACTATACAAGATACAACTTCTCACTTATCTGAGCTTCAGCACTGTGACACTGTACAGGATGGCGATCTGTGTGCAAAAACTGAAAATCGGGAATTCTCTGGGAAATTGAGTGTAATGCGAAAGCGAAAGTCTGAAAAATGCGAGTGGTAGTTGACCTGTTATTGATGAAAATAAATGTTAGGAGTCATTTCATCACAAAACTCTGTCAGAGTAATTGGTGTTGGGCTTCCATAAGGAAAGGTGATGAAGTACAGTGAATTGTTGTAGTGTTTGTTGCTTGATTGTGGCTACCTCCAGCATGATTGCTGCATGTGGGAATTTTTGTTGTTCTCTGTAGCTTTTAAAGTTCTTGTTCTATATCACTTTATGTGTTTTAAAGAGCCACAGAGGTGATTGTCTGGAAACTCATCAACAATTTCAGTTTTCTTTGCATGCCTGTTTACTGTTCAGTGACTCAGCTTTGTGGTGAATGATTATCTTTACCCCTTTCTTTATTTATATTCCATCCAGGATTTACGCATATCGTCTTTTGGAACCGTTAGTTGCTTGTAGAATGTATGAGTAAATAAATTGTCATCAGATGTATGTTGGTTCTACTACTTTTTTTATATCTGACTCAGCTTGTTAAGGAAGGAAGCTGAAGGGAAAGTTCTGATTCATTATTATGATCTCCTTACTCTTTCACTTTTTATTTTGTGGGCTACACTGTGCAGTTAATTTTTTTATATGCAAGTATTCCTGTTGGCATTTAGATTAAATTGTGTTACTGCCACTTCGAACTAATGTGGAATTATATTTGCAGAACGTACGTTGGAACCTCCTCCAGTTGAGAGTATAGATTCGGCATTAAAGAGGCTGCGCGATATAGGGGCGCTGGATGAAGAGAACGAGCTCACACCTCTGGGGAAGCATCTCGCTGCACTTCCAGTCGATGTGAGGTAAATGCGCGTACTGTTTACGTTGGTAGTGGAGACATCAGTAAAGCAAAAAAAGAATTAGCCGCTGCAGCACGTGTGTGCGAGCCTACACTGCATATGCCTACAGCCCAATTAGTCACAGTAAATGTAGCAATACTGCTTAGAGCCATTTAAATGTGTGTGTGTTAAAAGCTTTGTGTTCTATATCTTCCACTGAATACTCTTTTCACTTAGTGTTGAGTTTTTCCACAAGGCATATTTCCTCCTGATATATAGTTAATCACCTCATACCACTTATAGCATCTCATTCTTTCCTGGCTTCCCATGACTTCCCAGACAGTTCCAGGGTTTCTTACTTACTTGTCCAGGAATATCAAGATAATCGATATTGACACACAACTGTTGAAAATGGTTTTTTGTCAGTTGAGCGTGTGCTTTTATTTCCCAAGTTCATCATAAACATGTACTGCATTTACTGTGCTTGTGCCAATCAACATTTATGGGGTGACAGTTTAGTACCAAGTACTTCCTGTCTCTCAGAAGTAGTAAACAGGGGTTGTATGAAAAGTAATGAGTCCAAAAATGGGGAAAGGTTACTGAAGATAATACTACAAACAGTTAAAATTATTCAAAATAGGTTCCTCTAGAGTTAACACTTGTAAGTTGCCCCAAAAATCCTTTTCAGGAATATCCACCGAGCAGTGAGTCAAAGCCGCTTTGACCTCTGCAGTGCTCTCGTGGTGTTGCCGTCTGAGCGCTGTCTTCACACAGGGAACAGGAAAAAAGTCCACGGGCAGCTTTGGGGCTATAGGTAGTCAGGGGAAGTGTTGTAATGCTGTTCTGGACCAGATAGTGGTAGGCTGTGGAGCAGGTATGGCCTGCTGCATTGTCGTGATGCAGCTTCCAGTATGCAGCAGGTCCTGACCTCACTATATTCCGTGGGTGTCCTGTGCTCGGTTTGTGTTCCACGTCCTCTCAACCATCTCTGAGGAACTTATGCCATCTAAAAACAGCATCTCTTGATCGACGTTTGAACACTTTCTGAATTGTGACCAACATCTCCATAGCCAGTTATCTGAGTCCCACACAGAATTTGATGGTGTAACACTTTTCAATGGAAAGTTGCATTTTTAAGCTTTGTCTGACCGTATAGACAGCAGTACAGTAAAGTGACAATGCAAACACCACAGAAGCTCATAGACAACCGATGAGGCCATGTGTGTTTTGAAAGTGACTTCCCCCTCCATCGTACCAGCCACAAGCTAGGGCACTGTGACATAAAGATGTTTTAGAAAAAAAATAAGACTCATTACTTTTTCTACAAACCCTGTAGTGTAGCTTGTCTTCTGATTTGCCAAGTCAACAAATAGTTCATGCCAATATTATGAAAAGGGTAGTTGCTACTCACCATACAGCTTAGATACTGCAACAAAAAGACTGTTAGCTAAAGCTTTTGGCCAAACAAGCCTTTGTCAGAATTAGACAACATGCAGACGCTTGCTCATGTGGGCCCACACACACACACACACACACACACACACACACACACACACACACACACACACAGTCTCTGGCTGCTGAACCCAGACTGCAAGCAGTGCTCATGATGGAAGAAGCAACTAGGGTGGTCAGGGTAAGAAAGAGGCTGGGTAGGGGAGGGGGAGGGATAGTGGGATGGGGGTGGAGGATGGTCGGTGCTGCTTGTGGGAGTGTACAGGGATGAGGTAGGAACAGGGTAGGGCAGCTAGGTGCAGTTGGGCTGAGAGTGCGTTGGTGGAATAGAGGGCTGTGTAATGCTAGAATGGGAACAGGGAAGGGGATAGGGGGGTAAAGGACAATAATTTATGAAGGCTGAGGCCAGAAGGTTTACATAGATGTATTGATGAGAGAGTTTCCACCTGCTCAGTTCAGAAAAGCTGGTGTTGGTGAGAAAGGTCCAGATGGCACAGGCTGTGAAACTGTTATTGAAATGAATAACATCATGTTGGGCAGCATGCTCAGCGGTTGAGTAGTCCTGCTGTTTCTTGGCCTCAGTTTGTTAGTGGCCATTCAAGCGAAGAGACAGCATGTTGGTTGCCATCCACACGTAGAATGCAGCTTAGCTTGTAAATAACATGACTCTGCCCCATGTCTTTCTTTTGTAGATCGAATTGAAACCAATCGTGAGCCAAATCCAGCCCGCAGACCGTTGGATGCGTGCCTGTGCTGTACAGCGTCAACAATATATTAATTTCAGTCAGAAGTTACTATTGCTTGCTTGTGAAGACTAATTTGTTGTTGCAGAATGTTATTTTTGTATTCAGTAGCTGTTGCTGCCCCTAAAGTGAGAGTTGCAATAAATTCTGACATAATATGTGTTGAGTTGGCTGTGTTTACATTTACCTTAGGACTGATTATCACCAAAAATTAAAAATAAAAGTAACCCTAATAAAACTGGCTCACCCTGTGCATGTTTATGAAACACTAATTAAATTATATGTTCACTATTTTGAGCAAAATAAAATCAACTTTGCATTGAAATATGTCTATTCACAGGATAGGAAAACTTATGTTGTATGGAGCCATATTTTGCTGCCTAGATTCAGCGCTAACAATGGCAGCATGTCTCAGTCACAAATCTCCCTTTGTGGCTCCATTTGCACTGAAAGAAGCAGCTGATGCAAAGAAGCGGGAGTTTGCTACTGCTTATAGTGACCAGCTCACTGCTCTTAGGGCATACAAGGTGAGTGCCAAAGAAACTGTTGAGCATTTGTAATATTCAGTTTTTTCTTGTTTTCATTTCTGTCAAATTCCAGCCAGACCTATAAAAAAAAAAAAAAAAAAAAAGAAAACAGGCCAATGCTCAGGAATGCCTTATTTACTTACTTTTTTAAATATGAAAGCTCAGTATGACTGTTTTTGTTTCCAATGAAAAGAACTATACAGGGTGCAAACGATAACAGTTTACAATGTACCACAGTGGTGTAGGGGGAAGTTGAGATGAACAAGTTGATATAGGGAACTAGTCATGTATCAGGCTGGGAAACAAGCTCATATAGATCTATAGAAGTCACCTAATCTACATTATATACACGCCATGTGAAATTTTGAATGTTCTCTAGCCTTCTTACACCATCGGGTTAGTCGGTCAGATTTTGAAATATTTTATTTCATTCTCATTAGTCATTTAAAATTCCTGTGAGGGTGCTAAAAGAAAAGATTCATGTAATATTATAAAAAAAATTAATTATGTTTACAATTCAATCTAAACTTAACTTTTACAAGCACAGTTGTCTCATAGTATGAAGGCTAGAGAAACAAAATGATTTAATTTTTAGTTTTACACTATCAAGTGTCACAAAATGTAGAGGGGAAAATGTGGACAAATGTCAGTTTTGCAGGACAATTTTAGCAAGAAAAATAAATGAGCTTCAAATGGTTAAAGAGTGACAAGTGGGTAGTGTGAGAGGGTACGAGGACATTCAAAATCTTGTGCAGCATGCATGCGCTATCTGGGTGTATACAACCCGGGACAACTGGGAGATCCAGGAAAAACCCAGGAATTTTTTCATCCCGGAGAAAACTGGGAAAAACCGGGGAATTTTTTATTGTTTTTGTTTTCAGTTACATTTTTGTAATTTTGACTGGTAAGAACCGATACTCTAACAAAGGATATTACTGTATTTCACTACTGCAGAATAATACTGCAACAATAAAACATGAATGAGAGAAAAAATGAAAATAAAACTTAAATTGCAAGGGAACTGCACCAAATACAACAACAAAAAATGAAATGAAATGAAGTCCCATGCATCTTTACAGAGCGTAGGGGAATGATGCGGGAGGCCCGCACCGCTTTACTAGGCAAGGTCCTAGTGGAGGTGGTTTGCCATTGCCTTCCTACGACCGTGATGGGGATGAATGATGATGATGATGATGATGATGAAGACGACACAACACCCAGTCATCTCGAGGCAGGAAAACACAGTGCTCATACAAGTGTCTGCCAACAGCAAAATGTGTCAAAGGCTTTAGGAAGACTATGCAATGCTTCGTAACAACAAATTGCCTCCGATGAGAGTGACGTCACAACTGTTTACATTAGATTCATTTTAGCAGTTACAAGCGGGATCATGCACTTGTGCAGTTGAGTAGTACCTTCTCCCACTTCTGGATACAGAAATGTGGCTGTTGGTTGTGTAAGCAGTCGCAGCAAGCAGATCGATGCTACCGGAAAAAATTTTACTGGAGCGCCCAACCTGCCAGATTCATGCATGCGCAGCAAGGAGGGAGGGGCAAATTCATATTCTTGAGGGGAAGAAAACCTTGTTTCACGAAGCGACTAGTATCCAGCCCACATTAGTCTATCCATTATTCATATGACTTTGAAACGCATTCGTGTCAGTTTTTGAACATTTCATTTTTGAACACATTCTAAGTTGATTTCTGAATGAATCGTAAATTGATTTGTGAATGCGTGCATAGTGTACGTGATGTCTCTGTCATGGAAATCCTCATAGCATGTAGAAACAAACTTCCCTGCAATTGGCTATACAAGCTGAGCGGAGTAAGGCTGAACGGATGAATACCAACCGCTGTCCGATTGTGTGGTTGATAGAGTTTGTGAATGATGAGCGTTGTTATAATTACTTCGAAATCCATAGATTCAGACTACAGGAGTGGAAATAAACGAATAACAGGTAAAAAAGATTATGTATTACCTTCTCTGTGTATCCAAGAAAATGAATTTTGACAGAAAATTTTTGGCCAGATCGCTATACTAGTAAGGGCCAGTTTTACAGTCCCCAGCTAGCAGACATTTTAAGTTCTGATCTGGAAGAAGCGTGGAAAATGCGTTGTACAAACAAGTAACAATGCCTAACCAGAGAATAATCGCGGGAAAAGTAAACTGGTGATTCTGGCAGAGTTAATGAAGTTAACCTGCGAATAAGCTTTGACATTGCAGGAATAGTTATAGAATTACTGATAACAAAACTGTTTGTTAGAATGAGGCAGGTGAAGAAACGGGGACATCACACAAATTATGGAACAATATGACGATTCCAAGTTTGTATTAAAATTTTGTACTACTACTTTTAGATCTCGTGCTTGAGAAACTGGAGCGTATGAATAAAGTGTGAAACTATTTCCTAACGTGGAGCTTTTTGCTTGTAGTGGGCCTAATAGGCATTTGATATTGGTACTTTGTGAATTATATTCTGTTGTTACAAAAAAGACCATTTGTGCCAAAACAGTCTCATTTATTTGGTGTGTGTCACAATTGTTGCAGTATTAGAAAGCCCTATTTTGTTTTATCTAGCAGACGGTGACAAAATAGATGTAATCAGATCGGGAAACCACACCACTCTTGGGTCCTATTTGTATTAACAGCTTTTTCGGTATTAGGCAACGACATTTCGATTTTTCATGTAGCAAAACGTTTGACGAACTTTGAGGTAATAGATTCGTTTGCAGGAAGGAAAGCACACCATGTAAAACTGTAGCAAGATTGTTGTTGTTGTTGTTGTGGTCTTCAGTCCTGAGACTGGTTTGATGCAGCTCTCCATGCTACTCTATCCTGTGCAAGCTTCCTCATCTCCCAGTACCTTCTGCAGCCTACATCCATCTGAACCTGCTTAGTGTATTCATCTCTTGGTCTCCCTCTACGATTTTTACCCTCCACGCTGCCCTCCAGTACTAAATTGGTGATCCCTTGATGCCTCAGAACATGTCCTACCAACCAATCCCTTCTTCTAGTCAAGTTGTGCCACAAACTCCTCTTCTTCCCAATTCTATTCAATACCTCCTCATTAGTTATGTGATCTACCCATCTAATCTTCAGCATTCTTCTGTAGCACCACATTTCGAAAGCTTCTATTCTCTTCTTGTCTAAACTATTTATCGTACATGTTTCGCATCCATACATGGCTACACTCCATACAAATACTTTGAGAAACGACTTCCTATACTCGATGTTAACAAACTTCTCTTCTTCAGAAACGCTTTCCTTGCCATTGCCAGTCTACATTTTATATCCTCTCTACTTCGACCGTCATCAATTGGTTTGCTCCCCGAATAGCAAAACTCCTTTACTACTTTAATTGTCTCATTTCCTAATCTAATTCCCTCAGCATCACCCGACCTAATTCGACTACATTGTATTATCCTCGTTTTGCTTTTGTTGATGTTCATCTTATACCCTCCTTTCAAGACACTGTCCATTCCGTTCAACTGCTCTTCCAAGTCCTTTGCTGTCTCTGACAGAATTACAATGTCATCAGCGAACCTCAAAGTTTTTATTTCTTCTCCGTGGATTTTAATACCTACTCCAAATTTTTCTTTTGTTTCCTTCACTTCTTGCCCAATTTACAGATTGAATAACATTGGGGATAGGCTACAACCCTGTCTCACTCGCTTCCCAACCACTGCCTCCCTTTCATGCCCCTCGATTCTTATAACTGCCATCTGGGTTCTGTACAAATTGTAAATAACCTTTCGCTCTCTGTAATTTACCCCTGCCACCTTCAGAATCTGAAAGAGAGTATTCCAGTCAACATTGTCAAAAGCTTTCTCTAAGTCTACAAATGGTTTGCCTTTTCTTAATCTAGCTTCCAAGATAAGTCGTAGGGTCAGTATTGCCTCATGTGTTCCAATATTTCTACAGAATCCAAACTGATCTTCCCCGAGGTCGTCTTCTACCAATTTTTCCATTCGTCTGTAAAGAATTCGCGTTAGTATTTTGCAGCTGTGACTTATTAAACTGATAGTTCAGTAATTTTCACATCTGTCAACAGCAAGATTAGAGAGAAAAAAATTCTAGGTGCTAAGGATTGAAGAAATGTGTATTGTCTTGCTTGTCTCATGTCTTTACTGGGATTATGTATCGTGTATTTAATTTTATGTCACACAAAGCAGCAAGCTGTTAGCTGTTAGGGAATACAGATTGCAAATTTTCTGAAGAGAGGGTTCTTTTTAAAGGACATTTTAATTTCCACTGTTCTGAGTATGGTTTGATGGTATCCATTACAAAATATACACGTTTTGATTCCACAGACCGACATGCGATAGGAGAATGCTGTGTGGAGAAGTGTGGCACTGCACTTTGGCACACTTACGACCAAATAACATGTCTTACATTTCCTCAAACACATATGTTTTATGCATCAGACTCTTCAGAAAGATGTGCACTACAAAATGAACATATTTTTGAAAATTCGATTATTTTTTTTAATTTTTGACATTCTATCCCAAACGCTTGAGGGAGTGGCAGGGTATTGCCCGTTTCGTAAATATCGTAGATCCGGGGCTGATGCGCAGAGCAGTCTGAGTTATAGTGTGGAAGTGGGTAGTCTCCACGTGACCCGTGTTTACATTTAGTGATTTTGCTGTTTCTCCTTTGTTCACTTCTCTCACGTCAAATGAAAACAAAACATATTTCTGTGGCCGGGAGCTGCCAAGTGAATTAAAATACATTCACATAATTACAGAAGGCTAAAATGTGTTATTAGTTTCAGATTTTATTTTATTTCCACCTTTCTGACAGTCAACCATTAATTGCCATGCAGAACAATGAAGTTATTCTTGTCGGTTTGCTAAAGAAATTTTCTTTTATTAATCTTTTCCGCTGAGGCAGACAATATATTCTAAACGGAAGTGTTTTAATTCCACACACTGTTCACTGCATTTCAAGTTCACGTTTTCAACTTCTAGCACATATGGCATTATGCCATAATAAAGAACCAAACATGAGATTAACACAGTGCTGGTACTCCAAGAAAATTTACATCCCGAAAACTACATAAAGCTTAATATCAGGTCGTGGCCTTCTTCACTGGGAATCTGGACATATGAATGTGCACTTTAAATATGCACATTTTAATATGAGTCACGAAATTTCAATGCCCTTGGAGTATCCTGTGATGTCTCTTTTCTTTTTTGACATAATGTAAGATCTTTTAATGTTTTATACATGTACGAACATATGGTCTCCCTACGACATCATAGCTGCGCAAGTGTGATGACACCTGTCACCTGGCGCTCTGTGGCAGCTGCAGAAACGAACCTATTTCTAACAGGTGGTTTGAAAAGCACTGCCATCAAAGTAAATTTCCTTTTACGCAAGTTGAACTATGTGCGAGAATGTATGATGAATTTCTTAAATCACAGAGTGTTTGACTCTAATTTAAAAATAAACTCTTTGATGACGAGCCATTTAGATGAATTTTGAGCCCAGAAGATCAGACGTTTATGTCATTATTAAAATTTTACTGGCACATCTTGAATTGTAATATGCCCATAAAAGACAACATTATATGTGAAAGCTTAGCTGCTCTTGCAGCGTATTATTCTTATAGATCAATATTATATGTGAAATCTTTGCTTTTTGTGTAGCAACACTATGTATATTAATTGAAACCATTCACTTTTTGTGTTTGTGTGTTCGCGCTCCTTAACAGTGATGTCGCTATTGGCTTACATCACGTGTCCTAAGCTCTGAATACCCGCTATCGTCGGCTGACGAGATCACGTGACATGAGCTATGACTGGCTTACAAAAGTGTAACGCAGTCTCGATTTCAATGCTTCGGAAAGTAACATGCAGTGTTTGGTGGAATTCGAATTTATACTTTCGTAATATGAAAATATGCAGCGTACGTGTTGCTGCACATCAAAGATCTTTCCAAAATGTGTTTTTTCCCTTGTGTTTAGTTTTCTGAAGTGCTGGGAGATTCTACACATGTGTATAAAGCCATAACCATTCAAAGGACTTATAAGTTATACAGTTCCGAGAGAAAGTAATACTGTCAGTTAACAGGGAAAAAGTATGTTTTCACACGGGAGAAAGTGTATTTTTAACCGGGAAATCCGGGAGAAATCTGGGAGGTTTTTTCCCTGGCTATACCTTAGGTCGCTTTTGATGCCCAGTTTGAGTTTATTTCTTGGCAAGTGTCTTCTGACAAATTGTTCATCTCGACTTCCTTTACATTGCTGTGGTATGTTGCAAACAGTTATTGCTTACAACCTATCACTCTTTATATTAATAATCGACCACATATTTTTGCATCTGGGAGTGAGGGCACTTCAGTTGGCTCATCTGTTTACCTGTGTGCTTGACCCATCAGAATGTTTTCAGCTGTTCAAATTACCAGACAACTTGCTTATGAAGCTGTTCAGACTTTCTCGGTGTATACAACTGAAAAAATGGATATTTTTTTTTTAATTGTAATGTCACCACAAGTTTCCTTTAACAGACATGTCAGGCTAAGTGCAAAACTAGTGTGGTTGAATAACAGTTGTCAAAATAGGAGCACCAGAATAGGTCAGTTGTATGCATCCATATCTCTCTAAATCATTAAAATTCAGTCTTTCGCTTAGATGAAGAAACAGCAAAAGTGTAGGTAAGAGGAACACTTGCCAAGAAAATGGAAAAGTCACTCCTGCCCATGTTATCAGGAGATACAAAGTTACGTCTAGATTCTATCCTATGGCTTTTATCACTTTAGCCTGTCCATGGGCTGTGGTCAGGTTTTTTAAACTATAATTTAATCACTTATTTCTCCCTTGTGTCATTACTGTTTTCATCTTGGAATCACTCTCAGAGCTGCCCTTTGTTGCAGAAGTTCTAGCGTCATCAGCTTTAACTCGATGTATGTAGCTGACAGTTTGTTGGAGTATTGGTAAAGCAATAAATGTGCATTTTGTCCCATGGAAGCATCACAGCATCCTAATGAGTTCATAATATTGACATTGACAAAGTACAAACACATTTTCAAACACACTTTTTTATGTGAATATGAAGATTATTTTTGATAACTAAAATACTTAGTGTTTTTTCAGAACTGGAACTGTTATTGATCTGTCCTCTGTGGGGAAACTGCTGTCATGTTGAATTTTTTGAGAGAAATTTCTGCCTTTTGACTTTTAATTGTTCATTTATTTTACACAATCATGATTTCAGCTTTATAGTCATTCTCAGGTGCATTTTGAAATATGCTTGGTCATCCGTGACATATCGTTGTTGAAAAAGAAAAAAAAAAGGACATATTTTAACACTTCGACATGCACTTGAGAATATCTATGGAAATTTCTTTAAGAAAACTCACAAGTTATTGTTTGTGCCATCACATCCACATTCAAAAAAACAAATCTGCATTGTTTTGATTTGCACATTTGATTCCCCCCACACCTTCACTGATGGCATTATCAAAAAATCACATGATGGCTGCACGGAGCTGAAACTCGGACTGAGCATCTGAAAGGTATGAACGCTCCAGTCTGTGCAAGTGGAACAATACAGCATTGCCAGTTCACTCACATTGTTGTCAGTCTCATTACTTTTTCACACACCTCATAGGATAGACGACATGTATCAAACCACCTGTGCAATGAACCAGTGACAAAACTGTCATCGCAGAAGCAAACTCATTGGTAATAAGGTATGTATCCATTTTAAGTGATACATATTGTTGCGGAGAATGTTCCCTGTGGTAATCTGGCTTACCCTGTAGTGGCGAGCCACATGCCTGGTGTAGACACTGGAGTCATATTCTGCAGCTTTCAACACCTGTTCCTCCGAGGCATGTATACATTCTGGGCACACTAGCCTTTCATAACTGCCCACTCCCACAAAGGAGCTTGTGTCACGCAAATGGTGAAATGCTGTAGCACACACTTAATGGTACAGTTGATGGTGAGACTTTTCCCAGTATAGACATGCTACTGCCTGTCTATTGCCACTGTCATTAGTCTTTCACTGTAAAGACTGTGTCGGCATCTTTCTGGTCGGTGTTGGCATCTTTCTGGCCAGTATACTGGGCCATTGTCTCTCAGAGCTGCATTACATAACACACGTCCACACCAGCATGAGTCGGCAAAAGCAGTGAAGCAGATGCCCCTCGGTAGCGATGTGCAAGTGCATTGCCATGACATACAGCATATCCACCCTCTCTAGTGTGGAGGTGGAATGCCAGCAGAGACAGAATATTCCCACTTTCCTGGTGTTTTCATAAATGTACTTTCAGCCATTCAAACCTACACTGCCAGAGATGTTTTATCTCCACCTTCAAGTGGGTTTACCTCCTTTGTAATGCATTTGCAGCCTTATGCCCACTTTTACTCTCTACCCTCACGGGAATTGTTCCTTGTGGTTTGTCACCATTTAGCACAAGCACGCTGTATATGTTACTTTCTGAGGCAATCGAGATTCCCTCCCGCTCTCCCCCTTATCCTTTTGCAGAATTGTCTACTGTTGCTTGCTCTTCTCCATCAGGAAAGAGAAAAAGGGGTGCAAAATTCGTCTACGTTATTAACATCAGGGGAGGGGGGATCTGATTCACAGTAGGATTGTGGTGTGTGATTTTTCCTGGCTTGTGGAATCTGCTATGTGGTAATTATTAAGTCCTTCCATTCTGTCCAAGTTAACCTCACTAACTAAACCCAAAAATCAGTGAAATATTAAATAATAAACAGACTTTATTGTTATACCAGTATAAAAGGTAACTGGCCATTAGGTTTCTTAAGTTTGTAAGCATTTTAATCCCTTGCAGACATAAAATATTTGTATTTTTCTATCCCTGCTGGTATAACAGTAAATTTTTCTTGGCAGATCGATTGCCTACCTTAATCTAATGTGGGACACTTTACAAATAGAGTTTGAGGGCCTACACAGTTTTTGGTGGTGGCCGTGGGGTGAGGGGGGGAGGGGGGGGGGTATTCATGTGATCATAGCTGTGTGAAAGTCACTTACATTTGCACTGATTCAAAGTTCAGCAACATGCCAAATTGCTTCTGTGCAGCATTTACAGTTTTGCTACGCTGCGCGGGTGGAGGGCATGCTATAATCATTCAATGAGTTACTAATACATTTGGATATCAGGTTTGATTCCATAAGGAAACAATTATGATCAGTGATTGTATTCATTTCAAAAAAAGAAAATGGTGCAGCAGTCAATTGCAAACTATATTTATTGCATATCTAGATTTTGGTCACTGTGTGGCCAACTTGACTACAGTAAATGTAAGTTAAAATATTAAAAATATTTGTATATGCACATAGTCCCAACCAGAGTACGTGCATGTTGAAGTGCTTTAAATATTTTAATTTACACTACCCCACTGCCCAGATGGCCACACAGTGACCAAAATCTAGATATGCAATAAACATCATTTGTGACTGATTGCTGTGCCCTTAACTACATAAAATTTGGATATATTCAGTATTCAGACTGTTTCATCCAAAGTATTCAGTTACACTATACAACATTATAAACAGGTTGTTTTAATAGTATCTATGGCAGACTACTGGCAGACCATTGTTGTAGTTATAAGCTTCATATATATGAAGTACTCAGTGAGTTCTTCCACTTAATAATAATGCCACAGTGCTTGTATCCTGCAGCTGTCCGTCCAGACAATACTCACGTGGACTTGCTCTGACCCAGACTACTGGTGTGTAATCTGCGACAGAGCTAAAAATGCAGTGGCAGTGCCTGGCTGCACTCAACAGTTAGGGCATGAAACTTGAAATGTTCAAAGATAATACTATTTCAGAATTACTGTATGCTTACAGGTTAGCCTTGACATTTTGAGATTAAACTGCAGGTTCCTTTTTAACAGGAATGGCTGAAGCACTGTAATACGAGCAGAAGAGCTGGCCAAGTGTTTGCGCAGGAGAACTTCCTGTCGTACAAGACGCTGCTGACTCTGGCGGACATGAAGAAGCAGTTCTTGGAGCTACTGGCTAGCATTGGCTTTGTTCCTGGTGACGTGCGCGGTGTCAAGAGAGGCTCTGAGATTGACAAGATAATTCTTGTAACCGGACCACAGGTGGGAATCTCTCTCTCTCTCTCTCTCTCTCTCTCTCTCTTGCAAATAATTTAGGGGAAAGCAGTCAGGTAGCATCGTTGGTCACCACTGATCTTTTGCGGGCGAACGCTTCATCATTTTCAAGGCACAAATTAAATAAGAGGTGGCTCTGCATGGAAACATAAATCATCAGTGGATGGAACTGTGAACATAAAACAGAAGGTGGTTTATGAACAAAACCAGTACTACCATAACTACAATAGTCTGTCCAAAATTACTTTAGGATTGACACTTCGACAGGAGCATGTGGAGGCCCCGAACAGAGTTACCGTATCCCACATCTAACACACATGTACTCACTTTATAATCATGGAAATTGTGTTCTGAAAGAGCTACACTACTTTTTCATTTTAGCTTTATCTGTTGCAACAAATTATTAAGACGTTTTGTCACGACGTTACTGGATTTTCGATGTGCGGGGATTTTTTTAATTATTGAACTTGGGTGAATACATTATGCAAATTAAATCTTAAGAATACATCATATTGTCATATGCTCAAAACCATAACTCTGTCAGAGATCTCTAGTGCCAGATAATTTGAGTTGAATGTGATGCACAATGGTCTGCTCACATGTCAGCTACTAATTGGGTGCCGGAACAGTTTCAGAATGAGAAACAGTTCACTGTAGGTTTGCAATAAAACTGTTATTAATTTTTCTGATCCACTTACTTAATTCTAATGCAACCAAAAATAAAATTGAGCTTGGTTGTCACAGTGGAAAAACATATCTTAAATAGGCCAACCTCTGTCATTTAGAAAGAAAAAAAGTGATGCAAATAACAGGGCCTCTGTATTACAGCAGTTATATTATAAACAGTAATATATATTTTGTGTGATGCATACAGAATTCCCAAGGTGAACTTCCTTTGAAATTAGTTGCTATTAAGGTCTTCTTATTGAAATTTCAGAACTTACAATGATATAATTTTGTTATGTAGGCACTTGCAGATGTGAACTGTGCACGCCAAACACGCAGCTGGAGTTGCCTGTGCTCTGTCTCTGTTGGGATAATGGAAAAACTTCACACTCAGAGCTATGATGGATTCTTGAGGCATCACTGTCACTGCCACTGTTGTCATTTAAGGAAATAATCACTTCCAAAGAGCTTCATTCTGCCACACCCTTTCCATGATGATGCTGTGCATATGTTTGATGGCTTTCTTCCAATCTTCAGTGGTGATGCTCCTGACAGCTCCTTTTTTTTTTTTTAAGGATAAATTTATTGTTATTCCTGCCAATGTAACCTTTAATTTGGGCCCATATTATTTCTGTTGGGTTGAAATGGCAGTTGTAAGGCAGTAGCCTAATGACTGCGTGCCCATGTTTTTTGCCAGTTCATAGATTTTGTACAGGGTGAACTGTGGCTTATGTGTATATATTTTTTCTGTAAGCTGCATGCTGAAACTGAACAATCATTTCCTGCTTTTGGTTTCCCATGTTAGGTGCCTTGTCAACAACTCTAGTACAATTGAAGATTTGGTATTAGTGAATGTTCGAACCACTTTGTAAATTTAACGTGGTTCATTTCTTCATGATAATCTACTGTTTTCTTTGATTTAAAAATCAGGAGACTTTTTGGGAGAAAACCCTGTGAGATGTCTCCATGAAGAAGTAGTAGTCTGCCACTCTTGCCAGAAGGCATTGCCATTGTTTCTTTATCTGTGTCGTCTTCCAGCCCTGCCTAACAACGTGACCAGAACTGTCAAGCCACACCAATTCATCAGTATTTATGCTACGGATGTCCCTTAAAAATCGCCATCGCCATCCAGCTATATCCTCCCACTCCGTCAACAGAAATGTCCATAGTGAAAGCCGAGGTTGTGTAAAACTGTGGACGAGGATGTGTGAATGCCTTGATAAAGTTCTGATTCTGTAAGCGTAACCAGTAACTTCCTGAGTGTCGGATGTTCCTTCCTGCAATAATAATCGTAAACATGATGACGAATCACATCCTCTGCAAACGAATCGATATTGGTAATCTGCTTATCCGTACTACATTTTTTTCCAGGGGTGCTAAGTTTCGATGTTTCTTCAGCTTCTTTTTCCTTGTTGGACATTTCCTTCCCAATCTCCACAACAGTTTTTTTGTTTTATTCAAAGCTGTAGCAGTTCTGTCAATCACTTTGGTAATGGAGAGCAGTGGGCCACCATTAAGTTTTTCATTCCCATTCCGACGAACTTCCTGCTGACATAATTGATTACCAAATAGTGAATGAATAATGGTAACAACAAATAATGTTAACAGCTCCCAAACCCAAAAAACAATGATGCGCAAACCATTTCTCTTCACTGCCCTCATGTGGGAATCCCCTAGCCAAGAGAATGATGGCAAACTTTTCCACCTTATGACTTCCGACGAACTTCCTGCTGACATCATTGATTACCAAACAGTGAATGAATAATGGTAACAACAAATAATGGTAACAGCTCCCAAACCCAAAAAACAAACACACAGAAAGTCACAGGGTACATAAATCACACAGGACAGCAAGCTGGCTGCAACTGGAACCCACTGCAAGCAGGAAGTGTTGTTTGGGATAAAGGTTTGGCAACTTTAGGGATTTGCTGCAGCTGCAGATAGCATGGTATAGGTGGAAAGTGGCCCGGGCTGCTGCATGGGTTTTCCCCCTTGCCACTTCAGTCCTCATTGTCAATTCTAAAGTAATTTTGGACAGGCTACACCCCACCACACAAGCTCTCCTTGGCTCTGTCAGGGAAAGGAAAAAATGTAGTGCAGTCAGGTGTTTTTCTTTCAAGAAAATGATTGAAAAGTCAGTGTTACACAGGTATTCAACAGGATCGGAACTGAACCTTTTTCTACATCTATACTCTGCAAACGATCTTGAGGTGTATTGTAGAAGGAACATACCACTGTATCAATTATTAGCCTGTCTTCCCATTCCATTCTCATACAGAGCATGGGGAGAATGAATGTTCGAATGCCTCTGTGTGTGCAGTAATTATTCTAATCTTATAATAGTGATACGTAAGGGTTGTAGTATATTCCTAGAATCATCATTTAAAGCCGGTTCTCGGAACTTTGTTAATAGGCTTTCTTGGGGTAGTTTACATATGCGTTCGAGTCCTCCAGTTCAGTTGCTTCAGTATCTCTGCGACACACTCCCATGGATCAAACAAACCTGTGACCATTCATGTTCCCCTCCTCTGTATACGTTTAATGTCCCCTGTTAGTCATATTTGGTGTGGGCCCCACACACTTGAGCAATATCCTAGAATAAGTCACATGAGTGATTTTTAAGCAATCTCCTTTGTACACTGAATGCACTTTCACAGTACCTTACCAATAAACTGAATCCTATCACACACTTTCCCCATGACTGAGCATATGTGGTCATTCCATTTCATATCTCTGCAAAGTGTTACACCCAGTTATTGTATAAGTTGGCTGATTTCAGCTGTGACTCATGGATATTATAGTCATAGAAAACTTTTTTTTTTCCCCCTTTTGTGAAGTGGGCATTCTATAGAAATTCTTCCAAGCCATCTGTGCCAAACAGCAAACCAGTGCTTAACAGTATTGGTTAAAAACAGTCTTGGTTGCAATTTTATTTTTTTAAACTATGTGTTATTTAGGCATCTTCAGGTTGATCTTAATTTAGTATATCTTAGACCGATCCTTGAAACAGGGTAGCCAAAGGGCATCGTCGAATACATCAGGCAAACATCGTCTTCATTAAACTCAGTAAGAACTGTTCTAGATCAACGTGAGTGACTCCAAGCCCTGCATAATGCATTCCTGTTCACAGGAGCGAGTAACAGGATAAGATGGGGCTCAAGTAGTGCTTACTACTTGAGCCCCATCTTATTCTGTTACTTACAGGGCTTGGAGTCACTCACGTCAATCTAGAACAGTTTTTACTGAGTTTAATGAAGGCGATGTTTGCCTGATGTATTCGACGATGCCCTTTGGCTGCCATGTTTAAAGGATTGGTCTAAGAAATACCAAATTAAGATCAACCTGAAGATGTGTAAATAATGCATAGTTGAAAAAATAAAAAAAATAAAATTGCAACCAAGTCTGTTTTTAACCAATACTGGACGTTGTATATTTCTAAACATTTAAAGCAAGTTGACAGCCTTTGCACCACTTTGAAATCTTATCGAGATCTGGCTGAATATTTATGCAGCTTCTTTCAGGTAGACTTCATTATGGATAAATGCATCATCTGCAGAAAACCTGAGGTTACTATTCATATTGTCTGCTAGGTCATTAATATAAACATGAACACACTTACGTGGGGCACATCTGAAGTTATTTCTACATCTGCAGATGGCTCTCCACCTGAGATAAGATACTGTGTCCTCCGTACCAAAAAGCCCTCAATCCAGTCACTAATTTCAGTTGATAATCCATATGATTGTGCTTTTGACAATACGCATAGTTGTGGTACTGTGCTTTTCAGAAATCAAGAAATACTGCATCTGTCTGACTACCTTGTTCAGTATGGCATGTGAGAAAAGTGTGAGTTTGGTTTCATACAATAAACGTTTTTGGAATCCATGCTGACTGGCATTGAGAGGGTCATTCTTCTCTAGATACCTCATTATGATTGAGCTCAGAATATGTTCTAAGTTTCTACAGGAAATCAATGTCAAGGAAGTTGGACAATAGTTTTGTGGATCACTTCTATTATTCTTCCTGTAGACAGCTTTGACCTGTGCTTTTTTCCAGGTACTGGACATGGTTTTTTGTTTGAGGGACCTATGATAGACTATAGTTGGAAGAGGGGCTAACTCAGCTGCAAATTCAGTGTAAAATTTTACAGAGATTCCATCACGTCGTGGAGCTTTGTTCAGTTTTAATAATTTTAGCTGTTTCTCAACACCACTGACACTAATACTTATTTCTTTCACCTTTGCAGTGGTACATGGATTACATTGGGCCAATTCTCCTGGTTTTTCCTTTGTAAATGAACATCTGAAAGCAGAGCTAAGCATTACAGTTTTTGCTTTGCTACCCGCAGTTTCAGTAAAACTGGACACTAGCTTTGGTGCCACTGACAGCCTTAACATATGACCAGAATGTCTTTGGGTTTCGTGAAATATCATTTGACAACATCCTGCTATGGTAGTCATTGAAGGCATCACTCTCTCTCAGCAGCCAAACACCTTTCATTCAGCATGTCTCTATCCATAGCCCTAAGCTTTGTTTTACACAGTAATCTCTGCTTCTTCAGAAGTTTCTTTTCAGTGGCTGTATACCATGTAGGTTCCCTCCCATTATGAACTGTTCTAACTGGGTACATATCCATCCAGTGCATGGTCAACTATTATTTTAAATTTCAGCCATAGTTCATCTAGATGCATGTGCCCAGTGCTGAAAGTTTCAAGTTCCTCATTGAGATATGACATTACTGATTTTTTATCCATTTTACTAAACACACACACATCTTTGTGCTTGTTTCAGTTGTCCTTTGTACTTTGGTAATCATTATTGCCACAGCCACGTCATGGTCACTGATACCAGTTTTGTTGTGGACGCCCTCAAAGTTTGGGGTTACTAACTATCTGTTCTAGGTAGTTTCCAGAGAAGGCATTTAGTTATGTTTCACAGGATGTCTTATCACACCCACCACTAACAAAACTGTAGTTTTCCCAATTAACTTTTGGGTGATAGAAGTCTTCACCGATGATTACAGTATGATTGGGGAACATGTATGTACAAATGAACGGAGGTTTTTTCTAGAAGTTTTCAGTTACATCAGGAAATGAGTCTGGTGGGTCATAAAGGATCCAGATTTTATTTTATACCCACCCCTGATATGAGTCTTGCCCAAACAATCCTACACGCAGCTTCAATTTCTATCTCAGTGAATTTTCTTGTCTACTGCATCAAATACACCACCCTTTTTAATGGATGTTTAGTCAGTATTTGTCTTGCAAAATATTAAGGATACTCCATACATCCCCACACCCACCCACCCCAAAAAAATTAAGCCTCATAAACTGAAAAAGTTTCATGAATTGAATTTTTTTTCGATAGATTGTTTGAGGTGAATATATAAAACAATGACAATGAATTTGATTGTTCTTTTGCTTATTGTCATTTGTGTACAAAATATCAGAATTTTATTATTTGGGAACAGTTTCCAATAGCAGTTAGATGATATTGTTCTGTTAATAATAATAATAATAATAATAAACCCCGTGGAGGCCCGGGAAAAGAATAGGCCTCCGGTATGTTCTGCCAGTCGTAAAAGGCGACGAAAAGAACAAACCACTAATAGGGCTAACCCCCCTCTTAGTGTGATTAGTTGGTTCAGGACAGAACTAATGAAGCCTCGGACAAGCGCCGTCGTGGTCGGGGACGACGCTTGAACCCTATGCCCGCCCACAATGGTAACGACACTGCTAGCCAACTGGAAAATGATTTAAATCCAAATAGAGGTGTTTTGCAGGATATGCTTCCTGCAACCACCCTAGAAGGAAAACAAAGACAGAGGATGAGATGGTCAGATGAAGTTAATCGACACCTCATGTTCTGTTATTACCAAGCAACAAACCTAGGAACCAACACAACTGGTTACAGATCACAAGTATACACAACATTTATTACCAGATACCCAGAATTAAAATTTTTAACAGAACAACGACTAGCTGATCAGATCCGTGTAATAATAAAAAATAACAGGATACCCCAGTCAGAATTAGATAACATCAAACAACAAGTACAACAAATACTGGAACAAAATAATGTGCAATCAGAAGAAGAAGAAGAAGAAAATACAGTAGTGGACTCAAACATCCCAGAGCAAACAAACAAAGAACAACACGCACCAATTAAACAATCAGAGGAAAGCGAAATCTTAAGGCAGCCACCAGAACAAGCACAAATAGAACACAAAGTGACACAGATATTAGATATAGAAGAAAAATTTCAGCTAACATATATAGAATACAAAGACACAAATACATTCTTGCATAGACCACCAAATAACCCACAAGTCGAAACAACAATAAAAACTATCAACACAATCATACACAACAAAATAAATGAAAACACAACTATGGAAGGGTTACAACTACTGGTATATATAGGAGTACTCACTACACTAAATATACACATTAGGCAGAGATCAGAACCAACCAACACACAGAAGAAACCCACAAAACCAGCATGGCAACACAGGCTACAGATCAAAATAGAAAAACTGAGAAAAGACATCGGACAGCTAACACAATTTATAAGAAATGAAATCTCGGAAAAAAAACGAAAAAGGTTAGGTAAAATCTCACAACAAGAAGCGACAGAGCTATTAGACGAAAAGAAGCAGAAATTACAAGCATTAGCCAAACGACTCAGAAGATACAAAAAAAGTGAAAATAGAAGGAAACAAAACCAAACATTCAACACAAACCAAAAGAAATTTTACCAGACAATAGATAACACACACATTGAAATAAACAATCCACCAAACATAACAGACATGGAACACTTCTGGAGCAACATATGGTCAAACCCGGTACATCATAACAGGCATGCACGGTGGATACAAGCAGAAACAGACACATACAAGATGATACCACAAATGCCTGAAGTGACAATTTTGCAACATGAAGTCACCCAAGCAATTAATTCTACTCACAATTGGAAAGCCCCTGGAAATAATAAAATAGCAAATTTCTGGTTAAAGAAGTTCACCTCAACACATTCACATCTAACTAAATTATTTAACAATATAATGGAAGGAAACATTCCACGTGGGAAAAATTATATATAAAAACAAAGATGAGGTGACTTACCGAACAAAAGCGCTGGCAGGTCGATAGACACACAAACACACACACAAAATTCAAGCTTTCGCAACAAACTGTTGCCTCATCAGGAAAGAGGTAAGGAGAGGGGAAGACGAAAGGAAGTGGGTTTTAAAGGAGAGGGTAAGGAGTCATTCCAATCCCGGGAGCGGAAAGACTTACCTTAGGGGGAAAAAAGGACAGGTATACACTCGCACACACGCACATATCCATCCACACATACAGACACAAGCAGACATATTTAAAGACAAAGAGTTTGGGCAGAGATGTCAGTCGAGGCAGAAGTGTAGAGGCAAAGAAGTTGTTGAAAGACAGGTGAGGTATGAGTGGCGGCAACTTGAAATTAGCGGAGATTGAGGCCTGGCGGATGACGAGAAGAGAGGATATACTGAAGGGCAAGTTCCCATCTCCGGAGTTCGGATAGGTTGGTGTTGGTGGGAAGTATCCAGATAACCCGGACGGTGTAACACTGTGCCAAGATGTGCTGGCTGTGCACCAAGGCATGTTTAGCCACAGGGTGATCCTCATTACCAACAAACACTGTCTGCCTGTGTCCATTCATGCGAATGGACAGTTTGTTGCTGGTCATTCCCACATAGAATGCATCA
Organism: Schistocerca piceifrons; assembly: GCF_021461385.2. Classification (NCBI taxonomy): domain Eukaryota; kingdom Metazoa; phylum Arthropoda; class Insecta; order Orthoptera; family Acrididae; genus Schistocerca; species Schistocerca piceifrons. The sequence goes on along the minus strand of NC_060146.1, from coordinate 34,938,762 downwards.
CAGTGTAGGCAGGTCAGTTGGTAAATCACGTGGGTGCTTTCACACGTGGCTCTGCCTCTGATCGTGTACACCTTCCGGGTTACAGGACTGGAGTAGGTGGTGGTGGGAGGGTGCATGGGACAGGTTTTGCATCGGGGGCGGTTACAAGGATAGGAGCCAGAGGGTAGGGAAGGTGGTTTGGGGATTTCATAGGGATGAACTAACAGGTTACGGAGGTTAGGTGGACGGCGGAAAGACACTCTTGGCGGAGTGGGGAGGATTTCATGAAGGATGGATCTCATTTCAGGGCAGGATTTGAGGAAGTCGTATCCCTGCTGGAGAGCCACATTCAGAGTCTGGTCCAGTCCCGGAAAGTATCCTGTCACAAGTGGGGCACTTTTGTGGTTCTTCTGTGGGGGATTCTGGGTTTGAGGGGACGAGGAAGTGGCTCTGGTTATTTGCTTCTGTACCAGGTCGGGAGGGTAGTTGCGGGATGCGAAAGCTGTTTTCAGGTTGTTGGTGTAATGATTCAGGGATTCCGGACTGGAGCAGATTCGTTTGCCACGAAGACCTAGGCTGTAGGGAAGGGACCGTTTGATGTGGAATGGGTGGCAGCTGTCATAATGGAGGTACTGTTGCTTGTTGGTGGGTTTGATGTGGACGGACGTGTGAAGTTGGCCATTGGACAGGTGGAGGTCAACGTCAAGGAAAGTGGCATGGGATTTGGAGTAGGACCAGGTGAAACTGATGGAACCAAAGGAGTTGAGGTTGGAGAGGAAGTTCTGGAGTTCTTCTTCACTGTGAGTCCAGATCATGAAGATGTCATCAATAAATCTGTACCAAACTTTGGGTTGGCAGACTTGGGTAACCAAGAAGGCTTCCTCTAAGCGACCCATGAATAGGTTGGCGTACGAGGGGGCCATCCTGGTGCCCATGGCTGTTCCCTTTAATTGTTGGTATGTCTGGCCCTCAAAAGTGAAGAAGTTGTGGGTCAGGATGAAGCTGGCTAAGGTGATGAGGAAAGAGGTTTTAGGTAGGGTGGCAGGTGATCGGCGTGAAAGGAAATGCTCCATCGCAGCGAGGCCCTGGACGTGCGGAATATTTGTGTATAAGGAAGTGGCATCAATGGTTACAAGGATGGTTTCTGGGGGTAACAGATTGGGTAAGGATTCCAGGCGTTCAAGGAAGTGGTAGGTGTCCTTGATGAAGGATGGGAGACTGCATGTAATGGGTTGAAGGTGTTGATCTACGTAGGCAGAGATGCGTTCTGTGGGGGCTTGGTAACCAGCTACAATGGGGCGGCCGGGATGATTGGGTTTGTGGATTTTAGGAAGAAGGTAGAAGGTAGGGGTGCGGGGTGTCGGTGGGGTCAGGAGGTTGATGGAGTCAGGTGAAAGGTTTTGCAGGGGGCCTAAGGTTCTGAGGATTCCTTGAAGCTCCGCCTGGACATCGGGAATGGGGTTACCTTGGCAAACTTTGTATGTGGTGTTGTCTGAAAGCTGACGCAGTCCCTCAGCCACATACTCCCGACGATCAAGTACCACGGTCGTGGAACCCTTGTCCGCCGGAAGAATGACGATGGATCGGTCAGCCTTCAGATCACGGATAGCCTAGGCTTCAGCAGTGGTGATGTTGGGTGTAGGATTAAGGTTTTTTAAGAAGGATTGAGATGCAAGGCTGGAAGTCAGAAATTCCTGGAAGGTTTGGAGAGGGTGATTTTGAGGAAGAGGAGGTGGGTCCCGCTGTGACGGAGGATGGAACTGTTCCAGGCAGGGTTCAATTTGGATGGTGTCTTGAGGAGTCGGATCATTAGGAGTAGGATTAGGATCATTTTTCTTCGTGGCAAAGTGATACTTCCAGCAGAGAGTACGGGTGTAGGACAGTAAATCTTTGACGAGGGCTGTTTGGTTGAATCTGGGAGTGGGGCTGAAGGTGAGGCCTTTGGATAGGACAGAGGTTTCGGATTGGGAGAGAGGTTTGGAGGAAAGGTTAACTACTGAATTAGGGTGTTGTGGTTCCAGATTGTGTTGATCGGAATTTTGAGGTTTTGGAGGGAGTGGAGCTGGAAGTGGGAGATCGAGTAGATGGGAGAGACTGGGTTTGTGTGCAATGAGAGGAGGTTGAGGTTTGCTGGAAAGGTTGTGAAGGGTGAGTGAGTTGCCTTTCCGGAGGTGGGAAACCAGGAGATTGGATAGTTTTTTGAGGTGGAGGGTGGCATGCTGTTCTAATTTACGGTTGGCCTGTAGGAGGATGCTCTGAACAGCCGGTGTGGATGTGGGGGAGGAAAGATTAAGGACTTTTATTAAGGATAGGAGTTGACGGGTGTGTTCATTGGCTGAGTTGATGTGTAGGTGAAGGATTAGGTGGGTGAGGGCAATGGATTGTTCAGTTTGGAACTGGTATAGGGACTGATGGAAGGAAGGGTTGCAGCTCCACTCCCTCCAAAACCTCAAAATTCCGATCAACACAATCTGGAACCACAACACCCTAATTCAGTAGTTAACCTTTCCTCCAAACCTCTCTCCCAATCCGAAACCTCTGTCCTATCCAAAGGCCTCACCTTCAGCCCCACTCCCAGATTCAACCAAACAGCCCTCGTCAAAGATTTACTGTCCTACACCCGTACTCTCTGCTGGAAGTATCACTTTGCCACGAAGAAAAATGATCCTAATCCTACTCCTAATGATCCGACTCCTCAAGACACCATCCAAATTGAACCCTGCCTGGAACAGTTCCGTCCTCCGTCACAGCGGGACCCACCTCCTCTTCCTCAAAATCACCCTCTCCAAACCTTCCAGGAATTTCTGACTTCCAGCCTTGCATCTCAATCCTTCTTAAAAAACCTTAATCCTACACCCAACATCACCACTGCTGAAGCCCAGGCTATCCGTGATCTGAAGGCTGACCGATCCATCGTCATTCTTCCGGCGGACAAGGGTTCCACGACCGTGGTACTTGATCGTCGGGAGTATGTGGCTGAGGGACTGCGTCAGCTTTCAGACAACACCACATACAAAGTTTGCCAAGGTAACCCCATTCCCGATGTCCAGGCGGAGCTTCAAGGAATCCTCAGAACCTTAGGCCCCCTGCAAAACCTTTCACCTGACTCCATCAACCTCCTGACCCCACCGACACCCCGCACCCCTACCTTCTACCTTCTTCCTAAAATCCACAAACCCAATCATCCCGGCCGCCCCATTGTAGCTGGTTACCAAGCCCCCACAGAACGCATCTCTGCCTACGTAGATCAACACCTTCAACCCATTACATGCAGTCTCCCATCCTTCATCAAGGACACCTACCACTTCCTTGAACGCCTGGAATCCTTACCCAATCTGTTACCCCCAGAAACCATCCTTGTAACCATTGATGCCACTTCCTTATACACAAATATTCCGCACGTCCAGGGCCTCGCTGCGATGGAGCATTTCCTTTCACGCCGATCACCTGCCACCCTACCTAAAACCTCTTTCCTCATCACCTTAGCCAGCTTCATCCTGACCCACAACTTCTTCACTTTTGAGGGCCAGACATACCAACAATTAAAGGGAACAGCCATGGGCACCAGGATGGCCCCCTCGTACGCCAACCTATTCATGGGTCGCTTAGAGGAAGCCTTCTTGGTTACCCAAGTCTGCCAACCCAAAGTTTGGTACAGATTTATTGATGACATCTTCATGATCTGGACTCACAGTGAAGAAGAACTCCAGAACTTCCTCTCCAACCTCAACTCCTTTGGTTCCATCAGTTTCACCTGGTCCTACTCCAAATCCCATGCCACTTTCCTTGACGTTGACCTCCACCTGTCCAATGGCCAACTTCACACGTCCGTCCACATCAAACCCACCAACAAGCAACAGTACCTCCATTATGACAGCTGCCACCCATTCCACATCAAACGGTCCCTTCCCTACAGCCTAGGTCTTCGTGGCAAACGAATCTGCTCCAGTCCGGAATCCCTGAATCATTACACCAACAACCTGAAAACAGCTTTCGCATCCCGCAACTACCCTCCCGACCTGGTACAGAAGCAAATAACCAGAGCCACTTCCTCGTCCCCTCAAACCCAGAATCCCCCACAGAAGAACCACAAAAGTGCCCCACTTGTGACAGGATACTTTCCGGGACTGGACCAGACTCTGAATGTGGCTCTCCAGCAGGGATACGACTTCCTCAAATCCTGCCCTGAAATGAGATCCATCCTTCATGAAATCCTCCCCACTCCGCCAAGAGTGTCTTTCCGCCGTCCACCTAACCTCCGTAACCTGTTAGTTCATCCCTATGAAATCCCCAAACCACCTTCCCTACCCTCTGGCTCCTATCCTTGTAACCGCCCCCGATGCAAAACCTGTCCCATGCACCCTCCCACCACCACCTACTCCAGTCCTGTAACCCGGAAGGTGTACACGATCAGAGGCAGAGCCACGTGTGAAAGCACCCACGTGATTTACCAACTGACCTGCCTACACTGTGATGCATTCTATGTGGGAATGACCAGCAACAAACTGTCCATTCGCATGAATGGACACAGGCAGACAGTGTTTGTTGGTAATGAGGATCACCCTGTGGCTAAACATGCCTTGGTGCACAGCCAGCACATCTTGGCACAGTGTTACACCGTCCGGGTTATCTGGATACTTCCCACCAACACCAACCTATCCGAACTCCGGAGATGGGAACTTGCCCTTCAGTATATCCTCTCTTCTCGTCATCCGCCAGGCCTCAATCTCCGCTAATTTCAAGTTGCCGCCACTCATACCTCACCTGTCTTTCAACAACTTCTTTGCCTCTACACTTCTGCCTCGACTGACATCTCTGCCCAAACTCTTTGTCTTTAAATATGTCTGCTTGTGTCTGTATGTGTGGATGGATATGTGCGTGTGTGCGAGTGTATACCTGTCCTTTTTTCCCCCTAAGGTAAGTCTTTCCGCTCCCGGGATTGGAATGACTCCTTACCCTCTCCTTTAAAACCCACTTCCTTTCGTCTTCCCCTCTCCTTACCTCTTTCCTGATGAGGCAACAGTTTGTTGCGAAAGCTTGAATTTTGTGTGTGTGTTTGTGTTTGTTTGTGTGTCTATCGACCTGCCAGCGCTTGTGTTCGGTAAGTCACCTCATCTTTGTTTTTATATAAATTATTTAACAGTTACATTGCAGACCCATACACATTCCCTGATACACTTACACATGGAATAACTTATCTGAAACCTAAAGATCAAGCAGACACAGCGAACCCAGCTAAATATCGCCCCATAACATGCCTACCAACAATATACAAAATATTAACTTCAGTCATTAAACAGAAACTAGTGACACATACAACACAGAACAAAATTATAAATGAAGAACAAAAAGGCTGTTGCAAAGGAGCACGAGGATGTAAAGAGCAACTGATAATAGATGCAGAGGTGACATATCAAGCTAAAACTAAACAAAGGTCGCTACACTACGCATACATCGATTACCAAAAAGCTTTTGATAGTGTACCCCACTCATGGTTACTACAAATATTGGAAATATATAAAGTAGATCCTAAATTGATACAGTTCCTAAACATAGTAATGAAAAACTGGAAAACCACACTTAATATCCAAACAAATTCAAATAATATCACATCACAGCCAATACAGATTAAGCGTGGAATATACCAAGGAGATTCATTAAGTCCTTTCTGGTTCTGCCTTGCTCTGAACCCACTATCCAACATGCTAAATAATACAAATTATGGCTACAATACCACACAAAATCACACATTTGCTATACATGGATGATCTAAAACTACTGGCAGCAACAAATCAACAACTCAACCAATTACTAAAGATAACAGAAGTATTTAGCAATGATATAAATATGGCTTTTGGAACAGACAAATGTAAGAAAAATAGCATAGTCAAGGGAAAACACAAAACAAGAAGATTACATATTGGATAACCACAGCGACTGCATAGAAGCGATGGAAAAAACAGATGCCTATAAATATCTAGGATACAGACCAAAAAAAAATAGATGACAGAAATATTAAGGAAGAGCTAAAAGAAAAATATAGACAAAGACTAACAAAAATACTGAAAACAGAATTGACAGCAAGAAACAAGATGAAAGCTATAAATACCTATGCTATACCAATATTGACCTACTCATTTGGAGTAGTGAAATGGAGTAACACAGGCCTAGAAGCACTCAATACACTTACACGATCACAATGCCACAAATATAGAATACATCACATACATTCAGCAACAGAAAGATTCACATTAAGCAGAAAGGAAGGAGGAAGGGGATTTATCGACATAAAAAACCTGCATTATGGACAGGTAGACAATTTAAGAAAATTCTTTCTAGAACGAGCAGAAACTAGCAAAATACACAAAGCAATCACCCACATAAATACATCGGCTACACCACTACAATTTCATAACCACCTCTACAACCCTTTAGATCGCATAACATCAACAGACACAAAGAAAGTAAATTGGAAAAAGAAAACACTACATGGCAAGCACCCGTATCATCCAACACAGCCACACATCGATCAAGACGCATCCAACACATGGCTAAGAAGAGGCAATATATACAGTGAGACAGAAGGATTCATGATTGCAGTACAGGATCAAACAATAAACACCAGATATTACAGCAAGCATATTATTAAAGATCCCAATACCACAACAGATAAATGCAGACTTTGCAAACAACAAATAGAAACAGTAGATCACATCACAAGCGGATGTACAATACTAGCAAATACAGAATACCCCAGAAGACATGACAATGTAGCAAAAATAATACATCAACAGCTTGCCTTACAACATAAACTTTTAAAACAACACGTTCCTACATACAAGTATACACCACAAAATGTACTGGAGAATGATGAATACAAATTATACTGGAACAGAACCATTATAACAGATAAAACAACGCCACATAACAAACCTGACATCATACTCACCAATAAAAAGAAGAAATTAACACAACTAATTGAAATATCCATACCCAATACAGCAAATATACAGAAGAAAACAGGAGAAAAAATTGAAAAATACATCCAACTGGCTGAGGAAGTCAAGGACATGTGGCATCAGGATAAAGTTGACATTGTTGTTGTTGTTGTTGTGGTCTTCAGTCCTGAGACTGGTTTGATGCAATTATACTTTCAACTACAGGAGTCATACCACGCAAAATCCACCAGAACATCAATGCAATACAGCTACATCCAAACTTATATATACAACTTCAGAAATCCGTAATTATTGATACATGTTCAATTACCCGAAAGTTCCTAAACGCAATGTAACATATACCGTACAGTTAGAAGGAAGTGACGCTTGATCAAGGTCCGCGTCACTTTCATTCCGAACCAGACCTAAGGTCTGAGAAAGGAAAGATAATAATAATAATAATGTACTACTACATCTGAAAAGATTCTTGTGAAAGGATTGTGTTGCTCAATAAAATGTAACTAAAGTTTGTAGTTACTAAGAAATTTTATCATGTATCTTTCAATTTCAGGAACAATCACAGAAATGTTTCGTTTTCAAACATGAAATTAGTAGCTAAGGCTTGGATGTGAATAGTTGGTTTACAGGTAACTGAATGGCACTGCTAGCCTTAATGTGTGAACAAGTGGGCTTAACATAACTTTACCTTGCTTAACCAGTTTTCCAACCAGAGTATCGTAAGCTTGCAGTGACATGTGACTGCAAGTGATTTTAGGCAAAATGTAGATGACTATCCATTGAGTGCATGCGGTCAACCAATTTTGATGCCTGCAGTATTGTTCCTATTGTCTTCAGTATTTTGTATTCGGTGTGATAATTTACGTTTCACCTGCCTGATTTTGGTTTTTAAAACATGTTTTCAGTTAAACGTGAACTGTGAAAACTGGCGGTTACTGGCAGCCATTTTATGTGCAGCACTCTACCCTAATATTGTGAAGGTCCTCACTCCGGAGAAGGTATATATTCCGAGTGTCATGGGAGCCATTCCCATGGAAAACAGTGCGAACGCACTAAAGTTCAAGACACGCAGTGATGGATATGTAAGTTTTTTTCTGTTCGACAAATGAATCTTTGTACAGTCTAAGCTACTTCCTATCATGACCCTTTAGCCATAAGTAAAATGAGATATGTCCAGAAAGTAAGTACTGTTTTGGAAAAAAAAAAAAAAAAAAAAACTCGTAAAACGTTTTCAAGCCAAAATTTATTTTTACAAGAAAGAGTGTATCTTAAACTATTTTTCTACATAATTGCCACCATTCTTCAAGTATTTGTCATTGCAGGAAACCAACTGTTCTATGCCCGCTTCATAGGAAGGCGCTACCACTGAAGACAGCTGCTGCTGAACACCATTTCTTGCATTGTCATTGCTGTGAAAGCACCTTCCTCCAAAATCAGGCTTTAAGTTCAAGAACAAGTGGTTGTCAGAAGAAGCAAGATCAGTGCTGTAGGTCATGGACTCTCAGTCAAGGCATTGTGTTTCTTCACGACAATACACATCCCCATTTTGCTGGTGTCACTCAAAATTGTATACAGCAATTCGGATGGGAGCAGTTCGATCACCTGCCATACAGCCCCAATCGTGCATCTTCTGATTACCACTTGTTCTTGAACTTGAAATGTGATTGTGGAGTAAAGTGCTTTGACAGTGATGACAATGCAGAAAAACTGTTTTCAGCACTGGCGACATCTTTCTATGAAGAGGGCATAGAAAAATTGGTTTCCCACTATGAAAAAATGTCAGAACAATTGTGCCAACTACATAGAAAAATACTTTAAGATATGCTCTTCCTTGTAAAAATAAATTTTGGTTTGGAAAGAAATAATTTTATGAGCTTTTCAAGAATGATACTTAAGTTTCAGACATGCCTCATACATGGATTGCAGGTGTGCAAAACTAAAAAATAGCATTTTTACAAAGTATACATGGTAAAATGTTTAAATACACTTCTATTTTTGAAAATTGGAACTCCCAGAAGGGGTAGTATCAGTCAGTCGAAAACTGGAAGTACGTGTAGAACACTGGAACCGTAATAAGTGATTACGATTGCAGAAAGGTAGCTCAAACATTGGCCCAGAACCATCAAGATTTGTGTGACTGGGCAGATCAATAGTACACCAAATGCTCACTCGATGCAGAGCTGTTAAACTGAGTGGATCTTTGCAAGCAAGTGTCAGTATGCCTATGATGTCAGTGGGTACAGAATTATCATGTGAGTGAGCTCAAATGGGTCAGGATGACTTGCCTCTGGGAAACAGGTCTGTCTTACTGTGACATGTGGCTTGTGCAACACACGCTGCTATGAAAGTTACGTATGTGTGGAACCAATGAATAGATGATGATCATTCACAGTAGCAGGCGGGTACTGGACCGCACAGTGCCATCATGTCCACATGGTGGTAACATCAGAACAGCTACGTCCACAGTGGCATCTCAATATTGGAGCATTGTGGACACGTCTGCATCGCTGTTTGCTGTCTCAATGCCTCAACTGCAATTTGGTACGTGAATGGCATCAGTTGTGTATGCATTGGCAAATTGTAGTGTTTTGGGACAAATCGCTTGTTCTAGAGTGTTGTGTTAGACACTGCTGTGGTGAACACAAAGGCATTTTTGTTTGGCACACTGAACAAACTCTCATCAGTATGACAGTTTGGAGTGTCATTGATTGTAATATGCAATCTTGTCTCGTCTATATTGAAGGAAATCTGAACAGGAGCTGCTATATTGTGTGCGTGGGCGAGAGAGGGGGGAGGGGGGAGGGGGGCAGATGCTTGAGTGCCAGAGATGCTGCCCGTCTTGGAGGCAGCTCCACATGCCCGTCAATAGGCCATTGTCCAGCCACATTGGCCAGTTTGCACATTTGCCCAAGATGTCATCCGCAGAACACCTCTGGGATATGGTCAGTCACCGGCTTGTTCATTCTGATCCTCCTGCGATTAAAGGATGTGGGTTTTAAGGGAGAGCGTAGGGAGTCATGCCAATCCCGGGAGCGGAAAGACTTACCTTAGGGGGAAAAAAGGACAGGTATACACTCGCGCACGCACACACACATATATCCATCCGCTCATACACAGACACAAGCAGACATTTGCAAAGGCAAAGAGTTTGGGCAGAGATGTCAGTCGAGGCGGAAGTACAGAGGCAAAGATGTTGTTGAAAGACAGGTGAGGTATGAGCGGCGGCAACTTGAAATTAGCGGAGGTTGAGACCTGGCGGATAACGAGAAGAGAGGATATACTGAAGGGCAAGTTCCCATCTCCGGAGTTCTGACAGGTTGGTGTTAGTGGGAAGTATCCAGATAACCCGGACAGTGTAACACTGTGCCAAGATGTGCTGGCCGTGCACCAAGGCATGTTTAGCCACAGGGTGATCCTCATAACCAACAAACACGGTCTGCCTGTGTCCATTCATGTGAATGGACAGTTTGTTGCTGGTCATTCCCACATAGAAAGCTTCACAGTGTAGGCAGGTCAGTTGGTAAATCACGTGGGTGCTTTCACACGTGGCTCTGCCTTTGATTGTGTACACCTTCTGGGTTACAGGACTGGAGTAGGTGGTGGTGAGAGGGTGCATTGGACAGGTTTTACACCGGGGGCGGTTACAAGGGTAGGAGCCAGAGGGTAAGGAAGGTGGTTTGGGGATTTCATAGGGATGAACTAAGAGGTTATGAAGGTTAGGTGGACGGCGGAAAGACACTCCTGGTGGAGTGGGGAGGATTTCATGAAGGATGGATCTCATTTCAGGGCAGGATTTGAGGAAGTCGTATCCATGCTGGAGAGCCACATTCAGAGTCTGATCCAGTCCCGGAAAGTATCCTGTCACAATTGGGCACTTTTGTGGTTCTTCTGTGGGAGGTTCTGGGTTTGAGGGGATGAGGAAGTGGCTCTGGTTATTTGCTTCTGTACCAGGTCGGGAGGGTAGTTGCGGGATGCGAAAGCTGTTTTCAGGTTGTTGGTGTAATGGTTCAGGGATTCCGGACTGGAGCAGATTCGTTTGCCACGAAGACCTAGGCTGTAGGGAAGGGACCATTTGATGTGGAATTGGTGGCAGCTGTTGTATTGGAGGTACTGTTGCTTGTTGGTGGGTTTGATGTGGACGGACGTGTGAAGCTGGCCATTGGACAGTTGGAGGTCAACGTCAAGGAATGTGGCTTGGGATTTGGAATAGGACCAGGTGAATCTGATGGAACCAAAGGAGTTGAGGTTGGAGAGGAAATTCTGGAGTTCTTCTTCACTGTGAGTCCAGATCATGAAGATGTCATCAATAAATCTGTACCAAACTTTGGGTTGGCAGGCCTGGGTAACCAAGAAGGCTTCCTCTAAGTGACCCATGAATAGGTTGGCGTACGAGGGGGGCATCCTGGTACCCATGGCTGTTTCCTTTAATTGTTGGTATGTCTGGCCTTCAAAAGTGAAGAAGTTGTGGGTCAGGATGAAGCTGGCTAAGGTAATGAGGAAAGAGGTTTTAGGTAGGGTGGCAGGTGATCGGCGTGAAAGGAAGTGCTCCATCGCAGCGAGGCCCTGGATGTGCGGAATATTTGTGTATAAGGAAGTGGCATCAATGGTTACAAGGATGGTTTCCGGGGGTAATAGATTGGGTAAGGATTCCAGGCGTTCGAGAAAGTGGTTGGTGTCTTTGATGAAGGATGGGAGACTGCATGTAATGGGTTGAAGGTGTTGATCTACGGAGGCAGAGATACATTCTGTGGGGGCTTGGTAATCAGCTACAATGGGGCTGCCGGGATGATTGGGTTTGTAAATTTTAGGAAGAAGGTAGAAGGTAGGGGTGCGGGGTGTCGGTGGGGTCAGGAGGTTGATGGAGTCAGGTGAAAGGTTTTGTAGGGGGCCTAAGGTTCTGAGGATTCCTTGAAGCTCTGCCTGGACATCAGGAATGGGATTACCTTGGCAAACTTTGTATGTGGTTTTGTCTGAAAGCTGACGCAGTCCGTCAGCCACATACTCCCGACGATCAAGTACCACTGTCGTGGAACCCTTGTCCGCCAGAAGAATGACGATGGATCGGTCAGCCTTCAGATCACGGATAGCTTGGGCTTCAGCAGTGGTGATGTTGGGAGTAGGATTAAGGTTTTTAAGAAGGATTGAGAAGCAGGGCTGGAAGTCAGAAATTCCTGGAAGGTTTGGCGAGGGTGATTTTGAGGAAGAGGAGGTGGGTCCCGCTGTGACGGAGGGCGGAACTGTTCCAGGCAGGGTTCAATTTGGATAGTGTCTTGGGGAGTTGGATCATTAGGAGTAGGATTAGGATCATTTTTCTTCATGGCAAAGTGATATTTCCAGCAGAGAGTAAGAGTGTAGGACAGCAAATCTTTGACGAGGGCTGTTTGGTTGAATCTGGGAGTGGGGCTGAAGGTGAGGCCTTTGGATAGGACAGAGGTTTCGGATTGGGAGAGAGGTTTGGAGGAAAGGTTAACTACTGAATTAGGGTGTTGTGGTTCCAGATTGTGTTGATTGGAATTTTGAGGTTTTGGAGGGAGTGGAGCTGGAAGTGGGAGATTGAGTAGATGGGAGAGACTGGGTTTGTGTGCAATGAGAGGAGGTTGAAGTTTGGTGGAAAGGTTGAGAAGGGTGAGGGAGTTGCCTTTCCGGAGGTGGGAAACCAGGAGATTGGATAGTTTTTTGAGGTGGAGGGTGGCATGCTATTCTAATTTCCTCTCTTCTCGTTATCCACCAGGCCTCAACCTCCACTAATTTCAAGTTGCCGCCGCTCATACTTCACCTGTCTTTCAACAACATCTTTGCCTCTGTACTTCCGCCTCAACTGACATCTCTGCCCAAACTCTTTGCCTTTACAAATGTCTCCTTGTGTCTGTGTATGTGCGGATGGATGTGTGTGTGTGTGTGCGCGAGTGTATACCTGTCCTTTTTTCCCCCTAAGGTTAGTCTTTCCGCTCCCGGGATTGGAATGACTCCTTACGCTCTCCCTTAAAACCCACATCCTTTCATCTTTCCCTCTCCTTCCCTCTTTCCTGATGAAGCAACCATTGGTTGCGAAAGCTTGAATTTTGCGTGTATGTATGTGTTTGTTTTTGTATCTATCGACCTGCCAGCGCTTTCGTCTGGTAAGTCACATCATCTTTCTTTTAGATATATTTTTCCCGCGTGGAATGTTTTCCTCTATTATATTCCTACTACATACTACATGTGATAATTGTAAAATTATTTTTGACTAAATGTAAAAAGTAGACGTTATATTCCATCTTTACGTTGGGAATCGATCCAGTTAAGGTGACAGCTTTAAACATAATATTGAGAACTTTGCTCTAAGTGCTATAGCTTGACAATTAACATACGCACACATGCAAACACTTAAGACTGTCGATAGCAAATGTCTGAGACACATTACATACTTTGCTGGTGTGTCAGAGTTAGATGATGTAGTGTATATCAGGCAATCAGCAAACTATCAGTTTAATAAGTCACGGCTGCAAAATACTAACGCGAATTCTTTACAGACGAATGGAAAAACTAGTAGAAGCCGACCTCGGGGAAGATCAGTTTGGATTCTGCAGAAATATTGGAACACGTGAGGCAATACTGACCCTACGACTTATCTTGGAAGCTAGATTAAGAAAAGGCAAACCTACATTTCTAGCATTTGCAGACTTAGAGAAAGCTTTTGACAATGTTGACTGGAATATTCTCTTTCAAATTCTAAAGGTGGCAGGGGTAAAGTACAGGGAGCGAAAGACTATTTACAATTCGTACAGAAACCAGACGGCAGTTATAAGAGTCGAGATGCATGAAAGGGAAACACTGGTTGGGAAGGGAGTGAGACAGGGTTGCTATTCAATCTGTATATTGAGCAAGCAGTGAAGGAAACAAAAGAAAAATTTGGAGTAGGTATTAAAATCCATGGAGAAGAAATAAAAACCTTGAGGTTCGCCAATGACATTGTAATTCTGTCAGAGACAGCAATGGACATGGAAGAGCAGTTGAATGGAATGGATAGCGTCTTGAAAGGAGGATATAAGATGAACATCAACAAAAGCAAAACGAGGATAATGGAATGTAGTCGAACTAAGTCGGGAGATGCTGAGGGTATTAGATTAGGAAATGAGACACTTAAAGTAGTAAAGGAGTTTTGCTATTTTGGGAGGCAAATAACTGATGGTGGTCTAAGTAGAGAGGATATAAAATGTAGACTGGCAATAGCAAGGAAAGCGTTTCTGAAGAAGAAAAATTTGTTAACATCGAGTATAGATTTAAGTGTCAGGAGGTCGTTTATGAAAGTATTTGTATGGAGTGTAGCCATGTATGGAAGTGAAACATGTACGATAAATAGTTTAGACAAGAAGGGAATAGAAGCTTTTGAAATGTGATGCTACAGAAGAATGCTGAAGATTAGATGGGTAGATCACATAACTAATGAGGAAGTATTGAATAGGATTGGGGAGAAGAGAAGTTTGTGGCACAACTTGACCAGAAGAAGGGATCAGTTGGTAGGACATGTTCTGAGGCATCAAGGGATCACCAATTTAGTATTGGAGGGCAGCGTGGAGGGTAAAAATCGTAGAGGGAGACCAAGAGATGAATACACGAAGCAGATTCAGAAGTATGTAGGTCGCAGTAGGTACTGGGAGATGAAGAAGCTTGCACAGGATAGAATAGCATGGAGAGCTGCATCAAACCAGTCTCAGGACTGAAGACCACAACAACAACAATTATTTTGAAATTTCACAAAATATTGAAAAATGAATAATACATTAATAGCTGGCAAGCCAGACTTAACAAATGCCTTCAGTGTCTGAAGGGTTCGTGCACATGTACACACAGAGCCAACCAATTCTTTTGACATTTTTTACCGTCGAGTAATCCATAGAAATATAATTTTCATTTTGTATTTTATTTTACTAATTTTACTTATTTTACTAATTATTACTTATTTGCTGATGAACCAGCAGATACCTCTTATAGAAGACAATTTATGCACATAAAACAAGTCTTTTTGCTTGCCTTGTATTTCACTAAAATGGATAAGTAGTGATAATAGATAACAAAAACACAAAAGATAGTGAGTCTAAATGACACTAATTTTTGGGGACACTGTATTAGATGCATGATGGTGCCAAAAGATCCTGTCGATGTACATCACGGAATAATTTTGACTTTGGGTTTCTTAACTTTGTACCTGAATCTGTGTATTTCTCTTAAATAATGTGATGTGCTACTATGAATTTTCTTAAGGTAAGATGATATACATGTTTTTGAGAGGATCATTTGGGCACTCTCCTGTGTTCAGTAATGTGTACCCATAAGTTAATGTCATTTATACTCAGTCTTCTGCATTTTTTGTTATCTGCTATTCATTTTAGCAAAATACAAGGCAAGCTGACAGACGTATTTTATGTACATAAATTGTCTTCTATAGTTTCTGCTGGTACATCAGTAATAACATAACTTAAAAAACAAAAGGAAAATAAAAAATATGAAAATTGTGTTTAAATGTTAGTAGGTTGACTTCTGTGTGTCTGTCTGTAGCTTTTGGATACTGATGACCTACGATATAAGGTGTTTGTTATGTCTGGCTCACGAGCAATTACTGTAATTTATATTTTCAATATTTAGTGAAATCTGTACTATTTCATACATTATTTTAAGTGCACTGTATAAAATATTTTATAACATCTGTTAGTATGCCATTAAGTAGTCTTAGGTTGCTGATTGTCTAATATACACTGTACCAATTAACTCTGGCATACCAACAATAGCAATGTATGTAATGTGCCTCTGACTTTCTGATGCATGTCGGATGTCAAATGATTTACAGAAAATGCTGAAAGGAATTGAAAACTTGTATATCATTAATCACACACCAGTGTTTGTGCAGTTGCTGCAGTACAACCCCCATATATACATGTTAAACAAAGGTCTGTGTATTTGATGATTTTTGTTTTACAGGCATTAGTTTGCTTGCTCTGATCCACTGCCACATAAAGTTAATTTTTGAAAAAAGTGTATGTTGATTTCTGCTGGTAGAGTTTCCATGTATCCATGATGAGGTTGGAAAAGTGCTTCAATATTTTTATCAACTTATTTACATGAAAGACATTTTATTGATTATGAAACTGAATAAGTCACAATTATGTGAAAATCTATGAAATTGGGTGTGTCTGTTGGTATGTTGACAGTTTTTAGCAGACAAAAATTATATTGGCAACCCTTAGTGTGAACCAAGAAGAAAGGTGTGCAAATACTGAAACACTCCAAAGTTCCTACACCCACGGGTTGCAACAGCGCTTGTACGTGGAGTTAAGTGTACATAGAAACTACAAAAAGAAGTATTAACACCTGCATTAAGAAAAAAAAGTCACCAGCAGCAGCAGCAGCAGCAGCAGATCGTTCACTGTTGCCAGGAAACCATCAGATTCTGTTCTCCAGTACTATGGTTTTATCAAGATCGAGTCATTACTATTCTAGGTTGTACAGGGAGGTCGTAGAAAAGTAAAAAGCACAAACACAAATTTAATATAAGATAGTGTGGATTGGAATTAGACAAGTTGTGGGCCTTAGTGCTAAATATAGCAAACAGCGGCAACTCTTACCCACTACAAGCTCCATAACACATGTTGGCACGATTCTGCGATCTTAGGCAGTGGTCTGATGATATCACAAACTGCCCATTGCATGGATACTTATAAACAGGTCAGCTTTTTGTGAGCATATTTCAGATTGTAATTACTTTCTGAGTTGTCATATCCTCTGATGATGTATCTAGCATTGGAAGACAAATTGTTAGGCAGGCTTTGGATCATGGACTTTTGCCCATACAACAAATATCACAAGGATGTAAATACCGTCCCTAGAAGCCTGCATTGTATTATAAAACATAGTACAGCCATGATGTACCATGATCCTTGGAAATAAATACATGTTAATTTTTGTGAATTGTTCAGCAGAATCATCTGATATTATTTATTTTTTCATTTAGGTGCCACAGGAGTTATCACAAATTAAATGTGTTCACGCACATTAAATAAATTTATCAATGTACTGCCACAAAACTCCTCACTGCACTCAGCCCCGTTCTAAAAAAGTTTTTTCGGAAATTAAGAATTTTGCTGCGACATAGCGATAGAAGCATGAATAGCATTAGTGGTCACAGTAAAGCAATAAAAGTGGAGAAGTAGAAAAAGTAACAAAGGAGACTCCAGGTAGGAATATCAAAATGTAGGAAAGGATAGGTTGATACTTTCCGTAAAAATAACATGTGAAGTTGCAGACAGGCACAATTAAAAAGACACTTAAAAATATAAGCTTTTGGCACAGTATTAACTGGAAAAAGAGAAACACACACCATTCAGTCACACAGGCAAACTCACGACATGCACACATTATTGCTAACTGTCGCAGCTCAGGCCAGAATGCCACATTGTTAAAAAGTAACTTAAATATTTATAAATGGAAAATGCATACTGTTCTACTACGCAATGACGGAAAAATCCATTAATATGATGACTATATAGCATAATTATCTGTCCGTTGCAGTAAATTACTGAAACTGAAAGCCGAGTTAATAAATATGAACCCAACAATAACAAATTAATGCTGGAAAGAAAACACGATGAAGATGATTGTTTATAATGAGTGATGAGAGTGAGTAATATGCATTAAAAGAAAGATGAAGGGCTGATGGAGAAGTGGTAAAAATATTGCCAACTGAATTTGTTGGAAATAAGATTGATATAATTTACTGTTACCTCTCCTGTTGGTATTCCCCTTATTTCCACCATTCACATATGTGAATTCCTTCCCCTCGCCTACCAGTGACATTGTATTCTATTGCTGTATGTGTTGTTTTAGAGTTCTATATGATTTACAGCCAGAAGGGTCTTACACTCTCAAGTACCCTAAATTATTTGCATGGGAAAACCCAATTTTTAAAGTATTTTGTGTTGCTAAAAAACTAGTTGTTAAGCTTGTGTGTGTGTGTGTGTGTGTGTGTGTGTGTGTGTGTGTGTGTGTATGTTGGATCTACATTTGACACTCTTTACTAAATATACACTGTTTATTTTCAGGTGTTCTTGCACCCTTCCTCTGTGAACTACACAGTCAGCCGATACCCTAGCCCATACTTGGTGTACCAGGAAAAGGTACGGACGAGTAGAATATATGTCCGTGATTGCACAATGGTGCCAGTTATGCCACTGGTGCTGTTCTCCGGGTGTGCATTGCATGTCGAGCTGCAGCAGGGGAACTTCATCTTGTCTCTGGATGATGGCTGGATCAAGTTTCTCATTGACAGACACCAGGTGAGTGTACAGCCATCGAAAGCTTTTCATTTATTCGTGTTACCTATAGATGGAGAAGTTTTGTGTTTGTTCCAGTTTAGCTTTGCGTGTAATATTGGTTTCTGGTGCTCTGGTTGCATGAGGCATACTTGTGTTGTGAAGTACAGAATTTTTTTTTTTTTTTCTGGTATGATGTTAGAAAGTCCCTGGGCAGAATAAAACTAACGGAAGGAGTGAGGGAGAGGAGCTGAGTGGTTCACAGGCATAGGCATAAGACTTAAAGCATTGTTGACTGTCTAGACAATGTTCTACTTTGGCACAAACTTACTTATATATGTTGTAGGGAAGTTCCTTTTGAATGTAAATACTTTTGGATTAAATGAGACCTACATAACATTCTAGTAACTGTTTGCTTCCAACTGTATTTTTTTTACCACATTTCGGCCCTCGTCTAAAGTTATGAGTCTGATTGAACATCGAAGATAATTCGCTTCATATTCTACCCACCAGCAATAACAAGTTCTTCCAGAAACCATTCCACAGGACAGTTCATGGCTGTGTCGCGATCAGAACAGCTTACGCTCAAGCGTTCCCTCGCACTGCAGCGGCTACCGGCCATACGCCACCCGCCGCCTAATATCCGGCGCCGCCCAGGTGAACGCAGCGCAACGCTGTCAGTGTATGTATCAACTGTCATTTTCGAATTTTGAAGTTCTAGTTATCATCTTACAGTTAAGCATTGGATTTTGCATAGGGGAAAATCATGAACTGCCGTTAAGCATTGTAAAAATGAGTCCCAAGTGGTAAAAGGTGCAACATCTACAATGCAATTTTTACTTTTGGTACAACAGAGGGGTGAATGCAGAGTTGGCAGCTAGAAAGATTTGAACTGTGTGTTGAGCGAGTGCTTTTGGGAAAAATACGCCAGAAGTAGATATCTCTTGTTTCAACAAATATCGCTCTGGCATGAATGATTTTCCGCATTAAGGAAGTCTCGACTACTGATATATGTGATGGGTTACCATTTAGCCATCATGCGACATTTGCATTCAACAGGCAAAGTTCAGAAGTCTGGCGGAGGAGTACTGCATGCTCTAATTCGAAACAACAAAAATCAACGGAGTGACTATTATTGAACGTCATCAGGTCGCTCATTGAGCATTCCTATGCAGTACTTTTACTGGTGACGAGTTATGATGCCTTTATCATTAACTTCCTAAGAAGAAATGAAAGGCTGAGCCCCACCAAAAGACGTAAACTCGAGCAAAGGGTAGTGTGAACATAATATTTTACATCTGATTGCTCCAAAAATGTGTTTTGGGCTACGAATTCTGCCCCAAGGGGTGTGTGCATCACAGCTGGAATTAGTTGCCAACAACTGAGAGACCTTTCGGTCGTAGTGTAAGGAAGTCGTCACTCAGTCACTTGTATTGATTGGGAAGTCCTCTCTCAAGCACTTGTCCCTCTCGTCATATACTCGTAAAATTTTACCTTTCCCGCTCTTGGTCGATCAACTGTCAAGGCAATTCATTTCTAGACGAAAATACTCTTCAAACTACACTGGTTTAATGACATTGTTAGAACCAGTAGGTTTCTACAGGTGTACAATTTGTAAACTACTTTAGCACTGTCAGGTTGTTTTAGATATCACGAAAGGAAATTCTGCTGCTGATTTATTTCTCTTTGATGATTACTGTTGTGTTCAGTAAACTGATGGAAAATGCAATTAAAATATTCACTGTACTAATACAAATTAAATTCAGCTTACTACGGAAACATCATGACGGCAGTCTATCTTAATAAAGCATTAAGTATCTGTAAGACGATTGAGCCTATTTTAACACGAATTAGTAGGATATTACCGACTTTTGACATCGAAAAGTTCTGTATTTACTTCATGTCCTGTATTATTCGCTAGTATTATGAAAATGTGGCAGTTCATAGATAAAATTATGTTTTCGCAACTAAATATATGACAGCAGAAAAAAAAAAGTGGTATTATGAATTTTGCAGTACCGTAAGGTTTTCGCTCTGACACTAAGAGGTACTAAAAGTAGCAAGACGAAATTTGCTCGAGCGTTGTCTTACGATTCCCTTATTGAGCTTGTATCTGCCTGCTTGTAGCTCTGCTACAAGCGAACAAAGGCAGCATACACCTGACAGGCAAGCACATTACCTAGGAGCTAGTGAACAGGTGAGATGTCTTTGACTTACTTATTGGCCCAGTAGCCGCTATGACAGATAAATCGCAACATAAGAGACGAGAGTATTTGTATTTCCCGTGTGGAATGGCTTTCGTTGACTCAAAAGCATCAACTGATCCCCTTATGTCACATTTCACGAGAAAATCACATTATTCAATTGAAATGACACGATAATATCAAGTGAATTTAGCAGGCTAGTTCTGTGCCATCAAGGAAGTAACTCGTCGGTCACAGAGTTTCCAAACATATATAAAGTGGGTAGACATCATTTTGAGGTTGAATTTGTGGCAAATGTCAGTCAGATCTGAGCCCTTGGTGTAAGTGTTTCGGTGTGTTGAATTTGTATCAATGATTTTTCTATAGGTTTTTTTTTTTCTGTCCTAAATAGAGAGTTGAAGTCTCCCATTAGTTTTCACGTCATCTTGGTGAACTTTGTTCATGATTCTTTAGAGTGTGTTCCAGAATTTTTTGACATTTTCCGTGTTTTTCTTATTTTTGATGTTGGTGGGAGCATGTGCATCGATGAGTGTATATTTTTTATTGGGGGTCTGGATGAGCATAGTCATAAGTCGATTGTTGACGGGTGTGATTTCTTTGACAGAGTTGCTGATAGATCTGTGTTCGAAAAATGCCGTGCCAAAGATTGGTGCACATTTCGCTACCTTTTGTTGTGTTTTGTTTTTTAAGATGCGATAGTTTCCGTAATGCAAGGTTTCATTGTCAGTTAGTTGTGGTTCTTGAAGAGCAAGGATGAGAATTTTTTGTCGGTCGATTTCTTATGCGAAATTATTTAATTTTCGTGTTTGGATCTATGTATCGATGTTTAGTTTTCAAATGCATGTTTTCTGCTTGTAGGGAAATTTACCAGAGATCTTCCATATTCTCTGCCGTGCTAGCCTGGACTCCCCAGAATCTGAAAATCCAGCTGCCGCCTATTGGCGGGTGGGCTGTGTACCACCTGGTGTAAAGTTGACTTTGCTTGCACAGTTCATGTTTGCTTGTATTTCATTGGTTTGGCCTGGGTGATACGAGGACCAGACAGTACCAGAGGGTGTTCAAGCCTTTGGAAGCAAATATTTTCAGCCCAGCTCATTGAGCTAACACAGTGGCCAGAGTAGCAGTGATTTTCACTGAGACGTGTCTGGATTTTGGGTTCAACGGATTGAGTAGCCGTTCAGGATTGTGGTAGTATTTGGTTCACCCCAAGTATTTGATTTCCCTTGTACCACCCATATGTGGGAGGCTTTCCCCTATCCGCCGCATGGGATTATTATTATTATTATTATTATTATTATCATCATTATCATCATTATTATTATTATGTCATCAGCAAATGCTGTATGGTGTATCTTCCCACCACTAAAATATATGTGTATTGTTCGATTCAATATTTCTATCACATAAATATTGGTTATAATTACATTACATTGTTGCTAGTAGACATATTTCTCACTTTTTCGTAGACAGTTGCTAAATGTTACTCCATCAAAGGAATTATGTGCGAAGCATTGTTGCAATACAGACATTCAAATTATCCGATATCTGTAATTTCATTTTGATGCCAGATCATTCTAATGGGATTCAGCCAGTCAGTCTTAATATGGATATCCGACTACAGCCCTCATCACATGATAGACTGGGTAAACCACTTTCTTAATCGGACTGCTGAATGTAGATCACTTATCTATGACAGGGCCCGAATTCTTACACACTATGGAAAGTACTAATACAATGTGCTTATTATAAATACGTTATTTAAATATAAATATATGAAGTAATGAGATAAGTGTATTTACAGGAGCAGAGCCCCATCCATAATAGCACAGCAGTGCAAGATTGGTTTCAGGGCCAAGAGAGGATAAAGCTGTTGCCGTTTGTTCCACGATCACCGAACATCAACCAGATAGAGAATATGTAGGCAGAGGTAACAAGGTCATTGCCATGTGGACCTACAAATGCAAGCGACCTTTGGACGAATATAGAAAATGTATGGTGGGAAGTAAACCATCACGCTACACTATCGATGACATAATGAAATCAATGCCGCTGCGCCTTCGAGAAATCTCACGTAATGGTGGTGGGTGGGTTGGTTACTAAAAGTATACTCGTCCTCAAAACCCATGTGGACAGTTATCTGATAATCGGTCAAGCTTTGCTTTGTCACAGCTCTTTAGCATAAAAGTCCATTTACTTTCAGTCTCCTCCTTACAGTAATTGAAAAATCTCATCCACTCGACGCCAACTGAGGATTTGATTGGTGCATGTGTTTTTCGACACACAGTAGTCGTCAAAATCACTGGAATCAATGACTGTGTGTGTGTGTGTGTGTGTGTGTGTGTGTTCACACACAGTCTGAATCAATACTACTAACATTAGACAGACAATAAATATTGCATCAAATATGACTGTAAACTATTTTAATGCAATGGGAAGTTACAAACTGAATTTTTACCCAACCCACATCATGCATATTACATTAAGTAAGTAAGCTGTATTAACTCCATAATATCATTAGGAGAGACAGTGTGCTCTTGTTGTCACGGCTCACGACAAGTGCAGTGATCAGCAGTGCCCAATGCCGCCGCGATTTGTTTATGTTAGCTGAGCGTGGACACTGGAGCAGACGCTTCGCCGTAAACAGAAAGAAATCGCCTTGGCTCCGACTGCAGGAGTGGACATCACTGCCTGCGTGTTCTTATAGTAACCAACATGAGACTCTACTCACAGGTGCCATGGAGGAATTGCAACGGGTATCATGTCATTAGTCATCAGAATATTTACCAGTGATGAAATGTCCACTCTATTTGAATTCAAAAAAAATGGGAACTTTCTCACAAAGTAATGTGAGGTGATATCAAAATTTATACTATATATGAAGGTAGTATCTGTTCCCGAAAGAACAGTTACTGTTGATGACCATGCAGCTTTCCTTAGAATGAAATGATAATTAAATGGACACTCTAGCTGCAAACAGGCATTGATATACTTCATTGGGGACATGTTGAAAATATGTGCCCCGACCGGGACTCGAACCCGGGATCTCCTGCTTACATGGCAGATGGTCTATCCATCTGAGCCACTGAAGGCACAGAAGATAGTGCGCCTGCAGGGACTTACCCCTTGCACACTCCCCGTGAGACCCACATTCCCAACATGTCCAGACGACTACATTCGTAGGATATTGCAGCCCTTGCCACCCACAACTTTGAGACGAAACTATAGTCATTTCCGAGGTCCCTCACAGAACACATCAGCTGTATCCTTCTTGACAGCATAACTGAAACTTGGCAACAGTGCAGAATATGTTTGGAAACTCTGTGACCGACGAGTTACTTCCTTACTGGGCCAATAAGTAAGTCAAAGACATCCCACCTGTTCACTAGCTCCTAGGTAATGTGCTTGCCTGTCAGGTGTATGCGGCCTTTGTTCACTTGTAGCAGAGCTACAAGCAGGCAGATACAAGCTCAATAAGGGAATCGTAAGACAACGCTCGAGCAAATTTCGTCTTGCTACTTTTAGTACCTCTTGGTGTCGGAGCGAAAACCTTACGGAACTGCAAAATTCATAATACCACTTTTTTTTTTCTGCTGTCATATTTTTAGTTGCGAAAACATAATTTTATCTATGAACTGCCACATTTTCATAATACTAGCGAATAAAACAGGACATGAAGTAAATACAGACCTTTTCGATGTCAAAAGTCGGTAATATCCTACTAATTCGTGTTAAAATAGGCTCAATCGTCTTACAGATACTTAATGCTTTATTAAGATAGACTGCCGTCATGATGTTTCCGTAGTAAGCTGAATTTAATTTGTACTAGTACAGTGAATATTTTCATTGAATTTTCCATCAGTTTACTGAACACAACAATAATCATCAAAGAGAAATAAATCAGCAGCAGAATTTCCTTTCGTGATATCTAAAACAACCTGACAGTGCTAAAGTAGTTTACAAATTTTACACCTGTAGAAACCTACTGGTTCTAACAATGTCATTAAACCAGTGTAGTTTGAAGAGTATTTTCGTCTAGAAATGAATTGCCTTGACAGTTGATCGACAAAGAGCGGGAAAGGTAAAATTTTACGAGTATATGACGAGAGGGACAAGTGCTTGAGAGAGGACTTCCCAATCAATACAAGTGCCTGAGTGACGACTTTCCTATCAATCTCCTGGATAGTTTTGTTTCTCAAATCAACAGAGTGCATTATCAAGCAGTAGCACAGGTGATGTAGTTTATTCGGTCGACTTCCTTACACTACGACCGAAAGGTCTCTCAGTTGTTGGCAACTAATTCCAGCTGTGATGCACACACCCCTTGGGGCAGAATTCGTAGCCCAAAACACATTTTTGGAGCAATCAGATGTAAAATATTATGTTCACACTACCCTTTGCTCGAGTTTATGTCTTTTGGTGGGGCTCAGCCTTTCATTTCTTCTTAGGAAGTTAATGATAAAGGCATCATAACTCGTCACCAGTAAAAGTACTGCATAGGAATGCTCAATGAGCGACCTGATGACGTTCAGTAATAGTCACTCCGTTGATTTTTGTTGTTTCGAATTAGAGCATGCAGTACCCATTCCGCCAGACTTCTGAACTTTGCCTGTTGAATGCAAATGTCGCATGATGGCTAAATGGTAACCCATCACATATATCAGTAGTCGAGACTTCCTTAATGCGGAAAATCATTCATGCCATAGTGATATTTGTTGAAACAAGAGATATCTACTTCTGGCGTATTTTTCCCAAAAGCACTCGCTCGACACACAGTTCAAATCTTTCTAGCTGCCAACCCTGCATTCACCCCTCTGTTGTACCAAAAGTAAATATTGCATTGTAGATGTTGCACCTTTTACCACTTGCGACTCAATTTTACAATGCTTAACGGTAGTTCATGATTTTCCTCTATGCAAAATCCAATGCTTAACTGTAAGATGATAACTAGAACTTCAAAATTCGAAAATGACAGTTGATACATACACTGACAGCGTTGCGCTGCGTTCACCTGGGCGGCGCCGGATTTTAGGTGGTTTATGGCATCAGGCCGGTGGCCGGTAGCCGGTAGCCGCTGCAGCGCGAGGGAACACTCTAGCTTAAGCTGTTGTGATCGCGACGCAGCCACGAGCTGTCCTGCGGAATTGTTTCTGGAAGTACTTGTTATTGCTGGTGGGTAGAATGTGAAGCGAATTATCTTCAATGTTCAATCAGACTCATAACTTTAGACGAGGGCCAAAATGTGGTAAAAATTTAGTTTAGAATTCACGATGATTACCAATAGACCACGGGTTCACACAATTCGACAACATCTAGGAAGTAGACAACACTTCCTCCTGACACTTCCGCATCTTACAATTTTGCCAGATTGTGCAGATGGCCGGACTTAGAGTTGTCAGGGGCGGTCAGTTTTATTGGCCACCTTAAGTGAACGACTCGAACTTAGTCTCTGTAGCGGCCGACCGGCGGTCAGTTTTTATGTCTTAAGACTGTACAAGACCTTCCCACTCCATCAATCCAGCATCATCTTCTCCAGGCTTATCCTATCCCATCAGAGACTAGGCCACAAGTGAAAGTAGCCATGTCATCTACTATCCCTGCTGCAAACACTGCACAGATTTTTATGTCATATGACAACCAACCAGACATCTACCAGAATGAATGGGCACCGCCAAACTGTGGCCAAAAACAAAGCTCTCCTCCCAGTGGTGCAAAATGGAGCTGAGCCCAACGTGGTCAAATTCAATGGTTGCTTCAAAATTTGGTCCACCTGGATCCTTCATTCAGCCAACAGCTCAGAAAATTTCGCTGAACAACTTCTGAAATTTCGGTTTCACTCTGTATATTTTTGTGCTTGCTTCACTTTGGTTTAGAAGGATTTTCTTTTGTCCGTGTAAATTATCAAGATTGAATAAGTGGGAGAATGGCTAGAATGCAGTCTTTCTGAAAGAATAGCATTATCTACTCAAGTAAAGAAGCTGTAACTGGCCCACCAAGCCCTGTATGCTTCAGAGTGTCTATCACTTGTCAGGAATGGCCTTACAGACAAACTTGAATTCTGAGAGAGTAAAGTATGAGGAATATATGGTTACCAGTTAAGAAAGGTAACAAATGTGACAGAAAACCAATTCAGGAACTCCACAAGTACCATGAAAAAATCTTGGATGTGGCTTGTCTTTTATGTCTACAAGATGCATCCCAATGGGTTGACCAGTCAGTGTTTCGCATGCTAGCAAAAGAGGAAGACCCATTGACCATGGTTGATGGAAGTGATTAAAAATCTGCAGCAACTAGGGATACAGAAAGAGATTTAAAAAGACGAGACAATGCTTAAGCAAGTGAGGTTCCATGAAAAACCTCAGAGGAAGATGACGTGCTCTCTGGACAAAGGAGAGAAAGGAACGGTACAGCTATGTGAACATCAAAACTCATTCCAAACACAGTAATTGATCATTGTGGTGTTTAGTTGGCCTGTACAAAACAACAATGAAATAATAAAAATCTGTGATTAGTTGCTGCAGAGGTTGAATGCCTGCCAGAGGAGGTGGAGTTAGAGGACCGTTAGTGGGTGGCTGTAGGGCACTGTGCTCTCACGGTGAGTGCACAACCACCTTGTGCCACTTGCATACGGCAGCCAATAGCGTTCCCTGTATCTGGTATAAGGTGGCCGCCCAGCGCACAAATGGTCTGTTTAGTGCTCATGCTTGATACTATCAGATCACTGAACTAGAACTGCTTGATAACTACCTAGCTTGTCACCCAGTTATTTTCTTGGGTCATGTCTTGGATTTATCTCTGTGCTTCTTTGGGCCTTGTTGTCATCATTGGATAAAGGCTTATCTTAGTGCCTCATTGTCAAGTAGATTGTTTGTCCTTGCCCTGGTCTGTTGTTTGTCCACAGTCTGTCACAGTTCATTGACCTAACATTAGTTTGGGTTACTCTTCTGCAGACAGCTGTCCCTCCTGGTGGCTTCCTCAATTTCTGCTGCAGCTCTGAAGTGTGCACAGATATGTGGATATAACAAAAACTGTTTGTTAAACTTTAAAGGTTTATTTATTTATTTATTATTAAAGCTTTGTTTATTTATAGAACATATTAAACCGGTATCTGAGACTTTCATAACTTGTTGACTAAAGTCAGCTGGTAGCAAACTTTAGTCTTTCCTTTTTATGTACACATTTAATCATACACTCAAAAATGAATGCATTGTAATCAATGTGACAACCCCACTGCATATCAACCCAGGTCAATAAATAAAGATTAAACAATAAACAATAAATTAGTAAGAATTAAAAACGGTATGTGCTATAGAAAGATTGCAACACTAAGTTATTATCAGAGAGTGAGCCACAGTTCATCCCAGAGTAACCCAGAGAGCATCCCAGAGTGCCCCAGTGGCTGTGTGCGCCGCCATATTGGCGGGTGACCTTGAACGAGTTTCACTCGGCCGCCGCTAGAGCCTGGAGGATCGCGCTATAGTTTCAACTAAGCGCGATCTGCTGGCAAAAGTGTCTTTTCCGGCCGCCATGTTGGATTATCAGCGTGCTGCTTCCTGCCGCGCCCAGTGTGGTGGCGCTTATCAGTAGTAACTTCTGCAGTACAGGCAGCTGCACGCTCATTTCACTCGAGGCAGCAGCACTGAGCACACAGCCACGCCGTACAGGAGGAGAAGATATACAAGAAGATCAAGATTGCCTGTGTACAAGACCGTGGGTACATTTAGTGTTACTCCTAATAATGTAGCACAAGAAGAGCTATTAAATGGACCTATTACTTTTGTAGGAGCTAAGATTCATTTTTCTTGTACAACTACAGAGGTTGTAACTGGTAATAGTTGGTTAGCTATTGCTATTGTAAGGGGCCTCAATTAGGTTTGGAGTCCTATTATGATAGAGACATTATTTGTTATCGTACCTGTTCTATTGGAGTTCAGGGCGACAGGAATTATGGTACAGCAGTTGTACTTACAGATAAGCCATTTTGCTTATGTACAAAGAACAGGAGACGTGTTAATGCTATTTTTGTTATATATTAAACACTTGTACACATTGATCTTGCCAAAAGCCGAGAAGCGATTCTTCTTAGTGTTGTAGCCCACAGGGGCACTCTGGGATGCTCTCTGGGTTTCTCTGGGATGAACTCTGGTTCACTCTCTGATAATGACTTAGTGTTGCAATCTTTCTATAGCACATACGGTTTTTAATTGTTACTAATTTATTGTTTATTGTTTAATCTTTATTTATTGACCAGTATGTAGTTGTCAATCATGCTTATCTATCTCGTGAGTTTTTTTTTTTTTTTTTTAAATGCCGCGCTGTTAACTCATATCTCACTACCAGTCACTGCACACACTATACACACATTGTTTCATCACGCACACACACACACACACACACACACACACACACACACTAGTGATCTGTGGGCCATTTTCTGTACTGCAACTTCCTATTTGCTATCCTGAAAAATGGAGTCAGCATCCCTCTATAATGAGTGAAACATTGAGCTCAGGAAGAGGAAGAAGTGTTAGTATTGTGCTGTGCATAGCTTGGGGGTAAGTTTTTCTAGAAAAGGAAAAAAAAGAAGGGAAAAAAACACAGTGTGAAGGTGTTATGTGGAATATTGGAGGTTTTATAATCATTATTATTATTATTATTATTATTATTATTATTATTATTATTATTATTATTATTGTTGTTGTTGTTGTTGTTGTTGTTATTGTTATTATTATTTATTTGAACAGCTTTTTTTAACCAGACTCCTACTCTGTTTTGTCTAAGTAATCCTTCAATGCATAACAGATACTTTTTAGCTGCCATTTTAAATGCGTGTATTTTTGCAATTTTTTTAATCTCTTTTGGTAATTTATTGTACAGTTTTATTCCTTGATAGAAAACACTGTTTTGAGTTTAATGTTTATTCTTTCTTGATAAATGTAAGTTAAGTCTAACTCATGTTCCATGGCCATGGACAGAGCTGTTTGTGCAGTAATTTCCAATGTTATTTTTGATGTGTACAATTGATTGGTAAATGTATTCACACGGAGCAATTAAAATCCCCAGTGTTTCGAACAGATCTTTACAATAAGCTCGACTAGTATTTTTGGTTATAATTCTTATGGCTACTTACTGGAGATTGAAAATTGTGTTCATATTTTGTGCATTTGTTTCCCAAAACAGAATGCCATAGCTAAGAATTGAGTGTACATATGAATAGTATGTAACAAAAAGACGCTGCATACTACTGTATCCTTGATATTTTCAAAGCTATTACATGACTTTTTTGAAAATCTGGGAAGCTAATGCTATGATACTGCCATTTATCCCCTTTAACAGGCTGCTGTAATATATGTATTTCATGAAATTTATTTGCAGTTCTGATTACAAATAACCATCAGCTATATGAGGGAATAATGTCAATGAAATTTTGTGCCGAATCAGGACTCAAACTCCGATTTCTTGCTTTACACGAGAGGTCGCCTTAATGGCTTTGGCTATCCGTGCACGACACGTGGCCAGACCCAAACTTCCATATATATCTTCGTTCCTGCATCACAATCTGACACTTGTACACACATTATGTAATTCCCATACAGGGGAGGAGATTTTAATTGAAAGTCACTGCCTGCTATTTGTGGATGAATACGACATTGCAATACCTGTGTAGTTAAGAAGAACGATGCAGTGTTCCTTCGGACGTGCATGCCCAAAGGAACATTGTATTATAATTCTTATCACCACAACTATTGCAACATCATAAATACATATTTGTTGATTTGAATTCCAGTACTTCAACTTTAAAAAATTTTCTGGGAAGGGATAATTGAAATTCAGCTTATTAACATGTAAATACATAGGCTTACAATGATAATACAGTGGTTTAGCTAATCCAAATACTGAAGAAGCAAGTCCGTGTAATGAACAATTGTGACCATCAGATTCACGAGAGTCATAAATTATTGCATGAAAATAATTTGTCAATGAAGTGTGAATGTGGAGGTGCGATGGATGTAAACACAGTGAAATGGAACAATGTGTACTCATGACTAAGGCAATTAGCATGTGTATGTCACTTCCTGTGCATCTGCACTTCAACAGCCCAGTAGCAAAGGCCACAATGATTATATTATTCAGGTCTGTCCACAAGTTACTCCATTCGACGAGAGTGATAGGCATCAGTCGTGTTGCCATAGGTTGCAAACTCATTGTGATTGCTGTAAAATTTTTTTACAAGTGACATGCCCACATTTAAGCTTTTGAAACTACACTGCCAAAAGTGATGGGACATCTCCTAATATCATACCGGACTTCCTTTTGCCCAATGTAGTGCTGCAATTTGACGTGGCAAGTCCTCTGCAGAAATACCGAGTCGTGCTGCTACTATAGTGTTCCCAGTGCAGGATTTTGTACGCTGACTGACCTCTCAATTATGTCCCACGTGTGTTTGATGGGATTCGTGTCAGATGATCTGGATGGCCAAACCATTCACTCTAATTGTCCAGAATGTTCTTCAAACCAATAGCGAACAAGTGTGGCCAGGTGACATAATGCATTGTCGTCCATAAAAATTTCATCGTTGTTTGGGAACATGGTGTCCGTGAATTGCTGCAAATGGCCTCCAAGTAGTCAGACATCCAGAGGACCCAGTCCATATGTAAACACAGCCCACTCTATTATGGAGCTACCACCAGCTTGCACTTTGCCTTGTTGACATCCCGGGTCCACGGCTACGTGGGGGTGTGCACCACACTTGAATGTGCACCACACTTGAATGTGCGCCATCAGCTCTTACCAATTGAAATTAGGACTCATTTGACTGGGCCACAGTTTTCCAGTCATCTAGGGTCCAATCGATATGGTCATGAGCCCAGGAGAAGTGCTGTATGTGATGTCGTGCTGTTAGCAAAAGGTACTCGCGTCTGTCGTCTGGTGACATAGCCCACCAATGGCATATTTGGTTGCACTGCCACAATGGACATTTCTGGAGTTATTTAACACAGTGTTGCTTGTCTGATATCACTGACAACTCTATGCAAAAGCTTACCAGATTTTTCAAAAAAAGTCACTTAATAGCTGACACTTAACAGCTGTGGATCATAAAATATTGAATTCTCTAATGACTTCTGAAATGGAATGTCCCATGTGTCCTGCTCCAGCTACCATTCCGCTCAAAGTCTGTTAATTACCACTGTGTGACCATAATCATGTCAGAAAACTTTTCACATGAATCACCTGAATACAAATCACAGCTCTGCCAATGCACTGCCCTTGTGTATGGAATGCTACTGCCATCTGCATTTGTACGTATTGCTAATGCACGACTTTCGCCACCTCAGTGTGTGCTTATCGAAACATGCACAGAAAAAACAAAGGGATACAATACTCTGTGTATTTAAATGCACTTTCCATAACTGTCAATATTATGAAAAGGATAGATTGGTACTTACCATATGGTGGAGATGTTGAGTAGCAATTTATCCTTTTCGCAATATTGTCATTCCATCCCAAATTTTCCACTACTCTTTACTGTCACTTGCCATTGTTCTGTACTAAAGCAAAAACAATAGGTTTCACATGTAATGTCTTGTAAGTGTTTATAATGAGTAGGTCCAATATTTTCTTTCCTCCTCCTCCTCTTTTCCTCTCAAAAGTATCTTTGCAGTCAATGAAAGCCACACAGAACGTAAAGTCCATACTTTCTTTCACAAAGTGTCACATTTTGTTGAAAATGGTAATTGTTGTATTTGTTTCCCTTCCAGGTGGGCCAGTTGCTTAGCGCAATGAGAGATGAACTTGTGAAGCTGCTGGTGGATAAGATAAAGGACCCACAGTTGGACCTAGTGACTCACGAGCGAGGAAAAGTCATCATCTCCACAATTGTCCGTCTTATCTCGAAAGACTGATGTTCCGAGAAGTCCTACGAAGGAATTACCTAATTTTTATAAACTACTGTATATTTTTTCTTTCTTTCTTTCTTTCTTTCTCCACCCTTCCCCTCCCTCCTTTCTGTCTATCGTGATAAGAACAGACTGACACTACTGACATTAGTAATATGCCATTGGATGGTAGTAATCCCTTGTACATAGATGCCTATTCTGATCTTTGGATTCTGCTTCTGTGACGTAACTGTGCAACAAGGTTGGAAATTCTCAACAATCTCCTGCCGTGTTTTCCACCAATTAGTAATCTCTTTTCTCTGATATAATATGTGTTGCATTGCTTAAAACATAACTGATATTGGCTTCTGATATCAGTATTACTTTGGAAAACAAAAAATGGACAACATGCGATCATATGACATTACACAGATTGTAAATAGACATACGGAAAAAAGAAAAGAACTTTACAATTCAACAAAAGTGAGACATGTTTCAGACAGTCGAGAGTATCAGTTGGAAAAGCATAGTAGACACTGTAAAATTAGTTGTATGTAAAGTGTGTAACTAGTACTGAAATGTTAGTATATATTTTTGCACTGTTTACATT
This sequence comes from Schistocerca piceifrons, assembly GCF_021461385.2. NCBI lineage: Eukaryota > Metazoa > Arthropoda > Insecta > Orthoptera > Acrididae > Schistocerca > Schistocerca piceifrons. Next base: position 34,905,855 of record NC_060146.1, on the reverse strand, counting down.
GTAATACAATAATATTATTGTTGAGGTGCCTTAAATGTACAGTTTATGATGAATGTTACGGGTAAATTTTGCAGAGCCAATTATGAGCATTAATTAAATGTTTTGAATGGCCATTTTGAGGCATATTGCAAGATAATCTTGTATGTTGAATTATTTATTACATTTTTGTACCTGTCTGTTTTTGAAGCTGAAGAACGCCTTTTATGTAAAAAAAAAATCGCTGTGAACAGTTTTAAATTTGTTGTTTGTTGTTTTTGAGGGGAATGTATTTATTTATGGAATATAGACAAATAACTGAAAAAATGAAAGCTTTAAACTGGAATAAAAGTCAAAATCAATAACATAACATGCTGCATGTCATTTGTTTTATACTTTGGCACTTCCAATAATTCATCCATAGCTCTGGTCCTGTTCTGATACATCATTGTATTAAGGTTTCTTGTGGACCTTTGTCTATTTATTACCTTTTCAAAATCTTGTTTTTTACCTGCAGTTCAGTAAAACTTTACTGACCTGCTAACCACACCCACATGTAGGCACATGTAACATGTACATGAGCCAATGGTGACAAATTGCTTTAGACACACTTCCCAACATGTTTACACTGTTCTCCAGGGTTAGACCACGTTTTGTGGCTAACAACCAGATTGATAGAGCTTTGTGGCCACTCACCATAATTTAACATAAAGCTTAAATCGGCTTATACCCCTCTCCTGCTTTCCAACCACGAAGCTCTACTTCATACCTTACTGAACTAACGCTCTCTAGAGAATTGTGGCATAGTGACACTTAGCTGTACTTAACATTAGAAATGTAGATGTGTTCAGAATGACCTTTTGTTTTAGATGTGACTTTTGTTTCTTTTCAAACAACAGAAAATCCAGGGTGAAATAATGAAAAGAAGACACATTAGGTTGCAGACAGGCACAAGTAAGACACTTACATAAAGCTTTTGGCCACAGCCATCATCAGCAAAAGAGAAACGCACACCATTCATACATACAAGCAAGCACACCTCATGCACACACGGCTGCCAACTCCAGCATCTCAGGCTGTAATGCAGCTATCACGTGGGATGCAAGCTGCAATCTGGAGGGGGCGAGGAAGAGGAAGGGATAGCAATGTACAGGTGGGGGGAGAGAGAGAGAGAGAGAGAGAGAGAGACTGACTGACTGGTAGACTGTGCAGGAACTAGAATGCCCATAGGTACAGCAGAAGGAGCTTTTGGGGCAATGAGGTGGGAGAAAAAAGGAGCAAAACAAGAGAGGAGTGTAAAAATACTGATGGATGCATTGGCAGATGGTGTCAACTAAACAGGATGTGAGACGAGAATGGGGATAAAATGTTAGGACAGAGGGGGTGTAAACTGTTAAATGGGGGGTGTGCGGACTGTATGTTACCATAGATTGAGGCCGGGATAATTACAGGAGCAGAGACTCGGAGACTGTTTTGTAAGGAAAGCTCCAATCTACGCTGTTCATTAAAACTGTTAGTGGAGGCAAGGATCCATATGGTTTGGGTAGTGAAGCAGCCATTGAAATAATATAACATCAAGCTGCATGTTGTGCCACTGGGTAGTCTAATTAGCTCTTGGCCACAGTTTGGTGTTGGCTATTAATCCTGGTGGACAGCTTGTTGGTAATCATACCAATATAAAAAGCTGTGCAGTGATTGCATCAGAGCTGGTAAATGACACGACTACTTTCGCAGGTGGCCTGGCTCCTGATAGGGTAGGATAAACCTGTTTCAGTACTGGAATGGGAAGTGCTGGCTGGGTGGATGGGATGGGTCTTGCACATGTCTTTCACAGGGGTATGATCCTTGTGGCAAGAGGTTGGGACTGGATGTGGGATAGGGATTGACTAGGATGTGGTGGAGGTTGGGTGGGCAACGGAACACCACTTTAGGTGGGGATGGAAGTATCTTGAGTGGTTTAATTCTTCCAGTCTGGGTGGTACTGGGTGACGAAGGGGACAATCCTTTGTGGCTGGTTCATGGGGTGAGGGGAGGATTGGGGGTGTGAGGGGAAATTGCACAGTTAAACTACATCTACATCTACATCTACATTGATACTCCGCAAGCCACCCAACGGTGTGTGGCGGAGGGCACTTTACGTGCCACTGTCATTACCTCCCTTTCCTGTTCCAGTCGCGTATGGTTCGCGGGAAGAACGACTGTCTGAAAGCCTCCGTGCGCGCTCTAATCTCTCTAATTTTACATTCGTGATCTCCTCGGGAGGTATAAGTAGGGGGAAGCAATATATTCGATACCTCATCCAGAAACGCACCCTCTCGAAACCTGGCGAGCAAGCTACACCGCGATGCAGAGCGCCTCTCTTGCAGAGTCTGCCACTTGAGTTTGCTAAACATCTCCGTAACGCTATCATGGTTACCAAATAACCCTGTGGCGAAATGCGCCGCTCTTCTTTGGATCTTCTCTATCTCCTCCGTCAGACCGATCTGGTACGGATCCCACACTGATGAGCAATACTCAAGTATAGGTCGAACGAGTGTTTTGTAAGCCACCTCCTTTGTTGATGGACTACATTTTCTAAGTACTCTCCCAATGAATCTCAACCTGGTACCCGCCTTACCAACAATTAATTTTATATGATCATTCCACTTCAAATCGTTCCGCACGCATACTCCCATATATTTTACAGAAGTAACTGCTACCAGTGTTTGTTCCGCTATCATATAATCATACAATAAAGGATCCTTCTTTCTATGTATTCGCAATACATTACATTTGTCTATGTTAATGGTCAGTTGCCACTCCCTGCACCAAGTGCCTATCCGCTGCAGATCTTCCTGCATTTCGCTACAATTTTCTAATGCTGCAACTTCTCTGTATACTACAGCATCATCCGCGAAAAGCCGCATGGATCTTCCGACACTATCTGCTAGGTCATTTATATATATTGTGAAAAGCAATGGTCCCATAACACTCCCCTGTGGCACGCCAGAGGTTACTTTAACGTCTGTAGACGTCTCTCCATTGAGAACAACATGCTGTGTTCTGTTTGCTAAAAACTCTTCAATCCAGCCACATAGCTGGTCTGATATTCCGTAGGCTCTTACTTTGTTTATCAGGCGACAGTGCGGAACTGTATCGAACGCCTTCCGGAAGTCAAGGAAAATAGCATCTACCTGGGAGCCTGTATCTAATATTTTCTGGGTCTCATGAACAAATAAAGCGAGTTGGGTCTCACACGATCGCTGTTTCCGGAATCCATGTTGATTCCTACATAGTAGATTCTGGGTTTCCAGAAATGACATGATACTCGAGCAAAAAACATGTTCTAAAATTCTACAACAGATCGACGTCAGAGATATAGGTCTATAGTTTTGCGCATCTGCTCGACGACCCTTCTTGAAGACTGGGACTATCTGTGCTCTTTTCCAATCATTTGGAACCCTCCATTCCTCTAGAGACTTGCGGTACATGGCTGTTAGAAGGGGGGCAAGTTTGCGGACCTGGTCTGGGAGATAGTGTTTGTCTGTGAATGCCTTGGTGAGACCCTCAGCATACTAAGCAAGGAAATTCTTGTCACTGCAGATACACCATCCCCGGGTGCCCAGGTTGTATGGGAATGATTTTTTGGTGTGAAAGCCCTGACAGTTGTTGAAATGCAGGTTCTGTTGGATGTTTTGAGGTTTAATGTCGACAGGGGTGCGGATGGAGCCATCAGAGCAGAGGATGTCAACGTCTAGGAAGATGGTACGCTGGGTTGAGGAGGACCACGTGAAGTGGATGGGAGAGGATGCGTTTAGGTTGTGAAGGAACGAAGGTAGGGTGTCATGGCCCTGAGTCCAGGTCATGAAACTGAACCAGACTAGGGGTTTGACATTTTGAGAGGCCAGGAAGGTCTCCTCTAGGTAGCCCATGAAAAGTTTCATGTTGGAGGATGTCATACGGGTGCCCATGGCTGTGTCGAGGAATTGAGGTAGTGGGTTTGGAGTCTGAGGGCATTTGAAAATAGTTGTAAGACCATTGGCATGAGGTATGCTGGTATATGGAGAGGTAGTATCAACAGTGATGATGATGATGATGATGATGATGGATCCAGGTGGTAAAGGTGTGGGAATGGCGGAGAGTCACTGAGGAAAAGGGTTGGTGTCTTTGACATGGGAGGCTGATTTACGGGCAATTGGTTGGAGGTGTTTGTGAATGAGTGCCGAAATTTTTTCAGTGGGGCCACAATAACCAGCCACAATGGGGCATCCAGCATTGTTGAGTTTGTGGAGTGTGGGATGCATGTAAAATTGGTTGCCTGGGGTATCAAAAGGGTCAGGAGGGAAATGGATTCAGAGGAAAGGTTCAGGGGTGGGGCTAAGGCTTTGTGCAAGGATTTGAGATTGTGTTGGACTTCTGGGACGGGATCACTCTGGCAGAATTTATAGGTGGAGGAATCAGATAACTGGCGGAGGCCTTCTGCCAGCTAGCCTCTGCAATTCATAACACTGTTGGAACCTTTGTCTATAGGTAGGATAATTAGGTCAAGATTTATTTTGAGGATGTGCATGGCTACTCCTTCTTCTACGGAAAGGTTGGTGTTCTGAGGAAGGGACCTAGGGAAGGAAAGTGAGACTAAATAGGAGGTAAAGAATTCCTGGAAGGTGGCCAGCAGGTGGTTAGGTGGGAAAGGGTTGGGGGGCTCACAGTTGGAGGATGATGTGAACTGGGAGAGGCAGGGTTCAATGTTGGAATTAAGGTGGTTTTGGTACGAGGGATTGGTGGCAAAGAAGTGCTTCCATTGCAGGCCCCATCTGTGAGGGCCAGGATTGGCAGAACCTGAAAATGTGTTGGCCGTTGTGAAAGGGGGTGGGGATCCAGAGAAAGAAATCTGTACAGTTTGGCTGTTAAGGGGGATTCCAAAAGGCACCATTTGATAAACAGGATGTGGGACTGGATTTTAGACAGGGAAAGGGATACTTTTCTCAACTGGTGCAGAAAGATGGAGCAGAGGTCCATTGTGGCAGGAATGGTGTAAAGGAAACAGGAATGATGTAGAAATGGCAAAATAGGTGTTGATGGTCATGAGAGGAGCCGCATAAGTGAAAAGATGTGTAAAAAACACATAAAGACATTCAGAAACACAAACATGTGCAAAAATAAACACAGATATGTAAAATTTTGCACAAATATGTGAAACCACATATTTGTGTCTTGTGTCTGTATATGTGTGGATGGATATGTGTGTGTGTGCGAGTGTATACCCGTCCTTTTTTCCCCCTAAGGTAAGTCTTTCCGCTTGTGTCTGTATATGTGTGGATGGATATGTGTGTGTGTGTGTGTGTGTGTGTGTGTGTGTGTGTGTGTGTGTGTGCGCGAGTGTATACCCGTCCTTTTTTCCCCCTAAGGTAAGTCTTTCCGCTCCCAGGATTGGAATGACTCCTTACCCTCTCCCTTAAAACCCACATCCTTTCGTCTTTCCCTCTCCTTCCCTCTTTCCTGATGAGGCAACAGTTTGTTGCGAAAGCTTGAATTTTGTGTGTATATTTGTGTTTGTTTGTGTGTCTGTCGACCTGCCAGCACTTTCATTTGGTAAGTCACTACATCTTTGTTTTTAGATATAAAAATATATACAAATACATTAAAAACATACAGAAACATGGGGCTGTGGGATGATTTGGGGGGGGGGGGGGTGGCATTAAATGCTGCATAAACAGTTCCTGCAGTCACAAAATCCATGTTGTGCAAGGACATTTGTTGATACATTGTGGCTCAGAGGTAGATGCGATGCGGAAGGTGGTGAATAAACACAGGAGAGAAGACAGAGAACAGACACTAAGAAAAGCAATGCTATAGAGAAGAGTAACAATGGGAAACATCACAGGCTTGTAGGATCAAAGAAAAACCATTCAGCAGAGTCAAACAATGGAAACTCCAGTGTAGGAAAAGACAGATTGCTACTTACTGTGAAGACGATGTGTTAAGTTGCAGGCAGGCACAATTAAAAGACACTTACCTAAAGCTTTCAGCCACAGCCTTCATCAGCAAAAGAGAAAACCACACCGTTCATACACACGAGGAAGCACTCTTCATCCACACATGACCACCAACTCCAGCACCTCTGGCCAGAATACAACTGTCATGTGAGATGCAAGCAGCAATCTGTAGGGGGCAGGGAAGGGGAAGGGATAGTAGTGTACAGGTGGGGAGAGAGACGAACAGTGTCTGGTGGAGTGAGCAGGGACTAGAATGCCAACAGGGGCAGCATCAAGAGGTTGTGGGTCAGGGAGGTGGGGAAAAGGAACGAAACAAGAGCAGGGTAAGATGGGAGTGTACGTTGGCAGAGGGCAGCAAATAAACTAATTGGGAGGTGATGTTAAGACACGAACCGCTTCCTTCACTGACTCTCCCCTAATCATAACCCCTACACACCAATATCCCTCATGCCCATGGTCTTACCACTATTGAACACTACCTTTCCCAACATCCTTCAGACTCCAAACCCACTACCTCATTCCTTATACACCTTACTAACCCACAACTACTTCTCTTTGAAGTGAAGGTATGTAAACAAATCCACAGCAAAGCCATCGGCATGCGCATGGCACACTCATATACCAACTTTTTATGGGCCATCCAGAAGAGATGTTCCTGGCCTTTCAAATGAAAAATCCCTAGTCTAGTTTTGTTCATTGATGATATCTTCATGATCTTGACTCGGGGCCAAGTCGCCCTACCTTCTTTCCTTCACGGCCTCAACATCACCTCTCCCATCCGCTTCACTTGTTCCTCCTCAACGCAGCGTGCCACCTTCCTAGATGTTGACCTCCTTCTCTCTGATGGCTCCACACCTCTGTCCATATTAAATCCACCAATTACCAACAGTACCTGGATTTCGAAAGCTGTCACCCCTTTCACGCTAAAACATCCCTCCCATACGGCCTGTCCACCCGGGGATGGCATATCTGTTGTAACAAGAACTCCCTTGCTCAGTATGCGGAGGGCCTCACCAAGCCCTTCACAGACAAGCACTGTCCCCAAGACCTAGTCCACAAACAGTTTTTCTATGCCTTTTCCCCTCACAGCTCCCAATCCTCCCACCAGCCACGAGGAGGTGTCCCTTTCATCTCCCACTACCATCTCAGACTGGAACAACTCAACCACATCCTTTGATTACTTATAATCATGCCCTGAAATAAGGGACATTGTACCCGAGATACTTTCAACCTCGGCTAAAGTGGCGTTCCTTTGCCCACCCAACCTCCACAACATCCTAGTCTATTCCTATGCCACTTCCAATCCCAACCCCTTGCCACAAGGATCACATCCGTGTAGAAGACACAGATACAAGACCTGCCCAATCCACTCACCCAGCACTTCCTTTTCCAGTCCTGTCACAGGTTTTCCAACCCCTTCAGAGGCTGGGCCACCTGTGAAAGCAGTCATGTTATTTACCAGCTCTGCTACAATCGCTGCACAGCTTTTTTTATTGGTATGGCTACCAACCAGCTGTCCACCAGGATGAATGGCCAACACCAAACTTTGGCCAAGTGCAAATTAGACTACCCTGTGGCACAACATGCAGCTTGATGATTTCAGTGGCTGCTGCACTACCCAAGCCATCTGGTTCCTTCCCTCGACCACTAACTTTTCTGAACAGCATCGAGTTATCTTTGCAACATATTCTCACTCCTGTAATTATCCTGGCATCAGTTTATAGTTATATACTGTCACCATACCCTGCACATAAGTTTCCCCTCTTTGTCCTATCATCTCGTCCCCATTCTCATATCCCATCTTGTTTATTTACTGCTCTCTGCCAATGCACCCGTCCATCTTTTGCTTCTACTCTCCTTGTTTGCTCCTTTTTTCTCCAACTCCCTGCCCCACAGCCTCATGGCAGCGTTTGTCTCTCTCCTCACCCGTACACTACTATCCCTTCCCCTTCCCTCTGTGACTCAACATCTCCACTATATGATGATTAGCAATCCATCCTTTTCATAATATTTTTATTTCTTTTCAGTTAGAGACCTTTGACTGTATTCATTTCTTTTATTTTTCACTGTCCACCCAGAACCCTCAATACTGGCAATATGTATTCAGTGTGTGCAATGGATTCCTTATCTAATGTTGCTGCTACCTAGTACATACTCTCCTGTCTATTCCTGAAGCTGCTGTCAATCAGTGATGCTAGTTTACTCAATCTCCACCAGCTGGTGGATGGAACAGTAGAGTGGTCTGTCTTGTTACATATTAAACATACCTTTATTTATTTATTTATTTATTTATCAATGTAGGAAAAGACATTTCTACTTACCATAAAGAAGACGCGTCAAGTTGCAGACAGGCACGATAAAAGACACTCACATATAGCTTTCAGCCACAGCATTTGTCAGTAAAGAAACACACACACATACACACACACACACACACACACACACAAAAGGGAGCACAACTGACGCACATACGACTACCAACTCCAGCATCTCGTGCTGAGCTGGCGGTCGCGTGTGCTTGTGCGCACATCTCTGTGTGTGTGTGTGTGTGTGTGTGTGTGTGTGTGTGTGTGTGTGTGTGTGTGTTTTTTTTTTTTTTTTTTTTTTTCCTGACAAAGGTTGTGACCAAAAGCTATATGTGAGTGTATTTTAATCGTACTTGTCTGCAACTTCTCGTGTCTTCTTTACAGTAAGCAGCAATCTATCTTTTCTTACATTGTTGAATTCCTACCTGGTGTTTCCATTGTTTGCTTTATGTATTTATTATCTCTTTGGCCTTCAGTGTGAGTATGCTATTCAGCCACTAACAGTTGAAATTTGAGTTTCTGTAACCTAGAAATGAACATGATTCATTAAAGTAACTAAACATTGTTTCTTCATTATTGTGTAATTTCTAAACCTGGGTCCTTTTTTAAAAAAAAGGAAAAAAACCACCCTGATGAAAAGTCAATGGTCAGAGTTTCAAATTGCCCACTAAAATAAAATGACGGACATCTACGTGTTGCTCTGTCATTCCCTATTAGAAGGCTATTAATACTTCTTGGGAGTGGAACCCTAACATTATCAAGGCCCGAAAGGAGTTGTTCTCTGTATTGGTCATACTTTGGGCATGTGAAGATTCAACGATTAATGTCCACTCCCCATCCCCCACATCTGAGCTGTTGCAACCACAGCATTTCTTGACTGCAAATGAAATAAATCCAAAAGAAAACTGCTGTGATTAAATCTCATTCTCATGATTGCAGACACAGATATGCAGTGTACAGACATGTTGTGAAACTGCAAGTTAGGCATGTGGGGTTGTATTCGACTATAATATTTTCCTTTAGTTATAGATAATGTTTTCCATTCCTCTTCCCACTGTGATCTGACACCCATTTCAATTTAATGTAATAAGTCAGATATCAAGTTACCTTATACTAACAAGGAGAGGTCCTGAGTGGTGGGATCTACTTTTTGAAATCGTGTGTACAGTGATGTACGTTAAGGTTCCAGGTATCACACCATCCAGCCACTCACTCTGGTGAATCCTCGTTTGCAAGTAGTAGATGAAAAAAGATTTAGGAATTTCACATGCTGCTCTGCAGCTTTAACAAGTGGTCGTCAAACAGACTAGTTGCTCAGCATAATGGTTAATGTATAGGCGCCACTTGAAAATGTCGTGGGCTCGAATCTCGTCAGGTGCTTTGAAATTTTTTTTTTTTTTAAATCTTTATGAAACTGAGTTTGAATGTTATTTTTATTCAAATTATTGGTTTAAAAATTATGTTTTTATTTCTATTGCTTTGACATATTGATGTAATCACTGTATTGACTTTGATTGAATTTCTTCCATTTTATCATTCTATTTTTTTGTCCATGTTATTGCTTGCATTCTTCATTTTGCCTGAGTTTTGTTTTATTTATAATCCCTTCTCTGTTTTAAATCTTCATCTGTTTTATTTTGTTCACAGTGCAGTAAGAATTTATGTTTTAGTGTTTGTATGACAATTAACATCCAAAAAATGTACATCTTGTAACAAAAATACATTTTTGACACCAGTGCACAGCCAATGTAAATAGATGATTTCAGCTTTAGTTTTGTAACTGATACATTTGCAGTTTAAAATGTTTAAATATTATCTAAAAACGTGTTTTTGTGTGTGTATCGACCTGCCAGCGCTTTTGTTTGACAAGTCACATCATCTTTGTTTTTAGATATTTTTCCCACGTGGAATGTTTCCCTCTATTATACTCATATGTTTAAATATTATGATAGATAAATAAAAGAATTAATCCACTTGCACAAGGATTAAAAATGATAAGAAAATAAGAGAGCAATTGAAAAAGTTAATATGGTGGTTAAAGTGACGTGACAAAGGAACAAACATAAAAAATACATTTAACTCAATTAATTGAACAAACTAATGGCTAAAATAATTTCCTGTAAAGATTTTAGAAGAAAACATTTCAGGGCACCTGATAGATTCAAACCCGTAACCTTTTATATTTGAACATTGACCATTACACTGTGAAACCATTCTGTTGAACATCTCGTCTTTTAAAGCTGTAGAGCATCTGGCAAAATTCCATTTTTTTTTTCTTTTCATAGCTTACTCACAAATGAGGGCCAACGAGGGTAAATGGCTACAGGGTGTGATACCTGGAACCTTAACCTAGACCACCACACAGATCATTCCAGAAAGGTGATCTCATCATCGTGGACCTCTCTTTTAAGAGGGTTCCAGATATGGCAACTCCCTTGGCCAACAGATGTGCAGTTTTGTTATACAAAGTGCGTGCATGAGCTTTAATCTAAAGTATACAAATATATATTTGTTTCATCATGAACATTCTGTTACTGTGTTAACTATGCCAGTAACAAGTTTATTGGTGTTTTACCCCAGTTTCTTCTCTCTATGGGCCTAATGACAGTTTTTGTAATAAGAAATAATCACAATCCTTTTGTAATTTTGGGATAAAGAGTACTTAATCACCTTCATGATCGCTAGTGCTTCATTTCTGCATGAAGCAGCTGATGAAGAAAACTTATGCTGTTCAAAGTTACCCATACTTTCACGCACCCGACGTTACCTTTTAACACGATTCTCGAACCATCCGCGTATATATGTAAAGCTTCGCTCACTTTTTCGTGGAAATATGTACTAGTTATTGCTTTAAGTTTACTATCAATGCGTGCACAAAATTCCAAATAAAGCACTGTAACCAAGGCCGTGAGGGGCAACTGGCTCTTCATACATAGAAAGTCTTCTTGTTGGCATAATACTTTTCAAAAGATGATTCACTGTCTGGAAACTTCTAAAGACTGGAAGTCGATATAATATTCTGTTGTATAAGATACTGTGCAGCATTACACCTTTCGATGTGATCTGAAGTTGCCACATTGCATTGTTATTGCCTTACCGTGTGGCATCTGTAATCCATTGTTCTCGAATGACATATATAAATGACTACGGTTGACGAGTGGGTATGCTGCCGTATTTAATACACGACACCTTTTATAGACAACACATGTATTCTGCATTGAATCCTTTGCTGATGGCAGTTCATTATCACTGAAAATTGTATTTGTCATGGATTTCTGTAGCACTTTGGCATCTTTTTATTAATATTGAGGTTTACCCTGAGTCTTGGTTTCTTAACTGTGAAATGCTTTTAATATAAAATTGTACTCGTGTAGTTATCTGTCTGGAGGCTGCGGTGCCTACACTGTTATGATAAGTGTGTGGTGCTTTTGACACACTTTCACAAGTTGACCATCTGTCGTCACAGCAGCTGTTGCCTAGCATGTCACTGCCATTGGCAGCAGAATGTGCAAGCCTTTGTGAAAGACCTTGAAAATTTGGCTGAGATGGAAAGTTGGTCTAATAAGGAATTATTGAGTGTTGACAAACTGAGACTAACAGTGGAAGCTAAGACTTGTGTAGGATATACAGAAGCTCTTCAGGAAGGCACAACATTTGAAGAATTAAAAGAAGGATTAATTCAGAGATACATAAAAAAAACAGTACCAGACACTATAGGGAACAATCAGGGGTAATAAGTAAGAGAATTACAGAAACTGTGAAACAATTTGTGTGTAGGATAAGGAAAATTAGTGTCTATACCTATGAATTAGGACAGGATGCTGCAGTCAATGAAATTATTTTGCAAGAAGGTAAGCAGAGGGTGCCCAAGGCTTTTTTAAGAGGGTTACATGTGGAAATGTCAAGACATGTATGGACAGTGGGTTCGATGGGTTTGTGCACACCAGTGTGGGTAGCTATAGAATGTGAGGAGATTGATTTGTTGGCTGGAATGCAGGGTAAACAGAAAGTGTTTGCAGTTAATATAAAATGTTTCAGGTGTGGATGAATGGGGTATTTAAGGAGGTGGTGTCACCAGTCTCAGGGTGATGTGAATAAAGTAAGAGGAAATAACAGTTTTAGAAGTAGAGTAGAGGACTGGGCAAGAATTAAGGTGTTAAATGCCAATGGCAGCTCCAGGTCCACCTACTGTCTTTCCCACCAAGATCTGATGCTACAGAATCATATGCAGAGATGGATTGTGCAATAAGAGGAATAGTAGGGAAAAAAGGGTTACAGGATATTATTGGACACAGGGGCACATGTTTAAGTAACCAGTAGTGATCTGGTGAAATACATGCAATGGGACCCACCACAGTGCATAGGTCATAGGTTGTGTTCCAAAAATGAACAGCATAGAGGCAGAAGCGATGACACTTTCTGCAGGACCTGACCATCATTTTGCAGGACAGTGCTCAAGCATGTACAGTGCAAGCTGTTAATGATTTGCTTGACTGATAGGGCTGCTGAATGCTGTATCACCTACTGCACTTCCCAGACTTAAGCCCTCGTGAGTTCAACTCGATTTCTAAACTGAAGGAAACACTTCACGGCATTTGCTTCAGAACTGATACAAATTCGTCGGGCAATAGACCACGCCGCTCGAACTGTCAACACAACTGGCACTTCTAAGAGTGTCCTACGACCTCCATATCACTGGCAACAGGTTACACACAATGCTGGTGACTACTTTGAAGGTCAGTAAAACTTTGAAACACATATCTATTTTGTATGAGCTGTAGATAAATAGTTGTCACTATTAAAGCTTCAACCCTCATATAAACATTGTGCCATAATCAATCTTCAGCAGCTAAGGTGGAACTTGACAGAAAAATGTTTCAGTTAGTTGAAGCCATTGCCAGTGTAGTTATGTTTCAAGGAGAGTCTGTTGTGAAAGATGACCTAATTAAACCACAAACAATCTCACTAAGACTTGGTTCACAAGATTATGTACCTGAGGGTACTGGGAAATCACTTTGGGTCACTGTTGAGTCTAGCTTGCTGGTAGGAATTTTTGTGTGTGGTGGAACTGTTGGAAGAAGATAAAATATTAGATCAGGGGAAAGGGGGGGGAGGGTTTCTTGGTTAAGAGGTATTGTACACATGCAAGAAATAAAGGGTGAAAAGAAAGTACCTGTTTTATAGATAATTTTAGTGCAGGAAACATAGGATTAAGAAAGGGATTATTAATTGTTGATATGGATACCCTGATACCCTGGAGGACAAAGAATGGGGCATGAGTGGTGTCAGCCATGGACATTCACTGGAGGCCATTCAAATTGCATTACAGGGAATAGTGAAGCATCTAGAGTGAAGCAATAGGGAATGGATGGAAAAATTGCTTTTGGAATTTAAGAATTTATTTTTCCTCAAAGGGTTATTACCAGCTATGACTATTACACAGCACTGTATACCAACAGGAAATGAATCACCAGTCCACTCCAAACCATAGAGAATACATAGGTACTTGCAGCAAATTTTGGAGGAATTTATTGATCAACAGCTGAAAGATAGAATAACAAGAAAGTAATAGAGCATAGGGGGCAGGAATGGTGGTTGTGCCAAAAAATTCAACCAGTAAAGCACAAATATGGGTTTTGTAGTGATAACAGACATCAAAATGCGAAAACTGTAACAGACGCTTGCCATACACCACAGAAAGCTTGTATCATTTAGGGAAATGCAAATATCTTTCAACAATGAATTTGAAGACTAGTTGTCACCAGATGGATGTTGCACCATATGATCGACATAAAAAACAGCATTTTTGGGAGGCTGGAGTCACTACCAATTAAGAATGCCATTTGGAGTAAAACATGTGTCTGTAATGTTTCAGATATTGTTGGACTCAGATATTTAAAACCATGAAAATAATTAGTGTGTCTTGATGACCTAATTGTCTATGGGAGTAGTATGGAACAGCATATGCAGCAGTTAAGGGAAGTATTCCTAAGATTAAGAGGAGCAAAATTAACATTGTGTACAGAGAAATGTAATTTTGTGATGGAGGAGGTAGCATACCTAGGTCACATCATAAGTAAAGATGGGAGTTAAGACAGACCCAAGATTAATGAGAGCTGTATATAAATGTTTCGTACCGGAATCTGTAAAGGAGTTGCAATCGTTCTTAGGAGCCATGAACTATTACTGCCAGTTCATAAAAGGATTTGTGAATACTGCCAGACTGTTGATGGTTGGTTGGTTGTTTCGGGGAAGGAGACCAGACAGCGAGGTCATCGGTCTCATCGGATTAGGGAAGGACGGGGAAGGAAGTCGGCCGTGCCCTTTGAAAGGAACCATCCCGGCATTTGCCTGGAGCGATTTAGGGAAATCACGGAAAACCTAAATCAGGATGGCCGGACGCGGGATTGAACCGTCGTCCTCCCGAATGCGAGTCCAGTGTCTAACCACTGCGCCACCTCGCTCGGTGCCAGACTGTTGACACAGTTGTTGGGAAAAGGTACAAAATTTGTGGGGTCAGAAGTTTGCCAGCATGCTTTTGAGGAGCTAAAAGAAGCTTTAACACTGAATCTAATATTGGTGTGTCTGGACTTTAATAGAGAATTTGTTTTATCATTTGATGCATCAAGCTACGCATGTGTTGTCACAAGAGGTAGAAGGCATAGAACACCTGGTAGCTTAGGCATCAAGACAACTAAATTCTGCAGAAAAGTTATTTCATAATGGAGAAAGAGATGTTAAGTCTTATTTATGGAAACACATATTTTAAATGTTATCTGTATAGTAAAAAGTTTAGAGTAATAACAGATCATGCAGCACGGTTGTTGGGGTTAAAGGATCCTTCTAGTAGGTTGATGCAATGAGCAGTAAGGTTAAGTGAATTTTATTTCAAAGCCACACATGACCCTGAGAAGAAGCAAGGAAATGTGGATGTTTTAAGTAGAAAAGTTGCAGTATTACACATTGGGGGTACTGAGCAAAACGCATGTCAAACTGCACAAAGAGCAGAAGGTTAATGTAAGCAGTATTTTAAGAAGTCACTGTTTTGTATTCAGGATGGGTTGCTGTTGACAGATACCAAAGTGGGACCGTGGGTAGTGATACCCGTGAAGCTAAGGAACAGAGTGCTACAAGCAGCTCATGAGCACATATTAGCAGGTCATGGAGGTTGCAGATGTACCAACAGAAGAGTAGCAGAAAGGTATTGTTGGAGGAATAGGTAGGTGGTTGTAAACCAGTATGTGTGGAATTGCATACAGTGCACATAGAAAATGAATTTGTGTCAAACAAGATACTATTGCAGAGGTTGCCTGAAGCATTAGTGCCATTCAAATTTCTGGGGATTGATATGTTAGGGCTATTCAATAAAACAGCTGCAAGGAATAAGTACGTACTCACAATCATAGATCATTTTTTCAAGATACATAGACAAAGTTGGGAGCAGGCAGCAACAGTGGTACAAGCACTTGTGAATAATTGGGTGCTGGAGTTTGGTGTGCATATAACAATAGTAAAGACCAAGGAACGAACTTCATGTCAGATCTACCCAAGGAATTGTGTAAGTTATTGAATGTGATGAAGTTAAGACGTGTCTTCTCCATCCAAAAGCCAAAGAAAGAACTGAAGGACTGCACAGGACAATCAGGAAGATGCTTGGGTACTACATTGATTAACATCACACCACCTGTAATGTCTATTTGAAGTACATCATCTCTGCCCACAGTTCAAAACAGTGTACAAGTACAGAATTATCACCATATGAAGTAGTAAAATGCCATCACCATTCAGCATATTGAAAATGAAGAAATGGAAGACTGTGGACTCTGTTGAGGAATTTGGCAGAGTGATTAGGGAAATTTGGAATAGAATACAGAGGGAAAATACCTGAGCACTGGAGGAATAGGAAGAAGCAGTGGGCCATATGGCAAGAATGCCCCAGTATAAGGTTGGTCAGTGTGTGATGCTATAAATTTCATATACGCTGAAGAGGAAGACAAAGAAGTTTTTTGCAAAGTATCGGGGGCTATACCAAGTGGTAGAGACTACGTTGGCAGTAAGTCTCACAATTCAATTGCCAGCGAAATCAACAATTGTGCATGCTGGGCAGTTGAAACCTTTTCAAGGGAGTCCGGAAGTTATTCCATGGTTACGAAATGTGGACCAGAAAGGGAGAGTGAGGAAAAAGGCATCAGAAATAAACAAGAGGTTGTGACTGAAATGATGATGAGGAACCTGTATGGATTAAGGCCTATGAGATAGTCACTCATATTTTTTTAAGGTTAACATTAGATTTACTGTAATTAGTATAAGCAGCTGTGGAGCAGCAATGAATTTAAGGAAAAGAAAAGTAATAGGTATTCCTGCCCATAGGTGAGATGCGGAGAAGGTGAGATGATGCAGTTCATACCAGGAAAGTGGGGTGAAAGTGTTACAGAACCAGCACCTGAAAGGGGGAGTACTATTCACCAAGCATGAAGACCTAGTGATCACCATCATTACACTTGGTATTCAATGAATGGGAGATACTGAATGAGGTGAGAAGATAGGAAGAAGCAGTCAACAAATTCTGCCAGGAAACAGAGAGGCACAGGATACTCAAAGGAAGTGCTGGGGTATGTGAGTGTACGAGAAATTAAGGGGTGAGAAGATCCAGGTACTGGGGGTTATTCCACATAAACGAAGGAAGAGGGGTTGGATCAACACTGGAGCTTGGCTTATGAAAGCAAAATTTTAAACTGTTGATGAGGAAGACATTCGGAGAGTGAATGACACTGTAGAAGATGTTAAGCAATCGGCAAAAGAAAACAAATCCATGAGTGACTGCC
This sequence comes from Schistocerca piceifrons, assembly GCF_021461385.2. NCBI lineage: Eukaryota > Metazoa > Arthropoda > Insecta > Orthoptera > Acrididae > Schistocerca > Schistocerca piceifrons. The sequence goes on along the minus strand of NC_060146.1, from coordinate 34,888,773 downwards.
CCACTATGCAGATTGCAGGTTTAGAGAAGGGCGTATTGAATAAAACACAACTACTATGACAACTGACTGGAGAAGTAATGTGGTATGCCAGAGTTACAGAAGAGGTAGATAAGCAGAATATCAGGGAACTACAAACTGAAGTAGAGGTCATAGACAGGATAATAGTAATGAAAAAATGGTTGCAGTCCATAGAAGACAGTGTTTGGGAAACACAAGGGAAGGTAAAAGAAGTACAGGAGGCTATGCAGCAGGTTGTAAGAGGTCAGCTAGGGGTAACTTGTTGTTACCAGAGCACTATTTAGAGGGTCTAAGGAAAGTACAGAAGGAACTACTGCCACAGCTGGGGTTGGTTTTACAACTGGAGCACAAAAACTTACCTTTTCATTTCAAGATAACCTCAATATCAGTGAGAACTGATGGAGCAAAAGTTAACATATTAGTTTCTTTACCAGTAGCAGGGAAACATGCACATTACGAGTGCTACATAGTTAATGTGTGTCCTGTTAAGTGGGGGATATTGAAGAAATTTGTAAGTGTAAAAACACAATGGCTATTATCAATTGCAAATGAGAAGATAAGATTTGTAGAAATGAAGAAAACAAAAGTACAAAAATGCTACTGAGAGGAAGTCACACTCTGTCCAAATGTGTTGATAAGAGAGGGGCAGGATTTCTGACAATGAAATTGCTAATGGGACAAAAGGAGGTAAGAGAATGCAATCAAGAAGTAATGAAGCCAGAGTTGTACTTTCAGCAGGTCAAGGCACATTGGTTGTACACTAAATTTGACAAGGTGGTAGTAGTGGCTAGTTATTTTTGAGCAGAGGAAGTCTATGTCAGTAATAAGTGGGTTGTTATTAAACAGAACAGCATGCAAGATAATGGGGCATACTTTCCACCTGCCCAACGTGATTTCAGGGATAACTCCCTGGATATTTAGCAGCCCTGTTTGTATTGGCCAGGGGATCCCATAGAAGTGCTACCTGCTGCAAATCTAACCAGCTTGAATCAAGCTCTATGATCAGAATTAATGCAGTCTGTAAACACGGTTCTGAACCACCAAAAGAGACAAGTCTTCCATGAAACCTTGTTGTGGCACATAAATTTATATCGGGAAAACCAGTACTGGAAAGAGACAACGCTGAGCACTGTCATACCAATGACCACAGTAGCACATGTTCTGCTGAGCGTAGTCCTTGTTTTGGCATGTAGAAGACAAAGCACAACCTGAGTTCAGACGCAGTCATCATTCACATTACTGTGGACTGGATACCCCAGGCACAAAAGCAGCAGAAGGAAGATGAATCCACAATGGGGTAGTGTTAAGGATAATTGATTCATTTCAGCTTGTAAGTTTGAAATAGAGAGTTAGAAGTTATTGTTCAAGGCACCTAGCAATGAAATAAGTTCCATGGTGTTTGCATTAAGGAGCAGGGCAAGGGGCCTTGTAGAAATGTGTAAGATTAAGTGATGTGTGTGTGTGTGTGTGTGTGGTCTTCAGTTCAGAGACTGGTTTGATGCAGCTCTCCATGCTACTGTATCCTGTGCAACCTTCTTCATCTCCCAGTACCTACTGTAACCTACATCCTTCTGAATTTGTTTAGTGTATTCACCTCTTGGTCCCCCTATACGATTTTTACCCTCCACACTGCCCTCCAATACTAAATTGGTGATCCCTTGATGCCTCAGAATATGCCCTACCAACCAATCCCTTCTTCTAGTCAAGTTGTGCTACAAATTTCTCTTCTCTCCAATTCTATTCAATACCTCCTCATTAGTTATGTGATCTACCCATCTAATCTTCAGCACTCTTCTGTAGCACCACATTTCGAAAGATTCTATTCTATTCTTGTCCAAACTATTTATCATCCACGTTTCACTTCCATACATGGCTACACTCCATACAAATACTTTCAGAAACGACTTCCTGACACTTAAATCTATACTCGATGTTAACAAATTTCTCTTCTTCAGAAATGATTTTCTTGCCATTGCTAGTCTACATTTTATATCCTCTCTACTTCGACCATCATCAGTTATTTCGCTCCCCAACTAGCAAAACTCATTTACTACTTTAAGCATCTCATTTCCTAATCTAATTCCCACAGCGTTACCCGATTTAATTTGACTACATTCCATTATCCTCATTTTGCTTTTGTTGATGTTCATCTTATATCCTCCTTTGAAGACACTGTCCATTCCGTTCAGCTGCTCTTCCAGGTCCTTTGCTGTCTCTGACAAAATTACAATGTCATTGGCGAACCTCAAAGTTTTTATTTCTTCTTCATGGATTTTAATTCCTACTCCAAATTTTTCGTTTGTTTCCTTTACTGCTTGCTCAATATACAGATTGAATAACATCGGGGATAGGCTACAACCCTGTCTCACTCGCTTCCCAACCACTGCCTCCCTTTCATGCCCCTCGACTCTTATAGCTGCCATCTGGGTTCTGTAAAAATTGTAAATAGCCTTTCGCTCCCTGTATTTTACCCCTGCCACCTTCAGAATTTGAAAGAGTGTATTCCAGTCAATGTTGTCAAAAGCTTTCTCTAAGTCTAAAAATGCTAGAAATGTAGGTTTGCCTTTCCTTAATCTATTTTCTAAGATAAGTCATAAGGTCAGTATTGCCTCACGTGTTCCAACATTTCTACGGAATCCAAACTGATCTTCCCCGAGGTTGGCTTCTACCAGTTTTTCCATTCGTCTGTAAAGAATTCGTGTTAGTATTTTGCAGAAGTGGCTTATTAAACTGATAGTTCAGTAATTTTCACATCTGTCAACACCTGCTTTCTTTGGGATTGGAATTATTATATTCTTCTTGAAGTCTGAGGGTATTTCGCCTGTTTCATACATCTTGCTCACCAGATGGTAGAGTTTTGTCAGGACTGACTCTCCCAAGACTGTCAGTAGTTCTAATGGAATGTTGTCTACTCCCGGGGCCTTGTTTCGACTTAGGTCTTTCAGTGCTCTGTCAAACTCTTCAAGCAGTATCGTATCTCCCATTCCATCTTCATCTAAATTCTCTTCTATTTCTGTAATATTGTCCTCAAGAACATCGCCCTTGTAGAGACCCTCTAGATACTCCTTCCACATTTCTGCTTTCCCTTTTTTGCTTAGAACTGGGTTCCCATCTGAGCTCTTGATATTCATGCAAGTGGTTCTCTTTCCTCCAAAGGTCTCTTTAATTTCCCTGTAGGCAGTATCTATCTTAGGCCTAGTGAAATGCACCTCTACATCCTTACATTTGTCCTCTAGCCATCCCTGCTTAGCCATTTTGCACATCCTGTCGATTTCATTTTTGAGATGTTTGTATTCCTTTTTTGCCTGCTTCATTTAAGGCATTTTTATATTTTCACCTGTCATCAATTAAATTCAATATCTCTTCTGTTACCCAAGGATTTCTGCTGGCCCTCATCTTTTTACCTACTTGATTCTCTGCTACCTTCATTATTTCATCTCTCAAAGCTACCCATTCTTCTTCTACTGTATTTCTTTCCCCCATTCTTGTCAATTGTTCCCTAATGCTCTTCGTGAAGCTGTGTTCAACCTCTGGTTCTTTCAGTTTATCCAGGCCCCATCTCCTCCAATTCCTACCTTTTTGCAGTTTCTTCAGTTTTAATCTACAGTTCATAACCTATAGATTGTGGTCAGAGTCCACATGTGCTCCTGAAAATGTCTTACAATTTAAAACCTGGTTCTTGAATCTCTGCCATACCATTATATAATCTATCTGAGACCTTCCAGTATCTCCAGGCTGCTTCCATGTATACAACCTACGTTTATGATTCTTGAACCAAGTGTTAGCTATGATTAAGTTATGCTCTGTGCAAAATTCTACCAGGCGGCTTCCTCTTTCATTCCTTCACCCAATTCCATATTCACCTACTACGTTTTTTTCTCTTCCTTTTCCTACTATCGAGTTCCACATCCATGACTATTAAATTTTTGTTTCCCTTCACTATCCGAATAATTTCTGTTATCTCATCATACATTTCATCAATCTCTTTGTCATCTGCGGAGCTAGTTGGCATATAAACTTGTACTACTATAGTAGGCATGGGCTTTGTGTCTATCTTGGCCACAATAATGCGTTCACTATGCTGTTTGTAGTAGCTTACCTGGACTCCTATTTTTATATTCATTATTAAACCTACTCCTGCATTAGCCCTATTTGTTTTGGATTTATAACCCTGTATTCACCTGACCAGAAGTCTTGTTCCTCCTGCCACTGAACTTCACTAATTCCCACTATATCTAACTTTAACCTATCCATTTCTCTTTCTAAATTTTCTAATCTACCTGCCCCAGTAAGGGATCTGACATTCCATGCTTCGATCCGTAGAACGCCAGTTTTCTTTCTCCTGATAACAACGTCCTCCTGAGTAGTCCCCGCCCGGAGATCCGAATGGGGGACTATTTTACCTCCGGAACACTTACCCAAGAGGAGGCCATCATCATTAAACCATATAGTAAAGCTGCATGCCCTCGGGAAAAATTACGGCTGTAGTTTCCCCTTGCTTTCAGCTATTCGCAGAACCAGCACAGAAGGCCGTTTTGGTTAGTGTTACAAGGCCAGATCAGTCAATCATCCAGAGTGTTGCCACTGCATCTACTGCAAAGGCTGCTGTCCCTCTTCAGGAACCACACGTTTGTCTGGCCTCTCAACAGATACCCCTCCGTTGTAGTTGCACCTACGGTATGGCTATCTGTATCATTGAGACACGCAAGCCTCCCCACCAATGGCAAGGTCCATGGTTCACAGGGGGGGGGATTAAGTGATATGGTTAAGGAAACCAATTGTTAGAATAATTCTTAAGAGGCGAAACAGGGTAAGAAGGGCCCATCACCAGGATTGGTGGTGTGAAGGATAATCTAGTTTGGTCAGCTTAAGGGACTGGATCTTGATGGAAAGGGGGCTAATCGGTCATAAACTATGCTAGAGCAGAACTGAATTGCAACAGACCCAGCCACAGGTAGGCGAGACTGTTATGCTTTGCAAAGCAAAACGTGGCCAACAGGCATTGCAAAAGCAGAGCCAGCTAGGTGCAGTATAGCAACAGCTGATGCTGTAGTACGCTAGCAGAAGTATGGAAGCCTTTTCTCACTTGCCAACATGAAAGTGTTTAGAGTACATCCTTTAAGCCCTTAACAAACATTGTCTGGAGCTTATAAGTACTCAGGCATTTGTGTTCTAAAATATTATCAGCTCAATATCACAGCCTACACCACAAGCCTGTGGCAGCCAGAGCAACACCCTGGAATGCAGTATGGGGCCACTCTTCAACCATGGGATGAGCAGCCTGCCCTGAGTCGCAAGAGAGCCGCTGCTGGAGCAGCTGCCCGCTCGCTGGAGGGAGATCACAGCCGTGTTCATAGTATTGTCAGCTGCACCGCCACACTGCCATCACAGTCACAGCTGGAGATGTCGCTATCAGTGTCATTCGAGTGATGCCACGCTCTGCCTCACTCTTTGTGCTGTCAGCAATGCCATACGTCTGTTGTGTCGTATGAGAGGCAACTGGACACCTCCATCAAGCTTTCCTGATGTGCTATGGCTGAAGGCCAGAATAAAGATGTTAATTAAACAAATCTACTGTCATCCTGATGTCTCATTTAACTCTATACAGGTGACAATCCTTGAGTCAGCTAATAATAGGAATGATCTTCCACTTCCTACCTGACAGTTTTTTTTTTTTTTTTTTTTTTTTTTTTTTTTTTTTTTTTTTTTTGGACAGCTATTAGTTTAACAAAAAGCTACTGCCCTTAGCAGAGTTTTTCTGCAATGTTGCCTTTTCATGAATATGTCACCAGTTCTGTAAAATTGAGCTGCTTTAGTACATCCAGCACTAACATCTTAGGAAAGCTGATCATTACACCGAATGAGAAAATTTTAGCTGACAATTTAGAAATGTGGCCATCCTCAAAACAGATTTATACAGATAGGTCTGAAAAAAAGAAGGGGCAGGAAGGGCATTTGTATTATAAAGTTAGCCAATGGAAACTAAATATGAACATTAAAAAATTCAGTGACAGATTGTCAATAATTCCTAAATTTGACACTAGCAAAATCCAAACACTGCTATTAATAAATGAGCTTGACAAATTGCAAGTACAAAATTGGGAACAACTCAAACACAAGCTTATGAAAAGTGTCCAAAACCAAATGCCTTAAAAAGGTGCATAAAACATCCTTGTTGGGGTGAAGATTGTACAGAAGCAGTAAAATATAAACATAAGACATTCAAAATATGTAGTAGTAACAAATTGGAAAGGCAAATAATGTGTTCCTCACAACTAGAAAAGAAGTATCAAATATATTAGACAAATTAGATGGGAACAGTCAACTCCATGAAATGGAGGAAGAATTCCAGAAAAGCTGCATCAGGACTTTCTGTGAAAGAGTGAGAATGGACAATTCGCATTTAACAATTAAGAAAACTGTTGAAAAGTCTGCAAATATTTTTAAAAATCTAAATTGCTCTGAGCCCAAGGAAAGTCTACCACCAGAAATTCCCTTAAAAACCAATCTACACACATCAAAAAAAGTTTTGCATCACCTCGCTTCTGAGAGTTCTGGACCATGTGCAGAAAATTAGAATAGAGATTAACAAAACATTATTTCCGCACTTTTTATTGCTCATGAAAACCACACATTGCATGTTGTACCACCATACAGCGAAACCTGCAGTGGTGGTGGTCGAGATTGCTGTACACACCGGTACCTCTAATACCCAGTAGCATGTCTTCTTGCTTTTGATTGTGTAAATCATGAAATTCTGCTAGACAAGCTCAAGTATTGTGGCATGAGTGGGACAGTGCACAAATGGTTTAATTCGTACCTAACTGGAAGAGTGCAGAAAGTTGAAATAGGTAGTTCTCGTAACATGCAAAGATCAGCACATTCCTCAAACTGGGGAACTATCAAGAATGGGGTTCCACAAGGGTCAGTCTTGGGTCCTTTGTTGTTCTTATTATATATTAATGACTTGCCATTCTATATTCATGAAGAGGCAAAGTCAGTTCTCTTCCCTGTTGATACAAATATAGTAATCACACCTGAGAAACAAGAATTAACTGATGAAATTGTCAATACTGTCTTTCAGAAAATTACTAAGTGGTTCTTTGTAAATGGACTCTCACTGAATTTTGATAAGACACAGTACATACAGTTCCGTACAGTGAATGGTATGACGCCATTAATAAATATAGACCTTAATCAGAAGCATATAGCTAAGGTAGAATATTCCAAATTTTTAGGTATGTCCACTGATGAGAGATTAAATTGGAAGAAACACATTGATGATCTGCTGAAACGTTTGAGTTCAGCTACTTATGCAATAAGGGTCATTGCAAATTTTGGTGATAAACATCTTAGTAAATTAGCTTACTACGCCTATTTTCACTCATTGCTTTCATATGGCATCATATTTTGGGGTAATTCATCACTGAGGAATAAAGTATTTATTGCACAAAAGCGTGTAATCAGAATAATAGCTGGAGTCACCCAAGATCATCCTGCAGACATTTATTTAAGGATCTAGGGATATTCACAGTAGCTTCTCAGTATATATACTCTCTTATGAAATTTGTTATTAACAACCAAACCCAATTCAAAAGTAATAGCAGTGTGCATAACTACAATACTAGGAGAAAGGACGATCTTCACTATTCAAGATTAAATCTAACTTTGGCACAGAAAGGGGTGAATTATACTGGCACTAAAGTCGTTGGTCACTTACCAAATAGTATCAAAAGTCTGACAGATAACCAACAAGTATTTAAGAAGAAATTAAAAGAATTTCTGAATGACAACTCCTTCTACTCCATAGAGGAATTTTTAGATATAAATTAAGAAAAAAAGAAAAAAAAACAAAAATATTAAAAAAAATAAAAAATAAAGAAAAACAAAAAACACAAAAAATAAAGTTGTTATATTAACTTAAGTATGTTGTTAAATTAACCTAATTATGTCATGTATTGGAAAATTCGACTCGTTCCACATCATTACGAAATATCGTATTCCTGATCCATGGAACTAGTATTAATCTAATCTAATCTAATCTAATCTAATCTAATCTGACGCATGCCTGTATTCATTGTTGCATACTATCCACAAGTTCATCAAGGCACTGTTGGTCCAGATTGTCCCACTACTCAACAACAATTTGGTGTAGATCCCTCAGAGTGGTTGGTGGGTCACATAATCCATAAACAGCCCTTTTCAATCTATCCCAGGCATGTTCGATAGGGTTCATGTCTGGAGAACATGCTGGCCACTTTAGTCTAGCAATGTCTTTATCCTGAAGGAAGTCATTCACAAAATGAGCATGATGGGGACACGAATTGTCATCCATGAAGATGAATGCCTTGCCAATATGCTGCCGAAATGATCACGCTATCAGTCGTACAATGGCATTCATGTATCGGGCAGCTGTTACGGCGTCTTCCATGACCACCAGCGGCATGCATCGGCCCTACATAATGCCACCCCAAAACAGCAGAGAACCTCCACCTTGCTGCACTCACTGGACAGTGTGTCTAAGGCATTCAGCCTGACCGGGTTGCCTCCAAACACATCTTCAACGATTGTCTGGTTGCGGGCATATGCAACACTCCTTGGTGAAGAGAACCTGATGCCATTCGGCATGTTGTTGGGCCCATCTGTATCACGCTGCATGGTGTCATGGTAGCAAAGAGGGTCCTCGCCATGGACGTCACTAGTGAAGCTGGACATCATGCAGCCTATTGCGCACAGTTTGTGTTGTAACATGACGTCTTGTGGATGCACAAAAAGCATTACTCAACATGGTGACATTGTTGTCAGGGTTCCTCCAAGCCATAACCCTTAGGCAGCGGTCATCCACTGCAGTAGTAGCCGTCGGGTGGCCTGGGTGAGGCATGTTATTGACAGTCCCTGTCTCTCTGTATCTTCTCCACATCCAAACAACATCGCTTTGGTTCACTCCAAGATGCCCAACACTTCACTTTTTGAGAGCCCTTCCTGGCACAAAATAACAATGTGGACACAATCAAACTGTGGTATTGACCGTCTAGGCATGGATGAACTACAGAAAACATGTGCTGTGTACCTCCTTCCTGGTGGAATAACTGGAACTGATCGTCTGTCAGACCTCCTCTGTCTATTAGGTGCTGCTCATGCACTTTACATTTTTACATCTTTGGGCGGGTTTACTGACATCTCTGAACAGTCAAAGGGACTGTGTCTGTGATACAATATCCACAGTCAACGTCTATCTTCAGGAGTTTTGGGAACAGGGGTGATGCAAAACTTTTTTTGATGTGTGTAGATTCAGAAGCACCAATGAGGAGGAAATTGCTAGAGAAAACAAAAGGTTAAAAAAATAACAAGTTACCTGGTAAAGAAAGAATTGTTGCAGAACTCCTGAAATAAGCTGGCCCAGAAACCTTAAAAAAAAAATACACTGATCCTCCAAAATATTTGGCAAACAGAAAATGGAAAACGGCATTGTTACATCCACTACATGAGAAAGGAGACAGACTGGATGTTAATAACTCTCTCTTCTCAGTGATCACAGGCCCTGCAGACCATGCGCTGCATCAATGGTCTGCTTCCACCACCTTCTATCTCTCGCAGCCTCTCTCCACCCTGCGGAAATTCCTAATGCTGCAATGTCCTTCTCTATGTCATCTTTCCATCTTGTACGAGATCGACCCAATGGTCTTGTTGCCTGGAGAGTTCCTTCAAATGCTTTCATGGTGATTCTGTTGTTTTCCATTCTGGCCACATGTCCAGCCCATTGCAGTCTCCTACTTTTTAATTTCTGGATGATAGTGGGTTGCTTCATTAACTGATAAATTTCATTGTTCTTTTGGATTCTTCATACGTCATTCTCCAACACAGGTCCCCAGATTTTTCTCATTACTATTCTTTCGAAAACATTCAGTTTTTCTCTTTCATTCCTTGTAAGCATCCAGCTTTCTGAACCGTACAGTACTATGGGGCAGATAATAATGTTGTATATCTTCATCTTTGTGGTGATTGACAAAGCTTTACTTTTGAGTGGGTTGCTTAATGAGTACAGACATCTTGACCCTGAGGCTATTCTTTCATTTATATCCAATGTTATGATATTTTTACTGTTGAAACGTGATTCAAGGTATTTAAGCTGGAGAACGTTTCTGAAATTAGAATGTTGGTCAATTTCAAAGTAAGGATTTGGGTTTATGACTCGACCTATTTCCATATATTCGGATTTCTCTAGGTTAATCAAAAGCCCGATTTTGCCGGCACTGTGCCTGAGAGATCTGTACATGTCTTTCAGTTCTTCTTCAGTTTCACTCAGCAACACTATTATCTGCACAAGCCAGGAGTTTTACTTGACTGTGTTCGAATTGGAGACCATTGGATAGATGTAAAGTACTCTCCCAAACCACTTTCTCTAATGCAAGGTTGAAGAGGACACATGAAAGAGCATCTCCCTGTCGTAAGCCCGTTTTAATTGGAAAGGTGGGGGATATGGATGCTCTGAACTTCACTGCTGCCTGGGAGACATCCATGCACAGTTGTATCATCCTAATGACTGGGTATACAAAATTCTTGTAATGTGTTGTAGAGGCTACTTCTGTGGATGCTGTCATGGGCTCACTGGAAATCAATGTAGAGACATTGGATGTTTTTGTTAAATTCCCAGTATTTCTCAAAGATCTGTCATATAGTAAACAAATTGTCAGTTGTGGAACTGTTTGTTCAAAATCCAGCCTGGTGGTAATCTTGAAAAATGTTTTCTGCATAAGGTTTAAGTTTTTCCAGAATGGTCATTGACAGGATTTTGTATGTTATGTTCAGAAAACTGATTCCTCTGTAATTTCCACATTCCATTCTGTTTCCTTTCTTGTGTGTGGGACAAATTATTGCAGTTACTGTAATTTCCACATTCCATTCTGTTTCCTTTCTTGTGTATGGGACAAATTATTGCAGTTTTCCAATCTTCAGGCAGTGTTTCAGTTTTCCAGATCATTGTGATAAGGTTATAAATTTATTTGTGTAGTTTGCTTCTGCCCTCTTTTAACATCTCTGCTGATATCTGGTCCTCACCTGCTGCTTTGTTGTTTTTGAGCTTTTGAATGGAGTGGATCACTTCCTGTTCTGTGATTCTACATTTGTCATTATTAATGCTGTCACTCTCAGACATTGCGTGATTGAAGGTTATGTGTGGATCAGTGCAAATTAACATTTCTGAGAAATACTCTTTCCATCTTTCTAGGATACCTTCCAGCTGCGTTAGAATATTTTGATTTTTATCTTTTATGAATAGGTTTTCACTTTGATAACCTCTCTTACTTTTCTTTGTATGCTGAAACAACTTCTTTGAGTTTCCATTCCTGCTTTCCACTTCTATATATTCTAGGACTCCAGTTAGATATTTCCTTTTCTCTGTTCGCAGAACTCTTGCTGTTTCTCTTCTAGCCACGTCTTTATTCTTTCCCAAGCCTTCTTGACACTATTTTCCTCCTCAGCTTCTTGCAATGCTGTAAATAGGTTATTTATTTCAATCACGTAGGCTTCTTTAACAGATAGTTCCTTCAGTCATTCGATGTCTAAGTTAGGTTTTGGTGTGGCTTTTGATGTTGTTTCCAAATCATCTTGATTTTCATCTTTCCTACCACCAGGAAATGATCTGAGCCAATTTCAGCTCCTCTGTACGTTCTGACATCTCTTATAAATGAAGTGAGACATTGATCTGTCATAACATGGTCAATCTGATTTACTGTTTTGCCATCTGGAGAGCACCATGTACCTTTGTGTACATCTTTGTGAGGGAACATCGTTGAGCAAATTCTCATATTCTTTGACAGTGCAAAGTTGATCATTTTTAATCAATTTTAGTTTGTGGGCAAGTGCTTGCTATGTTTTCCTATTGTGGGGATGAACATTTCCTCTTTACCTATTTTTCCGTTAAAGTCCCCTAAGATAATTCCCATATTTCTTGTTTGAATACTGTTGACTACTCTCTCTAATTCTTCATAGTACTCATCTTTCTCATCCTCAGTGGAATCTTTAGTCGGTGCATGGACATTTATGAATGTTATATCATACCATTGGTGTTTGATTGTTATGTAAGACATTCTTTTGTTAATGGGATTGAATTCCTTAACCGATTAACAATCCTGTTCTTAACAGCAAAACTGGTACCAAATTCATGATGTTTTTCATCTCCCCTATAAAAAATGACACAATTATCCTCCGTGTGTATCCCTTCACCAAGCCACCTAACTTCCTGTAGAGCTACAATATATGTCTTGTAAGGTTTTAGTTCAGATATCAAAGTCGCTGCTACAGCTGGTTTATTAAGACTATGAACGCTCCATGTCCCAAATGTGAAGCAGTGTTTCTTGTTTCTATCTTGCAAATTCCTGTTCCATAGCCTATGTCTGTTTCCTTTACTTCCATTATCTGAGGCAAATAGTTGATGTGAGCCAGTAGGTATAGAATCCCCTGGCCGCATTACGAGTGCTGCACAGGTTAAGCTTGGTGATGGAGCTACCACCTCACAGCTTCCAAGCTTGCTGAGTAATAATTTGGATTACCATTTCCTAGGCAGATTGCCTTTCCCAGGCTCTGAGCTCTGCCTGCCCTGTAGAGATGCCTTCCAGCTCTTCTACCATCGGAATGCTATAAAAAACATCCTCTGCCAGCATCTGAGCTGTTGATTTCCCCTTCACTGGTTTTGGCCCACCCTGGGTATTTTATTTCCCCGGTAACCACCATTTCTGGTGAGCATTCGCCTATCCGCCACCTGGGAAGCCACCCGATGGGGGACCAGCAACCCCTCACGGGTTAATAATTACAGAGGGATTTCTTTTTTTCTTTTTCTTTTTTTTTGTCCAAAATAACATTCTGTGTTTTCTGTGTTGGTGTCTGTTGGATCCAGATCAACAACAACTTGAATTTAAAATCATCAAGTATCAAGCACATTTCAGACAAAATAGATCATGCCAAGAACAAATTTTAGTTCTGAAACTAATTCTCAAGCATCAAAAATTTTCAGTAAGAAAGTAGATTGTGCCTCCCTAGATTTTAATAGACTTACGACTCAGTGTACCTTATTTCTCCATTCCATATTCTGAAAGAACAAGGTCTGAATCCCAAAACCACTGAAATTATTAGGGACTCACTAGATAGGGGTCCTAGCATGAAGTAAAATAAGGGGAGAAATCCTGGAAGTTATTGAAATTAAAATAGGAGTGAGACAAGCTGATAGTCTCTCTCCATTTCTTTTCAACTGTGTCCCAGAAAAATTAATGCAAGAGTGGCAAAATCAGAGCTAAAAATTGGTGAACTAATATTAGGATAGACTGTTTAGCTTTTGCAGATGACCTATGACAAAAACAAATAGAATTTCTCAAAGAAACAGCATGAAGGGTAAGACTTTGCATACTTGTCCAGTACAAACTGTAAACCAAAAAATTTAAAAACTAAATGTGGGGATAACTGAGAGTGGTTCCCACTTCAGATATTTAGGCAAAACCTTTCAGGGAACTAGCCTGGAAAAGATTGGTTAAGCAACTCATTCTCACAAAATTAAAACAGCTTTCTGGCTTACAAGAGAAATATACAACAAAAAATGCATCTCCAAATATACCAAACTAAGACACAACAATGCTGTCATCAAATTGGAGTACCTTAATAACTCTAAGAGACTAATTTTAAACAGAAAAAGAGACACTGAAGAAATCCAAAAGAGAGAAGGAAAAGCTGCCAGGAAAATTTTAATTTCAAACCATAATGAAAAAGGAACATGTGGACTAAGAGCCAATAACCAACACCAAATAGACCTTACCACTTTAAGGATGCCCACATGGAAACTGATATCGGTGACCAAGATGAGGGTGTGGTAACAACGATTGCCAAAGCACAATGGATGCTAAAACCACTAGAAAGATAGATATGCTCAGTAAAGTAAATAAACAAGCAGTATCTCAATGGGGAACTTGAAACTTTCAACACAAGAGAGGGGCACATAGGCAAACTATGGCTCAAGTTTAAAAGAATAGTTGACCATACACTGGATAGATATGTACCGAGTAGAACAGTTCATAATGTAAGGGAGCCTCCATGGTATAGAGGCACTGTAAAGAAAGCATAGGGCTATAGATAGGGATATGCTGAATAAAATGTATTTGGATGTCAAGAGAGAAATGCATGAAGCCTTCAAGGACTACCATATCAGAATATTGTCAAATGACCTGACACAAAACCCAAAGACATTGGTCATATGTAAAGGCTGTTAGTGGCACCAAAGTTAGTGTCCAGTCCTTAGTGAATGAGACAGGAACTCAAATTGAGGACAGCTAAGAAAAGCTGAAATGCTTACGTCTGTTTTGGAATGTCACTTTATAAAGGAAAACATGGGAGAAATGCCCCAATTTAATTCCCATACCACTGAAAAAAGGAGTGAAATGAGTGTTAGCATCAGCATTGTTGGGAAAAGCTGAAATTGTTAAGATTGAACAAAACTCCAGAGCCTGATGGAATCCCTATCACATTCTATACTGAATTTGTTGCTGAGTTAGCCTCTCTTCTAACTATAATCTACTGTAGAGCCCTCAACCAAAAAACCATGCCCAGTAGTTGGCAGAAAGCACAGCTCACACCTGTTTACAAGAAGAGCAGTAGAAGTGATCCACAAAACTACAATTCAATATACTTGACATCGATTTGTTGTAGAATCTTACATTCTGAGCTCAAATATAATGAGGTATCTTGAACAGAATGACCTTCTCAGTGCCAGCCAGCATGGATTTTGAAAATATCAACTGTGTGAAGCCCAACTTACACTTTCCTCACTTGACATACTGAAAGCTTTGGATCAAGGCAATCAGGCAGATGCTGTATTTCTTAGATTTCTGAAAAGCATTTGACTCAGTATCACACCCACACTTATTGTCAAAAGTCTGATAATACAGAGTATGAAGGAAAATTTATGGGGTTGACTGAGGAATTTTTGGTGTGGAGGACACAGCACATTATCTTGGTGGAGAGTCATTATCAGATGTAGACGTAACTTTGGGTGTGCTCCAGGGAAGTGTGTTGGGACCCTTGCTATTCATGTTTTATATTAATGACCTTGCAGACAATAAAATGGTAAGCTCATACTTTTTGTAGATGATGCAGTTATCTATAATGAACTACAGTCTGTAAGAAACTGCATAAATATTCAGCCAGATCTTGATAAGATTTCAAAGTAGTGGAAAGATTGGCAGCTTGCTTTTAAATGTTCAGAAATATAAAACTATAACTTCTCAAAATGAAGAAACATAGTATCTTGTGACTATAATATCATTGAGTCACAGCTGAAATCAGCCAACTCCTACAAATCCTGATGTAACATTTTGTAGGGATAATAAATGGAACAAACTCATTGGCTAAATCTTGACTAAAGAGGTGGTACACTTCAGTTTATTGGTAGAATACTATGAAAATGCTGTCACTGTACAATGCAAATTGCTTACAAATCACTCATGCAAACCATTCTGCAGTATTGTTCAGGTATGGGGAATCCATACCAAATAGGACTAACAGAGGATATTGAACATATACAGAGAAGGGCAGCACAAATGGTCACAGATTGGTCTGCTTAGTAAACTGAACTGGTACACTCCTGAAGACAGTTATAAACTATCCTGTGAAAGCCTACTTACAAAGTTTCGAGAAATGGCTTTAAATGATGACAGTAGGAATATACTACAACCCACTACTTATAGTTGAAATAGGGATCATGAGGACAAGGTTAGATTACTTACAGCACACACAGAGGCTCTCAAAAAATCATTCTTCCCGCACACCATACAAGGATGTAATGGCGAGGAACTCTCAAAAACTGAAAGAATAAAATTGATCAGTGCTGTATAAGAAACAGGAATAACACAGTTTGAAAAAGAAGACAGGAAAATATTTAGGCAGAAAATTCATGACCTGGTAGACGGTTCTAGCAGAAAAACACAAGAAGGCTAGAACCACTTCATGTGATGAGTGCAAAAAAGACCATTGTTAATGTAGTGCAAGTAATATAGGTACAAAGGAGATAACAACAACAACAATAATAATAATAATAATGACACCAAGAAACAAGACAAAAGCTATAAATACTTATGCTATACCAATATTGACCCACTCATTTGGAGTAGTGAAATGGAGTAACACAGAACTAGAAGCACTCAATACACTTACACGATCACAATGCCACAAATATAGAATACATCACATACATTCAGCAACAGAAAGACTCACATTAAGCAGAAAGGAAGGAGGAAGGGGATTTATCGACATAAAAAACCTACATTATGGACAGGTAGACAATTTAAGAAAATTCTTTCTAGAACGAGCAGAAACTAGCAAAATACGCAAAGAAATCATTCATATAAATACATCAGCTACACCACTGCAATTTCATAACCACTTCTACAACCCTTTAGATCCAGTAACATCAACAGATACGAAGAAAGTAAATTGGAAAAAGAAAACACTACATGGCAAGCACCCGTATCATCTAACACAGCCACACATTGATCAAGACGCATCCAACACATGGCTAAGAAAAGGCAATATATACAGTGAGACGGAAGGATTCATGATTGCAATACAGGATCAAACAATATACACCAGATATTACAGCAAGCATATTATTAAAGATCCCAATACCACAACAGATAAATGCAGACTTTGCAAACAACAAATAGAAACAGTAGATCACATCACAAGTGGATGTACAATACTAGCAAATACAGAATACCCCAGAAGACATGACAATGTAGCAAAAATAATACATCAACAGCTTGCCTTACAACATACACTTATAAAACAACACGTTCCCACATACAAGTATGCACCACAAAAAGTACTGGAGAATGATGAATACAAATTATACTGGAACAGAACCATTATAACAGATAAAACAACACCACATAACAAACCTGACATCATACTCACCAATACAAAGAAGATATTAACACATGTAATTGAAATATCCATACCCAATACAACAAATATGCAAAAGAAAACAGGAGAAAAAATTGAAAAATACATCCAACTGGCTGAGGAAGTCAAGGACATGTGGCATCAGGATAAAGTTGACATTATACCAATTATACTATCAACTACAGGAATCATACCACACAATATCCACCAGTACATCAACGCAATACAACTACATCCAAACTGATATATACAACTACAGAAATCTATAATTATTGATACATCTTCAATTACCCGAAAGTTCCTAAATGCAATGTAACATATATCGTACAGTTAAAAGGAAGTCACGCTTGATCAAGGTCTGCGTCACTTTCCATTTTAGACCAGACATAACGTCTGAGACAGGAAAGAGAAATAATGAAAACAGTGAAGTTGCGTGAAATAATGTGTGGATAAGAATTTAGCAGTTTCAATTGTTCATGTTGTTTGCATTAGTTGTACAAAGGAAAAGAGGTAAGAAAAAAAAATTAAGTAGTTGAATTATTGCAAGTATATACTTTCCACTTTGGTACATTTCAAATGGATTTCTATATATGGCAAGGAAAAGCCACCAACTTAACTTCATATTTTAAGGAGGAAAAAGCACACTTGCACAATATCAACCCCAGCAATCAATCCCAAGTGAAAATTTGGGTCGTAATTGTGATAGTATGCAGTTATGTCCTTCTGAGCATTGACCACAGGATCAAACACTTCCGAAACATGTTGTCACGAAGATGACCCCTTTTCATAGAAGAAGGACGACTATTCCAACAGGTAATTTTTTTCACTTCTTTGCTGGTCAGAATATTAACCCTCCTGCAGATGCGCCATTTGTCATGACACGAGTGGAAGTGCGGCGCGCTTTGTACACGAGTGTAGTATAGCTGCCTTTATGTTACTAAGATAAACGTGTATGATCAAAATCACAGTTTAATCTTAGTTTATTTAAACAATGAGAAAATAAACTTACATAGTACAAGCTAAACCACTGTTTTATTAAACTATAATGAAATAAATTTTCACTATAATGCTCTGTTGCCAAGGACAGGTGTTACAGAGACACTAATGACTGATCGCCCTGACCGAGGTCCTGGCAATAGGCACTCATATCAGCCATTGCTCCACTTCCGCGCGCCTTCTGCTACCCTGGCCCAAGTCCTGGCAATAGATGCTCACATTGGCCACCGCTCCTTCTCCCCACACCTGCCGCCACTGTGGCCCAGGTCCTGGCAATAAACACTCTCATTGGTCACCACTCCACTACGTCGCCCCTGTGGCCACACTGACCCAGGTCCTGGCAATAGATGCTCAAATCGCCTTCCACTCTACCTCCTCGAGCCTGCTGCTACCCTGGCCCAGATCCT
Organism: Schistocerca piceifrons; assembly: GCF_021461385.2. Classification (NCBI taxonomy): domain Eukaryota; kingdom Metazoa; phylum Arthropoda; class Insecta; order Orthoptera; family Acrididae; genus Schistocerca; species Schistocerca piceifrons. Next base: position 34,870,411 of record NC_060146.1, on the reverse strand, counting down.
GCCAGTAGATGCTCACATCAGCTACTGCACGACCTCGTTGTGCCTGCTGCCATACTGGCAATGAGTCCTGGCAATAGATACTCACTTCTGGTTCCGAGCCACCTTCTCCCGCCTTCTGCTGCCCTAGCCCAGGTCCTGTCACTAGACCCTGACATTGGCCAGTGCTCCACCTCCCCACACCTACTGCCACCCTGACCCAGGCCCTGGAAATTGACGCTCACATCGGCCACCCTGCCACCGCCACATAACTGCTGCCACCCTGCCCAGGTATTCGCAGCAGACGCTCACATAGGCTCTGCACCACCTCTTGGAGCTTGCTATCGCCCTGGCACAGGTCCTGGCAATAGACAATCTCATCAGCCACAGCTACACCTCATCACGCCTACTGCTACCCTCGCCCAGGTCCTGGCAGTAGACGCTGACATTGGCCACCACTCCACCTCCCCACTCCTGCTGCCAATCTGGATGAGGCCCTAGCAATAGATGGTCGCATCTGCCACCTCGCCACCTACCCATACCTGCTGCCTCCCTCACCCAGGTCCAGGAAATAGATGCTCACATCAGCCACCGCTCCAACTAATCGTAACTGCTGTCTCCCTGGACCCAGGACACATCGGACATAGAGCCACCTCCTCACACATGCTAACCCCTTTTCCCATGTCTCGGCAGTAGACATTTAATCAGCCTCCGCTCCACCTCCTCTCACCTTCTTCCGCCCTGGCCCATGTTCTGGCAATAGACGCTCAAATTGGCCTCCACTCCAACTCTTCATGCCTGCTTCCACCCTGGCCCAGTTCCTGACAATTGACGCTTACATCAGCCTACACAATACCTCTTCGTACCAGCTGCCACACTGGCCCAAAATACTGTCAATAGACGCTCACATCGGCCACGATACCACCTCCACACAGCTGCCACCATCCTTCCCAGGCCCTCACAATAGACGCTCACATCGGCCACTGCTCCACCTGCTTGTGCCGTCTGCCACCTTAACCCAGGTCCTGGCAATAGATGCTCACATTGGCCACCGCACCACTTCCTCCCGTCTGCTGCTACCCGGGCACAGAACCTGGCGATAGACGCTCACATCGGCAACCAATTACCTCCTCACACCTGCTGCCACCCTGGCCCAGGTCCTGGCAATAAACAGTCACATCGGCCACCGCTCCACCACGTCGCCCCTGCGGCCACACTGCCCCAGGTCCTGGGAATAGATGCTCACATCGCCCTCCACTCTACATCCTCGTGAATGCTGCCACCCTGTCCCAGATCCTGGCAGTAGACACTCGTATCAGTTACCGCACAACCTCGTTCTGCTGCTGCCATCCTGGCAACGAGTCCTGGCAATAGACACTCACATCTGCATCTGTGCCAACTCCTCCCACCCGCTGCCACCCTTCCCCAGGTCCTTGCAATAGACGCTCCCATTGACCACAGCTCCACCTCTCCACACCCGCTGCCACCCCGGCCCTGGCCCAGGTCACGGCAAAAACACTCACGTCGGCCACGCTCCACCACAACACCCGTGCTGCCACACTGGCCCCGGTCCCGGAAATAGACGCTCACATCGGCCACCGTGCCACCTCCACACAACTGCTGCAACGCTGCCCAGGTCCTCACAACGAATGCTCACATCGCTCACTGCACCATCTCTTCGAGCTTGTTATCGCCCTGACCCGGGTCCTGGTGATAGAGATTCACTTTAGCCACTGCTCCACCACCTCGTGCCTGTTCCTACCCTGGCAATAGATGCTGACATTGGCAACTGCTCCACCTCCTAGCGCCAGCTGCCATCCTGGTTCAGGACCTCACTATAGATGCTCACATCGGCAACCACGCAACCTCATCGCACCTGCTGCCACCCTGCCCCAGGCCGTGGCAGCAGCTCACGTCAGCAACAGTGCCCCCTCCTAGCGCCTGATGCCATCTTGGCCCAGGTCCTGGCAAAAGACTGCACTCTTTGGAAGCAGTTGAGGGATCTAGTCTTGTTTTCTTGGAGTTGAGCTACCCAACTCACGACCCTTTCTCACAGCTTTGCTTGCGGAGATACCTCATTTCCAACTTTCCAAAGTTCATAGAAGCTCTACTGCGAAACATGCATGACTAGCATCTTGGAAAAAAGAATACTGCGGAGTTATGGCTTAACCATAGCTTGTAGGATGTTTCCAAGATGAAATTTACATACAGCATCGGAGTGTACGCTGATATGAAACTTCTTGGCAGGTTAAAACTGTATGCCGGACTGATAATCGAATCGGAACCATTGCCTTTTGCAGGCATGTGCTCTACCGACTTTTGTTTCCTTTGGATTCAGAATGCTAACCATTATACCACACTTTATACACACACACACACGCACGCACACGCACACACACACACACACACACACACACACACACACACACACACCTGGCTTCAATGCACTTGTTTTCAAGTACAATTGATTGACATGCGTGAAGGACTATTCTTTCTTTGTTTCCTAATTCCACTTCTCCTAACATGGAGCGCGCCACTCGCCAGGAGGTGCACATTTCCATCTTCGTTGGCGCTGATAATGATGAAGATCTCTGCTAGAACTTTTTTTCTTTTTTTTCATATGTGACCTTCGACAGAGAAATAAACTCAGATGATACTACAACAATCAAACAGAATTGGTGGTTTCAGGTATCTCTGTTGCCTTAGAGCTGAAATGCACTCTTACATTCCTCGAAAAATAAAACATGTTCTAAGTACACTTACAGTGAGTTATGCACCCATAAATGAACAGACTTCCTGAAAATTTAAACATATTCCTTATGTGTATATAAAAGAATGCTAAGGATGCCCGCCTGATTAGCCGTGCGTCGGTAGAACCCACGGCTTTCTAGACTGGGAAGGAGTGTCTGGTCCCCGGCACAAATCCCCCTGGCAGACTTGTGTCGAGGTCTGGTGAGCTGGCCAGTCTGTGGACGGTTTTTAGGCGGATTCCCATCTGTCTCGGCGAATGCAGGCTGGTTCCCCTTATTCCACCTCAGTTACACTATGTCTGCAATCGCTGTGCAAACAAGTTCTCCACATACGCATACACCACCATTACTCTACCACGCAAACATAGGGGTTACACACTCGTCTGATGTTCCAACGTTCAATGGGGGGAGGGAGGGGGGGTTCCACCGGGGGCCGAACCGCACAGTAACCCTGAAAGAGTGGTTCGGTGTGGGGCGGCGGAGGGGTGAAGTGGACTGCAGTGGTCGTTGTGGGGTTGTGGACCACTGCGGCTGCGGCGGGGACGGAGCCCCTCCGTCGTTTCTAGACCCCCAGTTAACATACAATACAATATTAAGGATTCATATCTCTCTTTTAAGATAAGACTGCTCGTATTAAATCAAATTTCTTCTGTAGTGCTAGAGCAGGCTCGTCCAAACTGTGCCCCTGGGGCGCCAGCGCCCGCGATCGCCCGCGGCCAGCGCCCCGGGCGAATTCGTGTGTTGTCGCAGTGGCCGAGCTGTGCCGCTCAGCTGGCTGTGCGGGCCGGCCGCCGAGCCTCGCCATGCCGCTGTACGCGCGCTTCGTGCAGACGACGAACCGCTGCACCAGCAGCCGTCAACAGCGACACAAAGCCGTTAGTCAACAGACGCAAGGCTACAGTGGATCGAGATGAATAGTCAACACCAGCAGACAAAAAGAAAAAGGAGCGGCGCATCCACACTATTTAAACCTGAGAGGGAAATTAATTTCCTGTGTACTGCTGTCGAAAATCGTGCCAAATGTTTAGTAAGTCATCGGAACCTGATGTGTTTAGAAAAGTTTAGTGCAGACGAGTCAAGCATTTCAGACAAAGAACTTATTTTGTGGGAAAAACAAATGCGCGAGAATTGTGGACACTTTCGTGCACTAGACAGCGTTAAAGAAGGTGTGAATTTTTCAGATTATGTTCAAATCATTTGCGAATTACAAGAACAGTTTGAAAACAGATTTTTGGAGATAGGTGAGCATCAACCGGCCTTAGATATATTTGTTCGCCCAATTTCCCTTCGGGCTGACGACGTCTCACAAGTGCTTCAACTAGAGCTGATTGACCTGCAGTGCGATATTCGCCTGAAGGACCGCTTTCTTATGTGTCAAACTTTGGATGACTTTTACAATTGTCGTCCAGGAGAGAAATATCCTCTTTTGCAGAAGCACGCGGCCAAAGTTCTCCCAATGTTTGGTTCCACATATATCTGTGAGCGCTTTTTCTCTCTTTTAAAACTTGCTAAAACTAAGAACCGTTCATTACTTGGCGATAAAAATTTGACTTGACGTTATCAGTCTCACGGAATATTGTACCAAACATAGACAAAATCGTTTCCTCGATAAAGAAAAAAGTGTAAAACGTTAATTGTCTTCTGTAACAATGTTGACTGTAAGAATTAAAGAGCTTTATAACCTTAATCCTATTTTTTAATAAGTTTTCAAACTAGATCGGCTAAAATTATTTAATAGAAAACAGCAAATTAAGGATCCGATTTCTAAACTCTGAAAAGAGATACAAAAAGATGTAGCTCGAAGTATAATAAAAAATATTTAGTTGTAACTGCTAACAGTAAGAATAAGACTATATCCCTTACGTAAAATTATTTCTAAAATAGAATATTTATGACTCTAGTTCATTTAAGAAACTGATAAACTTTTCACAAGACGCCTATTGTACATATGACGAGTGTACATGTGCAGTACTAATAGAATGATCCTGAGGGTCAGAAAACAACAAAGATGTTCTTAGATTGTTGTTTTGCATATTGTTTTCTAAAGCTTTGCGTAGTAACTCTGCCACACGATCACTAGTTGTTACCTAAACGGTAAATGATTTGCTTGTTTTACCGCTCATCAGACTCTTTTACAGAGGTGCGCTTCCTCTGTTATTTTGTTTTCTTTGGATCTGACTGCGGGACAGTCCACCGCAGAGCAGTGCTGTGCAGTCTCACTCGCTCAGCTCTCTCTCTCTCTCTCGCTCCTATGCCGACACTAGCGACACACGGTCGTGGCCGGGGCGCTGAACTACACTGCCGTCGCGCCCCGCCACAATTCTTGGATGAGCCTGTGCTAGAGGGAGATACAGTTGAGAATAGTTTTTGTATTAACCTGACCAATGGGGCCCCTCAATCAGAAGAAAGTATTGCAGGTAGCTATACAGCACCTTCTACACTATGAAATTGATAATGTGCTTGGAACTGTATCAGGTATTCGAGCCATTCCTCTTCCGTGTCGTTAAATTGCCGGAACGCCGGTATGCTGGGCAGCGGCACTTGTTGCGCTAGTCAATCGGTCGGTTGCTGTTGTGTATCCGACGTGGTTTGTGCAGCCACAAGTTGTTGTGCTGTCGTCATCAAAGCAGCAATTTGTTGGTTCTGAAACTGAAAAGCTTGTGTTAGATCCATCACATTGGCCGTCTGCGGCTGAGGCGCTGGGGCTGGGGTAGAAGGGGTGGGGTAGCCATGGCTTACACAAATATGTTATACCAAAAAAGCAATCAAAGCCTCTGAAAAGAGAAATTTGATTAGTTCTGCGGCTCCCCTCCTGGAATACATGTAAGAATACAATAAGAGATTAGCAATACTTGAATACGAGCAGTCCTGCAAGTAAAAACACAAGAAAAGCAAGTAAATCTGCACTGAATTATACTCGTCACCAGTTTTTGTGTCACCTCGTTGTCACTGTAGGCTTGTAGCCTGGGAAGCAAGGAGACAATGTTGTTTGGTGGCCGGTATCTCCTTCTATAACACAAACTGCACGCTTGTATTTACAAGGTTCTTTATTCATAAGAACAAGAAGTCACTTAAGACAGTCCAGGTGTTGTGGTACCAGTTCTTGTGTAATAGTCCACGCTAGCCTCACTGCTGGTGAAGTACACGTCCCGCTATGCACACTACCCTGGTCGCTAGGTACTGACTGACTCTGAGTTAGAGGTTGAGCTAACTGCGAATGCAATTCCCTTTGGGCTGTGACTGATTACTCGACTCGTTGACTCACTGGATGACTGCCCAGGATTGACCAGGCCCTCTGGTCTACAGCGGCTATCTAAATACTGGCGGCCGAGAGGCCGTTGGCGGCGCGTCGCCTGCGAGTCTGTTTTTGGCCTCTCTCTTCATAGGTGCATTGCTTGTGCCTACTATCGATCTTCTCGCAACCTGTTTGCCACTTGGTGCGCTAGCGACAGCTTAAGCCAGCACATATATTATTGTCAGTCGTACAGATCATAATGGCAAGTTTATGTCATGTCCATTTCCATATCTCGTTAGCAGCGCTGCAAATAAAACGGTGGAGGAGTGTATCAGTGTTCTGACAGTCCAGTATTTGACAAGCCGATCCTGAATAGACGATCATTTGTGCTTGTGGTGTTGTATAAAGCGCAATACCATGTAGCTGCCGGCCACTGTGGTCGAGCGGTTCTAGGCGCTTCAGCCTGGAACCACACTGCTGCTACACTTGCAGGTTCGAATCATGCCTCGGGCTTGGATGTGTGTGATTGTTTAAGTAGTTCTAAGTCTATGGGACTGATGACTTCAAATGTTAAGTCCCATAATGCTTGGAACCATTTGAATCACGTAGCTCATACATGCAACAGTAAGGTTGTAACATGAATATTTTGCCAAACTTTACTCCAAGTGATTGTGGGGAAGTTCTTTGCTAATTTGCTTATACACTTATCTTCTGCCAGCACTTTATAGACTTCCTTGCTTGTTCAGTTCCTTACCCTTTATCTGACGTAGCTATTCTCTATAATATATGTTTTAATATGCAACAACCTATAATTAATATGGCCGACCATAGCTGGAAACCTGCTATCTGGAGGAGACGCAACCTTCACAACGTCTGCTGTGGGATTTCCGTCACCTGCTGCTGGGACATTTGCTGTCCTAAATATCAACAGAGCTCTGCATTTATCTCTAACGTTGGTTAGCCTTAAGCCACCATTTGTTTCAGGTAGATTCATGGTTTGGTAATTAACCATAAGGACACACCATGTCCATATGAACTACACTGGAACATATTCATTGCGTTTCTGTATTGTTGGAGGCAAGGGGAAAATACTTGCGAGGGAATACACCTTAGGTAGCATAGCATGATTTATCAGCGTGATTTTTTTCTGTTATTACTAGAAGACGAGTGGAATTCTTTCTTAATATCGCTCAGATGCTACTGAGCTTCATTTTAAAATTCAAGGCTGTTGTCTTGGTAGGAAATTGGAAATTTGTGGTAAGGTTTTATGGGACCAAATTGCTGAGGTCATCGGTCCCTAAGCTTACGCACTACTTAATCTAACTTACACCAAGGACAACACACACCCATGCCGGAGGGAGGACTCGAATTTCCGACGGGGAGAGTCTCGCGGAACGTGACAAGACGCCGTAGACCGTGCGCCTACCGGATGCGGCTATTGGTAGGGCATTCGCTGAACCACATCCCTAGAAGTTTGATGCTATCTGCATTTCTACTGGTCCAGTTTCAATGAATCATATCCCTCGACCTAACTGCAAAATGCTGGATTTCCTTACATTGACTTTAGCTCCAGAATAGTAACTACACATTTGAATCACGTCTTGTATCTTCATAACATCGGTTGGATCAGACATGTACACGGCCAGGTCATCACTGTAACATCTACAAACATATTTGTTGCCTCCATTTTCATTTCCATTAAGCTTCTCAGATAGTGGTCGTAGAACTTGCTCGATTGATATTGAGAACGGTAGCATCGAGAGGGAGCAGCCTTGTCGTATCGATGCTAGAATGGGAAATCTTTATGTTAATTGTCCATTTACAAGAATTCTTGAAGTCACATTAATGTATAATCTCCTGATTTACAAAAAATGGCTTCAATCTCATTTTCGACATGACACGTAGCAGGTAGTTGTGATGGACCCTGTCAAACGCTTTGTCTATGTCTAACAACATGATGGTCACTCTGCAGTTGGATGCCGAAGCGACAGCCGTTAGATCACGGTATTCCTACAGCGCTTGCTGTATTGCCCTCCTTGGGACGGTACACGTCTGATACTGACCTGTGAGGAGACCAACAACGGTGTTCAGTCGATGAAGCAATACGGTAACAGCTAGTTTCGTAGTCAGCGTTTAGAAGCTATTTAGGACGAGTGTTTTGCAAATCATTAGCTCTTCTAAAAACTCACAAGGAAGTGTGGCAGACGTACAAAATGGCTCTGAGAACTATGGGACTTAACTTCTGAGGTCATCAGTCCCCTAGAAGTTAGAACTAATGAAACACAACTAACCTAAGGACATCACACACATACATGCCCGAGGCAGGATTCGAACCTGCGACCGTAGCGGTCGCGCAGTTCCAGACTGTAGCGCCTAGAACCGCTCGGCCATCGCGGCCGGCGGCAGACGTACATTATTCGTTGAGCACTGCGGTCAACATACCGCCGATCAAATTCCAGCACTTTAAGTAAAACCCTACCCGTAATCCATCAGGTTCAGCGTGTTTGTTTTCTGGGGTTCCTTTCAACGCTTAGTACAGTTCTCTTCAGTAATCTGAGAGTCCAGATCTGCATTTTCTGCTTCCGTCATAGTCGGTTCGGTGCAGTTTAAAAAACCGTCAAAATTGTCGTTGTCGTCAGTGTCTTCTGCAGAATATAGTCTCGTTGGACAAAATTTTTGGTGTACTGTAGGTGGATAAGTTGTCATCAATCATCATTTCATGCTCGACGTCGCTTTTGTCTCTCGATCTTATTTTAACTCCCTATATTTGTTGACGTTTCACAGCGTTATTTTGGCTTTGACCCGTTTTATTTCCATGATGTGACGTGGCATATTTGCAGCATCTCCATGTAATTCTCTTAGACACCGGTAGTAGAAGTCCATTGTGTGTGTTTCCCACCATTTCTTTTGAAAAGCATAACTTTTTAGTTTTAGCCAGTGTGGCTTGCGAACCGAGCTGTGTCTGTTTCGGCAGAAATTCCTCGTCCACTTCCTAACTTTTTGACACGTCTAGGGATAGTTCCATCCTTGAATAACGTGGGGGTACCGCTTTTAGGTCCTCTATTGAGGATAGCATTGTATATCGCGATATGTCCCACCCTGTTTACTCGCACTTCGTGCAACATGACTGACTTACCGAAAGTATATATAAAATCTCGTATGCACTCTATTTTGGTCAGATTAGAGATTCTGTTAATGTTAACGGTAGCTGTTCTATATTTCAAATAACTTCCGGGAATTCAGCCAGATAAAACTTTCAGCGACCGCCGATATTTCGGCGGGAGAACACCCCTCCGTTTTCAAGGCAAACTGCAACGGACAGGCGACATACATGCAAATTTAAAACCTCGGTTCTCGAACTGACGCAGGAAAGATAACACACACACTGAACACTGGTGCCACCAAAGATGATCAAAGTCAGAGCTGTCGATAGTGAGACTACGAACTCGCAGGTGAGGTAGCATTGACTCTGTCCCTCTGTTTTTTGACAAGATAGCCGGATTCCAAACAGAGTTTAAACAAAAACCTCCATCCCTGTTACCGAGGTTGCTCACTAATTTAATCTCAACTGCCTTCTTAATAACACTGTCCCAATAGCTTGACGTGCATGTCAATATCTCTGTGTTATTATATAACATAATTTGCATGTACGTTGCAGTTTGCCTTGAATATGACGAGGTGTTCTCCCGCCGAAATATCGGCGGTCGCTGAAAGTGTTACCTGGCTGAAATACCCGAAGTCATATGAAAGTTGTATACGCCAGGAGAACTCAGTTCTCACAAGCTGTTCTATATGATTGTAAATCAGTACCAGTACTCATTTCGGTCAGTCCTCGATTCACAGCTGTGCGTTAATAGAAGTTGTCTTCCATGTCTGCACCCATGCCACCGAGCGTCCCTGTATCGCGTCTGCCACCGTGTGTTGCTGGCAGATTCCACTCTTCCATTTCTTCATGCCCAGGTGTGTTGTCATGTAATGTTGCAGACACGTCCTTGCTGTACGGAGTGAGATTTTCAATACGTCCCTGTGTTCTGCGCCAGCCATTTGGCATTCTTTGCTTTGGGGTTTCTCCTGAATTTTTTTCCGATTCTTCGAGCCTCGTCTTCTAGAGTCGCCGCCATTGCTTGGTTATGAACACCTTCTTCCTTATCGTCTTCCGATGCCTGTGGATGGTTGGCTTTCCGTGTTCCTTTTTTCTCATTTCGTACCTCCGTAGGTTGGTTGTTCATATTTGCTGATCTTTTTTTAAAAATTTTTATGGTGTTTTTGTATTCCTCTAATTTTCCTATTTCACGGTCTGACAGTTCTGCCACCCATGATTTCTTCGCCATTTATTGATGATCTTATTGGCTTTTCGATGGTGTGTCATGTAGTTTCTGTAGTGCTTGCTTCGCTTTTCCTCTCAGGTGGGCGAAGTTTTTTCAATTCCGTGATGGGCAATCCTCCGTTTTTTGTTTTCTGTGGTGGAGCTTTCTGTCGTTTCGTCGTATGTCATCTGTGATACAGGCTCATGTGCGGACTTCAGTTGAGTATTTGGAGCTGCGGTCATGTCGTCGTCGTTTGCGTTGTTGTGCGCAATATCTGCACCACTGCCTCGTTCGTTGTCGTGGGGTCACATGTCTGCGTTTTCTGCTTTGGTCTTTTCCATTCGTGCTTCCTCTTCGACGTGGCCCGGGGTCATCAGTAACTTCCTCTGATGTCTTAGCTAGGGTTCCAAGAACTGCTGGGACGTACGTTATCAGTAGTTGGCAGTTGTGGCATAATGGGTGGGACAGCTGCCTCCCTCGTCCGTAGTTGTGTCACTCGGCGCTCCGGACACTGAAAGGGTACATGCCGCGTGGAACCACATCCAGTGCATGCTGTAGGCTGCCCCTCATAAATATCAATAGCCGTATATCCACAGACGATTATACGTGAGGGAACATTCTAAGTCTTGTTTTCATAACAGTAACATCACCGACATTGCCGACAGAACGTTCAGTATAATCCACAAGTAGGTCACATTTTTCGGGATTCTTTAACTTAAGATAGACGGATTACTACTGGTCGACGGATGAATTTCAGCAACTCTATATGATCAAAAGTATCCTGACACCACCAAAAACATACGTTTTTCATATTAGATGCATTGTGCTGCCACCTACTGCCAAGTACTCCATATCAGTGACCTCAGTAGTCATTAGACATCGTGAGAGACGAGAGTGGGTCGCTCCGCTGAACTCACGGACTTCGAACGTGGTCGGGTGATTGGGTGTCACTTATGTCATACGCCTGTACGCGAAATTTCCACACTAGGTCACTGTTTCCAATGTGATAGTAATATGGAAACGTGAAGGGGCACGCACAGCACAAAAGCGTACAGGCCGACGTCGTCTGTTGACTGACAGAGACCGCCAACAGTTGAAGAGGGTCGTAATGTGTAATAGGCAGACATCTATCCACAGGAGTTCCAAACTGCATCAGGATCCACTGCAAGCACTATGACAGTTAGGCGGGAGGTGAGAAAACATGAATTTCATGGTCGAGCGGCTGCTCATAAGACACACACCACGCCAGTAAATGCCAAACGACAGCCTCTCTTGGTGCAAGGAGCGTAAACATTGGACGATTGAACAGTGGAAAAACATTGTGTGGAGTGATAAATCAGAGTAAACAATGTGGCGATCCGATGGCAGGCTGTGGTTATGGCGAATGCCCGGTGACCGTCATCTGCCAACGTTTGTAGTGAAATTAGTAAAATTCGGAGGGGGTAGTGTTATGGTATGGTCGTATTTTTCATGGAGAGGGCTAGTACCTCTTCTTGTTTTGCGTGGCACTATCACAGCACAGGCCTACATTGTTGTTCTAAGCAACTTCTTGCTTCTCACTATTGAAGAGCAATTCGGAGATGGCGATTGCATCTTTCAACACGATCGAGCACCTGTTCATAATGCACGGCCTGTGGCGGAGTGGTTACACGACAATAACATCCCTGTAATGGACTGGCCTGCACAGAGTCCTCACCTGAATCCTATAGAACACCTTTGGGATGTTTTGGAACACCGACTTCGTGCCAGGCCTCACCGGCCGACATCGATACCTCTCCTCAGTGCAGCACTCTGTGAAGAATGGGCTGCCATTCCTCAAGAAACCTTTCAGCACCTGACTGAACGTATACCTGCGAGAGTGGATGCTGTCATCAAGGCTAAGGGTGGGCCAACACCATACTAAATTTCAGCATTACCGATGAAGTGCGCCAAAAACGTGTAAGTCATTTTCAGCCAGGTGTCCGGATACTTTTGATCACATAGTGTATAATTCCACAATTAGATCACATTTTTCGGGATTCTTTAGCTTAAGATAGACAGTCTACTACTGGTCGAAGGAAGGATTCCAGTTATATCCTCAGCTGTTAAGTGCTTCTTCCATAAAGTCCTCTACCACAAACGGCTTAGGTCGTGCATAGTTATTGTCAAACATAAACTTCAAAGTGTCCTTCCTTACAGGTTCTGCCATCAAAAATGCTGTCTGATCTGTGGCAATAAGTTACGAAAGCTCAACGGCGTTAAACTCACTGACAACACCACACGGCCAGCTGGTGTGGCCGAGCGGTTCTAGGCGCTTCAGTCCGGAACCGCGTGACTGCTACGGTCGCAGGTTCTAATCCTGCCTCGGGCATGGATATGTGTGATGTCCTTCGGTTAGTTAAGTTTAAGTAGTTCTAAGTTCTAGGGGACTGATGACCTCAGATGTTAAGTCCCATAGAGCTCAGAGCCATTTGAACCATTTTTGAACACCACACGGCTACCAGCAGTGGAGACGTAAGCACAACCCGCATCTCTCGCCACAGTTGCCAGGGCCAAACGCGCTAGTCAGCTATCCCAAGCACGTCCTCACAGCTTTACTCCCTTCAGTGCCTCATTAGGCAAGATTAGCACTCCTGGGATAAAGGATATTGCGGTGGCACGCATTATCCATAGCCTGGGGCTAAGCCGTGTTTCCGCAATATTCTTTCTTCCAGGCGTGTTAGTGTTGTATGTTTCGCAGGAGAGCTTCTGTGAAGTTTGGGAGTATTAGATGAGATACTAGCGGAAGTACAGCTGTGAGAAGCGGCTGTAAGTCGCGCTTGGGTAGCTCTGGTGGAAGTGCACTTGTCAGTGAAATGCAAAGGCTCCGATTTCGGTTTTCGATACCGACAACAATTTTTAATCTGCCGAGAAGTTTCAATAAATTATTTTGATTACGTTAACGTAGCGAAGATTTGTTTTGGCTGACTCATTTTACCATTTTTATCCATCTTTCCCTCCTGTTTTAATGTTTCATTATATGTTTTCTTTCTCTCCTTCGTTCGGGCACCAGGCAGACCTCATTCTCGGCGGCATTGCCCCTGTCATTATCGCTTGCAGTTTCTTTAATGGTACGGTGATAACTGTCCGCATACCCTCTTAGAGTAAAAAACACAAATCGCGATGTGACGCAGTTTTCAACAATACTGCGGTCTCTTTAACGCCCCGTGCCGTATCTTAGCAACAGTCTGAGACGATTCGAATGGCGAGCAACACGAGTGTTCCTGATCGCATTCAGCAAAACCTTCAAAATTCGTGGAATGCAGTAGGGGCACGGGCAAGAATGGCGGTGTCTGGTAAGTCATGAACCAGCATCTTACTTCTGCGAATCCTTAGCAGCCAAAACTAGAAGCGTTGAATCAATTGTACCTTTCTGCGGACGCATAACACAAATTCTCACGTCAGATATGTTTAATGAATATGGAGACCTTCGACACAGCAATTATATTCAGGGTGATTTAATTGTGCAACTGTTTATCGCAGACTGTTTATCGCGGTTAGTCTAAAGCAGTTTGTATTGGAGACAAATTAATTTTATAAATCTTGTAATTAGAGTGAGATCGGAATACTACAAATTATAAATGATCATATGGAACTACCCGTGCCAAGTGCGTGTCGTATTCGCTCGTTTAAATAACGTTCGAGAAGTTTGGTACATCGCCAAGCTGTCTTGAAACACACGTTTTCTAGGGTCCTATCGTAAGAAATAATATACTGTTAAAAGAATTTCTAACGGGTTGCAGATGAATTTCTAGTATTAAGTGCTATTTGTGATTCCAACTGTCAGCTTTTACCAGTGACATCCTGTGTGACGCCATGAGTTCACGATCTGAAGAATGTACTGCATGATGTACTGGCGTTGTTATTAAATGTTATCTGTGGTTCTCTTAGTAACTGACGTAAAATATGCTGTTTTTTTGCAAATACGTCGCTATTTTCGAGGGTGTGGCTAGGCAGGGACCTAAGTGAACAGCCCGAATTGCTGTGAGTCAATCAAGTAGCACTCGTATTTATAATCTTGGTTCTCCTAAATATATATGACTACTTTTTTCCGAATATGGCATGATTTCCGAAGGTGACTCTAAGTAAGAACCTAAGAGCAAAGCTTAAATTGCTACATGTGAAACGATTTGCAGCTATATTTATAATCTTGGTTCTCACAAAAATTTGGCTGTTTTTCCTTTTTTAGTATGTCGCACGATCGCCGAACGTGTGGTTACGCAGCAACCTAATAGCTTAATTTCAGTTCTCCATTTCACGGTTGATTATTTTTCCTGATTTTTCTTAGTGTTTATGTTTATTTCTGCTACGACTTTTTTGTGTCTCTATACGAGTCAAGTCGTGATTTTTCATAGAGTGTTTGTGTTTATTTCTGCTGCGACTTTTTTTGTGTCTCTATACGAGTCAAGTCGTGATTTTTCATAGAGTGTTTGTGTTTATTTCTGCTGCTACTTTTTTTGTCTCTCTATACGAGTCAAGTCGTGATTTTTCATAGAGTGTTTGTGTTTATTTCTGCTGCGACTTTTTTTGTGTCTCTATACGAGTCTAGTTGTCGATTCAAACATTTGTTATTTTTAGCGTTTTACCAGTAGCTTAGCGAGCGATACGAACAAGTCAAATCCTTACCGAAATAATTAATAGCCAGTAAAAATGAAGAATAACGGAATGTGGAATCAACAATCAGTGTGATAGCATGGATGACAATTCTCAAAGAATGCACAATACACACCTACTGTAACAACAGCAGCACAGAATGCAACACCAAGAAAGCATAGTCTACAGGGCATTCTTTTAGAGTTTTCGTATGTGATTCCGCTCTAATTGCCGATTCTGCGTTCCTTTATTACGTCATTTTCTTTACGTGAGGGTTGCTAATTCCTTTAGGATTCAACTTATGATATTGCTTCCTGTACTACTGCAAAAACGCTATAAATAACAAACCATGGAATCGTTGACTGGAATTGACCTATGTAGGTCAAATCTAGTTACCGGTTCCTAGATATTTTATTTATCACGGTAGTACAGAAAGCGACACCAAAAACAGAAATCCTGTAGCAAAGAACTGCACATACCTACTACGAAAACAACGCTGAATATAATGAATGTAGGAATCGATAAGTAGAACTGTCCTATACAGCTCCATTCTAGTTAACGATTCCAAGATTTGTTTGTGTATTTTCGTTACCTGTGTAGTGTCCTTACTCTATGGAATTCAGTATTTTTTTCTCCTTATTTCCTGCTTATTTCCTTGTTACGTTTTCTGTATATTTTCTGTTTTGCAGGTGTTGTGTTAGATGTTAGTTGTCCCCGCCCAAAACCCCACCTTCCCATGTTAATCCCGTTAGGTTCAATACCTATTACTAAGAAGTACCACTATTCCATAACATTACGCGTTTACTATGCGTAATATTGTAGTGAACTGTAAATATCGTATATGGTTCTTTCACGACTACTCACGTAAACTCTGACCATAATTGAGGCATTGAGAACCATAAGGGCCCGAATAACGTACACAAAGTTTTGAGAAAAGTAGATGTTTGTGAAAACCAAATTTATGGGGAAACCACCAGTTTCATAGCTTTGACTTTCCAGTTGGAAACCGTAACACATCAACTAAGATGGTGTTCAGATTTAAATTATCTGCTCTTCTTCTTCTTTACCTAGCCTGTATCCCGTATCTTCACGGGGTCAGTACGTTAATTTGTTAGTAGTACAGGGAGCACGATGCCCCTTCCTGTTGCCAACTGTTGCCCCCCCCCCCCCCCCCTCCTCCACCAACCTTCTTTGGGTACAGTTTTGGCAGATATATCAAGGGCGCAGGATTACCTTGGTACTGCTTATATCAACTTTTATACTGTGCTACTTTTTTGTCAGTTGATTTTTCTCAAAATTGCCCTGGGAACGAAGTACTCAAGACAAAATACGTGTTTTGGCAAACTCATACGCATTTTTAAGGCGTGATATCTAGAAACACGCAAGGACTAAAAGAATTGTACACACAACTTTGTCGTAAGTTTTATCATCTACAAAATTTATTCAGGCTATTTTAACCGAAATTTCATTGGACGGGAGAAATGTGGGGGAAAAGGATTTTGCCATGATTTCGGCTGGTTAGCCCAAACATGGCCGAATGCACACATGCGCTCCAATGACGAGATTTGGAATTTATAACAGGAGGCCAGTGCACGCTACACAATAAAAAAACTGGAACTACGGAGATGATTACGATCACGGATCATTAATTTCACTCGACTGCACACCTGCGTATGTCAGATATATTCCAGTGTAAAGTTCTAACGTAAACAACAGCCTGACGGAGTCAGTTCACGCTGTGGAATATACTGTACGGTATTATTGCACCAAGTGGGCGTCACCAACACGGCTTCAAAGTGGTCATTTCGTTCACCATAGCGTTTTCGAATGCAGATCATTAACGTGTCACACAATGTATCATAAGATGAACGTAAAACTGCCGTCTGCGTCAAAATAGACGTCATCAGATTCGTGACGTGTATTTCGTGATTCTCACATCGGAAGAACGAAAGCGACAAGAAATATTCGAAATGACTGTAACGGAATGCTGTTAGGTCATTAATAACAACACATCTAACTTTTTTACCTGTTCCGATGCACAATCAATAAATATAAAAGCAATTTCACTTACTATATAGGTTTTGCCCATGGGTTAACGTGATGGATAACGACTGCCGTGAAAGAGCGAGAACTCTTGAAATCCAGAGTTTCAACTCTTGAAATGTCAGCATTTCGAGTATATGTGTGACTCATACATGCTACACACCCTACATGCGAGAATTTCATCACATAACGTAGCTCATCTGGATGGAAGTAACACACATCTCAAAGACCTGCAGTTCTTACTGGGCCGGGAGTCCGCTTCCGTCAACTGCTCCATTCTCTTTCCTTCCGCTTTCCTAAAACTTTCTTGACAACTTGGGGTGCAGCACCGCCTTGGCTCCGTCCCCGGACCTGCCCGCCCCGTGACGTTTGTGAGTTTCCCAAGGATGGTACCCTTCACTTGTTTATCGTCGGGCATTTTCTGCTCTATGTGCACAAATGAAGGAAGCCACATTTATTTACACTGATGGCTCAAAAACATCGTTTGGTGTAGGGAGTGCCTATATTGTTGGCGACACCCCAAATCGATTTCGGCTTCCCGACCAGTGTTCGGTTTATACTGAGGAGCTTTACGCTGTTCTACAGGGTGTCCAATACATCCGTCGCCATCAGCGGATACAGTATGTTATCTGCTCAGATTCTCTCAGCTCTCTCCTCAGTCTCCAAGCTCTCTACCCTGTCCACCCTCTGGTCCACCGGATTCAGGGCTGTCTGCGCTTGCTCCACCTGGGGGGCGTCTCGGTGGCGTTCCTCTGGCTCCCGGGACACGTTGGTATCTGTGGAAATGAGGCGGCCGATATTGCGGCCAGGCTGCAGTCTCTCTTCTTCGTCCAGCTATTCAATCGATTCCCTTCGCCGATCTACGGAGCGTTTTATGTCGTCGAGTTGTTCTTTTATGGCACGCACATTGGTCGACACTTCCCCATAATAAATTGCGGGACGTGAAAGCTCTTCCCTGTGCTTGGACCTCTTCCTCCCGAACGCGCCGTCGGGAGGAGGTAATTTTAACTCGACTCAGGATAGGGCACTGTCTTTTTAGCCATCGACATCTTTTAAGCGGCGATCCTCCCCCACTCTATCCCCGCTGCTCTCAGCTGTGGACGGTAAGACAGCTTTTACTTGAGTGCCCCTATTTTACTCCGTTACGCGCCCGTCTACAGCTGTCGCCTGATATATCTTCCATTTTAGCAGATGACACGCGCTCAGCCGATCGTGTTCTCGAATTTATTAGTGCCAGTGAGATGACGTCAGTCACTTGAAGCTCTTTTTGGGGACAACCAACCCCCTTCTATAGTGGTTTTTTAAGCTTTCCTTCTGTTTTTAGTTTCTCCAATTTTTTGAGTTTCGTTCCCATTGCTGCTGGTTTCCAGTTTCGCTATTTACCTTTTCCTAAGTCACAGACCGTGCGCTAATGACCGTAGCAGTTTAGCGTGCTAAAACCATAAAAAAAAACACAATCATAGCTGTCCACACTCTCTTACTGGTAATATATTCTAACCTTTATGCCAAGGAAACTTTCTCGTCCACACTGAAATAAGAAATTCTAATTTTGTGTTACTGATCTCCTTAAAACAAAACTAGTTACTTGCGATTCAGCTTTTCTATTGCTGTCAACTGGTAAGTCATAGGATAGATCATTTACGATTCTCTTGTAACGCTCACTTAGCAGCTTGTGAGTAGTGGGACAAAGCAGCCACCAGCGCATTTTGCTAGTGCCAATTCCCTACATAAGGCGCAGGTATGCACTCAGAGGCAAATCTATTGTTCACCTTTAATTGACAGGTCATTAACCTATCGTTCTCCTTTGACTGACAGTCCCTTAACCTATTGTTCTGCTAAAAGGATCCTTCCTTTTGATTGACAGGTCCTTAACTTATTGTTCCTCGATCACATTTCTTTTTTTAACCCTGATTGCGCGAGGAATACCGTCATGAAACACACGCCACACGTAATTGCACACAGTTAAAAATCTTTTGATCATGAAGCATGCTCCGCCCACCGTGCCCTGTCCACTGGACTGCACAGGACACTACCGCACATATGCTCCCAGGAGTCAGGGTGCACCGGTGGCCCCCACAAAGTCACAACGTGGCCGTCAGCAGCCAAACCGAGCACAGGTGTCAGTTCGGGTCCTGCAACGATGAGGTGGTTGCATCCCTGTGATACATGACACCTGAGAAATATATGTCAAAATACGTGTTCACCTAGGCACTTATGCCGGCACGATGATGCAGAACTGCAGGTCTAGTGCTTTAGAAATCTGTTCCAATGCTTACCAGAATAGCTCAGGGTGCAATGTTCCTAGTGATCCTAATGGGAAATGCAAGCTGTGTCTAGCTGTGCACGCGTGTTTACCTGCCCAACGTGGCTGATGCATCACTGCAAAATGTTAGCATAGTGACTCACCATCTAAAAGTTCTCAGTGTTGTACTGACGTCACATGGCTGTGTAAATAGCCTCTCGGAAATTGTTAAGTGTCGCAGAAATAGTTAACGGTTGCTTTTGTAGGAGCTTTCATGATGTCTCAGCTTGTCCGCATGGAAGTTCCTGTCCTGACAGAACCTGTTTACGAAAATAGCCTAGAATAACGCTGAATATGTTCCTCCTGATGCTCCTAACGTGGCACCCTTCCTGGAAATCGTTAAGTCCTGCTTTCAACAAACATCTCTGAAACACAAATGTTCTCACTGCTATACAGGGTGGTCCATTGATCGTGACCGGACCAAATATCTCACGAAATAGGCGTCAAACGAAAAAACTACAAAGAACGAAACTCGTCTAGCTTGAAGGAGGAAACCAGATGGCGCTACGGTTGGCCCGCTAGATGGCACTACCATAGGTCAAATGGATATCAATTGCGTTTTTTAAATGGGAACCCCCACATTTTATTGCATTTTCGTGTAATACGTAAAGAAATATGAATGTTTTAGTTGGACCACTTTTTTCACTTTGTGATAGATGGCGCTGTAATAGTCCCAAACAAATGGCTCACAATTTTAGATGAACAGTTGGTAACAGGTATGATTTTTAAATTAAAATACAGAACGTAGGTACATTTGAACATTTTATTTCGGTTGTTCCCACGTGATACATGCACCTTTGTGAACATGCTGCTACAGCGTGATTACCTGTAAATACCACATTAATGCAATAATTGCTCAAAATGATGTCCGTCAACCTCAATGCGTTTGGCAATCTGTGTAACAACATTCCTCTCAAGAGCGAGTAGTCCACCTTCTGTAATGTTCGCACATGCATTGACAGTGTGCTGATCATGTTGTCAGGTGTTGCCAGTGGATCACTATAGCAAATATCCTTCAACTTTCCGCACAGAAAGAAATCCTGGGACTTCAGATTCAGTGAATGTGTGGGCCATGGTATGGTGCTTTGATGACCAATCCACCTGTCATGAAATATGCTATTCAATACCGCTTCAACCACACATGAGCTATGTGCCGGACATCCATCATGTGGGAAGTACATCGCCATTCTGTCATGCAGTGAAACATCTTGTAATAACATCGGTAGAACATTATGTAGGAAATCAGCATACATTGCACCATTTAGATTGCCATAGATACAATGGGGGCCAATTATCCTTCCTCCCATAATGACGCACCATACATTAACCCGCCAAGGTCGCTAATGTTACACTTGTCGCAGCCATCGTGGATTTTCCGTTGCCCAATAGTGCATATTATGCCGGTTTACGTTACCACTGTTGGTGAATGACGCTTCGTCACTAAATAGAACGCATGCAAAAAATCTGTCATTGTCCCGTAATTTCTCTTGTGCCCAGTGGCAGACTGTACACGATGTTCACAGTCGTCGCCATGCAATTCCTGGTGCCTAGAAATATGGTACAGGTGCAATCGATGTTGATGTAGCATTCTCAACATACGTTTTTGAGATTCCCGATTCTCGCGCAATTTGTTTGCTACTGACGTGCGGATTAGCCATGACAACAGGTAAAACACCTACTTGGGCATAATCACGTTTCACATGTGGCTGAACAATTCCTGTTTCCTTAAATAACGTAACTATCCGGCGAACGGTCCGGACACTTGGACGATGTCATTCAGGATACCGAGCAGCATACATAGCACACGCCCGTTGGGCATTTTGATCACAATAGCCATACATCAACACGATATCCACCTTTTCCGCAATTGGTAAACAGTCCATTTTAACACAGGTAATGCATCACAAAGCAAATACTGTCCTCACTGGCAGAATGTTACGTGATACCACGTACTTATATGTTTGTGACTATGACAGTGCCATCTATCACAAAGCGAAAAAAGTAGTCCAACTAAAACGTTCATATTTCTTTACGTACTACACGAATATGTAATAAAAATGGGGGTTCCTATTTAAAAAAAAAAACGCAGTTGATATCCATTTGACATATGGCAGCGCCATCTAGCGGGCCAGCCATATCGCCATCTGGTTTCCCCCTTCAAGCTAGACGAGTTTCATTCTTTGTAGTTTTTCCGTTTGATGCTTATTTCGTGAGATATTTGGCCCAGTCACTATCAATGGACCACCCTGTATAGAGGCTCCTATGTACTGGCACACAGGATGTCTTGTGAGTGAATGGAGCATTATGATCAGCACTTACCGAATTTACCTGCTAAATTAATGATGATGTCAGTATAGAAGCACTGTCTGCCTTTTTCTTTCTGCAGACGAGACTTTCAGTCCCGAAACTATTTTGTACAGATCGCTATATTGCACTGACAGTTAAGCCCTGCAAAAGTGACCTACAGATCGTCAAGTATGGAAAGACTCTTACTCAAATACACTACTCTGCCAATGAGGACGAAAACTTGAACATGAGAGCATAAAACCAATCTCCAACCCAAAAATATGTCACCGCGTGCTGTGTCGATGTAGTAAACATACAATTCGTATCCTGCGCCATAAAAAATCGCCCCTTTCGCATCATTCATAGATCTATCGACCACCAGACACTCGTACATATACCGTGAAGACCGTTGTACAAAGGCTGGGTCAGTTCCCCTTGGCACAAAGGAGTCACTGTTCATGGTCCCGACCTGCTTGCTTTGCTCGTTTTCTACACCAGTCTCCAGACTCTGGGATTACAAGATCATATGTAATTTCACATGGCTTGCCAGAAATCATACCATTTTCGCGATACTTCTCGATATCTAATACATAGCAATAATGCGTGCTTAATAGTATCGCTTGTGCAGTATAATTTCGGAGATATAGACCGGAAATTATTTCTCTAGAAACTTTAAACCTTAATGAGGTGGAGCTTGCTATAAACCACCGAGTAACTAGAAAATGATCTTGCAGATAGATCATTGGAACAGATTTCTAAAGCGCTAGACCCACAGCTCTGCAGCATTGCACCAGCAACGATGTCTAGGTGAGCACATATTGCGATAAGTATTTCTAGGCTATCATGTATCAAAGGGATGCCACCATTTCATCCTTGCGGGACCCGAACTGACACCTACATGTGGTTCAGCAGCTGATGGCCACATTGACACTTTGCGGTGCATCCCGATTCCTAGGAACATGTGCGGTAGCGTCCTGTCCGGTCTAGTGGACAGGGTACGGTGGGCAGTGCGTGCTTCACGTTCGAAGGATTTTTAACTGTGTGTAATTACGTGTGATGGGTGTTTCATGACGGTATTCCTCGCGCAATCGGAATAAAAAAAGAAATGAGATCGATATAATTACTTCTCACAAGACCTGCATCTTTCCAAACAGCAGAGAATGATGAGCAAGTGAAATTCAAGCCCCACAAACTCTTTTATTTTATAAAAAACAATATACCCTTGAATTTACCTTCGTGAGCTCCTTCCTCTCCACTGCAGAGCTGCTAATTTCCAGGTAGCAGAGGGAAGGGAGAGAGTGAAGGGGGCGAGAGGGGCGGTGATGGGGTGGCGGGGGTGGTGATCGATTTCCTGAAAAACTCTTTAAATAAATAAATAAACTTTTTAATAATAATAAAAAATAAATAAACTCGAGGACACTATTGGCAAGATCCCAGAGAGGAACACAGTCATATAATTGCATGATTTTAACGACCAGTTAGGGAAAGAGCGGAAGTATAAGTATATAGTGGGGGAATACCCAGCTCACATGCACACTAACAGAAATGGAGAATGGCTTGTGGGACTCTGTAAACCATTTAACCTAGTAATGAAATCAACAGCCCTTAAGCATCTACCAAGAAAGCAGAAGACATGGACTTCACCCAATAAACTTCTAGGAGAGTTTCAAATAGTTCATGTGGCCATTTCAAGAAAGTCCTGTAGAGAAGTGCAGAATGTGAGAGTGTTAAGATAGCTTAACTTGGAGTCACACCACTACCTCTCCGATTTCTGTCTAGGAATACAATAAAGTCTCAAACTCCCAAACTCAGCAAGTTTGACTTGGAAAAACTGAAAACCTGCAATATGCTTACAGAGATAATGCAAACACTAGATCATGAATGCAACAACTGGGACCAATGAAGGGACCAATTACCTGCGACCAAGCGATCACAAATAGACAAGCAGCTTGGCTAAGATGGAGCTCACAGAAGTCCGAAACAAATATGGAGAAGTTCATAGAAGAGCCCTGGCTTACTGCCAAAACCACCAGACAGGTTTAACATCAGTACACTCAGGACCAATTGACTCCATTACATGAAGATATCAAGGAGAATAACTCTAGAAACTTTTACCAAACTTTCAAGCAAAACATTAGAAGCTATGCCCCACCCAGCTTACACTTCAGAGGACCAGATGTAAACATAGCCTATACTGACAAAGACAACTGCCACACATTGGCCACATATTTCGTCGAATATTTTGAGAATCTCCTCAACTGTGAGTCCCCTAAAACCTCCTTTATCTATCGAGATAGTCCCAGACAACCAAACTCTCGCCCTCCAACACAAGAAGAAGTGAAAAACATCATTCAGTCCATGAAGAATAACAAAGCTACAGGAGAAGACGCTATAGTTGCAGAGCTGTGGAAGCAGGCTGGAGACAAAGCAATTAGCAAGTTGACCGAGATCCTATGGAACATAGAGTGGCGAAAAGAAATGGAAGAACAAAATATACCGAGTGGTATTTACCTGGACACAAACGGGAGGGACTGGTAGCAGACTGTTTAGCTTTCACAGATAATGTGGCAGTAAAGCAGCTCTATATGCTCAAACTCCAGGCTGCCAAGGTAGGACTTCAATTGTCACTAGAAAAGACAAAATTCCTCACCAACATCAATGATACTCCCAGTGTTCTACAGTTGGAACAAGGTCAAATTGAGAAAGTTGACAGATTCAAGCATCTAGGAGAATGGTTGGAACATGAACTATCAGAAGGAACAGCACTAACAACTCTGATTAATAAGTTACAATTAGCATATCGATCAACCAATATAATAAGAAATGCCCATCTTACAATAACTCAGACCTGATAGTGTACCGGTAGCAACGAGGGGGGAGGTTTCCTGAGGGAGGGAGGGGGGGCGGGGGAACAATAAGTTAAGGACCTGTCAATCAAAAGAAAGGGTCCTTTTAGCAGAACAGTAGGTTAAGGACCTGTAAATCAAAGGAGAATAATAGGTTAATGACCTTTCAATCAAAGGAGAACAATAGGTTTGCCCCTGAGTGCATATCTGCCTCTGATGTAGGCAACTGGCACTAACAAAATGCACTGGTGTTGGCTTTGATCCACTACTCTCGTGGTCTTGTGATGTTCCCTAAGGACACATATCGCATCCTTGAAGTGAGAAGAAATTCCATCATAAAACTTTTTCACTTCGCCATAGACCAGTAGATATGTCACCCCCAATACACATGCCTAGCTCAGAGCCCCCATTTCCATATGTCCAATGTATTGGTGAGAACAACTTACACCTATCCATGGCAGTATCATGTAGGAGAGTTTTTGAATCACTTCCCACACATACAAGACTGGATGCAAGTGTGGATTGATATAGCGATCGGTATTTACCTGAACACAAACGGAAGGGACTGGTAGTAGACTGTTTAGCTTTCACAGATGATCTGGCACTTATAGCAAGCTCAGTGGAAGTAGCAGTAAAGCAGCTCAGTATGCTCAAACTCCAGGCTGCCAAGGTAGGACTTCAATTGTCCCTAGAAAAGACAAAATTCCTCACCAACATCAGTGATACTCCCAGTGTTCTCCCCGCAAACATCAGTCATGGAAGTGTGATGTTGTCGACAAAGTGGTTACACGAGGGAAACTGTTCCTAGTTGGAGTAGCACCGGCTCCATTTTTCACTAAGTGTGCTCCATAACACATCCTGGAACGCTGTTCCGTGTGCGTCAATCAAAAGAAAATGTGGGCCTGGGTTTGCAAAAGAATGGCCCATATTGCCTGCACAGCACCTTTATCAATACCAATAAAAATTTATTACAACCAGACTGGCACTGCTAAACGACTGCTATTAAAAAAGCAGTCACAACAGAACATAAAGAATTTATCTGCAATTTTTTACAACTCTCTCAAGTAGATTGAGGGTTTATACAAGGGATTTTCTCTTACTCTTCGAGGAAAGCCTTATTGTTTTCTCTCAAGAAAAATTTCCACCATCTCCCATAGAGAGTCTTTGCGCTGTGTTTCTTCCCAACATGTTTCAGTTGTTTCTTTAAGGGGAGTGGCCACTGGTTCTTTTAGAAGCGTTTTCTTTTCAGTGTCTTCCAGACTAATTTGACATAACGTCTCTTCTTCCCATAATGAAATTATTAAATTTTCCTAGAGCAGATTTGTTTATTTTTCTTTCAATGAAGAGGTTATTTTATTCATGTACACGAAGAAGTTATTTCGAAGTTCTTCGTGAAGAAGCTCATCTTCTACTACGATGAGTAACTTACAAGAGACTGGAAGACTACTCGGACAATTTCTCCGCTCGGGACTGGGCGTGTGTGTTGTCCTCATCATCATTTCGTCATCATTAAGGTGCAAGTCACCGAAGTGGCGGCAACTAAAAAGATCTGCACCAGGCAGCGGAAAATCCCCAATCCCCGCCAGTACTTCCATATGAACTTTAAATAATTTTTTTGTAGATATTTACTGAAGTATGTCGCTTTCCTTTAAGAACAAAAAGTGACTGGTAAACAGTAAGAGACCTGACCTTTTGCAGAAGGATCTCGTGTAACTACCCAACTACGTGAAGTTTTATTCGTTACACTTCCAGCCATATAAGTGAACGCAGAACACAAGAAACTTACATGGAATGCAATATCTGCCCTATTTAACGTACCAAACAAGCCAACACAAAAACTTTGGCTGAAGAGAACACCACACAGACGTGATAATAAAACGTCAAAAGCTATAAAACAGTTTCCCGACACAGAAGAAACGAATGCTGCAGTTTTTGCTAAAAAAAGCAATAATCTTCAGCACAGTCGTCTTTTGAAGAAAAATTAATTACATTTACGTAATATCCGCGTATTAGAAAGTCGAGTGACGTGTACGAAAGTGCTAATCATTAGACGTGTCAAGAAAAATGGCAATCATAGTAAGAACAGGCAGCAGCATAAGTACCTACATGCTTCTTATGCATGAAACACTGTGTTTACGTTATATTGCTTTCAGCGGAGTAAGCTACAGTTATTCCATATACGAAAGTATTTCTTCACTGAATAAGCTGATCACTGGATCAGTGAGATTTGGCTCTTTTTACATTTATTTCACGATCATTCTTGTCTTAGTTAAGCAGAAATACAATCAAAAGCAAACATTAATTTCTCGAAGTTAAGGGGCTGTTTATCTTGGTCTGCCTGTGGAGCTACTGTGTTGCAACAAAACATCAGAGAATAGTAAATAACTCGTGGCGGAAAAAATAATCTTGTAGCGAAGGCCATTAAATGTTTGCTGTCAGTCGTCTACATCGATTATATTTTTTAAAAAATTCGTATGATTATATCATAATCAGAAATAAGACAGACAATAAATAAGTGGACTACCGATTTGAAAACAACGACGTCCTTATCCAGTATATTTAGAGAAATGGTCCTCCAGTTTTATCCAGTTACTGTCGTTTCGCCACTTATGAAGAAAAAACGTTCGATAATCGAAACTGTATTTTGAACATGGCTTCATTCTCACTAACACAAGTTACGTACACGTATGTTACCATGTTTTGTTAGTTTACTATGGGTGACGTTAACCAGATTTAAATGAAATTTCTCACCCTTGTCAATCTTTCACCCTGCATTCAACACGAAACATTTTTTCGGAGACGTACATGATATTGCGTTGTACTCATTGTTCCACGCCCGCGCGTCTCTACATACTCGGAATAGCCACAACAAATTATCTCATGTTTCGGAATAACGTATTCTTTATGCATAAACAGAGATGGATTACGAATGGAACTCTATACCAAATGAGCAGTAGTTAATCAAAAACTATTTCGACGGTGTTTGTTTATACGGGGTAGGTCCCACAACTCTCTTGCCTGACTACATATAATGGTACTACTTTTCAACGTAACCACTCTTTATGTCAATATACTTTTCACACCTCTATGCCTTTCAAAAAATAATCTTATACTGTATCGGCAAAATGTCTCATTACAGCAGCTTTCACTTTATCATCATCAAATTTCCTTCTTCGAATAAATGGCTCAAATGGCTCTGAGCACTATGGGACTTAACATCTGAGGCCATCAGTCCGCTAGAACTCCCACCTAACTGTCATAGTACTTGCAGTGGATCCTGATGCAGTTTGGAATTCCTGTTTGACGGTCTGGATAGATGTCTGCCTATGACACATTACGACCCTCTTCAACAGTCGGCGGTCTCTGTCAGTCAACAGACGAGGTCTGCCTCTACGCTTTTGTGCTATACAAGTCCCTTCACGTTTCCACTTCACTATCACATCGGAAACAGTGGCTCTATGGATGTTTAGGATTGCGGAAATCTCGCATACAGACGTATGACACAAGTGACTCCCATACACCTGACCGCGATCGAAGTCCGTGAGTTCCGCTTTTTGCTCTCTCACAGTGTCTAATGACTACTGAGGTGGCTGATGTGGAGTACCTGGCAGTAGGTGGCAGCACAATGCCCCTAACATGAAAAAGTATGTTTTTGGGGGTGTCAGGATACTATTAAAAACATTCGTGGTAAGGTCTTATGGGACCAAACTACTTAGGTCATCGGTCCCTAAGCCTACATACTATTTAATCTAACTCAAACTAACTTACGCTATGGACAACACACACACCCATGCCCGAGTGAGGACTCGAACCACCGACGGGGGGAGCCGCACGGACCGTGACAATGCGCCGCAGACAACGCGCAGGATACTTTTGCTCACATAGCGTGTGTAATAATTTTCTGCGCAATAACAATGGCTATGCCACTGATGACAGTGCCTCTAAAGCAGAGTTATTAAACACGGCTTTCAGAAACTCGTTCATCAAATGGGGCGAAGTAAATCTTCCAGAATTCGGATCCAGAACACCTGCCAATATGAGTTACTTAGAAGTAGATATCATCGGTGTAATGAAGCATCTTAAATCACTTAATAAAGGCAAGGTATCCGGTCCAAATTGCATACCAGTCGGGTTCCTTTCAACAATAGTTCCGCATCTAACAATGATACACAAACGCTCGCTCATTGAAAGATCTGTACCTAAAGATTGGAAAGTCGCACACGTCACATCAAGAAAGAAAACATGAGTAATCCGCTGAATTACAGACCCCTATCACTAACGTCCATTTGCAGTAGGGTTTTGGAACGTACTCTTGTGTTCAAACATAATCAATTATGTCGAAGAAAACGATTTACTGACTAATAGCATCCCTATCACTAACGTCCATTTGCAGTAGGGTTTTGAAACGTACTCTTGTGTTCAAACATAATCAGTTATGTCGAAGAAAACGATTTACTGACTAATAGCACGGATTCAGGAAACATCGTTCTTGTGAAACACAACTAGCTCTCTGTCCTCATGAAGTAACGAGTGCTGGCGACAGGGGTTGTTAAATTGATTCCGTATTTTTATATTTGTAGAAGGCTTTCGACACCGTTCCTCACAAGCGTCTTCTAATCAACTCGCATGCCTATGAAGTATCGTGTCAGTTGTGCAACTCGATTCGTGAGTTCCTGTTAGACAAGTCACAGTTCGTAGTAATTAATGTAAAATCATCTAGTAAAATACAAGTAATGTATGGTGTTTCCCAAGGAAGTGTTTAGGCCCTCTATTGTTCTATTACTGTGTGTCAAGCTAATGATCGTAACTTGCAAACATTCTGTTGATGGTACTGACTGCCTTGTACGTTTAGTAGCGCTCAGCTGGTGCAGTATTTTCTCGAACCGTTTCTTATGGAATGCGTTTACTCAATCCTGGCACTATATGAAATCAATCTAAATTATTTGTTAGTAGGTTGCGTAAAAGTTTCATGCGTGCACTTTTGACAATGTGTACGAGCGCACGCGATGGCGCACGCGCATACGCCCGCCCGCGTGAATGGCCGTGTGTGTGTTTTTATCAAGGTCGAAATATGTTAATTGCGCTTCCCACCTCCCCCTTCTTCATGGTGTAAGGTTAGCTTCGACTCCAATGGCATTTAAGTACAAAATTCGGATTATTGTGTTCTAAGTTTCATGTCTCAAATAGAACGCAGATTTCTATCACTTACGTAATATCTTCTTATAATATAATAAGTAGTAGATGTCTTATGTTTAGTGATCATTTCTGAGATTATATATGATAATGCGATACTGCAATTGAATTTTTTACGTCGCGGTGTAGATTGCAACGTGAGAATTAGTGGCCCACAAATTCTGCTTAGTCTCCATCAAAACTGCCTACTCTGTTTATTCATTTTGATTTAATGACCGTTTTTTCTTAACGGTTGTCCAGTGATCCATACAACCATTCTCAACAGCTATTCAAATACACCCGATCTGTGTTGAAAGAGAAATTGAATCTTTCTATACAGATATAGCGGAGTTCGTATTTCGGCTTCCAGCAATAGTTCTTAACACACGCAGAGCGCGCCTATACCCTTATTGTTGCAACACAATGCAAAACGTTCATTTCAGAATTTGCTCATCACAATTGTAGCAAAACCTCTTATGTAATCTCATGCACGTAGAAGAGCTTCTTCATAATAATTTTATTCTACAGGTTATCACAAACCTAGAAACCTTAGGAGCTCCTGTCTTTACAGCAGACGCAGTAGGGGCCTATAAAAACCAGGCAAGAAAATCAAGATCGCAGAAAAGAATGAGGCGGCGCAAGAAGCAGCGATCTTTCAGGAACGAATACGCCTGAATCTAGAGGGGTGGTGGGGGTTGGGGGGGGGGGGGGGGCAAACGGAGGTATCTGCCCGGGTGGAAATTTCAGTGGGCACCAATTTCATATTCTTAAAGAACATGTTTCACAAAGCAAGCGCCTAGTGTCCAGTGCACGTTAGTCTGTCGATTGCTCATATGATTTTGAAAAGCATCCCTGCTAGTTTTTGAACATTTTTGAAACATTCTAAGTTGATTTCTGAACGGAGGTATCTGCCCGGGTGGAAATTTCAGTGGGCACCAATTTCGTATTCTTAAAGAACATGTTTCACAAAGCAAGCGCCTAGTGTCCAGCGCACGTTGGTCTGTCGATTGCTCATATGATTTTGAAAAGCATCCCTGCTGGTTTTTGAACATTTTTGAAACATTCTAAGTTGATTTCTGAACGAATCGCAAGTTGATTATTGAATGCGTGCATAGTGTACGTGATGTCTCTGCAAGGGGAAACCTGTCGCATCTAGAAATATAAACTTTCTTGTAGACAAAAGGGGACGGGGCTACACTAGCTGAGCCGAATAAACCCGAATGGGTAAATGCCAGACGTTTATATATATATATTTTTTTGTTGACTGGGTGTGCCAATGATACGCGTTGTTATAATAATCAGCGAAATCCCTAGATTCAGACTACCAGAGTGGAAATGAACGATGAACAGTAACGACAGGAAATAAAGATTGCGTATTATCTTCTCGGTGTTCCTAAGGAAATGAAATTTTGACAGAGAAATTGCCAGAACGCTGTACTACTAAAGGTTAGCAGCTGCGTAAGTTCTGTTCTCGGAATAGCGCAGAAAACGTGTTGTACGAATAGATAATAACGCCTCACCGGAGGATAAAGACGGGATAACTGAACTGGTGATTCTGGCAGGGTTAGTGAAGTTAACCAGAGAATACGTTTTGACAATAACAGGAATATTTACAGAATTTGTGATGACAAGATTGTTTGTAAGATCGAGGAAGGAGAAGAAACGGGGACATGACACAAATTATATGGAATAATATGACGATTCTAAATTTGTATAAAAATTTCCTACTACTACTATTTTTCCATCTCATGCTTGAGAAACTGGAGTATATGAGTGAAATGTAAACTATTTCCTAACATAAAGTTTTTTGCTTGTAGTAGACCTAATAGGCATTTGAAATAGGTACTTTGTAAATTATATTCTGTCAAAAATGACTATCTACACCAAAACAGTTTCGCTTATTTGGCGTGTATTACAATTGCTACAATGTTAAAAGTTTTATCGAACATACAGTGCCAAAATACACGTATCCAAATCGAGAAACGACACCAGTCTTCGGTACTATTCGTATCAACAACTTTTTCGGCGTTAGACAACGACATTTTGATTTTTCATGTAGCAAAACGTTTGACTAACTTTGATGAGGTAATACGTTCTTTCACAGAAAGGAAAAACGCCCTGTAAAGCTGTAGCAAGACTAGAGAGAGAAAAATGCTGGGACCTAAGGATTGAAGGAAGGTGTTCTGTCTCGTTTGTCACTTGTCTTTACTTGTTTGATGTTTCCTATATTTAATTTTATGTCACACAAAAGAGAATGTTAAATAAGAAGTGCAGTTTTTCTGAGGAGTTCGTATTCTTTCGTTACAAATAATCCTACCCAGTATTGACTGTGAGTTTTTTTAAAAGGGGGTTAGGACGTCAAACCGACTGATTGGCAGGAGAAGCACCGCAGAACATTTTAATTTCCACTGTCCTGATTGTAGGTTTGATGACTTCCATTACAAAATATGCACATTTGAATTGCACAGAGCGAAATGGAGTGACACGCTATAGAACACTTACGACAAAATAACATGTCTTACATATCCTCGAACATGTATGTTTTATATACCAAACTCTTGAGATTGATGTGCGCTACAAGATAAACATGCTTTTGAAAAATTATTTTTTTTTTTTACGTTTTTGACGTCTTGTCTCAAACGCTCAATGCGAAGGGGGGGAGGCGTCACTATCAAGTTTTTGCCCCTTTTCGGGAAGGAGTTGCACAACATAAACGAAAGTTGGTAAGCGTGTTCTTACATCTGAAAAATGATGTATATTCCAATTTCGCGTCATTCACACAAGAGCGGCGATAGTAGTTCGTCGAGAATCGCTTGAAGGTGACAAACACGACAATATCAACACCCCACTGAGTCTGAATGAGGTCGTTTAATAGGGCTACAGGAAGATGGATGTTCCTTCTGAGATATTACAGAAAGAGTTGGCAGGACTGTAGTCACTGTGCATGATTGTTGGCAACGGTGGTCATGAGACGTACAGTCACAAGAAGACCGGGCTCCGGAGGACTATGTGGTATAACCAACAGGGAAGGCCATCGTGTTGAGTGTCTGTTTCTGTCGCATCATCTACATCTATACTCTGCAATCCACCCGACTGTGTGTGGCGGAGGGTACCTTGAGTACCTCTATCGCTTCTCCCCACTATTACAGTCTCGTATTGTTCGTGGAAAGAAAGATTGTCGGTACGCCTCTGTCTGGGCTCTAATCTCTCTGATTTTATCCTCATGGTCTCTTCGCGAGATATACGTAGGAGGGAGCAATACACTGCTTGACTCCTCGGTGAAGGTATGTTCCAGAAACTTCAACAAAAGCCCGTACCGAGCTACTGAGCATCTCTCTTGCAGAGTCTTCCACTGGAGTCTCTCTGTCATCTCCGTAACGCTTTTGCGATAACTAAATGATCCTGTAACGAAGTGTGCTGCTCTGTGCTGGATCTTCTCCATCTCTTCTATCAACCATATCTGGTACGGATCCCATACCGGTGAGCAGTATTCAAGCAGTGGGTGAACAAGTATACTGTAACCTACTTCCTTTGTTTTCGTACTGCATTTTCTTAGGATTCTTCCAATGAATCTCAGCGCGGCATCTGCTTTACTGACGATTAATTTCATATGGTCATTCCATTTTAGATCACTCCTAATGCCTACTCCCAGATAATTTATGGAATTAAGTGCTTCCAGTTGCTGACCTGCTATATTGTAGCTAAATGATAAAGGATCTTTCTTTCTATGTATTCGCAGCACATTACACTTGTCTACATTGAAATTCAATTACCATTCCCTGCACCATGCGTCAATTCGTTGCAGATCCTCCTGCATTTAAGTACAATTTTCCATTGTTAGAACCTTTCGATATACTACAGCATCATCCGCAAAAAGCCTCAGTGAACTTCCCATGTTATCCACAAGATCATTTATATATATTGTGAAAAGTATCAGTCCTACGACACTCGCCTGCGGCACACCTGAAATCACTCTTACTTCGGAAGACTTCTCTCCATTGAGAATGACATGCTGCGTTCTGTTATCTAGGATTTCTTCTATCCTATCACACAATTGGTCTGGTAGTCCATATGCTCTTACTTTGTTCATTAAACGACTGTTGGGAACTGCATCAAACGCCTTGCAGAAGTCAAGAAACACGGCATCTACCTGGGAACCCGTGTCTATGGCCCTCCGAGTCTCGTGGACGAATAGCGCGAGATGGGTTTCACACGATCATCTTTTTTGAAACCCATGCTGATTCCTGCAGAGCATATGCAGTAGCAATTTGAGCAGCAGTTGGCACTGCAGTGACACAACGAACTTTTACAAATCGGTTACTTCAAGGGCACCTCTGAGACAGATGTCCTGTAGTGTGCATTCCACTGACCCCAAACCAGCGCCATTTGCAACTTTGGTGATGTCCAGTGAGAGCTGACTGGAGGTCAGGGTGGAAGTCCATGGTGTTTTCTGGTTAAAGCTGGTTCTGGCTCGGTGCCAGTGATGACCGTGTGTTAGAAGGAGGCCAGTTGACAGGGCCTGCAACCAACCTGTCTGCTTGCTAGACACACTGGACCTACACCTGGAATTGCGGCATGGGGTCCGATTTCATATGACAACAGAAACACTCTCGTGGTTATCCTATGCGCTCTGACAGCAAATCTGTGTGTCAGCCTGGTGATTAGATTAGTTGCACTGCCATTTGTGCACAGCATTGGCTCTGAGCACTATGGGACTTAACTTCTGAGGTCATCAGTGCCCTAGAACTTAGAACTACTTAAACCTAACTAACCTAAGGACATCACACACATCCATGCCCGAGGCAGGATTTGACCCTGTGACCGTACCAGTCGCACGGTTCCAGACTGTAGCGCCTACAACCGCTTGGCCACTCCGGCTCGCTGTGACTAGCATTCCAGGAGCTATTTTCCAACTGGCTAGCGCTCGTTCACATACCGATGTTGTAACTCAAAATGATCTACAAAGTGTTGACATGTTGCCTTGATCCACGCTATAACGAGATCTGTCTCTAATCGAGCACATATGGGACACCATCAGACGATAACTCCAGAGTCACCACAACCAGCATTAACCGTCCCTGTATTGACCGACCAAGTGCAACAGGCATGGGACTCCATCCCATAAACTGACATGCTGCACCTCTACAACACAATGCATGCACATTTGCTTGCTTGTATGCAACATTCTGGCCTTTACACCATTATTAATGTACCAACATTTCAGCTTTTCAGTGGCTTATCTTGCAATTAACTTACCTGTGATCCTACATTAATTATTTTTTGGTGTTACAGTTTCCTTCCGTCAGTGTACTTTCAGTAGCCTGATGTACAAAAGACGTTCAAAAAGTTTTGCACATCCGTCTCTAATTTTTTTATTTTTTGCAGAAGTAGAATGAAATTTTTTGTGAACATACTTGCAAAATTTAGCTATAAGTTGGTATATAAAAGTATTTTCTGTTATATACACTTGAGCCTTAATGGACCATGAAGTAGATGGCAGGTTGCGACAACGTTCGGTGATGAAGTTCCTCTTCAAGACTGGCAATGACTCTGCTACATCGATTCACAGGAAGTTGCTCCCTGTTTATGTAGAGGACACAGTGGATCGCAGCAGTATCCAGCGGTGGTTGCAGAGGTTTAAAGAAGGTGATTTCTCTCTGCTGGACAATCCTCAAAGCGGTAGACAATCGATGGCAGTGAGTGATGTGAATAAGGAGAGCATTGATCAAATCATCCAAAATGACAGATGTGTGACGACATGACAGCTTGCTGAAATGACTCGTTTGTCAATGGGTAGTGTGGTATCTCTGATACAGTCAGTCACTAGGGTACAGAAAAATCTGTGCGCGTTGGGTGCCTAGATTATTGATAAGAGAAATGAAAACAATGAGGAAGAATGTGTGCAAGGGTCTCATGATACCTTTACTGAAGAGTGGAAACGGTGTTTTGACAGCGTCATTACCCAGGATGAAATACGATTGTTTTTGTCCGAACCTGAGACCAAAACCCAATCCATGGAGTGGCGTCATCTGGGTTCCCCTCGGAAGAAGAAACCAAGACTTTCATGAACAGTAGGCCGAAAGTGAGGCCTCCTTCCTCTGGGATCAGTGTGGTGTCATTTTCATTGACTTTTTGGAACCTGGCTTCACAATTAACCGGGACCATCACTGTTTGCAATTGGACAAGCTGTGATGTGCCATCGAGACTCACAGACCACAACTTCAGGGTCAGCTCATCAGACTACACCATGACAATGCCAAACCCCATTCAGCCCTTATGACGCAGGAGAAAATCAGGAAAATGGGTTGGAAAATTGTTCCTCATTCTCCCTACAGTCCAGATTTGGCTCCGTCTGATTTTTACCTCTTTGGTCAACTGAAGGCTCACCTGTGTGGTTTGATAGTGAGAAAGACTGTATTTCCTGTGTCAAGAAATGGTGTAAAAGTCAGTCCCTAAAGTTTTACCAAAGTTCATTTACATCATGGAAAGAACGTTGGGCCAGATGTGTCACAGCTGACGGAGGCTACATTGAGGAGGCTCAATATATAGCTAAATGTTCCAAGTATGTTCACAAAAAATTTCATTCTCCTCCTGCAAAAGATAAAAAAGTTAGAGACGAATGTGCAAAACGTTTTGAACGTCCTTTGTACGTATGAACTACACTGCAACAACGTTCTACACAAATTTCGAATTACATATCATGTTTATGGGAACAACAGTGCAGTGAAACACGAGCGTGATTAAGCCAGTATAGAACAAATGTAATATAAGGAACTTGGCACGTTAGCATCACAAGTCTTTTAACGATCATCACTGTCCTTATGCTGCTGAAAATGCTTTCCAAAAGTTGAAAAAACCGCCATCAAACATCACTGTATAGATGTTTGTGACTATTAAACAATATTAGTGGCAAGGGACATATTACAACATTACCTAATGTACAATTCTCACAAACATCGCATCTGATGAACAATGTTGATAGACTAATGAGATATTGAGACAGGTACAACCAGAAACTGAAATCACTTGTACACTATCTGCATTGCAGTCAGGTAGGCTATAGTGAAATACAGAGATATACCTGTGTATATGTATCTTATATGAAGAGTGCAGAAACCTCATTATAGTACCAATGAGCAGTGGAACCGCTGTTATAAAAGAGGCAAAGAGTTTGTGTTGTCAGTAGAAAAGCAGTAATTACAGAACTGGTCACTCAGGATAATTCTGTGACTTCCATTGTCAACTAATCACTAAGTTACTAATTCATCAGGGCATTTGAACCCATCTCAAGCACCCCAAGTCAACTAATGGTGGCGTGATTGTAAACTGGAAAAGCAAAGGAAAAATCACGGCTAAACCGAGACCAAACAGACCTCACATACTGATGGACAGGGACAATCGAGCACTGCATAGGATAGCTGTAAAGAATCACTTGAAATTGGCCAAAGGAATCATTCATGAGTTCCAGCACTCCAGCTTGCATACTGACTGTGTATAGAGAGTTAAAAATACTGGGGTATAACTGTCGAGGAGCTCCTTGAAAGCCACACTTTTTCTGCAGTCAGTTTGGAGCGACCCTTGAGATAATGTAAAGAGTAACACCACTGAACAGTCAATGAAGGGAAACGAGTGATTTGCAGTGATGTAGAACGCTACAGTGTGACAGTCCATTGGAAGGCTTTGGATTTGACGAATGCCTCGAGAGCATTACATTGCATCACGTGTAGTCCCATCTGTGAAGTACGGAGAAGGATGTCTTACAGTCGACGGGTGTTCGTCATGGTTAGGGAGTCAACCTCCGATTGCACGTAAGGAAATGTTAGATGCTTAAGGGTATGAGCAAGGGTGCTGTACCAGTACAGCCCACTCTGCACTATTGCAGACCTTCCAAAAGTGTCATTGCCCTCCTTGATCAATGTGTCCTGAGGCAGCCACAGGTCAATTATCAAATCCCTGAGGCATTTGCCCTCATCTCCAATGTCCTGGAGTGTCCGTTGTCCTCTACAAGTAAATTACTATTATTTATTAACCGTCACTCTTATCACTGTGCTTATTGTTTAGTTAGTGATTGGCAACAATTTATAATCAAATTATGATGATTTAATATGCCAAAAGAAGGATTTTTCCCCACCACTCCAACCACCAGACTGTACTTCCAAATACCTAATTTCAACTACTTTTGAAGGTCACTCAACTAGTGACTTTAAATTACTCTTTTCAGTGTCAACCAACCATTTATCTAGTTTCTCATCTAAAGATACATGTACATAATTGTAGTAAAGTGGTTGATAATGCCTAAGCCATAGCTGTTGCGTATGTATATTAGCACTGAACAGCACAGTACAGTTTATTTTTCAGCAGGTTGATGTGGTATGTGTTATTCTCCCACTGACTGCTTTTCCTGCAAATGAGAGGAGTGAAATGTAATACATCTTCTTTCTTTTGGTAAGTAATGAGGGGTGCGCAACTTGATACATTTTGTTTCTTTGCTAAGTGCATATTCCTGTTTTATACTTTAAAAATTAGATTTTTCAAGTTGACGTAAAAATGACCTATTTGATATACAAAATGTAGTAACAGGCTCATCCTACCCAGCAGGTCAACTCGGACGTTTCACTGCGACATTTATGATCAAACTGACTACATTTTTGGGGCAAATGAAACATCACTTGCCTCATAGTTAACTATGAGAGGGCAGAACTTAATACAGCTTCTTTCTTTTGGTAACCATTTTCTATTGCTTTTCACTTTTCATAATTATACTGTAAAATTCCCATAAAAATGATCCATTTCAAATAACAAATGTAGCAACAGTCTTGTCCTCCCAGTAGATTGACTTGGGTGTGTGGTTGCAACATTTATGCTCCCATCAACCACGTTTTTGCTTCAAATGAGACACCAGTTGCACCATGGTTAACTATGAGAGGTGTGGAACTTGATACATCTTTCTTTTGTTAAATGCTTCATCCCGCTTTTTCAAAAACATTTGAAAAGGTTGTGTTCAAGCCTCTTCTTAAACATCTGACTGCTAAGAATATATTGTCCTAGTCACAATTTGTGTTTCCTAATTGTTCAAATATAGGGAAGGCTTTTTAAACATATACTGAGATGTACTTAATTCATTAGATATCAAATTAAAGGCTGCCGGCATTTTCTGTGACCCACGAAAAGCCTTTGACTGCGTGGATCGTAGCATCTTTTTAAGTAAATTAGAATATTATGGTGTCACTGGCAGGGCTGCAAAATTGTTGGAGTCTTATCTAACTAATAAGAAACAAAGGGTGTCATTGCAAAATACCTGTGGAGTAATGCAACCAGTCTTCCTCTGTTTGGGAATTAATTACATGCAGTATTCATCAAGTTTCCATCTTGAATCCATTGCCTTTTCTTGTATCATTGATGATCTCTTGTCTGCTACATTGCCAGATGCAAAGTTAGTTCTGCTTGCAGATGGTACAAACATAACAATAAATAACAAGTCAAGTACAGATTTAAAAATGGCTGTTAATCAAGTTTTCACTGACATTAATAAATGGTTTAAAGCTAACTCACTGTCATTACACTTTCAAAAGACCCACTGTATGCAGTTCGGAACCTGTAACAGATTTCCCTCCAGCATATTTATAACATATGAAGAGATGCAGATCCAAGAGGTGTACAGTGTTAAATATTTCTGGGATTGAAACTCAATTTTAAATTCAGTTGGGAAGAGCATACCACAGGATTGCTGAAGTGCCTAACAAGTCGGTATTTGCAGTATGAATGAGGTCAGACGTAGGAAATATAAATATAAAAAACTTACACACTTTGCTTACTTTCATTCTATTGTGTCATATGGAATCATGTTCTGGAGTAACTCATCAAATCAAGGAAAGGTTTTTGTTATGCAAAAGCATGTAATATGACTCATTTGTGGTGTACATTGAAAAACACCATGTAGAAATATGTTCAAGGAACTTTGTGCTCTAACCACTGCTTCTCAGTATCTTTATTCCTTAACGAAATTTGTTGCAAGTAATATGTCTCTATTTCCAACTAATAGCTACGTAAAGACCTAAAATCACTTACCTTGGTCCAAAAAGGGGTCCAATATTCAGGAACACAAATTCCCAATAAATTGCCAGCAACCATAAAAAACTTTGTTCCAGACACAGCACAGATTAAACAGAGACTGAAAGACTTTTTCATAGGCAACTCCTTCTGCTCTACATCTGTATATCTTAACAGAAACTATTAGGCCAACTGAAATAAAAATGTCTGTTAGATTTCAGCTTTGACATCAGTTGTTTACAACAGTCAAGATCAGGTATACTGTGTATAATAAATTTATTAAAAGTGCATAACTATGTTTCATTTTGACACCATATTAATTCTGTAAATATTAGGAGTTCCACTTCACTGTAATATTTCACATGTTTTGACAATCTCCTGACAAAGAATCAGGGTAGTGATTACTATATTCAGATGTTTTATGGTTTTTATTTTAGATTTTCTGACTTTTACCACACCCACGAGAATCATTTCACTTTTTGTCTGTGAAACGAAAACTGAATCTAATATAATCTAATCTGGAGAGTGCGGCTGCAACATTTATGCTCTCATAGACAGCATTTTTGCTGCAAATGAGACATCAGTTTCACCACTGTTAACAATGTGAAGTGCGGATATTAATAAGTACCCTTTCTTTTGGTAAGGACTTCCTATTGATTTACACTTTTAAAAATTAAATTCCTCAAGTTGACTTAGAAATGAAGTATTTGATATACTGAATGTAGTAACAGTCTCATAATTCCCAGCAGGTTGATTTGACTATGTAGTTGCAACATTTATGCTCCCATCAACTGCATTTATGCTGCAAATGAGACATCAGATGCACTGCAGATAATTGTGACATTTGCAGAACTTAATGCATGTTCTTTCTTTTGGTAAGTGTTTCTACACTCTATCCTTTTAAGAGATAGGTTCTTCAAGGTGACATAAATATGGCATACTTGTTACACCAAATGAAGTAACTCACTCAACCAGAGTAACTGACTCCTTCAAAACAGGTTGATTTGCATGCGTGGTTGCAATATTTAAACTTCTATCCAATAAGGTTTTACTGCAAATGAGATATCAGTTGCACCATAGTTAACTGTGAGACGTTTGGAACACAATAACCCTCCTTCTTTTGGAAAACACTACTGATTGTATTGTACTTTTAAAAACTTTTAATTTAGTGTACCAACTGTAGTAACAGTCTCATCCTTGGCAACAGGTGGACTTGCATGTATGGTTGAACATTTATGCTCTTATCGACTGTGATTTTGTTGCAAATGACTTCTCAGTTACAACATAGTTAACTATGTGAGTTGCAGAACTTGATACATCTTCTTTGTTTAGTTATTCACACCTACATTAGAAATATCTAATTATTGAGTTGAGATAAAAATGAACCATTAGATATGTGAAAGGTAACAGCAGGGTCTTCCTTCACAGAAGCATGACTTGGGTGTGTGGTTCAACATTCATGCACCAATGGAATACATCTTTGTGGCAAATGAGACATCAGTTTCACCATAATCAACTAAAGTACAGGAATTGATATATTCCCAGAATGAGATTTTCACTCTGCAGCGGAGCGTGAGCTGACATGAAACTTCCTGGCAGATTAAAACTGTGTGCCGGACCGAGACTCGAACTCGGGACCTTTGCCTTTCGTGGACAAGTGCTCTACCACCTGAGCTACCCAAGCACGATTCACGCCCCATCCTCACAGCTTTATTCCTGCCAGTACCTCGTCTCCTACCTTCCAAACTTTACAGAGGCTCTCCTGCGAACCTTGCAGAACTAGCACTCCTAAAAGAAAGGATATTGCGGAGACATGGCTTAGCCACATCCTGGGGAGTGCTAGTTCTGCAAGTTTTGCAGGAGACCTTCCGTAAAGTTTGGAAGGTAGGAGACGAGGTACTGGCAGGAATAAAGCTGTGAGGACGTGGCGTGAATCGTGTTTCGGTAGCTCAGATGGTAGAGCCCTTGCCCATGAAAGGCAAAGATCCCGAGTTCGAGTCTCGGTCCGGCCCACAGTTTTAATCTGCCAGGAAATTTCAATTGATACATTGCCATGCCCAGTAGCCGCGTGGAATAGGGTGCCTTGTCACGGTCCACGTGGCTCCCTGCTTCAGAGATTCGATTACACCGTCAGGCATGGGTGTGTGTGTTGTCCTTAGCGTGACTTAGTTTAAGTTAGGTTAAATAGTGCCTAAGCTTAGGCACTGATGATCTCAGTAGTTTGGTCCCACAAGACCTTACATAAAAAAACATACTCGTCTTTCGCAGCAGACTGGCTCGGGTGCAAGGCTGGGAACATTTATGTCCATATCAACTGCGTTTTTGACAAATTTGACATCTGTTGCATTATAGTTAAATGACAGATGTGTGGAAATTAGTACACATACTTCCGTTTGATAAGTGTATCTTGCTCTTTTAAATTTTTAAAAACTATTCCTCAAATTGACATAAAAATAATAGTATATCTGATGTACAAAATATAGCAACTGGTCCCTCCTTCACACCAGGTTGATGTGTGGGTGATTGCAACATCTCTGCTCCTATCAACTACATTTTTTGGCAAATGAGATATTTCTTGCACCACAGTTAAATATGAGAGGTGTGATATGTTTTCATTCTTTAAGTAAGCATCTCATCCTGTTTTAAATTTTTCAAAATTACGCTTTTTATGTTGACATATGAATGGCCAATTTGATGTTCAGAATGTAGTAACACACTCGTTCTTGAAAGCAGGTAGACTTGTGTGTGTGGTTGCAACATTTCGGCTCCCATTGACTTCATTTTTGGCGAGAATGACATCTCCTGCAACACAGTTCAATAAGAGAGGAGCAGAACTTGATACATTTTCATTCTTTTGGTAAGCATATTTTCCTATTTTATACATTCAGAAATCAGGTTTTTATGTTGACATATTGAGATACAAAATGTACTAAAACACTCATCCTTCACAGCAGGTTGAGTTGTGCGCATGATTGCAACATTTCGGCTCCCATCAACTGCATTTTTGGGTGAAAGGACCATTTGATGCACCACAGCTCAATATGGGTTTTGCAGAATAAGACACATTTTCTTTTTGAAGCAAGCATATATTCCTGTTTTGAACTTTTAGAAATCAGAATTATTATGTCGAAATTTGAATCACCTATTTTTTCTCCACAGCAGGTTGACTTGTATGTGTGGTTGCAGCATTTCTGCTACCATTGACTGCATTTTTTGGCGAAAGGGACATCTGTTGCAGCACAGCTCAGTATCCAAGATGCAGAACTTCATAGATTTTCTTTCTTATGGTAGGCATTTAATACTTCTTAATACATTTTCGAAATTAGATATTTTGTATTGAGATATGAAAGACCTATTTGATGCACAAAATGTAGTTGAACACTCATTGTTCACAGCATGTTGACTTGTGGGTGTGGTTGCAACATTTTTGCTCCGAATGACTGAAATTTTTGGTGAAAGGAACATCTGGTGCAGCACAGCACAATATGGGATGTGTAGAACTTGATATGTTCTCCTTCCTTTGGTAAACATATGTTACAGTTTTATATGTTTAGAAAATTGATTTTTTATGTTGACGTATGAATGACCAATTTGACATACCAAATTTAATAACACTTTCAAACTTCACAGCGGTTGACTTGTATGTGTGGTTGCCCCATTTATTCTCCAATTTACATTTTTGGAGAAAGGGCCATCTGTTGCAACATAGGACACTGCCAGGGCTACAGACCATTAAACGTTCCCTTTCTTTTGGAAAGCATATCTTACAGTTTTATACTTTTACAATTTAGTTTTCTCATATTGACTTTAACATGACCTAATTGATGTAATAAATGTAGTAACCGACTTATTCTTCATAGCAAGTCAACTTCTGTGAATGGTTGCAGCATTTATGTTCCCATTGAGTACATTTTAGTAGAAAGGGACATTTATTGCACCACACGCCAGAGAGGCAGCTGCAGAGCATGATGCATATTCTTTCTTTTGGTAAGCATTTTTTTCTGTTTTATACGTTTGGAAATTTTGTTTTTCATGTTGATTTTAAAATGACCTTTTTCATGTTTGAAATGTACTAACTCGTTTTTTACTCACAGCACGTCAACTTGTGTGTGTGGTTGCAACATTTCCCTCACATCGAGTACATTTTTCGAAGAAGGGACATCTCTTGCACCACAGGCCAGTGAGACAGCTGCGGAGCACGATACGTTTTCTTTCTTTGGTAAGAACTTTCTTCTGTTTTATTCTTTTGGAATTTTGGTTTATCATGTTGATCTAAAAATGACCTACTTCATGTTTGAA
This sequence comes from Schistocerca piceifrons, assembly GCF_021461385.2. Lineage (NCBI taxonomy): Eukaryota > Metazoa > Arthropoda > Insecta > Orthoptera > Acrididae > Schistocerca > Schistocerca piceifrons. The sequence goes on along the minus strand of NC_060146.1, from coordinate 34,826,534 downwards.
ATGTACCAACTCGTTTTTTCCTTACAGCAGGTCAACATGTGTATGTGGTTCCAACATTACGCTCCCATTGAGTACATTTTTGGAGAAAGGGACATCTGTTGCACCACTGGGCAAGGAGGAGGTTGCGGAGCATGATACATTTTCTTTCTTTGATAAGCATTTTTTGTGTTTGATACTTTTGGAATTTTGGTTTTTGATGTTGATTTTAAAATGACCTTTTTCATGTTTGAAATGTCCAAACTCCATTTTTCTTCACAGCAGGTCAACTTGTGTGTGTGGTTGCAACATTACACTCCCATTGAGTACATTTTTGGAGAAAGGGACATCTGTTGCACCACTGGGCAAGGAGGAGGTTGCGGAGCATGATACATTTTCTTTCTTTGATAAGCATTTTTTGTGTTTGATACTTTTGGAATTTTGGTTTTTGATGTTGATTTTAAAATGACCTTTTTCATGTTTGAAATGTACTAACTCGTTTTTTCTTCACAGCAGGTCAACTTGTGTGTGTGGTTGCAACATTACACTCCCATTGAGTACATTTTTGGAGAAAGGGACATCAGTTGCACCACAGGGCGGGAGGAGGTTGCCTAATACGATACATTTTCTTTCTTCGGTAATCATTTTTTTGTGTTTTATTCTGTTGGAATTTTGGTTTTTCATGTTGATTTTAAAATGACCCTTTTCATGTTTGAAATGTACTAACTCGTTTTTTCCTCCCAGCAGGTCAACTTGTGTGTGGTTGCAACATTACGGTCCCATTGAGTACATTTTTGGAGAAAGGGACATCAGTTGCACCACAGAGCGGGAGGAGGGAGCTGAGCACGGTTCATTTTCTCTCTTCGGTAAGCATTTTTTTGTGTTTTATACTTTTGGAATTTTGGTTTATCATGTTGATTTTAAAATGACGTTTTTCATGTTTGAAATGTACTAACTCGTTTTTTCCTCACAGCAGGTCAAGTTGTGTGTGGTTGCAACATTACAGTCCCATTAAGTACATTTTTGGAGAAAAGGTCATCAGTTGCACCACAGGGCGGGAGGAGGGTGCTGAGCACGATACATTTTCTCTCTTCGGTAATCATTTTTTTGTGTTTTACACTTTTGGAATTTTGGTTTTTCATGTTGATTTTAAAATGACCTTTTTCATGTTTGAAATGTACTAACTCGTTTTTTTCTCACAGCAGGTGAACTTGTGTGTGGTTGCAACATTACGGTCCCATTGAGTACATTTTTGGAGAAAGGGACATCAGTTGCACGACAGGGCGGGAGGAGGGTGCCTAGCACAATACATTTTCTCTCTTCGGTAAGCATTTTTTTGTGTTTTGTACTTTTGGAATTTTGGTTTTTCACGTTGATTTTAAATGACTTTTTTCATGTTTGAAATGTACTAACTCGTGTTTTCCTCACAGCAGGTCAACTTGTGTGTGGTTGCAACATTACGGTCCCATTGAGTTCATTTTTGGAGAAAGGGACATCAGTTGCACCACAGGGCGGGAGGAGGTTGCTGAGAACGTTACATTTTCTCTCTTCGGTAAGCATTTTTTTGTGTTTGATACTTTTGGAATTATGGTTTTTCATGTTGATTTTAAAATGACCTTTTTCATGTTTGAAATGTACTAACTCGTTTTTTCCTCACAGCAGGACAACTTGTGTGTGGTTGCAACATTACAGTCCCATTGAGTACATTTTTGGAGAAAGGGACATCAGTTGCACGACAGGGCGGGAGGAGGGTGCCTAGCACAATACATTTTCTCTCTTCGGTAAGCATTTTTTTGTGTTTTATACTTTTGGAATTTTGGTTCTTCACGTTGATTTTAAAATGACCTTTCTCATGTTGGAAATGTACTAACTCGTTTTTTCCTCACAGCAGGTCAACTTGTGTGTGGTTGCAACATTACGGTCCCATTGAGTACATTTTTGGAGAAAGGGACATCAGTTGCACCACATAGCGGGAGGAGAGTGCAGAGCACAATACATTTTCTCTCTTCGTTAAGCATTTTTTTGTGTTTGATACTTTTGGAAATTTGGTTTTTCACATTGATTTTAAAATGACCTTTTTCATGTTTGAAATGTACTAACTCGTTTTTTCCTCACAGCAGGTCAACTTGTGTGTGGTTGCAACATTACGGTCCCATTGAGTACATTTTTGGAGAGAGGGACATCAGTTGCACCACAGGGCGGGAGGAGGGTGCTGAGCACGATACATTTTCTTTCTTCGGTAAGCATTTTTTTGTGCTTTATACTTTTGGAATTATGGTGTTTCATGTTGATTTTAAAATAACCTTTTTCATGTTTGAAAGGTAGTAACTCGTTTTTTCCTCACAGCAGGTCAACTTGTGTGTGGTTGCAACATTACCGTCCCATTGAGTACAATTTTGGAGAAAGGGACATCAGTTGCACCACAGGGCGGGAGGAGGGTGCAAAGCACGATACATTTTCTTTCTTCGGTAAGCATTTTTTTGTGTTTGATACTTTTGGAATTTTGGCTTTTCATGTTGATTTTAAAATGACCTTTTTCATGTTTGAAATGTACTAACTCGTTTTTTCCTCACAGCAGGTCAATTTGTGTGTGGTTTCAACATAACGGTCCCGTTGAGTACATTTTTGGAGAAAGGGACATCAGTTGGACCACAGGGCGGTATGAGGGTGCAGAGAACGATACATTTTCTTTCTTCGGTAAGCATTTTTTTGTGTTTGATACTTTTGGAATTTTTGTTTTTCATGTTGATTTTAAAACGACCTTTTTCATGTTTGAAATGTAGTAACGCGTTTTTTCCTCACAGCTGGTCAACTTGTGTGTGGCTGCAACATTATGGTCCCATTGAGTACATTTTAGGGGAAACAGACATCAGTTGCACCACAGGGCGGGAGGAGGGTGCTGAGCACGATACATTTTCTCTCTTTAGTAAGCATTTTTTTGTGTTTTATACTTTTGGAATTTTGGTTTTTCATGTTGATTTTAAAATGACCTTTTTCATGTTTGAAATGTACTAACTCATTTTTTCCTCACAGCAGGTCAACTTGTGTGTGGTTGCAACATTACGGTCCCATTGAGTACATTTTTGGAGAAAGGGACGTCAGTTGCACCACAGGGCGGTAGGAGGGTGCAGAGATCGATACATTTTCTTTCTTCGGTAAGCATTTGTTTGTGTTTTACACTTTTGGAAGTTTGGTTTTTCACGTTGATTTTAAAATGACGTTTTTCATGTTTGAAATGTACTAACTCGTTTTATCCTCACAGCAGGTCAACTTGTGTGTGGTTGCAACATTATGGTCTCATTTAGTACATTTTTGGAGAAAAGGTCATCAGTTGCACCACAGGACGGGAGGAGGGTGCTGAGCACGATACATTTTCTCTCTTCGTTAATCATTTTTTTGTGTTTTATACTTTTGGAATTTTGGGTTTTCATGTTGATTTTAAAATGACCTCTTTCATGTTTGAAATGTACTAACTCGTTTTTTTCTCACAGCAGGTGAACTTGTGTGTGGTTGCAACATTACGGTCCCATTGAGTACATTTTTGGAGAAAGGGACATCAGTTGCACGACATGGCGGGAGGAGGGTGCCTAGCACAATACATTTTCTCTCTTCGGTAAGCATTTTTTTGTGTTTTATACTTTTGTAATTTTGGTTTTTCACGTTGATTTTAAAATGACCTTTTTCATGTTTGAAATGTACTAACTCGTTTTTTCCTCACAGCAGGTCAACTTGTGTGTGGTTGCAAAATTAGGGTCCCATTGAGTACATTTTTGGAGAAAGGGACATCAGTTGCACCACAGGGCAGGAGGAGGGTGCTGAGCACGTTACATTTTTTTTCTTCGGTAAGCATTTTTTTGTGGTTGTTCCTTTTGGAATTTTGGTTTTTCATGTTGAATTAAAAATGACCTTTTTCATGTTTGAAATGTACTAACTCATTTTTTCCTGACAGCAGGTCAACTTGTGTGTGGTTGCAACATTACGGTCCCATTGAGTACATTTTTGGAGAAAGGGACATCAGTTGCACCACAGGGCGGGAGAAGGGTGCTGAGCACGTTACATTTTTTTCTTCGGTAAGCATTTTTTTGTGGTTGATACTTTTGGAATTTTGGTTTTTCATGTTGAATTAAAAATGACCTTTTTCATGTTTGAAATGTACTAACTCGTTTTTTCCTCACAGCAGGTCAACTTGTGTGTGGTTGCAACATTACGGTCCCATTGAGTACATTTTTGGAGAAAGGGACATCAGTTCCACCACAGAGCGGGAGGAGAGTGCAGAGCACAATACATTTTCTCTCTTCGTTAAGCATTTTTTTGTGTTTGATACTTTTGGAATTTTGGTTTTTCACATTGATTTTAAAATGACCTTTTTCATGTTTGAAATGTACTAACTCGTTTTTTCCTCACAGCAGGTCAACTTGTTTGTGGTTGCAACATTACGGTTCCATTGAGTACATTTTTGGAGAGAGGGACATCAGTTGCACCACAGGGCGGGAGGAGGGTGCTGAGCACGATACATTTTCTTTCTTCGGTAAGCATTATTTTGTGCTTTATACTTTTGGAATTTTGGTTTTTCATGTTGATTTTAAAATTACCTTTTTCATGTTTGAAAGGTAGTAACTTGTTTTTTCCTCACAGCAGGTCAACTTGTGTGTGGTTGCAACATTACGGTGCCATTGAGTACAATTTTGGAGAAAGGGACAGTTGCACCACAGAGCGGGAGGAGAGTGCAGAGCACAATACATTTTCTCTCTTCGTTAAGCATTTTTTTGTGATTGATACTTTTGGAATTTTGGTTTTTCACATTGATTTTAAAATGACCTTTTTCGTGTTTTAAATGTTCTAACTCGTTTTTTCCTCACAGCAGGTCAACTTGTGTGTGGTTGCAACATTACGGTCCCATTGAGTACATTTTTGGAGAGAGGGACATCAGTTGCACCACAGGGCGGGAGGAGGGTGCTGAGGACGTTACATTTTCTTTCTTCGGTAAGCATTTTTTTGTGCTTTATACTTTTGGAATTTTGGTTTTTCATGTTGATTTTAAAATTACCTTTTTCATGTTTGAAAGGTAGTAACTCGTTTTTTCCTGACAGCAGGTCAACTTGTGTGTGGTTGCAACATTACGGTCCCATTGAGTACATTTTTGGAGAAAGGGACATCAGTTGCAAAACAGGGCGGGAGGAGGGTGTTGAGCACGTTACATTTTCTTTCTTCGGTAAGCATTTTTTTGTGTTTGATACTTTTGGAATTTTGGTTTTTCATGTTGATTTTAAAATGACCTGTTTCATGTTTGAAATGTACTAACTCGTTTTTTCCTCACAGCAGGTCAATTTGTGTGTGGTTTCAACATAACGGTCCCGTTGAGTACATTTTTGGAGAAAGGGACATCAGTTGGACCACAGGGCGGCATGAGGGTGCAGAGAACGATACATTTTCTTTCTTCGGTAAGCATTTTTTTGTGATTGATACTTTTGGAATTTTTGTTTTTCATGTTGATTTTAAAATGACCTTTTTCATGTTTGAAATGTACTAACTCGTTTATTCCTCACAGCAGGTCAATTTGTGTGTGGTTTCAACATAACGGTCCCGTTGAGTACATTTTTGGAGAAAGGGACATCAGTTGGACCACAGGGCGGTATGAGGGTGCAGAGATCGATACATTTTCTTTCTTCGCTAAGCATTTGTTTGTGTTTTACACTTTTGGAAGTTTTGTTTTTCATGTTGATTTTAAATTGACGTTTTTCATGTTTGAAATGTACTAACTCGTTTTTTCCTCACAGCAGGTCAACTTGTGTGTGGTTGCAACATTATGGTCTCATTTAGTACATTTTTGGAGAAAAGGTCATCAGTTGCACCACAGGACGGCAGCAGGGTGCTGAGCACGATACATTTTCTCTCTTCGGTAATCATTTTTTTGTGTTTTATACTTTTGGAATTTTGGTTTTTCATGTTGATTTTAAAATGACCTTTTTCATGTTTGAAATGTACTAACTCGTTTTTTTCTCACAGCAGGTGAACTTGTGTGTGGTTGCAACATTACGGTCCCATTGAGTACATTTTTGGAGAAAGGGACATCAGTTGCACGACAGGGCGGGAGGAGGGTGCCTAGCACAATACATTTTCTCTCTTCGGTAAGCATTTTTTTGTGTTTTATACTTTTGGAATTTTGGTTTTTCACGTTGATTTTAAAATGACCTTTTTCATGTTTGAAATGTACTAACTCGTTTTTTCCTCACAGCAGGTCAACTTGTGTGTGGTTGCAAAATTAGTGTCCCATTGAGTACATTTTTAGAGAAAGGGACATCAGTTGCACCACAGAGCGGGAGGAGAGTGCAGAGCACAATACATTTTCTCTCTTCGTCAAGCATATTTTTGTGTTTGATACTTTTGGAATTTTGGTTTTTCACGTTGATTTTGAAATGACCTTTTTCATGTTTGAAATGTACTAACTCGTTTTTTCCTCACAGCAGGTCAACTTGTGTGTGGTTGCAACATTACGGTCCCATTGAGTACATTTTTGGAGAAAGGGACTTCAGTTGCACCACAGAGCGGGAGGAGGGTGCAGAGCACAATACATTTTCTCTCATCGTTAAGCATTTTTTTGTGTTTGATACTTTCGGAATTTTGGTTTTTCACGTTGATTTTAAAATGACCTTTTTCATGTTTGAAATGTACTAACTCGTTTTTTCCTCACAGCAGGTCAACTTGTGTGTGGTTGCAACATTACGGTCTCATTGAGTACATTTTTGGAGAAAGGGACATCAGTTGCACCACAGGGCGGGAGGAGGGTGCTGAGGACGTAACATTTTCTTTCTTCGGTAAGCATTTTTTTGTGTTTGATACTTTTGGAATTTTGGTTTTTCATGTTGATTTTATAATGACCTTTTTCATGTTTGAAATGTACTAACTCATTTTTTCCTCACAGCAGGTCAACTTGTGTGTGGTTGCAACATTACGGTCCCATTGAGTACATTTTTGGAGAAAGGGACGTCAGTTGCACCACAGGGCGGGAGGAGGGTGCAGAGATCGATACATTTTCTTTCTTCGGTAAGCATTTGTTTGTGTTTTACACTTTTGGAAGTTTGGTTTTTCACGTTGATTTTAAAATGACGTTTTTCATGTTTGAAATGTACTAACTCGTTTTATCCTCACAGCAGGTCAACTTGTGTGTGGTTGCAACATTATGGTCTCATTTAGTACATTTTTGGAGAAAAGGTCATCAGTTGCACCACAGGACGGGAGGAGGGTGCTGAGCACGATACATTTTCTCTCTTCGGTAATCATTTTTTTGTGTTTTATACTTTTGGAATTTTGGGTTTTCATGTTGATTTTAAAATGACCTCTTTCATGTTTGAAATGTACTAACTCGTTTTTTTCTCACAGCAGGTGAACTTGTGTGTGGTTGCAACATTACGGTCCCATTGAGTACATTTTTGGAGAAAGGGACATCAGTTGCACGACATGGCGGGAGGAGGGTGCCTAGCACAATACATTTTCTCTCTTCGGTAAGCATTTTTTTGTGTTTTATACTTTTGGAATTTTGGTTTTTCACGTTGATTTTAAAATGACCTTTTTCATGTTTGAAATGTACTAACTCGTTTTTTCCTCACAGCAGGTCAACTTGTGTGTGGTTGCAAAATTAGGGTCCCATTGAGTACATTTTTGGAGAAAGGGACATCAGTTGCACCACAGGGCAGGAGGAGGGTGCTGAGCACGTTACATTTTTTTTCTTCGGTAAGCATTTTTTTGTGGTTGATACTTTTGGAATTTTGGTTTTTCATGTTGAATTAAAAATGACCTTTTTCATGTTTGAAATGTACTAACTCATTTTTTCCTCACAGCAGGTCAACTTGTGTGTGGTTGCAACATTACGGTCCCATTGAGTACATTTTTGGAGAAAGGGACATCAGTTGCACCACAGGGCGGGAGAAGGGTGCTGAGCACGTTACATTTTTTTCTTCGGTAAGCATTTTTTTGTGGTTGATACTTTTGGAATTTTGGTTTTTCATGTTGAATTAAAAATGACCTTTTTCATGTTTGAAATGTACTAACTCGTTTTTTCCTCACAGCAGGTCAACTTGTGTGTGGTTGCAACATTACGGTCCCATTGAGTACATTTTTGGAGAAAGGGACATCAGTTCCACCACAGAGCGGGAGGAGAGTGCAGAGCACAATACATTTTCTCTCTTCGTTAAGCATTTTTTTGTGTTTGATACTTTTGGAATTTTGGTTTTTCACATTGATTTTAAAATGACCTTTTTCATGTTTGAAATGTACTAACTCGTTTTTTCCTCACAGCAGGTCAACTTGTGTGTGGTTTCAACATAACGGTCCCGTTGAGTACATTTTTGGAGAAAGGGACATCAGTTGGACCACAGGGCGGTATGAGGGTGCAGAGATCGATACATTTTCTTTCTTCGCTAAGCATTTGTTTGTGTTTTACACTTTTGGAAGTTTTGTTTTTCATGTTGATTTTAAAATGACGTTTTTCATGTTTGAAATGTACTAACTCGTTTTTTCCTCACAGCAGGTCAACTTGTGTGTGGTTGCAACATTATGGTCTCATTTAGTACATTTTTGGAGAAAAGGTCATCAGTTGCACCACAGGACGGGAGCAGGGTGCTGAGCACGATACATTTTCTCTCTTCGGTAATCATTTTTTTGTGTTTTATACTTTTGGAATTTTGGTTTTTCATGTTGATTTTAAAATGACCTTTTTCATGTTTGAAATGTACTAACTCGTTTTTTTCTCACAGCAGGTGAACTTGTGTGTGGTTGCAACATTACGGTCCCATTGAGTACATTTTTGGAGAAAGGGACATCAGTTGCACGACAGGGCGGGAGGAGGGTGCCTAGCACAATACATTTTCTCTCTTCGGTAAGCATTTTTTTGTGTTTTATACTTTTGGAATTTAGGTTTTTCACTTTGATTTTAAAATGACCTTTTTCATGTTTGAAATGTACTAACTCGTTTTTTCCTCACAGCAGGTCAACTTGTGTGTGGTTGCAAAATTAGTGTCCCATTGAGTACATTTTTAGAGAAAGGGACATCAGTTGCACCACAGAGCGGGAGGAGAGTGCAGAGCACAATACATTTTCTCTCTTCGTCAAGCATATTTTTGTGTTTGATACTTTTGGAATTTTGGTTTTTCACGTTGATTTTGAAATGACCTTTTTCATGTTTGAAATGTACTAACTCGTTTTTTCCTCACAGCAGGTCAACTTGTGTGTGGTTGCAACATTACGGTCCCATTGAGTACATTTTTGGAGAAAGGGACTTCAGTTGCACCACAGAGCGGGAGGAGGGTGCAGAGCACAATACATTTTCTCTCATCGTTAAGCATTTTTTTGTGTTTGATACTTTTGGAATTTTGGTTTTTCACGTTGATTTTAAAATGACCTTTTTCATGTTTGAAATGTACTAACTCGTTTTTTCCTCACAGCAGGTCAACTTGTGTGTGGTTGCAACATTACGGTCTCATTGAGTACATTTTTGGAGAAAGGGACATCAGTTGCACCACAGGGCGGGAGGATTGTGCTGAGGACGTAACATTTTCTTTCTTCGGTAAGCATTTTTTTGTGTTTGATACTTTTGGAATTTTGGTTTTTCATGTTGATTTTATAATGACCTTTTTCATGTTTGAAATGTACTAACTCGTTTTTTCCTCACAGCAGGTCAACTTGTGTGTGGTTGCAACATTACGGTCCCATTGAGTACATTTTTGGAGAAAGGGACATCAGTTGCACCACAGGCGGGAGGAGGGTGCTGAGGACGTTACATTTTCTTTCTTCGGTAAGCATTTTTTTGTGTTTGATACTTTTGGAATTTTGGTTTTTAATGTTGATTTTAAAATGACCTTTTTCATGTTTGAAATGTACTAACTCGTTTTTTCCTCACAGCAGGTCAACTTGTGTGTGGTTGCAACATTACGGTCCCATTGAGTACATTTTTGGAGAAAGGGACATCAGTTGCACCACAGGGCGGGAGGAGGGTGCTGAGCACGTTACATTTTCTTTCTTCGGTAAGCATTTTTTTGTGTTTGATACTTTTGGAATTTTGGTTTTTCATGTAGATTTTAAAATGACCTTTTTCATGTTTGAAATGTACTAACTCGTTTTTTCCTCACAGCAGGTCAACTTGTGTGTGGTTGCAACATTACGGTGCCATTGAGTACATTTTTGGAGAAAGGGACATCAGTTGCACCACAGGGCGGGAGGAGGGTGCTGAGGACGTTACATTTTCTTTCTTCGGTAAGCATTTTTTTGTGTTTGATACTTTTGGAATTTTGGTTTTTCATGTTGATTTTAAAATGACCTTTTTCATGTTTGAAATGTACTAACTCGTTTTTTCCTCACAGCAGGTCAACTTGTGTGTGGTTGCAACATTACGGTCCCATTGAGTACATTTTTGGAGAAAGGGACATCAGTTGCACCACAGGGCGGGAGGAGGGTGCTGAGGACGTTACATTTTCTTTCTTCGGTAAGCATTTTTTTGTGTTTGATACTTTTGGAATTTTGGTTTTTCATGTAGATTTTAAAATGACCTTTTTCATGTTTGAAATGTACTAACTCGTTTTTTCCTCACAGCAGGTCAACTTGTGTGTGGTTGCAACATTATGGTGCCATTGAGTACATTTTTGGAGAAAGGGACATCAGTTGCACCACAGGGCGGGAGGAGGGTGCTGAGCACGTTACATTTTCTTTCTCCGGTAAGCATTTTTTTGTGTTTGATACTTTTGGAATTTTGGTTTTTCACGTTGATTTTAAAATGACCTTTTTCATGTTTGAAATGTACTAACTCGTATTTTCCTCACAGCAGGTCAACTTGTGTGTGGTTGCAACATTACGGTCCCATTAAGTACATTTTTGAAGAAAGGGACATCAGTTGCACCACAGGGCGTAGAAGGGTGCTGAGCACGTTACATTTTTTTTCTTCGGTAAGCATTTTTTTGTGGTTGATACTTTTGGAATTTTGGTTTTTCATGTTGAATTAAAAATGACCTTTTTCATGTTTGAAATGTACTAACTCGTTTTTTCCTCACAGCAGGTCAACTTGTGTGTGGTTGCAACATTACGGTCCCATTGAGTACATTTTTGGAGAAAGGGACATCAGTTGCACCACAGAGCGGGAGGAGAGTGCAGAGCACAATACAATTTCTCTCTTCGTTAAGCATTTTTTTGTGTTTCATACTTTTCGGAATTTTGGTTTTTCATGTTGATTTTAAAATGACATTTTTCATGTTTGAAATGTACTAACTCGTTTTTTCCTCACAGCAGGTCAACTTGTGTGTGGTTGCAACATTACGGTCCCATTGAGTACATTTTTGGAGAAAGGGACTTCAGTTGCACCACAGGGCGGGAGGAGGGTGCTGAGCACGTTACATTTTCTTTCTTCGGTAAGCATTTTTTTGTGTTTGATACTTTTGGAATTTTGGTTTTTCATGTTGATTTTAAAATGACCTTTTTCATGTTTGAAATGTACTAACTCGTGTTTTCCTCACAGCAGGTCAACTTGTGAGTGGTTGCAACATTACGGTCCCATTGAGTACATTTTTGGAGAAAGGGACATCAGTTGCACCACAGGGCGGGAGGAGGGTGCTGAGCACGTTACATTTTCTTTCTTCGGTAAGCATTTTTTTGTGTTTGATACTTTTGGAATTTTGGTTTTTCATGTTGATTTTAAAATGACATTTTTCATGTTTGAAATGTACTAACTCGTTTTTTCCTCACAGCAGGTCAACTTGTGTGTGGTTGCAACATTACGGTCCCATTGAGTACATTTTTGGAGAAAGGGACATCAGTTGCACCACAGGGCGGGAGGAGGGTATTGAGCACGTTACATTTTCTTTCTTCGGTAAGCATTTTTTTGTGTTTGATACTTTTGGAATTTTGGTATTTCATGTTGATTTTAAAATGACCTTTTTCATGTTTGAAATGTACTAACTCGTTATTTCCTCACAGCAGGTCAGCTTGTGTGTGGTTGCTACATTATGGTCCCATTGAGTACATTTTTGGAGAAAGGGACATCAGTTGCACCACAGGGCGGGAGGAGGGTGCTGAGCACGTTACATTTTCTTTCTTCGGTAAGCATTTTTTTGTGTTTGATACTTTTGGAATTTTGGTTTCTCATGTTGATTTTAAAATGACCTTTTTCATGTTTGAAATGTACTAACTCGTTTTTTCCTCACAGCAGGTCAACTTGTGTGTGGTTGCAACATTACGGTGCCATTGAGTACGTTTTTGGAGAAAGGGACATCAGTTGCACTACAGGGCGGGAGGAGGGTGCTGAGCACGTTACATTTTCTTTCTTTGGTAAGCATTTTTTTGTGTTTGATACTTTTGGAATTTTGGTTTTTCATGTTGATTTTAAAATGACATTTTTCATGTTTGAAATGTACTAACTCGTTTTTTCCTCACAGCAGGTCAACTTGTGTGTGGTTGCAACATTACGGTCCCATTGAGTACATTTTTGGAGAAAGGGACATCAGTTGCACCACAGGGCGGGAGGAGGGTGCTGAGGATGTTACATATTCTTTCTTCGGTAAGCATTTTTTTGTGTTTGATACTTTTGAAATTTTGGTTTTTCATGTTGATTTTAAAATGACCTTTTTCATTTTTGAAATGTACTAACTCGTTTTTTCCTCACAGCAGGTCAACTTGTGTGTGGTTGCAACATTATGGTCCCATTGAGAACATTTTTGGAGAAAGGGACATCAGTTGCACCACAGGGCAGGAGGAGGGTGCTGAGCACGTTACATTTTCTTTCTTCGGTAAGCATTTTTGTGTGTTTTATACTTTTGGAATTTTGGTTTTTCATGTAGATTTTAAAATGACCTTTTTCATGTTTGAAATGTACTAACTCGTTTTTTCCTCACAGCAGGTCAACTAGTGTGTGGTTGCAACATTACGGTCCCATTGAGTACATTTTTGGAGAAAGGGACATCAGTTGCACCACAGGGCGGGAGGAGGGTGCTGAGCACGTTACATTTTCTTTCTTCGGTAAGCATTTTTTTGTGTTTGATGCTTTTGGAATTTTGGTTTTTCATGTTGATTTTAAAATGATCTTTTTCATGTTTGAAATGTACTAACTCGTGTTTTCCTCACAGCAGGTCAACTTGTGTGTGGTTGCAACATTACGGTCCCATTGAGTACATTTTTGGAGAAAGGGACATCAGTTGCACCACAGGGCAAGAGGAGGGTGCTGAGCACGTTACATTTTCTTTCTTCGGTAAGCATTTTTTTGTGTTTGATACTTTTGGAATTTTGGTTTTTCATGTTGATTTTAAAATGACCTTTTTCATGTTTGAAATGTACTAACTCGTTTTTTCCTCACAGCAGGTCAACTTGTGTGTGGTTGCAACATTACGGTGCCATTGAGTACATTTTTGGAGAAAGGGACATCAGTTGCACCACAGGGCGGGAGGAGGGTACTGAGCACGTTACATTTCCTTTCTTCGGTAAGCGTTTTTTTGTGTTTGATACTTTTGGAATTTTCGTTTTTCATGTTGATTTTAAAATGACATTTTTCATGTTTGAAATGTACTAACTCGTTTTTTCCTCACAGCAGGTCAACTTGTGTGTGGTTGCAACATTACGGTCCCATTGAGTACATTTTTGGAGAAAGGAACATCAGTTGCACCACAGGGCGGGAGGAGGGTGCTGAGCACGTTACATTTTCTTTCTTCGGTAAGCATTTTTTTGTGTTTGATACTTTTGGAATTTTGGTTTTTCATGTTGATTTTAAAATGACATTTTTCATGTTTGAAATGTACTAACTCGTTTTTTCCTCACAGCAGGTCAACTTGTGTGTGGTTGCTACATTATGTTCCCATTGAGTACATTTTTGGAGAAAGGGACATCAGTTGCACCACAGGGCGGGAGGAGGGTGCTGAGCACGTTACATTTTCTTTCTTCGGTAAGCATTTTTTTGTGTTTGATACTTTTGGAATTCTGGTTTCTCATGTTTATTTTAAAATGACCTTTTTCATGTTTGAAATGTACTAACTCATTTTTTCCTCACCGCAGGTCAACTTGTGTGTGGTTGCAACATTACGGTCCCATTGAGTACGTTTTTGGGGAAAGGGACATCAGTTGCAGCACAGGGCAGGAGGAGGGTGCTGAGCACGTTACATTTTCTTTCTTCGGTAAGCATTTTTTTGTGTTTGATACTTTTGGAATTTTGGTTTTTCATGTTGATTTTAAAATGACATTTTTCATGTTTGAAATGTACTAACTCGTTTTTTCCTCACAGCAGGTCAACTTGTGTGTGGTTGCAACATTACGGTCCCATTGAGTACATTTTTGGAGAAAGGGACATCAGTTGCACCACAGGGCGGGAGGAGGGTGCTGAGCACGTTACATTTTCTTTCTTCGGTAAGCATTTTTTTGTGTTTGATACTTTTGGAATTTTGGTTTCTCATGTTTATTTTAAAATGACCTTTTTCATGTTTGAAATGTACTAACTCATTTTTTCCTCACACCAGGTCAACTTGTGTGTGGTTGCAACATTACGGTGCCATTGAGTACGTTTTTGGGGAAAGGGACATCAGTTGCAGCACAGGGCGGGAGGAGGGTGCTGAGCACGTTACATTTTCTTTCTTCGGTAAGCATTTTTTTGTGTTTGATACTTTTGGAATTTTGGTTTTTCATGTTGATTTTAAAATGACATTTTTCATGTTTGAAATGTACTAACTCGTTTTTTCCTCACAGCAGGTCAACTTGTGTGTGGTTGCAACATTACGGTCCCATTGAGTACATTTTTGGAGAAAGGGACATCAGTTGCACCACAGGGCGGGAGGAGGGTGCTGAGCACGTTACATTTTCTTTCTTCGGTAAGCATTTTTTTGTGTTTGATACTTTTGGAATTTTGGTTTTTTATGTTGATTTTAAAATGACCTTTTTCATGTTTGAAATGTACTAACTCGTTTTTTCCTCACAGCAGGTCAACTTGTGTGTGGTTGCAACATTACGGTCCCATTGAGTACATTTTTGGAGAAAGGGACATCAGTTGCACCACAGGGCGGGAGGAGGGTGCTGAGCACGTTACATTTTCTTTCTTCGGTAAGCATTTTTTTGTGTTTGATACTTTTGGAATTTTGGTTTTTCATGTTGATTTTAAAATGACATTTTGCATGTTTGAAATGTACTAACTCGTTTTTTCCTCACAGCAGGTCAACTTGTGTGTGGTTGCAACATTACGGTCCCATTGAGTACATTTTTGGAGAAAGGGACATCAGTTGCACCACAGGGCGGGAGGAGGGTGCCGAGCATATTACATTTTCTTTCTTCGGTAAGCATTTTTTTGAGTTTGATACTTTTGGAATTTTGGTTTTTCATGTTGACTTTAAAATGATCTTTTTCATGTTTGAAATGTACTAACTCGTGTTCTCCTCACAGCAGGTCAACTTGTGTGTGGTTGCAACATTACGGACCCATTGAGTACATTTTTGGAGAAAGGGACATCAGTTGCACCACAGGGCGGGAGGAGGGTGCTGAGCACGTTACATTTTCTTTCTTCGGTAAGCATTTTTTTGTGTTTGATACTTTTGGAATTTTGGTTTTTCATGTTGATTTTAAAATGACATTTTGCATGTTTGAAATGTACTAACTCGTTTTTTCCTCACAGCAGGTCAACTTGTGTGTGGTTGCAACATTACGGTCCCATTGAGTACATTTTTGGAGAAAGGAACATCAGTTGCACTACAGGGCGGGAGGAGGGTGCTGAGCACGTTACATTTTCTTTCTTCGGTATGCATTTCTTTGTGTTTGATACTTTTGGAATTTTGGTCTTTCATGTTGATTTTAAAATGACCCTTTTCATGTTTGAAATGTACTAACTTGTTTTTTCCTCACAGCAGGTCAACTTGTGTGTGGTTGCAACATTACCGTCCCATTGAGTACATTTTTGGAGAAAGGGACATCAGTTGCACCACAGGGCGGGAGGAGGGTGCCGAGCACGTTACATTTTCTTTCTTCGGTAAGCATTTTTTTGAGTTTGATACTTTTGGAATTTTGGTTTCTCATGTTTATTTTAAAATGACCTTTTTCATGTTTGAAATGTACTAACTCGTTTTTTCCTCACAGCAGGTCAACTTGTGTGTGGTTGCAACATTACGGTGCCATTGAGTACGTTTTTGGAGAAAGGGACATCAGTTGCACCACAGGGAGGGAGGAGGGTGCTGAGCACGTTACATTTTCTTTCTTCGGTGAGCATTTTTTTGTGTTTGATACTTTTGGAATTTTGGTTTTTCATGTTGAATTTAAAATGACATTTTTCATGTTTGAAATGTACTAACTCGTTTTTTCCTCACAGCAGGTCAACTTGTGTGTGGTTGCAACATTACGGTCCCATTGAGTACATTTTTGGAGAAAGGGACATCAGTTGCACCACAGGGCGGGAGGAGGGTGCTGAGCACGTTACATTTTCTTTCTTCGGTAAGCATTTTTTTGTGTTTGAGACTTTTGGAATTTTGGTTTTTCATGTTGATTTTAAAATGATCTTTTTCATGTTTGAAATGTACTAACTCGTGTTTTCCTCACAGCAGGTCAACTTGTGTGTGGTTGCAACATTACGGACCCATTAAGTACATTTTTGGAGAAAGGGACATCAGTTGCACCACAGGGCGGGAGGAGGGTGCTGAGCACGTTACATTTTCTTTCTTCGGTAAGCATTTTTTTGTGTTTGATACTTTTGGAATTTTGGTTTTTCATGTTGATTTCAAAATGACCTTTTTCATGTTTGAAATGTACTAACTCGTTTATTCCTCACAGCAGGTCAACTTGTGTGTGGTTGCAACATTACGGTGCCATTGAGTACATTTTTGGAGAAAGGGACATCAGTTGCAGCACAGGGCGGGAGGAGGGTGCTGAGCACGTTACATTTTCTTTCTTCGGTAAGTATTTTTTAGTGTTTGATACTTTTGGAATTTTGGTCTTTCATGTTGATTTTAAAATGACATTTTGCATGTTTGAAATGTACTAACTCGTTTTTTCCTCACAGCAGGTCAACTTGTGTGTGGCTGCAACATTACGGTCCCATTGAGTACATTTTTGGAGAAAGGAACATCAGTTGCACCACAGGGCGGGAGGAGGGTGCTGAGCACGTTACATTTTCTTTCTTCGGTAAGCATTTTTTTGTGTTTGATACTTTTGGAATTTTGGTTTTTCATGTTGATTTTAAAATGACCTTTTTCATGTTTGAAATGTACTAACTCGTTTTTTCCTCACAGCAGGTCAACTTGTGTGTGGTTGCTACATTATGGTCCCATTGAGTACATTTTTGGAGAAAGGAACATCAGTTGCACCACAGGGCGGGAGGTGGGTGCTGAGCACGTTACATTTTCTTTCTTCGGTAAGCATTTTTTTGTGTTTGATACTTTTGGAATTTTGGTTTTTCATGGTGATTTTAAAATTACCTTTTTCATGTTTGAAATGTACTAACTCGTTTTTTCCTCACAGCAGGTCAACTTGTGTGTGGTTGCAACATTACGGTGCCATTGAGTACATTTTTGGAGAAAGGGACATCAGTTGCACCACAGGGCGGGAGGAGGGTGCTGGCACGTTACATTTTCTTTCTTCGGTAAGCAATTTTTTGTGTTTGATACTTTTGGAATTTTGGTTTTTCATGTTGATTTTAAAATGACATTTTTCATGTTTGAAATGTACTAACTCGTTTTTTCCTCACAGCAGGTCAACTTGTGTGTGGTTGCAACTTTACGGTCCCATTGAGTACATTTTTGGAGAAAGGAACATCAGTTGCACCACAGGGCGGGAGGAGGGTGCTGAGCACGTTACATTTTCTTTCTTCGGTAAGCATTTTTTTGTGTTTGATACTTTTGGAATTTTGGTTTTTCATGTTGGTTTTAAAATGACCTTTTTCATGTTTGAAATGTACTAACTTGTTTTTTCCTCACAGCAGGTCAACTTGTGTGTGGTTGCAACATTATGGTCCCATTGAGTACATTTTTGGAGAAAGGGACATCAGTTGCACCACAGGTCGGGAGGAGGGTGCTGAGCACGTTACACTTTCTTTCTTCGGTAAGCATTTTTTTGTGTTTGATACTTTTGGAATTTTGGTTTTTCATGTTGATTTTAAAATGACCTTTTTCATGTTTGAAATGTACTAACTCGTTTTTTCCTCACAGCAGGTCAACTTGTGTGTGGTTGCTACATTATGGTCACATTGAGTACATTTTTGCAGAAAGGGACATCAGTTGCACCACAGGGCGGGAGGAGGGTGCCGAGCACGTTACATTTTCTTTCTTCGGTAAGCATTTTTTTGAGTTTGATACTTTTGGAATTTTGGGTTCTCATGTTTATTTTAAAATGACCTTTTTCATGTTTGAAATGTACTAACTCGTTTTTTCCTCACAGCAGGTCAACTTGTGTGTGGTTGCAACATTACGGTGCCATTGAGTACGTTTTTGGAGAAAGGGACATCAGTTGCACCACAGGGCGGGAGGAGGGTGCTGAGCACGTTACATTTTCTTTGTTCCGTGAGCATTTTTTTGTGTTTGATACTTTTGTAATTTTGGTTTTTCATGTTGAATTTAAAATGACATTTTTCATGTTTGAAATGTACTAACTCGTTTTTTCCTCACAGCAGGTCAACTTGTGTGTGGTTGCAACATTACGGTCCCATTGAGTACATTTTTGGAGAAAGGGACATCAGTTGCACCACAGGGCGGGAGGAGGGTGCTGAGCACGTTACATTTTATTTCTTCGGTAAGCATTTTTTTGTGTTTGAGACTTTTGGAATTTTGGTCTTTCATGTTGATTTTAAAATGATCTTTTTCATGTTTGAAATGTACTAACTCGTGTTTTCCTCACAGCAGGTCAACTTGTGTGTGGTTGCAACATTACGGACCCATTGAGTACATTTTTGGAGAAAGGGACATCAGTTGCACCACAGGGCGGGAGGAGGGTGCTGAGCACGTTACATTTTCTTTCTTCGGTAAGCATTTTTTTGTGTTTGATACTTTTGGAATTTTGGTTTTTTATGTTGATTTTAAAATGACCTTTTTCATGTTTGAAATGTACTAACTCGTTTTTTCCTCACAGCAGGTCAACTTGTGTGTGGTTGCAACATTATGGTCCCATTGAGTACATTTTTGGAGAAAGGGACATCAGTTGCACCACAGGGCGGGAGGAGGGTGCTGAGCACGTTACATTTTCTTTCTTCGGTAAGCATTTTTTTGTGTTTGATACTTTTGGAATTTTGGTTTCTCATGTTTATTTTCAAATGACCTTTTTCATGTTTGAAATGTACTAACTCGTTTTTTCCTCACAGCAGGTCAACTTGTGTGTGGTTGCAACATTACGGTGCCATTGAGTACATTTTTGGAGAAAGGGACATCAGTTGCAGCACAGGGCGGGAGGAGGGTGCTGAGCACGTTACATTTTCTTTCTTCGGTAAGTATTTTTTAGTGTTTGATACTTTTGGAATTTTGGTTTTTCATGTTGATTTTAAAATGACCTTTTTCATGTTTGAAATGTACTAACTCGTTTTTTCCTCACAGCAGGTCAACTTGTGTGTGGTTGCTACATTATGGTCCCATTGAGTACATTTTTGGAGAAAGGAACATCAGTTGCACCACAGGGCGGGAGGTGGGTGCCGAGCACGTTACATTTTCTTTCTTCGGTAAGCATTTTTTTGTGTTTGATACTTTTGGAATTTTGGTTTTTCATGGTGATTTTAAAATTACCTTTTTCATGTTTGAAATGTACTAACTCGTTTTTTCCTCACAGCAGGTCAACTTGTGTGTGGTTGCAACATTACGGTGCCATTGAGTACATTTTTGGAGAAAGGGACATCAGTTGCACCACAGGGCGGGAGGAGGGTGCTGAGCACGTTACATTTTCTTTCTTCGGTAAGCAATTTTTTGTGTTTGATACTTTTGGAATTTTGGTTTTTCATGTTGATTTTAAAATGACATTTTTCATGTTTGAAATGTACTAACTCGTTTTTTCCTCACAGCAGGTCAACTTGTGTGTGGTTGCAACTTTACGGTCCCATTGAGTACATTTTTGGAGAAAGGAACATCAGTTGCACCACAGGGCGGGAGGAGGGTGCTGAGCACGTTACATTTTCTTTCTTCGGTAAGCATTTTTTTGTGTTTGATACTTTTGGAATTTTGGTTTTTCATGTTGATTTTAAAATGACCTTTTTCATGTTTGAAATGTACTAACTTGTTTTTTCCTCACAGCAGGTCAACTAGTGTGTGGTTGCAACATTATGGTCCCATTGAGTACATTTTTGGAGAAAGGGACATCAGTTGCACCACAGGTCGGGAGGAGGGTGCTGAGCACGTTACACTTTCTTTCTTCGGTAAGCATTTTTTTGTGTTTGATACTTTTGGAATTTTGGTTTTTCATGTTGATTTTAAAATGACCTTTTTCATGTTTGAAATGTACTAACTCGTTTTTTCCTCACAGCAGGTCAACTTGTGTGTGGTTGCTACATTATGGTCACATTGAGTACATTTTTGCAGAAAGGGACATCAGTTGCACCACAGGGCGGGAGGAGGGTGCCGAGCACGTTACATTTTCTTTCTTCGGTAAGCATTTTTTTGAGATTGATACTTTTGGAATTTTGGGTTCTCATGTTTATTTTAAAATGACCTTTTTCATGTTTGAAATGTACTAACTCGTTTTTTCCTCACAGCAGGTCAACTTGTGTGTGGTTGCAACATTACGGTGCCATTGAGTACGTTTTTGGAGAAAGGGACATCAGTTGCACCACAGGGCGGGAGGAGGGTGCTGAGCACGTTACATTTTCTTTGTTCGGTGAGCATTTTTTTGTGTTTGATACTTTTGTAATTTTGGTTTTTCATGTTGAATTTAAAATGACATTTTTCATGTTTGAAATGTACTAACTCGTTTTTTCCTCACAGCAGGTCAACTTGTGTGTGGTTGCAACATTACGGTCCCATTGAGTACATTTTTGGAGAAAGGGACATCAGTTGCACCACAGGGCGGGAGGAGGGTGCTGAGCACGTTACATTTTCTTTCTTCGGTAAGCATTTTTTTGTGTTTGAGACTTTTGGAATTTTGGTCTTTCATGTTGATTTTAAAATGATCTTTTTCATGTTTGAAATGTACTAACTCGTGTTTTCCTCACAGCAGGTCAACTTGTGTGTGGTTGCAACATTACGGACCCATTGAGTACATTTTTGGAGAAAGGGACATCAGTTGCACCACAGGGCGGGAGGAGGCTGCTGAGCACGTTACATTTTCTTTCTTCGGTAAGCATTTTTTTGTGTTTGATACTTTTGGAATTTTGGTTTTTTATGTTGATTTTAAAATGACCTTTTTCATGTTTGAAATGTACTAACTCGATTTTTCCTCACAGCAGGTCAACTTGTGTGTGGTTGCAACATTATGGTCCCATTGAGTACATTTTTGGAGAAAGGGACATCAGTTGCACCACAGGGCGGGAGGAGGGTGCTGAGCACGTTACATTTTCTTTCTTCGGTAAGCATTTTTTTGTGTTTGATACTTTTGGAATTTTGGTTTCTCATGTTTATTTTCAAATGACCTTTTTCATGTTTGAAATGTACTAACTCGTTTTTTCCTCACAGCAGGTCAACTTGTGTGTGGTTGCAACATTACGGTGCCATTGAGTACATTTTTGGAGAAAGGGACATCAGTTGCAGCACAGGGCGGGAGGAGGGTGCTGAGCACGTTACATTTTCTTTCTTCGGTAAGTATTTTTTAGTGTTTGATACTTTTGGAATTTTGGTTTTTCATGTTGATTTTAAAATGACATTTTTCATGTTTGAAATGTACTAACTCGTTTTTTCCTCACAGCAGGTCAACTTGTGTGTGGTTGCAACATTACGGTCCCATTGAGTACATTTTTGGAGAAAGGGACATCAGTTGCACCACAGGGCGGGAGGAGGGTATTGAGCACGTTACATTTTTTTTCTTCGGTAAGCATTCTTTGTGTTTGATACTTTTGGAATTTTGGTTTTTCATGTTGGTTTTAAAATAACATTTTGCATGTTTGAAATGTACTAACATGTTTTTTCCTCACAGCAGGTCAACTTGTGTGTGGTTGCAACATTACGGTCCCATTGAGTACATTTTTGGAGAAAGGAACATCAGTTGCACCACAGGGCGGGAGGAGGGTGCTGAGCACGTTACATTTTCTCTCTTCGGTAAGCATTTTTTTGTGTTTGATACTTTTGGAATTTTGGTTTTTCATGTGTATTTTAAAATGACCTTTTTCGTGTTTGAAATGTACTAACTCGTTTTTTCCTCACAGGAGGTCAACTTGTGTGTGGTTGCAACATTACGGTGCCATTGAGTACATTTTTGGAGAAAGGGACATCAGTTGCACCACAGGGCGGGAGGAGGGTGCTGAGCACATTACATTTTCTTTCTTCGGTAAGCAATTTTTTGTGTTTGATACTTTTGGAATTTTGGTTTTTCATGTTGATTTTAAAATTACATTTTTCATGTTTGAAATGTACTAACTCGTTTTTTCCTCACAGCAGGTCAACTTGTGTGTGGTTGCAACTTTACGGTCCCATTGAGTACATTTTTGGAGAAAGGAACATCAGTTGCACCACAGGGCGGGAGGAGGGTGCTGAGCACGTTACATTTTCTTTCTTCGGTAAGCATTTCTTTGTGTTTGATACTTTTGAATTTTGGTTTTTCATGTTGATTTTAAAATGACCTTTTTCGTGTTTGAAATGTACTAACTTGTTTTTTCCTCACAGCAGATCAACTTGTGTGTGGTTGCAACATTACGGTCCCATTGAGTACATTTTTGGAGAAAGGGACATCAGTTGCGCCACAGGGCAGGAGGAGGGTGCTGAGCACGTTACATTTTCTTTCTTCGGTAAGCATTTTTTTGTGTCTGATACTTTTGGAATTTTGGTTTTTCATGTTGATTTTAAAATGACCTTTTTCATGTTTGAAATGTACTAACTCGTTTTTTCCTCACAGCAGGTCAACTTGTGTGTGGTTGCAACATTACGGTGCCATTGAGTACATTTTTGGAGAAAGGGACATCAGTTGCACCACAGGGTGGGAGGAGGGTACTGAGCACGTTACATTTTCTTTCTTCGGTAAGCATTTTTTTGTGTTTGATACTTTTGGAATTTTGGTTTTTCATGTTGATTTTAAAATGACCTTTTTCATGTTTGAAATGTACTAACTCGTTTTTTTCCTCACAGCAGGTCAACTTGTGCGTGGTTGCAACATTACGGTGCCATTGAGTACATTTTTGGAGAAAGGGACATCAGTTGCACCACAGGGCGGGAGGAGGGTGCTGAGCACTATACATTTTCTCTCTTCGGTAAGCATTTTTTTGTGTTTTATACTTTTGGAATTTTGGTTTCTCATGTTGATTTTAAACTGATCTTTTTCATGTTTGAAATGTACCAACTCGTTTTTTTCTCACAGCAGCTCAACTTGTGTGTGAATGCAACACTACGGTCCCATTGAGTACATTTTTGGAGAAAGGGATATCAGTTGCACCACAGGGCGGGAGGAGGGTGCTGAGCACGTTACATTTTCTTTCTTCGGTAAGCATTTCTTTGTGTTTGATACTTTTGGAATTTTGGTTTTTCATGTTGATTTTAAAATGACCTTTTTCATGTTTGAAATGTACTAACTCGTTTTTTCCTCACAGCAGGTCAACTTGTGTGTGGTTGCAACATTACGGTCCCATTGAGTACATTTTTGGAGAAAGGGACATCAGTTGCACCACAGGGCGGGAGGAGGGTGCTGAGCACGTTACATTTTCTTTCTTCGGTAAGCATTTTTTTGTGTTTGATACTTTTGGAATTTTGGTTTTTCATGTTGATTTTAAAATTACATTTTTCATAGTTTGAAATGTACTAACTCGTTTTTTCCTCACAGCAGGTCAACTTGTGTGTGGTTGCAACATTACGGTGCTATTGAGTACATTTTTGGAGAAAGGGACATCAGTTGCGCCACAGGGCAGGAAGAGGGTGCTGAGCACGTTACATTTTCTTTCTTCGGTAAGCATTTCTTTGTGTTTGATACTTTTGGAATTTTGGTTTTTCATGTTGATTTTAAAATGACCTTTTTCGTGTTTGAAATGTACTAACTTGTTTTTTCCTCACAGCAGATCAACTTGTGTGTGGTTGCAACATTACGGTGCCATTGAGTACATTTTTGGAGAAAGGGACATCAGTTGCACCACAGGGCGGGAGGAGGGTGCTGAGCACTATACATTTTCTTTCTTCGGTAAGCATTTCTTTGTGTTTGATACTTTTGGAATTTTGGTTTTTCATGTTGATTTTAAAATGACCTTTTTCGTGTTTGAAATGTACTAACTTGTTTTTTCCTCACAGCAGATCAACTTGTGTGTGGTTGCAACATTACGGTCCCATTGAGTACATTTTTGGAGAAAGGGACATCAGTTGCACCACAGGGCGGGAGGAGGGTGCTGAGCACGTTACATTTTCTTTCTTCGGTAAGCATTTCTTTGTGTTTGATACTTTTGGAATTTTGGTTTTTCATGTTGATTTTAAAATGACCTTTTTCGTGTTTGAAATGTACTAACTTGTTTTTTCCTCACAGCAGATCAACTTGTGTGTGGTTGCAACATTACGGTCCCATTGAGTACATTTTTGGAGAAAGGGACATCAGTTGCACCACAGGGCGGGAGGAGGGTGCTGAGCACGTTACATTTTCTTTCTTCGGTAAGCATTTCTTTGTGTTTGATACTTTTGGAATTTTGGTTTTTCATGTTGATTTTAAAATGACCTTTTTCGTGTTTGAAACGTACTAACTTGTTTTTTCCTCACAGCAGATCAACTTGTGTGTGGTTGCAACATTACGGTCCCATTGAGTACATTTTTGGAGAAAGGGACATCAGTTGCACCACAGGGCGGGAGGAGGGTGCTGAGCACGTTACATTTTCTTTCTTCGGTAAGCATTTCTTTGTGTTTGATACTTTTGGAATTTTGGTTTTTCATGTTGATTTTAAAATGACCTTTTTCGTGTTTGAAATGTACTAACTCGTTTTTTCCTCACAGCAGGTCAACTTGTGTGTGGTTGCAACATTACGGGCCCATTGAGTACATTTTTGGAGAAAGGGACATCAGTTGCGCCACAGGGCAGGAGGAGGGTGCTGAGCACGTTACATTTTCTTTCTTCGGTAAGCATTTCTTTGTGTTTGATACTTTTGGAATTTTGGTTTTTCATGTTGATTTTAAAATGACCTTTTTCGTGTTTGAAATGTACTAACTTGTTTTTTCCTCACAGCAGATCAACTTGTGTGTGGTTGCAACATTACGGTGCCATTGAGTACATTTTTGGAGAAAGGGACATCAGTTGCACCACAGGGCGGGAGGAGGGTGCTGAGCACTATACATTTTCTTTCTTCGGTAAGCATTTCTTTGTGTTTGATACTTTTGGAATTTTGGTTTTTCATGTTGATTTTAAAATGACCTTTTTCGTGTTTGAAATGTACTAACTTGTTTTTTCCTCACAGCAGATCAACTTGTGTGTGGTTGCAACATTACGGTCCCATTGAGTACATTTTTGGAGAAAGGGACATCAGTTGCGCCACAGGGCAGGAGGAGGGTGCTGAGCACGTTACATTTTCTTTCTTCGGTAAGCATTTCTTTGTGTTTGATACTTTTGGAATTTTGGTTTTTCATGTTGATTTTAAAATGACCTTTTTCGTGTTTGAAATGTACTAACTTGTTTTTTCCTCACAGCAGATCAACTTGTGTGTGGTTGCAACATTACGGTCCCATTGAGTACATTTTTGGAGAAAGGGACATCAGTTGCACCACAGGGCGGGAGGAGGGTGCTGAGCACGTTACATTTTCTTTCTTCGGTAAGCATTTCTTTGTGTTTGATACTTTTGGAATTTTGGTTTTTCATGTTGATTTTAAAATGACCTTTTTCGTGTTTGAAATGTACTAACTTGTTTTTTCCTCACAGCAGGTCAACTTGTGTGTGGTTGCAACATTACGGTCCCATTGAGTACATTTTTGGAGAAAGGGACATCAGTTGCGCCACAGGGCAGGAGGAGGGTGCTGAGCACGTTACATTTTCTTTCTTCGGTAAGCATTTCTTTGTGTTTGATACTTTTGGAATTTTGGTTTTTCATGTTGATTTTAAAATGACCTTTTTCATGTTTGAAATGTACTAACTTGTTTTTTCCTCACAGCAGATCAACTTGTGTGTGGTTGCAACATTACGGTGCCATTGAGTACATTTTTGGAGAAAGGGACATCAGTTGCACCACAGGGCGGGAGGAGGGTGCAGAGCACGTTACATTTTCTTTCTTCGGTAAGCATTTCTTTGTGTTTGATACTTTTGGAATTTTGGTTTTTCATGTTGATTTTAAAATGACCTTTTTCGTGTTTGAAATGTACTAACTTGTTTTTTCCTCACAGCAGATCAACTTGTGTGTGGTTGCAACATTACGGTGCCATTGAGTACATTTTTGGAGAAAGGGACATCAGTTGCACCACAGGGCGGGAGGAGGGTGCTGAGCACTATACATTTTCTTTCTTCGGTAAGCATTTTTTTGTGTCTGATACTTTTGGAATTTTGGTTTTTCATGTTGATTTTAAAATTACATTTTTCATGTTTGAAATGTACTAACTCGTTTTTTCCTCACAGCAGGTCAACTTGTGTGTGGTTGCAACATTACGGTGCCATTGAGTACATTTTTGGAGAAAGGGACATCAGTTGCGCCACAGGGCAGGAGGAGGGTGCTGAGCTCGTTACATTTTCTTTCTTCGGTAAGCATTTCTTTGTGTTTGATACTTTTGGAATTTTGGTTTTTCATGTTGATTTTAAAATGACCTTTTTCGTGTTTGAAATGTACTAACTTGTTTTTTCCTCACAGCAGATCAACTTGTGTGTGGTTGCAACATTACGGTCCCATTGAGTACATTTTTGGAGAAAGGGACATCAGTTGCGCCACAGGGCAGGAGGAGGGTGCTGAGCACGTTACATTTTCTTTCTTCGGTAAGCATTTCTTTGTGTTTGATACTTTTGGAATTTTGGTTTTTCATGTTGATTTTAAAATGACCTTTTTCATGTTTGAAATGTACTAACTCCTTTTTTCCTCACAGCAGGTCAACTTGTGTGTGGTTGCAACATTACGGTCCCATTGAGTACATTTTTGGAGAAAGGGACATCAGTTGCGCCACAGGGCAGGAGGAGGGTGCTGAGCACGTTACATTTTCTTTCTTCGGTAAGCATTTCTTTGTGTTTGATACTTTTGGAATTTTGGTTTTTCATGTTGATTTTGAAATGACCTTTTTCGTGTTTGAAATGTACTAACTTGTTTTTTCCTCACAGCAGATCAACTTGTGTGTGGTTGCAACATTACGGTCCCATTGAGTACATTTTTGGAGAAAGGGACATCAGTTGCGCCACAGGGCAGGAGGAGGGTGCTGAGCACGTTACATTTTCTTTCTTCGGTAAGCATGTTTTTGTGTCTGATACTTTTGGAATTTTGGTTTTTCATGTTGATTTTAAAATGACCTTTTTCATGTTTGAAATGTACTAACTCGTTTTTTCCTCACAGCAGGTCAACTTGTGTGTGGTTGCAACATTACGGTGCCATTGAGTACATTTTTGGAGAAAGGGACATCAGTTGCACCACAGGGTGGGAGGAGGGTACTGAGCACGTTACATTTTCTTTCTTCGGTAAGCATTTTTTTGTGTTTGATACTTTTGGAATTTTGGTTTTTCATGTTGATTTTAAAATGACCTTTTTCATGTTTGAAATGTACTAACTCGTTTTTTTCCTCACAGCAGGTCAACTTGTGCGTGGTTGCAACATTACGGTGCCATTGAGTACATTTTTGGAGAAAGGGACTTCAGTTGCACCACAGGGCGGGAGGAGGGTGCTGAGCACTATACATTTTCTCTCTTCGGTAAGCATTTTTTTGTGTTTTATACTTTTGGAATTTTGGTTTCTCATGTTGATTTTAAACTGATCTTTTTCATGTTTGAAATGTACCAACTCGTTTTTTTCTCACAGCAGCTCAACTTGTGTGTGAATGCAACACTACGGTCCCATTGAGTACATTTTTGGAGAAAGGGATATCAGTTGCACCACAGGGCGGGAGGAGGGTGCTGAGCACGTTACATTTTCTTTCTTCGGTAAGCATTTCTTTGTGTTTGATACTTTTGGAATTTTGGTTTCTCATGTTGATTTTAAACTGATCTTTTTCATGTTTGAAATGTACCAACTCGTTTTTTTCTCACAGCAGCTCAACTTGTGTGTGAATGCAACACTACGGTCCCATTGAGTACATTTTTGGAGAAAGGGATATCAGTTGCACCACAGGGCGGGAGGAGGGTGCTGAGCACGTTACATTTTCTTTCTTCGGTAAGCATTTCTTTGTGTTTGATACTTTTGGAATTTTGGTTTTTCATGTTGATTTTAAAATGACCTTCTTCGTGTTTGAAATGTACTAACTCGTTTTTTCCTCACAGGAGGTCAACTTGTGTGTGGTTGCAACATTACGGTGCCATTGAGTACATTTTTGGAGAAAGGGACATCAGTTGCACCACAGGGCGGGAGGAGGGTGCTGAGCACATTACATTTTCTTTCTTCGGTAAGCAATTTTTTGTGTTTGATACTTTTGGAATTTTGGTTTTTCATGTTGATTTTAAAATTACATTTTTCATGTTTGAAATGTACTAACTCGTTTTTTCCTCACAGCAGGTCAACTTGTGTGTGGTTGCAACTTTACGGTCCCATTGAGTACATTTTTGGAGAAAGGAACATCAGTTGCACCACAGGGCGGGAGGAGGGTGCTGAGCACGTTACATTTTCTTTCTTCGGTAAGCAATTTTTTGTGTTTGATACTTTTGGAATTTTGGTTTTTCATGTTGATTTTAAAATGACCTTTTTCGTGTTTGAAATGTACTAACTCGTTTTTTCCTCACAGGAGGTCAACTTGTGTGTGGTTGCAACATTACGGTCCCATTGAGTACATTTTTGGAGAAAGGGACATCAGTTGCGCCACAGGGCAGGAGGAGGGTGCTGAGCACGTTACATTTTCTTTCTTCGGTAAGCATTTTTTTGTGTCTGATACTTTTGGAATTTTGGTTTTTCATGTTGATTTTAAAATGACCTTTTTCATGTTTGAAATGTACTAACTCGTTTTTTCCTCACAGCAGGTCAACTTGTGTGTGGTTGCAACATTACGGTGCCATTGAGTACATTTTTGGAGAAAGGGACATCAGTTGCACCACAGGGTGGGAGGAGGGTACTGAGCACGTTACATTTTCTTTCTTCGGTAAGCATTTTTTTGTGTTTGATACTTTTGGAATTTTGGTTTTTCATGTTGATTTTAAAATGACCTTTTTCATGTTTGAAATGTACTAACTCGTTTTTTTCCTCACAGCAGGTCAACTTGTGCGTGGTTGCAACATTACGGTGCCATTGAGTACATTTTTGGAGAAAGGGACATCAGTTGCACCACAGGGCGGGAGGAGGGTGCTGAGCACTATACATTTTCTCTCTTCGGTAAGCATTTTTTTGTGTTTTATACTTTTGGAATTTTGGTTTCTCATGTTGATTTTAAACTGATCTTTTTCATGTTTGAAATGTACCAACTCGTTTTTTTCTCACAGCAGCTCAACTTGTGTGTGAATGCAACACTACGGTCCCATTGAGTACATTTTTGGAGAAAGGGATATCAGTTGCACCACAGGGCGGGAGGAGGGTGCTGAGCACGTTACATTTTCTTTCTTCGGTAAGCATTTCTTTGTGTTTGATACTTTTGGAATTTTGGTTTTTCATGTTGATTTTAAAATGACCTTTTTCATGTTTGAAATGTACTAACTCGTTTTTTCCTCACAGCAGGTCAACTTGTGTGTGGTTGCAACATTACGGTCCCATTGAGTACATTTTTGGAGAAAGGGACATCAGTTGCACCACAGGGCGGGAGGAGGGTGCTGAGCACGTTACATTTTCTTTCTTCGGTAAGCATTTTTTTGTGTTTGATACTTTTGGAATTTTGGTTTTTCATGTTGATTTTGAAATGAACTTTTTCATGTTTGAAATGTACTAACTCGTTTTTTCCTCACAGCAGGTCACCTTGTGTGTGGTTGAACATTACGGTCCCATTGAGTACATTTTTGGAGAATGGGACATCAGTTGCACCACAGGGCGGGAGGAGGGTGCTGAGCACATTACATTTTCTTTCTGTGGTAAGCATTTTTTTGTGTTTGATACTTTTGGAATTTTGTTTTTTCATGTTGATTTTAAAATGACCTTTTTTATGTTTGAAATGTACTAACTCATTTTTTTTTCACAGCAGGTCAACTTGTGTGTGGTTGCAACATTACGGTCCCATTGAGTACATTTTTGGAGAAAGGGACATCAGTTGCACCACAGGGCGGGAGGAGGGTGCTGAGCACGATACATTTTCTCTCCTCGGTAAGCATTTTTCTGTGTTTGATACTTTTGGAAATCTGGTTTTTCATGTTGATTTTAAAATGACCTTTTTCATGTTTGAAATGTACTAACTGGTTTTTTACTCACAGCAGCTCAACTTGTGTGTGGTTGCAACATTACGGTCCCATTGAGTACATTTTTGGAGAAAGGGACATCAGTTGCACCACAGGGCGGGAGGAGGATGCTGAGCACGATACATTTTCTCTCTTCGGTAAGCATTTTTTTGTGTTTGATACTTTTGGAATTTTGGTTTTTCATGTTGATTTTAAAATGACCTTTTTCATGTTTGAAATGTACTAACTCGTTTTTTCCTCACAGCAGATCAACTTGTGTGTGGTTGCAACATTACGGTCCCATTGAGTACATTTTAGGAGAAAGGGACATCAGTTGCACCACAGGGCGGGAGGAGGGTGCTGAGCACGTTACATTTTCTTTCTTCGGTAAGCATTTTTTTGTGTTTGATACTTTTGGAATTTTGGTTTTTCATGTTGATTTTAAAATGACCTTTTTCATGTTTGAAATGTACTAACTTGTTTTTTCCTCACAGCGGGTCAACTTGTGTGTGGTTGCAACATTACGGTCCCATTGAGTACATTTTTGGAGAAAGGGACATCAGTTGCACCAAAGGGCGGGAGGAGGGTGCTGAGCACGTTACATTTTCTTTGTTTGGTAAGCATTTTTTTGTGTTTGATACTTTTGGAATTTTGGTTTTTCATGTTGATTTTAAAATGACCTTTTTCATGTTTGAAATGTACTAACTCATTTTATTTTCACAGCAGGTCAACTTGTGTGTGGTTGCAACATTAGGGTCCCATTGAGTACATTTTTGGAGAAAGGGACATCAGTTGCACCACAGGGCGGAAGGAGGGTGCTGAGCACGATACATTTTCTCTCTTCGGTAAGCATTTTTTTGTTTTTGATACTTTTGGAATTTTGGTTTTTCATGTTGATTTTAAAATGACCTTTTTCATGTTCGAAATGTACTAACTCGTTTTTTCCTCACAGCAGGTCAACTTGTGTGTGGTTGCAACATTACGGTCCCATTGAGTACATTTTTGGAGAAAGGGACATCAGTTGCACCACAGGGTGGGAGGAGGGTGCTGAGCACGATACATTTTCTCTCTTCGGTAAGCATTTTTTTGTGTTTGATACTTTTGGAATTTTGGTTTTTCATGTTGATTTTAAAATGACCTTTTTCATGTTTGAAATGTACTAACTCGTTTTTTCCTCACAGCAGGTCAACTTGTGTGTGGTTGCAACATTACGGTCCCATTGAGTACATTTTTGGAGAAAGGGACATCAGTTGCACCACAGGGCGGGAGGAGCGTGCTGAGCACGTTACATGTTATTTCTTCGGTAAGCATATTTTTGTGTTTGATACTTTTGGAATTTTGGTTTTTAATGTTGATTTTAAAATGACCTTTTTCATGTTTGAAATGTACTAACTCGTTTTTCCTCACAGCAGGTCAACTTGTGTGTGGTTGCAACATTACGGTCCCATTGAGTACATTTTTGGAGAAAGGGACATCAGTTGCACCACAGGGCGGGATGAGGGTGCTGAGCACGTTACATTTTCTTTCTTCGGTAAGCATTTTTTTGTGTTTGATACTTTTGGAATATTGGTTTTTCATGTTGACTTTAAAATGACATTTTTCATGTTTGAAATGTACTAACTTGTTTTTTCCTCACAGCGGGTCAACTTGTGTGTGGTTGCAACATTACGGTCCCATTGAGTACATTTTTGGAGAAAGGGACATCAGTTGCACCACAGGGCGGGAGGAGGGTGCTGAGCACGTTACATTTTCTTTCTTCGGTAAGCATTTTTTTGTGTTTCATACTTTTGGAATTTTGGTTTTTCATGTTGATTTTAAAATGACCTTTTTCATGTTTGAAATGTACTAACTCGTTTTTTCCTCACAGCAGGTCAACTTGTGTGTGGTTGCAACATTACGGTCCCATTGAGTACATTTTAGGAGAAAGGGACATCAGTTGCACCACAGGGCGGGAGGAGGGTGCTGAGGACGTTACATTTTCTTTCTTCGGTAAGCATTTTTTTGTGTTTGATACTTTTGGAATTTTGGTTTTTCATGTTGATTTTGAAATGACCTTTTTCATGTTTGAAATGTACTAACTCGTTTTTTCCTCACAGCAGGTCAACTTGTGTGTGGTTGCAACATTACGGTCCCATTGAGTACATTTTTGGAGAAAGGGACATCAGTTGCACCACAGGGCGGGAGGAGGGTGCTGAGCACGATACATTTTCTCTCTTCGGTAAGCATTTTTTTGTGTTTGATACTTTTGGAATTTTGGTTTTTCATGTTGATTTTAAAATGACCTTTTTCATGTTTGAAATGTACTAACTCGTTTTTTCCTCACAGCAGGTCAACTTGTGTGTGGTTGCAACATTACGGTCCCTTTGAGTACATTTTTGGAGAAAGGGACATCAGTTGCACCACAGGGCGGGAGGAGGGTTCTGAGCACGATACATTTTCTCTCTTCGGTAAGCATTTTTTTGTGTTTGATACTTTTGGAATTTTGGTTTTTCATGTTGATTTTAAAATGACCTTTTTCATGTTTGAAATGTACTAACTCGTTTTTTCCTCACAGCAGGTCAACTTGTGTGTGGTTGCAACATTACGGTGCCATTGAGTACATTTTTGGAGAAAGGGACAGCAGTTGCACCGAAGGGCGGGAGGAGGG
This sequence comes from Schistocerca piceifrons, assembly GCF_021461385.2. Classification (NCBI taxonomy): domain Eukaryota; kingdom Metazoa; phylum Arthropoda; class Insecta; order Orthoptera; family Acrididae; genus Schistocerca; species Schistocerca piceifrons. The sequence continues at coordinate 34,793,440 of NC_060146.1, read as the reverse complement.
TGCTGAGCACGTTACATTTTCTTTCTTCGGTAAGCATTTTTTTGTGTTTGATACTTTTGGAATTTTGGTTTTTAATGTTGATTTTAAAATGACCTTTTTCATGTTTGAAATGTACTAACTCGTTTTTTCCTCACAGCAGGTCAACTTGTGTGTGGTTGCAACATTACGGTGCCATTGAGTACATTTTTGGAGAAAGGGACATCAGTTGCACCACAGGGTGGGAGGAGGGTACTGAGCACGTTACATTTTCTTTCTTCGGTAAGCATTTTCTTGTGTTTGATACTTTTGGAATTTTGGTTTTTAATGTTGATTTTAAAATGACCTTTTTCATGTTTGAAATGTACTAACTCGTTTTTTTCCTCACAGCAGGTCAACTTGTGCGTGGTTGCAACATTACGGTGCCATTGAGTACATTTTTGGAGAAAGGGACATCAGTTGCACCACAGGGCGGGAGGAGGGTGCTGAGCACTATACATTTTCTCTCTTCGGTAAGCATTTTTTTGTGTTTTATACTTTTGGAATTTTGGTTTTTCATGTTGATTTTAAACTGATCTTTTTCATGTTTGAAATGTACCAACTCGTTTTTTTCTCACAGCAGCTCAACTTGTGTGTGAATGCAACACTACGGTCCCATTGAGTACATTTTTGGAGAAAGGGATATCAGTTGCACCACAGGGCGGGAGGAGGGTGCTGAGCACGTTACATTTTCTTTCTTCGGTAAGCATTTCTTTGTGTTTGACACTTTTGGAATTTTGGTTTTTCATGTTGATTTTAAAATGACCTTTTTCATGTTTGAAATGTACTAACTCGTTTTTTCCTCACAGCAGGTCAACTTGTGAGTGGTTGCAACATTACGGTCCCATTGAGTACATTTTTGGAGAAAGGGACATCAGTTGCACCACAGGGCGGGAGGAGGGTGCTGAGCACGTTACATTTTCTTTCTTCGGTAAGCATTTTTTTGTGTTTGATACTTTTGGAATTTTGGTTTTTCATGTTGATTTTGAAATGACCTTTTTCATGTTTGAAATGTACTAACTCGTTTTTTCCTCACAGCAGGTCACCTTGTGTGTGGTTGAACATTACGGTCCCATTGAGTACATTTTTGGAGAATGGGACATCAGTTGCACCACAGGGCGGGAGGAGGGTGCTGAGCACATTACATTTTCTTTCTGTGGTAAGCATTTTTTTGTGTTTGATACTTTTGGAATTTTGGTTTTTCATGTTGATTTTAAAATGACCTTTTTCATGTTTGAAATGTACTAACTCATTTTTTTTTCACAGCAGATCAACTTGTGTGTGGTTGCAACATTACGGTCCCATTGAGTACATTTTTGGAGAAAGGGACATCAGTTGCACCACAGGGCGGGAGGAGGGTGCTGAGCACGATACATTTTCTCTCCTCGGTAAGCATGTTTCTGTGTTTGATACTTTTGGAAATCTGGTTTTTCATGTTGATTTTAAAATGACCTTTTTCATGTTTGAAATGTACTAACTGGTTTTTTACTCACAGCAGCTCAACTTGTGTGTGGTTGCAACATTACGGTCCCATTGAGTACATTTTTGGAGAAAGGGACATCAGTTGCACCACAGGGCGGGAGGAGGGTGCTGAGCACGATACATTTTCTCTCTTCGGTAAGCATTTTTTTGTGTTTGATACTTTTGGAATTTTGGTTTTTCATGTTGATTTTAAAATGACCTTTTTCATGTTTGAAATGTACTAACTCGTTTTTTCCTCACAGCAGATCAACTTGTGTGTGGTTGCAACATTACGGTCCCATTGAGTACATTTTAGGAGAAAGGGACATCAGTTGCACCACAGGGCGGGAGGAGGGTGCTGAGCACGTTACATTTTCTTTCTTCGGTAAGCATTTTTTTGTGTTTGATACTTTTGGAATTTTGGTTTTTCATGTTGATTTTAAAATGACCTTTTTCATGTTTGAAATGTACTAACTTGTTTTTTCCTCACAGCGGGTCAACTTGTGTGTGGTTGCAACATTACGGTCCCACTGAGTACATTTTTGGAGAAAGGGACATCAGTTGCACCAAAGGGCGGGAGGAGGGTGCTGAGCACGTTACATTTTCTTTGTTCGGTAAGCATTTTTTTGTGTTTGATACTTTTGGAATTTTGGTTTTTCATGTTGATTTTAAAATGACCTTTTTCATGTTTGAAATGTACTAACTCATTTTATTTTCACAGCAAGTCAACTTGTGTGTGGTTGCAACATTAGGGTCCCATTGAGTACATTTTTGGAGAAAGGGACATCAGTTGCACCACAGGGCGGGAGGAGGGTGCTGAGCACGATACATTTTCTCTCTTCGGTAAGCATTTTTTTGTGTTTGATACTTTTGGAATTTTGGTTTTTCATGTTGATTTTAAAATGACCTTTTTCATGTTTGAAATGTACTAACTCGTTTTTTCCTCACAGCAGGTCAACTTGTGTGTGGTTGCAACATTACGGTCCCATTGAGTACATTTTTGGAGAAAGGGACATCAGTTGCACCACAGGGTGGGAGGAGGGTGCTGAGCACGATACATTTTCTCTCTTCGGTAAGCATTTTTTTGTGTTTGATACTTTTGGAATTTTGGTTTTTCATGTTGATTTTAAAATGACCTTTTTCATGTTTGAATTGTACTAACTCGTTTTTTCCTCACAGCAGGTCAACTTGTGTGTGGTTGCAACATTACGGTCCCATTGAGTACATTTTTGGAGAAAGGGACATCAGTTGCACCACAGGGCGGGAGGAGGGTGCTGAGGACGTTACATTTTCTTTCTTCGGTAAGCATTTTTATGTGTTTGATACTTTTGGAATTTTGGTTTTTCATGTTGATTTTGAAATGACCTTTTTCATGTTTGAAATGTACTAACTCGTTTTTTCCTCACAGCAGGTCAACTTGTGTGTGGTTGCAACATTACGGTCCCATTGAGTACATTTTTGGAGAAAGGGACATCAGTTGCACCACAGCGCGGGAGGAGGGTGCTGAGTACGATACATTTTCTCTCTTCGGTAAGCATTTTTTTGTGTTTGATACTTTTGGAATTTTGGTTT